>NW_024881537.1:0-655000 GCF_019059575.1 Amphibalanus amphitrite | reverse complement strand
AGTCAGTTAACACATCAAATAAAAGGCATGTAATCGAAAAACATCGATGGAGCGCTGGTTGTCTAATACATATGTTGCCTAAAGAGGTCATTGATGCCAGGTCAGTTCACAGAGGTCAGTTCACTAAGGGTTACAATATGAACCCAACTATGCTAGGGTCGTGTGATACATGTTTTATGGCCAATTTTACATTTAGAATTCAATGGTGTGGGCTAGACGACCATTGGGGCCAGTTTAGATTACATTCTGGTGGAGGTCAGGTCAAGGTCAGGTCAAAGAAGGTCAAATTTCAGAGTTGATATTTTGCATAAAAGGGGTATCTATTCGATGCAGCTCATCACAGGAAATCCAATGGTGGTCTTTGGCTTGCTCTGTGTGTTCTGTGACGGCTAAAAATTGAATTTGAAAAATTTTACGTAATAAATTTTGAGTAGTTTTTTTTGCCACAACTTTGCTAAAAATGGAGCTAACGAGTTTTAGTTTGGCATATCTAGAGCAGATAGTTCTATAACATATATTTCAGTTTTAATTTTGAAAGTTGTTAGTATTTTCGGGGTATTTACTTCTATAGTTTTGATGGTCAAAATCAATTTTTGTTTGGAAATAAGAGTTAGCAGTTTGGTAGCGCTGTTTATTTTACATCTTTTTGATTTCGAATATTTTTCGTTATCTTCAAAACTGTATGCGTGACAGCTCTTCCCGCTAAACCTTTTATTGGGTCAAAAATGACAGAACATGACATCCCTCTGACGTCATTTGTGACTAACCTTTCATAAGAGCTCTGGAAAAATTTGGTCACAAGGTGTAAAAATGCTGCCCGGAGGGGTCTTGAAAGTTTGGTGGCGACATTTGCTATACTTTAGGAGATATCGACTGAAAAGGAGAGGGGGCCATTTCGCGCCGCCCTCCCCCCTCAACGGGGCTTTCAGTTGCTGCTCTCACAGAACTATTGGTTATATTACAACGTAGTGGAATTGCAAGTGGCACAAGTGTATAAGCTTCCTGCCAGCGCCGGACCAGACTTTAAACATGCAGGCTGAATTTTAACATTTAACTTTTGAATTTTTAAACCGTTGAGCTTTTTAGAGCTGTTCAGCTCCTTTTGTGGTCCATCACAGCGGGCTTGTATGTCATTTGTCAACCAAAATCGAATTAAAAACTTTTTATTTGGTCTGGCTACCTCGCCAACTTCTTAACTGGATCGTTTAGTAGCTTTTGATTGGGCACTGCCCACGTTGTCTGTCTAGCTTTTCGTGTCATAGACACTGTCTATGACACGAGAAGAGGCTGCTGACATCGTTTGTCGCGGTTGGATAATAGGTACCAATCCACGTCCCAGTGGTTGCTCGATCGCACTTTCCCTGGCCCACCTCTCCCACTAGGCTAGACTTTGCCCGGCACAGCCGTCGCCTCAGTGCCTCGGGCGGTGACCCGTTCAAAGGGGCTCACAATTCGTATGGTGCCGTGGCTCTCAAACCAATACAGAACAGTGAAACGCAAAGGCTCACTTTCCATATAAGGCGAACGGCTGATTCTGGCGCCGGGGCTTCATTCATGCTAAGACGCCCAATCACAGCGCCGCATTTCAGTTAGTGTCGGGTGAAAAAGCTGCTATGCTCCGCCCCTCCATCACGTGACCCTGCCCTCACGTGGCCTCAGTCACGTGGTGTTTCCACTTCTTGGCGCATGGCGGCGCTAGTCTCGCAGGGGCGGTGGTAGCTTGCTCCCCCGCCGTCCGGGGGTGATGGGTAGCAACTGCTGGTGACTGTACATCAGGGCTGTTGTGTGTGTCTGTCGGCTGGTCTGGTGTGTGTTTCGGCCCACCCACCTCGGCGCCAGCCCAGAGCGCCACTCACAGCCTGCATGAAATAGCCCTAATCTGCCGGGGCCGGTCCAGTAATAGCCAGCGACGTGATTAAAGATGGTAGATCTGCTTTTTTGACGTGTTGGAGTTGATTAAGGGCCGGACGGATTGGCTTGGGGCAGCGCGCCTCCCGTGCAGACCGGGCTCGCCTTTCACATAAATAGGCGTGTAAGGTGTGATTAATTCATATGCAAACGGATCGCGAGTCATCAGCGTTATTGGAAAATGGCCTGTACGGCTCGGTGCGGTGGGAGCGATGACAAATGGTGCGCGGTGTGTGGCGAGCCGGCGCGAGGCGGCGCGGAGAACGCGGGCGATTGTCAAACATTTAGGTAATGACTGTCATGAACTACATGATAATTACACAGTTAAGGACAGAATAGTAGCAGATAAGTCTGAGCAGCCACATTCCATGGCCTCCGGAATATATGAAATTGAAATGTATGAAAAGCTGGTTAAATAGCTTAGCTCTTCGAAGAAAAAAATGATTTGCATGTTAAACGTGCCAAAAAGTAGCCATTAACACTTATATTTTTTAATGATTTGAACGGTATGAGTGACAACGAAGTTGTAGATAATTTTATACATGACCATATAGCTTTCTGTCGCAGTTTCCAGTTTCAGTCTGCGTCAATCATCAGCTTCCTCCATCCCGTGGCCAGGTTCCACAGCGCTTCTGCAGCTCACATCATCAGCCACTAGCAGCGGTCCATAAAGCTAAGATTCCGAGTCACAAATAACGGTCCTAAGCTCAAATCTGAGCCAATAACAGCGTTCATCGAGCTCACATCCAGGCCAGCCAGTATCGCTGCTGCCGCTCACAGCCGGGGCGGCAAACGACACTTTAAGCTCACCACCAAGCCAACATATCGCTCTTACAGCTCACAGCCGGGGCGGCAAACAGCGATTTTCGCCGCGCGGCGTGTGGTCCTCCGACTACATTAATCACCGCTGTATTAATGTGAGCAAATCGATGGCGGCGCCTCCGACAGGCCGCAGCGAGCTCGCTCTGCCGGTCCAACTCGACCGCCCCGCGCGCCGGCACTCGGCTCCGCACACTCGGGTGCGTCTCGACTCGAGGGTGTCATAACTAGCGCCTGGGGCAGTCAGCAGGGGACTTTTCAGAGCGGTGCTCCACAGAGTAGTCTGTTGCCCGTGGCGACACGCGGCGAAACCACTCGAGAGCTCTCTCGGAGGCGGGCTGAATGGCTCGGTCGGTACTTTCGGCCCTCGGCTGCGCTCTGATGACGCCCTGACTTTGTCTGCCTCACTGCACCTCGCTCCGAGCAGTGGGGAGTACAATGGAATACCTCACCGCATCAGATAATAAGTCCGTCTCTCCCGGCACCGGAAATGGGGTGGCTGGGCCGGCTGATTTATTTGCGGTTCTGTAATCATTAGCTTGCGAATCACATTTGACACATATGGCTCTACCGAGGTGTTGGAAATTCACATCTAATTTGTACCAACGGCTCTATCTCACTGCCTTTGTTGATAGACCTCCCTCATGGTGACTGATTCACGCAACCAATAATAGTCACCTTGATGCTAATTGTGTCTAATTCAACGACGGTGATTCAATAATCACCGTGGATAATTATGTTCTAGAATATTCCGTGTCTGAGTATTCCTGGATCAGCCGCAGTTCCAGTTCCTCCCACATGGACACCCACGTCTCACTCAGCTGCGCCGGTCCCTCCCCTGGGGCGCCACCTACGCGCCCAGCGCTCCGCGAACGCCCCCGGGGCTGCCCTCGGTGCGTGCCAGATCTTCACAAACGGCCCCGCCACACCGGAATCCTCCAACCGCAAATGAAATGATGGCCGGCCGTGTGGTGTGGGGACATGGCTCTCGCGCGACCCCGGTGACCCGTGTGACCTCCGCTGACCTTCTGATGACCTCGGCGACCTCCCGCGCAGGGTCATCGCTCAGCGGAGCGCCGTGGGCGTCGGTCCAGTCGGTGCTGGCTGTCCACACCTCTCATCGGATCTCTCTGGTGATCGGGGATGGATTGGTGTCTCGTGCTGTTCGGAGACCCACACCACAGCGGGATGAGGGCCAATTCGGGATAAATTGGCGACGGGAAGCTTACAGGCCGACAGACCGTGAGAAACGCTCACAGAGGCGGATCGCTGCACGCATAGTGAGATTAAACTGCACGCGTACGCATTTAGATTAAGCTGAGCTTGCATTGGAAGGATTATGCAAGTAAATGTGTTGAAAATTGGATCTCGTGATTGAAGCGTAGCTAAGCTGACAGCCAGAGCTGTGGCTATTTCTGAACAATGTTTGAGTGGCAATGCCATGTTTTAGTATCGTGACTAAAGATTACTTTTAAAACAGAAGGTTTAGCACGATATCAGTTCGAAGTTGGCTGCTCACAGGATTGTCTTATGAGCACGATGTCTTCGTTTGCTCTTGGGTTATTACGTTGCAAGTATCACTGCTTGTAGCAATAACTAAAATATGACGCATATAAGCCAAACACATGTGCATTGTCAGCAAATGTATTTGCTACTTTGATATTCTTCCGAGGCATCCAGGAAAGTTTCTTTTTTTTGTAAATCAACGTGCAAGACATGCTTGCAAATCGCGCTTCAACATCGTCTTTCCCTAGCATTCCGTCCTCTGTCACCCCTGTCCTAGCCACTCATTTCCTGCAGCTCTCCGGCCCGTGTCTCGGCGCGTCTCACGGTGCGACAATTGCGCCGCGGTGTACGTCAGACTCGCCGCAGCCGGCACTACTGCGCCGCCAGTGGCTCGCGCTGTTGTGGCATTGTGGCCGATTTGACGCGCGCCCTGCAAGGTGCGCTCCCACGGCGCGCCGCTGACGCGCCACGAGTGCCGCGCAGGGCGACACGGCGCGCTGCTATTGTCAACAGCAGCCGGATACTCGTCTGGCCAGGGTCAGCGGCGGCGGCAGCGTGGGCAACTGTCGACGGAGGCCGCTGAACAGGGGCGCGCGGAATGCAGGCTGGCAGGCCAGGCGGTATGTTGATGGCTGCTCTGGTGTGTATGGCTGGTGGCCGCCTTCAATGTTTTGTGGTCTGTTGTTAATCAATGACGCAATTTGATCGGCAAACAAAAATCATTATTTACCCTTGATCAACAGTCGTAGTCATCGTTCAATAAAAAGTACAATGCATGTAGCCAGCTTTGGTTAATTATCTGAGTGGGGTCATAAACTAGCAGTATGCGCTGCTATCTCAATACAAGGTGAAGGCTGGTTCGGGAGCCAGCACGCCATCCTAGACGAAATACCCTTCATGTCTCGTTTATCGTGTCCGGCAGAAGGGAGCTTTGGCTGCCTCATCACTTCGCATGCCATTGTAAACCCACGGCGTCCACTACCGCGCCCCATTCGCCCCCGGTGCGTCACATTAGGCTGCTGGCCGGCGGCGGCGGCTGATTGCGGACTGCTGTGACACGGTGTTGGGTAGTACGGTCTGACCGCAGGCGGTGGCGACATTTGACCGCGAATACCACCGTGGGAGCCGCGGCCCACTCCGATTCCACCGGCCCGCTTCCTTATGGCGCGATTCGCACAGTCCGTGCCAGTTTATAGGTGTCAGGGCACGGCGCCGCGTGAAAACGCGAATAAAACGAACGGAAACGGGCCGGTCGGTGTGTGTGGTCGCAAATTAAGTTATTTAGCAGAGTACCACGTTGTGTGGCCTGGAAAGACCATGCTTTGACGACCCTGGCACAGAGCTAAATAGCCTCACACGGCTCTGTTTGTGTTCATTTAATTACGCTCTGCAATGCTCAGTAGCATTATGCATGCACACTCTAATTTAATCGGATGCAGTAAAAATAATTAATGACGAGCTTCATAAAAATGATGCTGTAGAGTTACCTTTGTCTTTAGTGTTATGAAGCATACTCAAGCCGTTTCATGAAACAAAAACTAGATACTGTTGGACTTATGAACAACCGTATATCATTCTGACAGCAAAGGTGACAGTGAAGATAACCAAGGAAGATATATTGCATCATTTGCATCTTGCGCTATGCAATTATTGAGCATGAAATTTTTCGAAGTGTATGTTGTCGTCTACATGCATATGGAAGTCGTGAGAGTTTCCTGCATGTGATTTCTACTAACGGTGACCTAATATGGTATCGAATATCTCTTTAAATAAAAAAGTTTCTAACAAGCTGTGAAACAATATAAAAGGAAATAAATGATGGCGTATTTTTTGTTCACATTCAATAGTCGCAGATCCAGACGACTATTAGCTTTCATCTTACTCGATGATGTTCTACGATTAGCTAATGTGCATTTCTGGAGGCCAATTTTAGCGAACTGACATTTATGTTGTCTCTATCACTACATCATACCTAATTAGCTGTCGTTTTCTACGTCCCGATCCGTATCGTTCACATCAATTTGCCTCTCCAGTTCAAGACCCAATAGATCCCCGATCCCGTTCTGACCCGCTATTTCTCAATTGTCACACCTCTGCTGGTGTCTGCACACAGAGACGTCCTTCTGAGGAATCGCCCCACCCACTTTCCTCCTGACCCGCCCGACCGCTGGCCGTCTCGTCAGCGGCCGTCCTGTGTGACGGGTCCGTGCGCTCGCCTCTGACAGCAGTGTGAGCTGTTCACGCGTCCCTAATGGGCCGGATACGTCAGCTGGGGACGCCAGTTAACTGCCCGCAGTTTCTGCCACACATCCTGTCCCTCGTCCTTCGCCACCACCTCTCCACCCCTCGCCGTCGACAGCAGTACGGCGCCAACACCCCGGAATGTGATTTCATTTGCGGGGGAATTTTTACAGCTCGGCGAAAACTTCACGCGCATCGAGCTGGCGGCGTGAGATTACAGTTTGTTCACGGGCGCGGTGGCGCGCCTCCCTGTTTGCCCAGGCTCAATTAGGCCGCCCCGACGTGGCGGTCCTGACCCCGCTGCCATCAACGCCGCAATTGACACTCTTTAGGTGGGCCTCGGACCACCGCCCGCACTGCCTCCGCCTCCGCCGCCGCCGCGCCGCCGGGGGCCAGTGCCGCGCTGTAATATAGACATTTCTTTCTCGCGCCGGCCGCAGCAAATTATCGGCCTGAGCGCGGCCGGCGCCTGAAAAAGCGGCAAGCTCTGGCGCGCAGCACCCCGGTGGTCCGGCTCACCTAATTAGCATGTTACCGGCCAAATTAACGATTGGATCCAAGTGTAAAAGTTGGCCACAGGCGGCGGTAATGGCAGATTTACGTGTTATAAACGCCGGTCGTGTCGGCGGCGCGGCCCCGGGTGGTCGGCCGGGCCGCGGCCCGCAGAGCTCTCCATTACCCCGGCTCTCAGTGATGATACAGCGACCTCCGGGCGGCCGGCGCTGTGACTTATTGCTGCGGCGGGCCGCCCAGCAGACCGCCGGGCAGAGGGGCGCCGCTGGCGGACGGCGATTGAGAGGTGACGCTCCGGAGCGACCGGGAGCGACAAGAGTCTCCGCGTCAGGCCGAGAGGAGGCTGGAGTAGACCGGGAGGGGAGCCGAAAGGCTGCAAGAAGCTGCGCGGTGTCGGTTTGGGCGGCAGTACCGGCGCAGTGTACTGAGGAGCGGCGCAGCTGACGCCTGGCGCGGCGAGGAGTGGCGCGGCCGAACTGGATCGGCCGCCGTGTGTGGCGCCCGGGCGCCGGACGTCCCCATACATCTGCCGGCCGGCTCGGGGACGGGCCACCCTGTGATTATCCCGGCCGGACAGCCGCTGCGGTCGGAGACGGCCCCGCGCCGCGCCACACCGCGTCGTTATGCCTCTTTTGTTCATCATTCAGCGTTTTCCAATTAACATGTCGGGAATAATTTGTGTCCAGTCTGCGTCACTAAAGGTCAGAATTCCGTGCCTGGCCACGGACGAACGGCCCTCTGTTGAGCAGCCGTAATCTTGTTTTCTGACAATAAGGGGATCAAATGTCATTATGCATTATTTACATCTCGTCGGAGCACATGAATGGATTTAGAACATCCCACTCAGGCCACTGAAGATGGTGGAGGCTGTCTGTCGGCGCTTGCTCCGCACACCTTAGACCACACGGGCTCTGGCACGCTAAATGAAGCCATTAATAAGCAAATCGGTGTTGGCATTAGGGCGCGATGGTTCCGCCCGCGCTGCAGCCGGGATCATGTAGGGAGGAGCGCCAGACAGATCACCCAGTGACGGTGTCGGTCAGACGGATGCGGGCTGTGTCCGTCAGACCCGGTGGCCACACCCGGCGGGTGCCCACAGCAGGGCCGTGTCTGCACTAAGATGTAGCGGCCATTATAATGGCTCTGGGCATTCGGTGGCCTCGGCACAGCTGGTGCGTTACAGCTACAAGCACCGTGAACTAAGGTGATTTATTTTCATGGGTTTCAGAATGTTGCCCATGTGATGAATAGCCTGGATGATGGATCAAGCTAGGAGCTAGTGAAGACAAAGGATAAGCCTGTGCCGCATTTTCATGACAGGATAAATCATTGCGACATATGAACCAGGTTCTGAACTTTGATCCAGTAAGATTTACTTTGAAAGTAGTTATTTCACAATCATTTTCAACTTCACCTATACGGCAAGCAGCTTTCGTCAGTGCTACCAGTTTCGACCTAACTATAGAAGTTCACGTTCTCCTCCTCATATACGCCTGCACTCTATTTCTCCACTTCCTCTGGACCCGCCCCTCGTCTTCTCATCTCCAACCGACATATTGGGACTACCCCATCACACATCTTTATCGGCGACCTCGGAGTGTCGACTCTCGGACAGAGCCGCTCTCTGCCGCCGCAGTGGCCAGCGCCGACCACAGCCTTTTCACATGTGTCCGCGCGCCGCGGTCGGCCGCACTTACGGCTCGCCATTGAGCCGCTGTGCCTCTCCAGAGAGCTAAATCACCGCCCGGTCCCGGCTGCCATAAAGTGGCTTTGTTCCCTGTCCGAGCCATTGCCGGTGTGGACGCTCCGCGATGGGAGGTGGGCAGTAAAACGTGTCAGAACCGTCCGCCGGGTACGCCCGGTCCGTCGCGCCGCAGCAGCCGTGCCGAACGGCGGGCTCGGAACATGGGGTTGGGGACGTTCTGGGAGACTGGGGAGACGTGGGGAGACGTGCTCGAAAAGATGTGGGAAACATGTGGGCGGAAACGTGATGAGACGTCCATGCTGTTGAAGATGTCGGTGCAGCCATAGAAAAAGTACTTGGATATTTGGGGAAAATATGCTCGAGATCGTGAAAAAAGACATGGGAAAGTTCTCGTTGATGTGGAATTCATGCTAAAAGGGGGCTGTTACGTGTGTTCTGAGTTCTGACCTCTTTGCACTGTCCGGGTACATTTAATTGCCATAAGCCGTTTTCACGAAGGACATTTGGTTCGCATTCAGTGAAGATAAGGTGCAGATTTAGTTCAAATTTGGTGAAATTAGGTTTTATGTATTTCTTAGAAGCAGTCAGCTAGGGCTCTAATAATTGCTTGTATAACTGCCTTGTCATATCATCAGACATCATTAGGGATTGAAACACTGAAATGAACTCATTACATATATGAAGATCTTTGTTATAAAAGAGATTAGGTGCAGACTTGGTAAGAATTTGGTGCATTCGCCAGATAGCGCGTCGTGAAGTCGGCTATTGCTAAAATCCTGTCTTCTCTCTCGAATAACCCAAAGATGACTTACCAAACAAACTACAAGTCAGCTTAGCGCACTATCAAATGATAGGCATTACGAACATTGTCAAAATTACGAGCATTTAATATTTACCATCAGCGGGACATTGCACGTCTGCATTTATCCATTGATGCTCAAATCCACAATAGAAGCCGCATTAGTTTTGCCTTCACCTTCCCCGCCACCCTCGGGAAATCACTCGGAGACTGCGACGAGGAACAGCAGCATATCCCGCTACACAGGACTGCAATACTGAGATACAGGCTAACACCAGACTGTCTCCAGCTATCTTTGGCCTATGATACTTCCTGGCGCGCTTGTAACTGCGTTTTAGATGAAGCTATTGATGCATTGAATCAAACCCACAGACATGCATGGTCTTCAAATGTTGCGACGTATCTCGGTGTCATTTAAATGTCATATGATTCTAGGATTTTTAAAAGTTAAAATGTTCCAGAGCAGATGAAGTTAGGACGTGGGTGTCTGCGAATTGACTTGAGCTGCAGCCACAATGTGCGCAGACTGCGGAGGAGTAGCGTCTCTGGGTAGGCCTCCAGCCTTAGCGCTTTGATATCAGAATCGCTGAAAGCCTTCGTAACAAATTTGACAATCAATAATGTTCATTAATGAAGGCGCCCCTCTCCGTGACACTTTTAACCCTAGAACGCCTAGGGGGGGGGGGTTGTATCAACCCCCCCTGAGGTTTTTTCGAAGTGCACGCTAAACGGCTTGTCGTAGCGGGCTGAAATTTTCCATACCCTCTGGGGCAACCTTTGCGCATCTTTTGCCGAAAAAAATTTGATCGGGTCATGTCAGGTCACGGAGTTATGACGTCATAAGAGGTACAGCCTCCGGCCGGATTTTCACAAACTGAGTGCCAACGCCCGAGGTTTCCTGCCGGTGGTACGGACATCGGTTGATGGATCGTGATGAAACTTCCCATGCATATTGGGGCAAGTATTGGCTATCATATGGTATAAGAAATTTGACCGGGTCAGGTCAGGTCACGGAGCTATGACGTCACAAGAGGAACAGCGTCCGGTACTATTTTTGAAAAGCGCCCGAACCACTATTTTGCTAATTCTTGTCACCTCAATGGGAATATGCAGCAATATTAGCTTCTATAGGGAGCAAATGGACCTACCAAATCCAAAAATACAATCAGATTTCAAAAATTTAAATTTTGATTTTTCGAATTTCTGCCGCCGACTGTGACCTTGCCGACTTCCGGCGCTCCCAACGCGCCATTTTTAGAGCTAGGGAAACGAAATACATACCAAACGATAGAAAATTGATCAAGGAACACGATAGTGAAGGTTTCAAGTCGATATTTCCCACCGTTTTGCCGCAATCGCCGCCGAAAGTTGAAAAAGTCTATTTTTCCGAAAATTTGACCTTTGACCGGTCAAAAGTAGGTCAAATGTTGACCTAGGACCAAAAAATATACCACCAATCGCGAGATCTTGTTGAGAGCAATCCGTTGGTTTTTTCCGCTAAGCTCTACAACCTTCCGTTTCAAAACGCCAGGGGGGGTGTAACCCCCCCCCCCCCTGGTCGTTCGTGTTATGAGAAATGGCCTGGTCGTGCGAGGGTTAAGGTATGGGCCGGTACTGGTTATGTGCCTTTTTGTTCGTTTTTTGTTCACGTTTAAAGAGATTATTTAGGATCAATAAAATTGTGTAGAGATAAACGTTAACCCGCGACCTGGTGGGGGGGCTATTTTTTGCCCCCCCCTCCAGACTTTTCGATATATCTCCAGAACCGCTACGCCGATCGTCACCAAACTTTCAGTACCCTCCCGGACATCAATTTTACACATGGTGACCAAAAATTTTTCCAAAGGCTATGATAGGTTGGCCGGAAATGACGTCAGAGTGACGTCATGTTCTGCCGTTTTCGACCGAAAAAAGGGTTTCGCGGGAAGAGCTGTCAGGCCTATAGCTTTTTAAATACAGAAAAATGATAAAGACATAAAAGCTGTAGAATTGACAGGGCTACAAAACTGCTATCTCGGATTTTTGAAATTTTTGGATTTTGACCCCCAAAAATCAAAAAATAATTTTTTGGGATATAATGATAAAAAAATCCAAAAAGTTTTTTGAATTTCGCAAAAACCGGAATATATGTGATAGTCCTTCCCGCCTTCCATCCACATACCAAATTTGAGATTGATACCTCTTTTTTTGGCGAAGTTATAGCGAAAAAACTGTTCAAAATTGATGACGTCAAATTTTCAAACTCAATTTTTAGCAATTCTAGACCCCGTAGCGCAAAACAAAGACCACCATTAGACTCCCCGTGACGAGCTGCATCGAATCAATACCCACTTTATGCAAAACTATCAACTTTAAAATTTGACCTTTTTTGGCCTGACCTTGACCTGACCTTGACCTGAACTTCACCAGAAAGTGACCTAAGCCGTACCTGATAGTCTTATAACCAACACCATTGAGTTGGAAATGAAAAATTGGCCATAAAACATGCATTACACAACCTTAGTAAAGTTGGGCTCATGTGACCTGACCTGTGACCCTTGATGACCTGACCTGTGACGTGACCTGGTATTGTCAGTGACCTCTAATAGCAACATATCTACTAGGCAACTGACGCCCTATCGCTGATTCTCGACAAAATGCGTTTTCCTCGGTGTTATAGCGCATTCCCTAGAAGACCCGTGAACGGTGAAACATTTCATCTTTGACCTGACCTGTGACGTCATCGGTGACCCCGAGGTCAATGAAATTTGGTTTCCTTCGACAAATTTGACAGGCCTTTCGAACGCCGTTTGAATTTTGCGGATCCGTCCAGTAGTTTCGGAGATACGAGGGGGGGCAAAAAATAGCCCCCCCCCACCAGGTCGCGTTATAAACAGACCCCACCAGGGCGCGGGTTAAGGCCTACACATATGTTTTATATAGAAAACGTCATAATTTCATACTATCAAAAGTTGGCTTTCATTGGTCCATTAGTTTGCACATCCACAGCTATCAGATATGTCTGCATTCTACATATAGGTACTCTTCAACCAAGCGTGTTGCATTGTATAAGCATTGCTAGCTAGCCCCGTGACCTTCACCTAGGCTGCACAGTGCACATTATTTTCTAGCTTCCGGGATTTTATATGATGTCTGCGTAGCAGGCATCTATATGAAGCTGAAAGCAATGAAACACGCAGTTTACTGCATTTTAATGAAATCACGAGACATGACCTCAATTTAGGTCATCAAGCCCGCCGTCTGCCGCCTGTTCTTCTTAGAAATGTGACATATGTGTCGAGCAGTGTATTCAGGATGGCTTAATTTAGCTCAAAATGAAATGTGAACGCTACACGTAGTTTGACGGGGACTATAATTAAGTGCTACTAGCGGTCTAGGGTTTCTGCTCACGAAGCAGGCATCCTGGCACGCTCCTCCAAGAGGCTGTTCATGCCAGCGCCTCGGGCACCGGATAGTTTCATCCTGAGAAATGCTGGCCAGCCACGCACCGTGGCGGCCCCACACGGCGCTCCGGCCGGCTGCAAAAATGGTGGCACCGGCCGCCGCCAGCGGGCCTCGCCCCGCGCCCCGCTCCGATGTCGGCCCTTTTTCTGGAACGCCCCGAAAGGGTAATCATTTGTTTGAGCCCTCCAGACCGCTGGTTATCCCGCTCTGGTGTCGGCCGAGTGTGACGGAAATTAATGGTCGAACGCGGGTGTGGATAAATTCTGCGTGGCCTCGACAGTGGTGTGTCATTACTGATTTGCTCTGGTCTCACGAGGCATTTCACCGGAGACAGACGGGCGGACGGCGGCTGTGTGGCTAGCCACCCGCCGCGCCCCGGTCCGGACGGCAGAGCGACCGCGGAGCTCTGAGAAAACGACACCGCCTGCCGGTGAGAACCGCAGTTTGTCTGCAGTGCGTCACACAGTGTCACCGCCGCGTCACACAGTGTCACCGCGGCGACAGTTAACGGCTGACAAACTGACCCACCGCCTGCAGCTGGCGCACATTCACCGCACTGACCTGACCTTGCCGAGTGCGGCGCCGGAGGCCGGAGCGGTAATTTCAGCGCCAATACGAGCGGCGATTTTTCAATTATGAATCACATAGTCTCTCTCACTTAGTCGCCATAAAAATACACTTGCAGTGATTAGCAAAGGTTGTAATTACTTAATTTGCTGAGCGGTGTAATGTATAGAGGCCGGCGTGGGCTATTAAGTCAGCCAGGAATCCCGTCCGTGCTGAAAGTGGCAATTACGGTGGCGCGGTGTGAAATGTGCCCGCCGACCGGGGCCACCAACGGCGGTCGGCGGCGGCGGCGGCGGCGGCCGGGAGCAGGTGGCGCCACCTACCCGGCCGGCGGCGGCGGAGAGTGGAGGAATCCGACACCGCCGGCAGCCGACCGGCTGCTGCTGCTGCTGCTGCTGCTGCTGCTCCCGCCGACTGCTGTTGCTGCTGCCGCCGACTGCTGCTGCTACTGCCGCTGCTGCTGCTGCTGCTGCTGCTGCTGCTGCTGCTGCTGCCGCCGACTGCTGCTGCTACTGCCGCTGCTGCTGCTGCTGCTGCCGCTGCTGCTGCTGCTGCCCCGCCGACTGCTGCTGCTGCTGTCTCCGTCTGAGCTGCATCCTGCCGGCTGCCGCTGTTGATGATGAGGCTTCCACTGTTCAACGTAACACCAACTGGTCCGACTGTCCAGATTCAAACGACGTCTGATAGCCCTAGAAAAAAAACTATCGAGCGAAACTTAACCCACGCCCCAGTGGCGGTCTCAGCCAACTTCGCCCTAGTGGGGGGGGGGGGGGCATATGTTACCACCCACCTCTAACTCAAAAACTAAGAGGGCTAGAAAGACGCAGTAAAAAGCAGTCGATAGCTCTCAATGCGTACGTTTGAAAGTATTTCGGTCATTTTTCATCTTAGAGCAATATTGGGGTCACCAGAGGTCATCAAAGGTCAAAATTTGCCAATGGTCATTATATTTTTCAGAAAACATGCCGTTATCTCAGGAACTATGGTAGCTAGAAAAACGCATGAGAAAGCAATCGATAGCTCTTGAACTCTTCTTTTAACCCGGCAGTTGCTGGGGTATTTCGCCACCCACCGTTTGCTGGGGGGGGGGGCGTTAAACGCCCCCAGCCGATAACTCGAGAACCAATAGGCGGAGCGAAACGCACGAGGCGGCAAACGAAAGAGCGCGACGAGACGCTTCAGATGAGTACTTTAAAGTTGAATTTTGAGGTCACAGGTCGGGTCAAGGTCAGGTCAAACACCTGAAATCGGGCTTTCAGTAGCATGGACTTCAGGACTTCGCAATGGGCGCCTCTCGCCATAAACTCTGTCAAAACGGTGCATAATCCATCTTATAAGGCTTACAAGAGTGTCAGCTCCATATAGGGGTCAGTCAAGCATAGGTCAGGGTCAAGGTCAGGTCAACCGGGTAGGCACATATCCCCGAAAATCTAAACTGATATTCGCAGCCTGTGACACATGTTTTATAGGTAATTTGGGGCGTAGAACACGATGGTGACATTCATTTTATCATATGTGTACGTGTTTGGCTCAAAAAGTTCAATTTAAGAAATTCATGTATCATGGTCGTGAAGTAGTCACGAAAAATTGCTAAGATTCAGTTCAAGATTTTGGAAAATGCGGAACGATAATCAATAATCGAAGATAGCCATTTGATTGATCATGGTATTGGCAGTCTAATGGCGTTTACGGCATGTCTGTATGTCTATTCTGTGATTTTATATGATTTTTTGAACATATGCCGTTTTTGGTCGAAAACTCAGATATCATGACGTCACTAAAACCTCAATATCTCAAAAATTTTCCGACCGATTTTTTTGAAACTTTGTCACAATGACCTTCAATCAATTCCCTACAGGTACCCAAAATTTGGCGCGCCTGCGGCGCGCCGTTTTTATGCTATGGCCCAGCGAAAAAAGTGGGGGCGTTTAACGCCCCCCCCCCCAGCAACTCGCGGGTTAATAAGGTCATTATCAATATTGACCTCAGGTCAGCGGTTTAGCCTCCAGAGGGCAAAAACTAAAAAATAGCTGTTTTTACGAAAAGTGTTTTTCGACAATAACTTTCGACTACAAAAGCCACGACATTTCTATTGTCAGAATCGTGTTCCCTTCGCCGAGACGCGTCGAATGAACTATCATTTGACCTTGAAAGGTCAACTTGAAAATTTGACTTCAGGTCAAGGTTATGACCTGGCCGGAAAATGTCACGTTGCATATCAGTCGATGCGTCTCAACAAAACAAACACAATGAGACCATCCCCAGCGTTCTATCTCTTTCCAATCGCGAGTTATTGGCAAAAATCTGTTTGTAGCCTCAAATGACCTCGGATGACCTTTCTAGAGGCTATCAGCAAAAATGACACCTTGTTCATCACGGGTGGTCCAAATCATTGTGATTCTGAAATATTTGGACTGTTCCTATGCGTACACACGGATTTAGAGGGATTTTCATTTTTCTCCATTGACTTGTAATGGAAAGGTCACGCCACTGACCTGACCTTAGGTCACGGATATAAGAAATCCGAGATCTACAAATTGTAGGTGCCCATAACATCATGCAATCCACCAAGTTTAAAACCTTTCTGACAAACACTGCAGGCTGTACATGATTGTAAACTTTTTTAGGCTTGGTCTGGTGACTTGACCTGGTGACCTGACCTGACATGACCTGGAGTCAAAAATTTCATACCTTGTCCAAAATTGATGTACCAAAAGCTACCCCAAGCGGCGCGGCGCTAGACGCCGCGGTTTTTTATTCACACGCAAAAAACGCGACAGGGTGGTAACATATGCCCCCCCCCCACCGGGGCAAAGGTTAATTTTTTGACCTCGAGGTCGAGTCGTCATATGACGATGACGTCGCAGGTCAGGTCAAAAAAACAATTAACGTTTGGGTATGTTCACGCTTTAGGCTCTGGTTACAGCTTTACATGTCACATCGAGCTCATTTTTTGTTTACACACTCGTAAGTGTATGCTGAAGATGTCCTGAGGGTACCAAGCTTTTACTTATAACTTAGCAAGGCTAGTTCAGGTCACCCGCAGCCATTTCCGGCTGAGTATAGCGGAAGTTAGGTCACCATCAGGTCAAAAGAGACCATATTCGGAAGTTGAAAAGTCCAGTTTGAATTATTGATAACAATGAATCGCAACCTGCGCGGCGGGGCCCTTGACGTCAGAGCATTGCGTACTGCCTACTTTGCGCATGTCCGATCACTCCTGGAGTATTGTAGTGTCGTCTGGGCCGGCGCTGCAGTGACCCACATGAAACGACTAGACCGTGTGCAACACAAGTTCCTCATTTGGCTCGCATCTCGTTCGGACCATCCCACAAACTGCCTGGATTATGAACATCTACTGTCTCACTTTCAGGTTCCATCCATCAAATCGAGATTTCATCAACACGACCTCATGTTTTTATTCAAGATTTTCCATGGTCAGATTGACTGCCCGCAACTAGTCACAAGGTTCTCACTCTCAGCACCTAGTAGAAGGGTGCGCAACATCAGGCTGTGGAAAATCCCACCAGCACGAGTCAATACTGTCAAAAACTCTATGTTCGGGCGAATTCCAAACAGCTGTAACGCCCTCGTAGCCGCGAACAGTACAGTTGACTTTTTCACGGCAACACTTGGAGCCTTCAGAACTGCTGCATATTCATTCGGTCAGGCCGCCGGTGTGTACTAGCATGTTTCCTTTTAGTGTATACTCTTAGCTTGTTTTCTGTTTAGTGTTGCTTATAGTAGATACCTACCTATGTTATGCCGTGCTTTTAACTACAGTGTTGTGAATCGTTTGTGTTTTCACCTCATCTTGTTTATGATTTAATGTACTGTTTTGACTGCACCTGTTAAAAGGGCGTTTGCCTGTGGGTGCTTGTAGTAAATACAATACAATACAATACAATAAAAGTAACATGTAAAAGCAGATAACTTGGCCATTTTTTTAAGACATTCGGCTAACATTTTCTGGAGCAAGTCATCGGCATGTGTTTTATCACTCACGTCCCTTTTTTAAGTAAAAAAAAAAAACTGGAAAGTAACATTTTCAAAAAATTAAATTTTGAGATATCATATGTTGAATAATGACTATCCCAAATTATTAAATTATGAAAATCAGAAATAGCGGTTTGATAGCCCTGTGTAGGGCTACACTGCCCTATATAGAGTTCTCTAATGCAAATAAATTGGCTCTAACTTAAATAGGTACTATGCTCTTGAGAGCGATTGCCGTAGGTGAAGATTTTACATCCAAATTCCAAATCGACCGAGCATGACGCCACTATGACGTCATTTCAGGCAAACCTATGGTAGCTAAAAAAATTATTCTGAAACACAAGGTGTCAGATAGATGCCATCTAAGGTAATGCAAGTTTCGTGTTGATACGTCCAGCAGTTTGGAAGACATTGAAGAAAACTCGGAGGGGCTCTGAAGAGACCCGCCCAGTCATGCGCGAGATAGCCCTTTGGACAGCAAAACAATTTGGTGTTGCTGCAGTGAACGATTATAAATAGACAACAATGAATAAATTGTCGCAATATTTATCCAGTAAATATAGTTCAAGCGGTTGAAAAACGTTTAAAATTCTAATCAATTCCAGAAAAAGGTTATTTCGATTATCTTATCACGTGAATTATTGTTTAACAATTATTGTTTGTTATTTACAAGTGTTGATAGATTTAATTATTTGTTTGTCATTATAGTTGATTATCATCGAGTATCTACAAATTAACTTGGAATATCTACAACTGTCAGTGGGACACTCCAATTTGTACCGAGCGAAGCTTTTGTTTCTGATGACGGACTTGACTTTGTTGTTCGAGGCGACACTCACGTGTAGTAAAGCAAACAAATGCGAATGTTCCGAATGTTCACATTTATTTAATCTGAAAATCATAAACAGGTGACAAGTGCATCGGATTACCAAGCATTACCTGAAGGAAGAACTTTAATTGCTGTCAGCTAGCTTTTACCTATAGGCACATAACACTCGTAAAATCAGAATCTCAGGCAGAGAGTTAGTAAACTGCTCTGCAGCCTGCCTATGATCAATTCTTCGCCGCCATAGTAGGTCCTACAAAATGAGGGGGTTCGATGCTTCTCGTTTATAATAAGTGAAAGCGAAGAGCTGGCGTAGAGATAAGCCTACGAGCGAAACAATCGTCACCAGACACGACCTACATCACAGGCAGAGATCACATCGCTTTGGCAACTCTCACACTGTCAGAAAAAGAGCAGACGCTACACCCAAGCACTGCCGCACTAGTGCCTAATGTTAGTCCCAAATGGTCTCGCGAAAGCTCTGTACACTACGTTTTAACTGCTGTGTGCACAATAATGGCGCGCATGGTGTGAATTAAAACTCGCTGCACAACTGTATGACGATATCTGGACGAATGCCTTCACCATTCCAGTCTTTGCGTAGAGAACAAAGTGAACTGTGTCGTCGAATGTTCAAAGCCTTCGCCAAATTTATTTGATCATCGGGAAGACTTCGTTTCGGCCTTCCAAATAAGTTATAAGTACAAGGTGCATAACTAGCCGATACAATACGGTAAAGGAACAAGCACTACATGTCACCGGGAGAGATGAACTATCGCACAAAAATACGCTCACAGCACAGCCCTCCCACCTTAGCTACACAGGATTTCAGCTGCCCTCAACAGTTCACAGCACGCCAGTAGCATCGGAGTGATCGGTACCGACCACCGCCAATCCCAAACGGTCAGACCAATAAGCGATCCGTCTATATCAATTACAAAGGCTGTACAGTCAGTTTAACACATGAATCTCATTCAAAATCAAAAACAAAAATCCTATTCATGGATATACCTTCGGTAGTGACTATGTGCAAGGTAAAAAAAAAACTTTTTCTTTTGCTGTAATAAATAGCAGCTTTAGAAATAAGCTGAACATCAGGAAAGCAGTTTATCGCAAAGTGATAGTAATAAGAGCATGATGACCTACGCTAACTCATATTCAGCGCTATTCAAAGTCAGCTCGTGGATCTTGGATCCTGGATCTAATTCACCGCTCAATTCTTGCTCTACATGCTTCACAACTGTTGCCGAGCCACGCATCGACTTAAGGCTACAATAGTCCGACCCCAATCGGCGCGCGGGCACCATACCGACCTGGGCGACAGCGATAACACCCGTCTATATTTACACGTCTTCACGCGCCCAAGGCAGAGCGCCCTTGGCGCTAGTCATTTACACGCTGAGCCAGCCAATCACCGCCTCACCGGCGCCCGTGTCTATTTGCACGTAGAGACCTGTGTTGCTCTTACACACGCAGACCTCTGTGAGGTCTATTTGCACGTGTAGACCTCTGCGAAGTGTGTGAACACGTGCAGGCCTCTGTAATGTCTATTTATGTGTGTATATCTCAGTGTCTGGCGTCTATTTACAGGTGTAGACCTCTGTAACGTTGGTGCAGCTCTGACAGTCCACTCGGACGGAGCGCTGCTCCCAGAGCACGCGGCAGTTGCAGGAGGTGACCAGCGAGCTCAGCTGGGTGTTGTAGCCCCTGCCGCAGCAGAGGACGGCGCAGTGGCCGCCCAGCTGACACCGGCGGCCCACCGTGCCCGGGCCGTACGCGTCCCGCTCGCAGAAGCTGGGCGACTTGTCCGTGTAGACCAGCTTCCTGCTGGGCCCCACTGAGGGCGGCCGCCGGCGCCGGCGGTCGCGGTCCCGCCCCCGCCCCCGCCCCCGCCCCCGCCGCCGGCCCCGCCCCCGTCGGCGCCGGCGACTGATGATGGTGTTGGTGCGCACGCTGACGTCCCCGACGGGCCGTCGCGCGTCGGCGGCCAGCTGCGGCGCGCTGAGCACCGCCGTCAGGTATTTCTCCTTGATGACCGCGCCGGTGCGCTCGAAGGGCCCCACCTGTTTCCAGCAGGTCTGCAGCTGGCAGGTGCCGGACACGCCGTGACACTTACAGCGAGGGGTGATCTCCCCCAGCAGGGCCTGGAGAGGGTGGAGGTCAGAACAGGTCATCGGGATTCGTCAGAAGACGATCTTTTGATTGGCATTTAGCCGCCACTGGTCATTTCTTTCTTTAATTCTGACAAAAGCTCACTAAAATCAAACAAAACTAAAACACATCCTGTTATCGTTGCCAGACTGATGAGGCACGGACCTCACTTGCTTCAAAGCCTTTAGAATATAAATCAGTTAATTAATTAAACATTCGGCCAGTCTCTCTCTCTCTCTCTCTCTCTCTCTCTCTCTCTCTCTCTCTCTCCCTCTCCCTCTCCCTCTCCCTCTCCCTCTCCCTCTCCCTCTCCCTCTCCCTCTCCCTCTCCCTCTCCCTCTCCCTCTCCCTCTCCCTTTCCCTCACCCTCTCTCTCCCTCTCCCTCTCCCTATCCCTATCCCTCTCCCTCTCCCTCTCTATCTCCCTCTCTCCCTCTCTCTCCCTCTCTCTCTCTCTCTCTCTCTCTCTCTCTCTCTCTCTCTCTCTCTCTCTCTCCCCTCCCTCTTCTCACCTTGATCCCGACCTTCCAGTTGTGTTTGTGGACGAGCAGCGCCGGTCGTCGCTCTTCGCTCCTGCCCCTTTTCCTCAGCAGCCGGCGGGTGAACTGGCCGGCGAAGCGGACGTTGTGGCTGCAGCCGCCCCAGCGCCATCTCTCGGCGGCCGGAGACGAGCCCCGAGGGTATGCCAGGTCACAGGAGCATGCCGTCAGGTGACCGGCCGCGCAGGCGCGAGCTGTCGTGTGCGCGATGGCCGCTGCAGTGATGGCGTACAGGAACGCCGTCTCCTTGAAGGCTGCAGGGCGGATATAGGCAGCTTTGATATGATTTTGCGGTGAGTTGAAAATGCACTGAGTTGATCGAGAGGGTTGAAATTAATGGGGTGTCACTGTGTGGCCCAGACCTGCTGAACAGTTCTATTTTGCAATATTATTCTTAGCGGCATTAATTATGTTCATCCAGTGCAAAGCTACCCGCAAGACACAGTCCAAAACGATACAGTCAGCAGTGGGATTCGAACCCACGCCCGGAGAACCGGACTGCGACCTGAACGCAGCGCCTTGGACCGCTCGGCCATCCTGACGCACTGGTCGCATCTTGGGGCCATTTTTCCATCTGTTCTTTGCCTTCTTATTCAAGCTACGAGTTATCCATATTCTCAAGACGTCAGTGATAGTGATAATGACAAATACAGGTATAATAAATGTAAATTACAAGTAAATATTTATAATTTGAAGTGTCAGGGATGACGTCACAGTAAACAGACAAAAATCAACAATAAACTGGCTCGCATTTGCTTATCTCAATCTTCTGTTCCTGTTTCACACTCCCATTCTTCATACATTAGGTACAGGCTCTGCCGCTGTTTCCACACCTATACTTTGTTAGTCCTGAACGCATAGCAAATTCACTCCACCATCCTTCCGAGCCGCAATGCACAGAACAAAAATACCTCCCCGTCTTTAGACAGTGTTCCCCGTTTTACCTTTGTGAAGGATGCGTATGCGGCTGGCACCCAGGGAGCAGTTCCACCGCTGGTCAGCCAGCTGTTCGGTACAGGAGAGGACGCTCAGCTGGACGGCCTGCAGCAGCACCTCCTTCATTCCCGGCTGGAGGGGCAGGCGGGGATGGGGGGGGGGGTTACCCTTGGGGGAGCGAAGCAGTGATCGTGGAGACGGCCTGATATGGGAAAATGGTTTTCTTTTTATCCGGATGCAGTTATTTATCAATGGATAACTATGTTAATCACGGAAAAATAAACGACGGTGATCACCAATTGTTTGCCGCTTAAATTTATAAAGTTGTCTGTTCAAGACAAAGAAAATCATATGACATAGGATAAACACAAATGTATAGTCAAGGACGAAAGCAAAACATGCTCCACGACTCTGTTTCGATGAATCACTCAATTGTACTGTTAATGATAGTAAAAATATCCTATTTGCTCACCATTCTTTCGCACATTTTCTTTTGCTTTTTGGATGAAAATATCTTATCTGGATCGTGTAACGCCAGAGGTCTTGGTGAGCTCAACCTGAAAAGAAAAATGTCGAAGTTAGATATTGAAGGAGGCCAGTTAAAGTCCTTAGCTTTATTGTGCATGGACGTGCATGTGCATGTGCATGTGCATGTGCATGAACAGTAGGGTAGTAGTTGAATCCATCATGTTTTTTATTGCAGCCGTGACGCATTATAATCAAGTGGTTAATTTGGTTAAATCTCCCTGTCCATACCCCATAGCAATCGGGGTCGAGAGTTTGTATATTTGTCGCTGTCATTGACTTAGCACCATGCAAATCAAACACTTGCCGAGAAGTTCCCATTCTAGCAAAAAGTATCGTCGCATTTCGACACGGCGCAGTCTCGACTGTTGCCGTCAATCGTTTGACTAATGAAGCGTCAACGTTAGATGCGGGCGCGATCGCAGTTCTTGTTGGTCCCACGCTTCATCACGTATGTGACAATCACAACTTTTTGCCGCGGGCTGTGGTATGAGGCGGATGTTTGCTTCCATTAGCTCTTCGATTGAATGGCCAAATGCATTGTGATTGATCCTGGACGGAGATGAGAGAGGAACGTTGAAGTGTTTCTGAAAATGGTTAATCTGGAAAAAAGCGTCAAGCGCTTCGAAATCTCACACGCTACACGATCTGCGCTCTCTCACAGGCTTTTCATAAAACATTTAAAGTCCTGTGTAAAACGTGTAGGTAATAGATATTTGTCTACAACGCCCTTTTAGGCAAAGGCTTGATGTCGTTGGAACGTTGCAATTACAAAGAGCTTGCAGATGAAGGTGACCAATGGAAATGGCAAGTAGAGCATATGTGAAAGAAACACACTAGAAGTTCAAATGCAAGCATAGAAACATCAGAAATGCCACAAACATGGATGCAGATCAAGTATACATTTTAGCAGGCGTTTGAGTGCTAGAAAAAAAACATTTCTCTCCTTGCAATAAACTTAGCAGAGAGAACATCTTGCAGGACCAAGACCACAGCTGGCCTTGCGAGCTCCGAGGGTTCCCAATCTCTCAGCAATAAGAGCAACAATCGCGCAGCTGAGACAGCTATGCAGCCATCAGGAATGATATGCCACTCACATAGGGGCATCATTAGCCGGCACAATAGCCGGGCCAATTGTTACTGATCCTGCCTGGCTGTGGGCTTTCTGATGCAATGATACGGCCGTGCCGTTCTCTGGCACTCAGGCGCCGTCACATTACTGCGATGAAACGGCTAATTATTCACACACCGCGCCCGGGAAGAGCAACGTATTAAAGACCGTGAGCTTGATAATGGAATGGTCGTGGCAGACGAACATTCGAGACCATTAGTAACGGAATGCAACTGAGTCACCCCTGACACATTCTAAAAGTGGCCCAAATGCCGGCATGTTTCTGTGCTTTTGTGTGAGCGGCTGGCCTGCAATTTACTGCGACGCCCCTGGACGTGTGTGAGGTGTGTCGGTTTCCCGCTCCGCCGCTGCAGAGGTGACTGCCAGTCTGTGATACGGGATTTCAGCGCGGGTACCTGATCATTTGGCCCGGATACAATGCTCCATGACCCTGCCTCCGTTTTCCGGGGCCGCCCATCCATGCCGACACGCGCAGGGGTGGGGCCAGGGGGGAAGGGGTACCACCCGCAGAGCACGTCACGGATGTGACGCCGTCACGCGGCGGTTACCGAGCCGTCAGGGGCATTTTGCCGCTCACCACATTTGTGGCCAGCGGAATACGTGGTAGCTGCTGCAAAATCGCCAAGCCGTGACTAAATGTGTCAGCCTCACACCACCATATGATGGGTGGTTTCAAACAAGTTTAAGTGGATGCCAGTTCAAGCCTAAACTGAATCACCTGAAACTGGAAAAAACAAGCATATCAAGCGCACAGAATGCAGTTGAAAGTAACGTCTCTCACTAAAACAGGGCACAGACAACAGGTCGCATAAGAAATTCTAGCAGAAGAACTCGTTTCGGTGATTTTTTTTTTCCAAGATCATGCATGCAATATACCAAGAAACCGAACCGCTTAATCAAAAGAATCGTCATTTTCAAGCTAGACAATTACTCCTCCTTTAGACCAAGCAGCCAGCTAAAAAAGAAAATGTTCATAATTAGTTGATTGCATGCAGTCGGGGCTGAATTCGTTGTGAAATATCAGGTGCAAAGAAAGCGCTCCGAACTTTAAACGCACAGTCTCCAAAATATTTGTCCAAGTCACATGAAATCTTAGCGATATGGAACTACGACATATTTTGTTGCTTCGGTAAGATTTGGCGAAAATACCTTGCTTGTGGCGTAGCTTATTTAAATTTAACCCTTGCACTTATGAGGTTGGCCTTTCTCGAGTAGGTAACTCGGGCAAAAGTGAACAGATCGCAGCGAAACTTTCAGTACCTTCGTGTTTAAGCTTTACACGATCCCTCAAACTCTAGCGACCGTAACCCGAATGATCTTTCACTTGAGATATTTTTCTCGAAAGCATGGCAGGCCAGGATAACGATTCGAAGGACGAATCGTATGTCAGTGCACAGCATCTGTGCGTTTCTAGGCTTTCTGTGATTTTAGACGTTCCAACATATGAAGTAGAAACGTGCTACATGCAAAGCAGGTCAAGGTCATTAACCCTATTAGTGGCAGGGGGGGGGGGGGCGTTTTCATCCACCCCTCAGGTTTTTGGAAATATCTCCGAAACCGCTGAAGCTACGATGCTGAAATTTTCTGACTTTTCCTAAAACTAAATTGGGCACATTCCCTGAAAATTTCAAGTTAATAACTTTACCAGGGGCGGCTCCAGAGCACTGGGAATTGGGGGTCCCATTCGTGAAGCGAGTCATTTGGGCGAAGATCACGATGCTGATGTATTATAACTGTATGCACCAGTTTTACGAACAGTGAATGAAAGGTATCATGTGATAACATATACAAAGTTATTTTGCATCCTCTTTTGACACGTTTTTGCTATAATAGGCGGATCCAGGCGTCCAAAAAGGGGGGTTATGTTCTACCTCCCAACATAGGTGCCCTGACACCGCCTATGCATGACCAATACAATTGTAGTCGTTCTCTCATAAGAAAATTGTAAAATAACAAGACCATTGCCACCCTTTTTAGAAACAGTACCAACAAAAACCTTATTTACTAAACTTTTTGTGTACCCCCAATCTCAATGATCTGTATCCGCCTATGATTTTTGAAAATGCATATTTTTAGGATCCACGTGAATTCCTGGTTCATTCTCTTATCGATCGGCAAAAGTTGCGTTAAGATTGGTTCAGAAACCTGGCCGTGATAATCAGTCTAAAATGTATCTGCAATTTGCCCGTTTTTACCCCCCTCTATGTACCCCTCTATTGACATTTTTTAATTTTTATTCTTTAGAAATGTAGATCACGTTGAGCGAAATTGAATGCCGTTTGAATTTTGAAAATTGGCCGGTTACCTAGATCTCGAGATATCAGGGGGGGTCGTAAACAGCCCCCCCCCCCCGCCACTAATAGGGGTAGCCAGGAGCCTGCCACTAATAGGGTTAACCTTAGATGACCTTGGTTAATTTTTCATTGCTATTTTACAACGTTTATGGTGCTTTTGGAGCTGATATTCGAATTTAGCACCCATTTCAATATTTGAAATAAGTTTTGGTGCTCATGCGATGTGGTGCAATGCTTTCAGTGATGGTTAGCAGTAACACCTTCTATGGATAGCTGGTCGGGCGCCTACTGGTTGACCTGACCTGACTTAATCCGATCTGACCCCAATGCATGAGCACATCTTAACTGCTCAAGACAAATCATAAATGCAAAGTTCGAAATCGGGGCCCGAAAACCCCGATAACACCTCACTTAAAGACGTTCTAGTAGGTCCAGTTTCCCCAGCTTTTGGGTCATTGACTTGACCTGGAAGATTAAACAATGACCTGGGACCTTAAAAATGTGTATCACTGGGTTTCTCTCGTTACGAGAAACACACACGTTTTTCCGCAAAGTTCTAACTCAATGCGGGGTCAAACGGCTTGGGGGTCCTACAGGCCCCCCTCTATGCGTTTGACGCTGTAAAACAACATAGAAGTGTGCTATACGAGTATTACGTGAATTTAACATTCACAAAACAGTAAGTTGCCAATATTTGCTAATGAACTCAGGTCTAGAGCGTTCAAAGATTGCATTTCTCGGAGGCACCATTGTTGTGTCATTAGAGGAAAGGTGTGACAAAGTGTTTGCTTGGTAAACGAGCGTAAAAAATGAAGCTGACAAGTAATCAAACAGTCAGTATTCAGAAACACTACCATGTGGGCTGGAGTAATCTGAATCCAAACTCCAAAATCTCATTGACCATGAAATTGTGAAATAACATATAAGTATAAGCAAATTACGCCTAAAAAAGCATTGCACCTGGTGCATTCTAAAGCACTAATAAACCAAGAAGCTTCTGAAAGCAAATGCGAAACAACGTTAGGTTAACATACGAGAACATTGCAAAGTGATGCCAAAGTTTAGCGCTCATGTAGCGCGCTAGAGCTCTTTGGTCGGCATTTTCGGCACCGGGTGCAGGATTGGTTAGGCTTCGCTGTTCAGGCACGATGTAAGTAGTTGCATTTTTGGTCTGTCAATCGATGCATTTTGTTGCATCAGGGGTGCTTTAGAAGTTGTGACAAGTAACAATTTCATTAAATAGGGAATAAAAAGACGAAACTAACCTTGTTCGGGAGACAGAAACATTTACTGTTGTCGAGAGTGAGCCTACAGCGTCTTGACTCTAAAATAATTGGAGTTGGCTATGTCTAATTATCATGACAAAAACAAGAAATATAACTTAGTCTCATTTTCCCTGGAAACGAGAGGCTTGTTTGTGTTACTTTTACCTGATTGCGCTTTGGCTGCTTATTATTATGTCGATCGGATTCTGGAAACGCTACGTAAAACCTGTACTTGCAATTATTATATTTGTATGCATATTTTGTGGCCTCTGGCGCACAAAGCGAGTAGCTTTATTGCCGAAAGATCGGACTTACATCTATCCCTATAACTCATTTGTTTTTTATGAAATACGCTTATTTCGCAACACAAAGCTCACTGAAAAACACGGAAATAATTATCTCCACAAATAAAAAGTTTTGACGTAACTCGCAGCCTCAAAGTCATACCTTTGTTGGCAGCCAGCTGACACTCTCACACTGAACAGCGTCTCACATCTCGTTTCTCACGTTGTCACTCACCCGATGCCGCTGCCGAGTGCCGGTGTCGACCCGAACAGGAGGGCGAGGCCGGTGAGCAGGACTCTGCCGCCGGCCATCGCTGACGGCCCATCGGCCCCCGTCGGCACTCCTCCGTGAGTCCCGAACGCCGTGAGTCCGAGCTCCGTGAGTCCCGAACGCTGTGAGTCGTACACCGTGAGTCCCGAACGCCGTGAGTTTGAACTCCGTGAGTCTCGAACTCCGTGAGTCCCGAACTCACAGCGTCACCAGCTTCCGTGAGTCCCAAACTCTGTGAACCTCTATCTCCGTGAGCCCCAAACTCCGTGAGTCTCGAACTCCGTGAGTCCCAAGTTTTATCAGGACTCGAAGATGCCTTCTCTCCCACCCCTCGCCTCCCGCTGAGAATGGTCGCTCTTCTTGCTTTGTCCAGATGTGTGTGGGAAGACGCTACTTGAAGACGCTCACAGCCTTCCAAAGTCAATAGTTTTTAACAGGCGATGACGATAAGATCATCCCTTGATACACCTGTCAGTCCCCGGTGCCTTTTCACCACTATCCTCCCGTGATCTTTACACTAGATCCAGTAGGTAAGTCACTGATCTTTGCGAACGCCACGCATTTGATGATTAGCTCACCCCAACGTCACAAAAAGCTCCTGTCCTCGTAGCTCTCACTTCGAACATTCACGACTCGCCACTGTCAGCTCAACGGCTCTGAAACTCCGACTCCGACTCTCAGGTCACACCGAATCACCACTGGCGTTGCTCGTCCGCAACTGTCGGCCGTCACCCACGCACCCTTCCAGCGTGGCCTGCGTCGCGGGCGGCACCTCTCGCTGACCTGACCACTGGCGTGTTCGGGTGACCGGAGGCGGCGGGACCCGCTCCACTGGCGGCGGCGGCGGCGGTTCGGGCGGCGGCGGCGGCGGCAGCGGCGGCGACGGCCCCTCCCGCCAATCAGGAGCGCTGAGGCGGCAGCGGGTCGCCGGGTCACGTCTCCTTCCCCTCCCCTCCCTCCCTGGGTCGAGCTCGGCCCGAGCTCCACGTCGGGCGGTGTCGCGATTGCCCGATTGGCGCGCCGGTACCGGCGTGTTAGCTTTCCACACGTCGGGGCTACTTCCGGTCGGTTTCCGAGCCTGCTGAGAGCTGGCATTGTTCTCTCGGGGTGTGACAGAAGCTCAGAGCCCAGTGGTCATCAGTTACATCGCTGACACCAGGCAACCGACACCGATTATGATAACAGGATATCTGAAGCACGCGTTAATGACCACGAATATCACTGCTGCTGCCTCTCAGATGGCTAAACAGCGTAGTGCAATGATTGCAGATGTGTAGCTACTCATGTCGCGTATGTCGTGATGGGGTCTCGATCGGCTGATGACAGAACAACATCAGTAAAGCCTTCTGACATTGATGGCCCCTAATGTTAATAAATGACATCGTTAGCGATGCAGCAGTGAAAGCCCACGGATCAAATAGCTGAGCATCGCAGCATCTCTTAGCATTCATGCGAAGTTCCTAGCCATTACAGCGCGATGTGGTTTGGTAGTCGTTTGTTATGGAACATAAGGCAGTATTGCTTATAGGCATCATTATTTTCAGATAACCTATGTCCGTTCAATTTTGTTTCAGTTTCGTTCAACCTATGTTCGTTTCTAGTTCATTTGCTGTTGGATGTCTTTCATTGATCGCAAATGGCACTAAATGTATGTTAATATATGTTGATTGTTTGATTTTTCCTGCAAGTTCCCGTTGTGCAAAAAAAGTTCGGGTTGACGCATACTTAGAATAGAAGTGGTTGTCAGTTTTTATTTTAGCAGTAGGTCCTCCATAGTTTCCAGCTTCTGAGCTTTTTTTTTGTCACAACTCACATACACACTGGCTCCACTATGCTGTTGAATATTTACCCTATCTCGCAATCCCTGGCCGCTCTTCCACTGCATAGCGCACACAGCTGGCATGACAGAGTGACCTGTGGTCAATTTCACCCTATCTGTGGCGAAATCGACATCGACTGCGGTCTGTCTCACTCAGCCAGCCCTCAATGACTGTGCTCTCTGGGGCATTCCGGGTCCATCAGAGTGTGAGAAAAAAAAGAGGGGAGAATCACTCCCAGCCACAGCGACTACCGGGCCGTGAGAGACTCCCATACCTATAAATGTCTCATATCAGGTATGTAGTGGTAGTCCTATCGCCGTAGTAGTAAATAGTTCGCTGGATGAATGATAGACAACGGTAAACAGCCATTTGCATGGTGATGAGAGTAGGCAATTATCAGTCAGGCCACTATCGGGATGTGCTGGATATTGGAAAACATGTTCCTGTGCTTGACCTCTGAGCAGTTTGTACTATGTACTCGTATGTCGGATAATCTGAACTCTAATGTCCGTTTCGTTTCTTATGAACGATTGGTGGATGTTTTACTTTCTGTTGGTCCTTCTCCAGTATACATGACCTGTACCTGACCTCTGGTCAGTGCATTTGATGACCTGCATCTCTGGAAGGAAAAAAGCAACACATATCATGACCTCTGGAAGGAATATTGAATGACATGCTCATCATGACCTGTGACCAGAACTTTGGATGGCCTGCCTTCTATCATGACCTATAGCCTGTGTGGCATCGGCTGACCAGCCCTCTATCGTGACCCCTGACATGACGCTGACCTGCTCACTGACCTGTCCTCTACCATGACCTCTGACCGGAATGCCGGATGACCTGCCCTCTGCCTGTGCCTGGGAGCGGGAATGCCGCAGGAACGCACCACCAGCCGTTCCGGCATGCGCTACCTCCGTGGGACGGTTTCTGATGTATTCGGTGGACAGATGCCGGTAAGGATTATACTGCAGCGCGCAATGCTGCAGCGCTTCGGCAGCCGGTCATTTATATTCATCAGGCCTGCGAAGTGTGTTGACACAGAGGGAATTTTATCGGTTTGGGCTATTAAGCCATAGCTGTTGTGGTTTTAGTTGACGTGCATAATACAACAATAAAGTCATGCTAAAAAGGATAATTGACTTCAAAGCGATGCTGTAGAGATACTCTGTAGAGCAGATCATGTTTCTTTATAAGAAAAGCTTTTACCACCAACATAATGCATGAGTTATAATGTCATCACAGACCTAACCCAGTAATGACATCCCTATTTAGTTTTCCATTTTAATGTTTGTTTGTATTCTTTTTTCACAATGCTGGCTTTCGATGACAAGAACTACACCATCCCTTCAACCGATTAAAAGTGACAAGGTCGGGCAAGTTCAGTCTTAGACCATGTTTCATCAGTGATCAAGATCTATCGTACATGCAGACGGTAGAGCCGATCCAAGGCTTTCGCAAGTGAAGCGATTGACTGCGGCAAAATGAGAACACTGATGCTTTCTGTTCTGAAACTGATGCGGTGCTTGCGTTCCAATAATATCCCTTTTTTGCCCACAATCGATGACTAAATATGTGAATAATGACATAACCGATGGATTCCCCTGACATAACCCTTTTACGATGGATTCCCCCCACCTATCTCTTCACTTCCCTGATATTTTCCCTTCTACAGCAATCTGACCAATTCTCAGCGTCATATCGAGGAATTCATTCGGTACCCCTTCTACGTAGGCAGCAGTCGCACCCCGGCTGACCCGCACCCAGCCCAACCCATATAGGCACGCCTTGGGGAGCGAGAGGGTGGGGCGTGGTTAGTTGGGACAGTCCGGGACAGGACGGGGAAACCTGACTCTTCCGGGCCGTGAGAACCTCTCCTCTTTGACTGACCGTGTGAATCGCTCCTCTGGCCACTGGGAAGCTCATCAGTAGGCAGCTGGCGGTCACCCGGAGAAGTGCGCCAAGTTCCGGCGCCCTACCACTGGCTGAGAGCTTTGGTCACATGAATCACCCCCTTGCCGCGGTAGTTCGCGGGCAGCGGCGCTCGCTCGCCTATCAGTATGCCTGGTATTCACTCGTGCCGAACGCCAGCGGTTGACCCGCGAGTGTTTCAGGCGTAAATGTGTTTGTTGATGTGTAATAAACGTCCCCTAAGAACGGTGAATGGAGTGCGAATGGGGTGCCGCAGTCACTCTGCTACAGCTGACATCACCGGCAGCTGACTCCATTGGTGACTGGTGACGCGGTGTGGGTGCTCGGAGCAAACTTCCGTCAGCAGTCGACCGTTCCAGTACAGTCGGGCGGTGACCGGCTTGGCGGGCGGTGGAACGAGGCGACCGGTCGGCGGCGGTACCGGCGAAATCGGCAAACATTCCTCACCGCAGCGCCAAGACAGCCGGGCCGGCACCACTGCACTGGCGGCTCGGCCTCCGGCCACAGCGGGATGAGCGGCCTCGCGTAGCGCGGAAGAGGATCGGGAAATGCCAAAAAGAATTGTTTAATGGTGAAAAATACTATAGGGAAGAACCGTCAAACTAAACTCAGTCAAAAAGCTAATTGATTACGCCTCCCTACCAGATGTAATAAGCCTGGAGGATTGCCGTTATCGGTTACTGACCACAATGACTGGCTGTTTCGCTGCCTCGACCTACCGACAAACCAGTCACCGTCCTGCAAACATCCGATCAACTCCCTGCCCTGCAGGCTTCCGGCAGAGCGCCAAATGCTGCATCGCCTTTGGTAAAGACAGCTGGCGCTATAGGCAGCTTCGTTTCTCATTGGAATATGGCCCAGCGATCAGGGTTGGTCCTCTGCAAGGTGTAATACCTACTCTGTGCGGTATGCAAGAACAGTTGGAATGTGGAACCACAGACGGCCTGACCTCACAGGTGCGGTAGGCACGCCTGGTCGGGGGGGGGGCGCGGCCGGATGGCGACTTCCTGTTAAACTTCCGCCACACGGCCGCCTATCGCGAGACGCCGACGTCACGATCCTTCGGGCGTCATAGTGACGTCATGAGTTTGTGTTGGACGCTGATTGTGCGCTCCGACCAAATGAAGGTGACCGGGAGACTAGAACGTTCGGAATGTCGGTTATGTCATGTGAAGAAAAGATTGGAAAAGACAGCAAAAAAATGTTGAAAATCGACCTAAATCTATTCTTCATTATGCTGGGCAAGCATTCAAAAACGACTAAAGATCTTTTATCATTTCAAAGTTCATTAATGATAGGACATTGAATAGAATGTAGGTATGTACTCGATATCATTTGAATCCATGATAAGCAACTACCTAGCTCTATGCACTGCACAATGCGTCCTCCACGGTAGTTGAGCATACAGGCGACGACAGACAGAGCAGCGCTGACTTTTCTGCGCCTTTTAGCATCCCTGAGCTCCTAAAGTTGATCCAGTGATCGAGGATTTAACCTTCACCTTGCTGGGGGAGGGGCGTTTTCAGCCACACCATTCAGCTTTAGGTATAGGTATGTGCCATGTAATCAAAGCCAAAGCGCTTGCCACGATTTATTAGGTACCAATCAATTTAGTATGCTGCTGATTAATCCCATCGCGCTGAAACTTTGTGTATCGGTGAGCATTGGGCGTGGGCACCCACTGGCCAATGATATTGTATTTCCGGACCTGGGAGAGAAGAGAGACTTGGGACATTGGCAATAGAGGTAGGGCATACTTCTGGAAGAGCTTCGTCCGGCTTCTGAGGCAGGTCTCGGTTATAAGCGCCACCTGGCTGACGGAGGTCTAGGCAGATGGCGCTACTGAGGCTTTCCGTACAGCCAGCGACACAACATCTATGGGTGTCCTCATAAATGTCCTGTTTCAATTATGTGCTTATTTTTGCAGAGCGTTTGATGCTTAAACAGTGTTTGTGTAATTATCTCTTTTGTAAACGTTGCTGTTTTCTTGTGAACACTGACTGACGCTTGAGATCCTGTCGGAAATCATGCAGTCGTGTAACAAGTCGGTAAATCAACACAAATACATGGCAAGGTCTTGAGTCTTCTTTTCTATACCGCCAGCCATGCCCGCTTGCGATCATACCGACAGTGTTTCAAATCTGCACTCCTTCTTTTCTTGCAGCGAAATAAGGACCATGTCAATATAGCTTTCGTTTGGGGTACAGAGCTTGGCGCTTGAACGATGACAAGAGATTGTAATGGCTGTCAATCTAGGCTAAATTAAGCCATGCAATGGTGTCTAAAACCTTTTAATTTGACAAAGACCCCGTTTCCATGGGCACCACTGATGCGGATCAGCAAATTTAACCCTATTCCTGGCGGGCTCCGCCGGGACAAGAAACTGGCGGGGGGGGGGGGCCGATTCGGCCCCCCCCTGAGATCTCGAGAACGAAGCAAGATAGCGACAAGCGGTAAACGGCATCGGATCCGCATGGACAAGGTCTACAATTTTTACAAAGGTCATTTTCAGGTCAGGTCAAAGATGACGTCACAGGGGTCGAAAAAGTCAAAATGGCGGCGCTAGATATGGAGAGAGTTTTTCTCGAATAACTTTCGAATTAGTCAAGATAGGAACAAAATAAGGGCATCATCGTGATCCTCTCGTCAATCCGCATCGAATGATATATATGTTGACCTCGAAAGGTCAAGGTCAAAGGTTGACCTCAGGTCACGTGACCTTGAGGTCATCATGTATATCATTCGATGCGTCTTGACGAGCTGAACACAATGAGACCATCCACGCGTCTGTGTCTTGTTCCTGTACGGAGTTATTGGCCAAAAACCTTTGGTGACCTTTGATGACGTCACATGACCTCACAGCTGCCCAACAGCAAAACAGACCTCAAGGTAGTGAAGGTTGATCGTATATGAAGTCATGTATGGTATATGGGGCCATTCCGACCCGTTTTAGTGGTAAAAACAGGGAGTTGATTTTTCCCCCATTGACTTATAATGGGGAGGTCGCGAAATTGACCTGACCTTAGGTCACCGATATCAAAATTCCGAGATATACAAATTGCACATACTGGTACCCTAACTAAAGCCTGAAGAGAAGAAATTGATCGGTCAAAAACTCTAGCTCTGGCGTGATTGCAACTTTTTCTGAGGTAGGGTCACCAAACCGCCTCTGGTGACCTGACCTGAGGTCAGATCAACTCAAAATTTTCAGACATGTTGCGTAGAAGCCTTATAGGAAAAGTCAGAAAATTTGAGCTTCCTAGCTCAACGCGTTTGGGAGAAATAACCAAAAAACCTCAGGGGGGGGCTCCTGAGGCCCCCCCCCCCCGCCAGGAATAGGGTTAAATCGTATTATATCTATTAAACTATTCGTTACATGATATAATTCCAAGTGGATTTATAGGCTTATATAATCAGTCAATCCCTTATTTTGATTTTCATATATTGTCTAACTATACTGGATTAGCTAATCCATTTTTACTAATCCGGATCAGTGATGCCCATGGAAACGTGGTCAAAGTTTAAGGCATATGTATAAAATCTAAACTGTGCTGAGCAGGGCTGCGGAGTCGATGGATTTTCGGCGACTCCGACTCCGACTCCGACTCCGGCTTTCAAAAACTAGCTCCGACTCCGACTCCGACTCCGGGCAGAATTGTCGACTCCGACCGACTCCAACTCCTGACTCCGACTCCGCAGACCTAGCAGGGCTGCGGAGTCGACAGATTTTCGATGACTCCGACTCCGACTCCGGCTCGGGTTTCTAAAATCGACTCCGACTCCGACTCCGACTCCGGTCACAACTGTCGACTCCGACCGACTCCGACTCCGACTCCGACTCCGACTCCGCAGCCCTGGTGCTGAGCCATCACACGCTCGACTCGCGTTATGCGAATCCCTTCCGAGAGACTGCAGTTACTCACAGCACAGTATCACCAAACGTGTTCGGCGGTACAGCCTAACCACCTGCAGCCACGGCAGCGGAGACTGGAGCTCGAGTAACGGAGACTGCAACGCGCGTGTGGTGTGTAGCTTGAGAAATGGGAGATGGACCGACGAATAATGCGACAAGCAACACCCGCGGCTTGGTTGGGTTGCCTGTCACGGAGGAGTTTTGCGTGTGTCCCAGTAAACATGCCGACGTCGGCCCGACGTCGGCCGACGTCGGGGTGACGTCGGCAACTCGGCATCGGCATGCCGACGTCGGCCCGACGTCGGTCCAACCTCGGCACGACGTCGGCTGGATGTCGGATATGCCCGCATGTTCCGACGTCCAGCCGAGGTCCAGCCGACGTCGGGCCGACGTCGGACCGAGATCAATTGCTGAGGTCCAGCCGACGTCGGGCCGACGTCGGGGCGACGTCGGACCGACATCGGCCGCTGTTTTGACCGTTGAAATAATATAAAATACATGTTTCATGTTTCATAAAGAGCTCCTGTATCCAAAATATCCTCAGGAAACTCAAATCTTCCTCCACGCCGCAACCCCCTGATCCGGACTGGACGGGAAACTTTATCCCATTTGGGATTGCCCGTAAGCCGAGCTCGCCCGTAGCCGGGTGCGGTGAGTGCTTGGGGGCTGCTCGGCCTATCCTTTGGTCAGGCTCAGCCCCGGCAACTCACCAGGGCCGGGCCCAGTTCATATAGAAAGGCCAGTCGGCAAGTGTCACTTTGCCAAAGTGCCACTTATCAAAGGGACACTTTGGGAAACGTTGGTGCAGGTGTGTAAGAGTGACTATATGAATCCATTGTGGGGTCGCCCTTTCCAATAAATGTCACGTAACAGCAATGGGACCAGGGACTCTATATGAACTGGACCCAGGGTGCTCGCCAAGAAGACCAATGTCTCCATCCTATGATCCTTCCGGCTCTGAAATGGTCTTGTCAGACCGAAAGGGCATAACCCAACAAAACAAACCTACTTCGTTGGCTGGCTGCGTGGTATAGTGGTTAGCGCACGAACCTCGCGTTCAAATGAAACGGGGTTCGAATCCCATCGCCGTCTGATGCTTTTGGCGTGTTGTCCCAGTAAACATGCCGACGTCGGCGACTGGGGGGGGGGGGGGGCTCGAATCCCGCCGCCGATTGATATTTTTGGCGCGTTGTCCCAATAAACATGCCGACGTCGGCCCCGTCGGTCCAACGACAAACGATCTCGTCAACCTCGGCAAACGATCTCGGCCCGACGTCGGCTCGACGTCGGCTGGACTTCGGCTGGACGTCGGAACATGCGGGCACATCCGACGTCCAGCCGATGTCGGGCCGAGGTTGAACCGACGTTGTGCCGACGTCGGGCCGAGCCTCGGCCCGACGTCGGGCCGACGTCGTCATGTTTACTGGGACGTATAATCAGGATTACTATCTATTTATCAGCCTAATTTGTTAGGAGCAATACCATCCTGATAGGATTATTCATTATCCAGATTAGTTAGTATAAAGGTTCCCTAAAGATAATTATAACGTAGCTGTCAACGGGTTTCCCTCATCTATTTAAATCCTGATAATCCTTTCAAGCTCACATCTTCGCTTATGTAGAGGCGCTTGCGATCTCATCGCTCGGTCCTGAAAGATGCATTTCTTCTCTTATATCTAAATACAAACTTTTTTATCTCATCAACATTATATCAGCTGCTGATCCAGCTAGTATTTTGTCATTCAGCACACACGAGTCGAGTGATTCCGCTCATTGGAAAATGTCATCTAATCAGCTGCCAGGATCGATACTCGCTGTGACCTTGTCCGTGGACAGAGGACTCCCTCGTGACCTCGATCGCAGCTGCGTTCCACATCCAAGAGACACATTCGGCTATCAAGTCACATCGGGAACCGGCACCCGCCTTCCGCACAACATTCCCAGCACTGTCCAGGCAGAAATACATAGAAGCGTGCACTGCATTGCCAGCAGCTTGAGATAAGCATGATGTAAAAAGCGTTTCGTTGCATCGGACGCAGTTTACTCCACCTTATTGTATCTTTACAATAATGTTAGTCTATATGTAGAGAGACACAAGAAGTGAATCGCAATCCTAAGAAAATATTGTGAAACGGAGCCATAACAATAGCACCAGACTTTTGCAACATGGCCCTATGTACGAGTGTATAAGCAACGCTAATTTAAAGTTAAACCGATTCACCTCTGCCTTGAACAAGTTTATTGGCGCATATTCCATAAACCAACTCTGGGCGGCTCCCACTTAGCCCACTCAATTGAATGCAAACACAATGTTTCACCTCGCAAATACTTCCGGGCTCAGCCCTCAGTTCTGTTCACCGCAATAAGCAGGAAAACCTTTGTCGAGAGCACCGCGGTAGAAGCCAGCTCTGACCATGACGGTGCCCACGCTACGACGATGTCCTCCCACGCTCAGATGAACGGAGAAAACCCGCTTCAGTTCCGCATGTCTGTCCCTGTCCCTGTCCTTATCTCTGTCTCTTCTCTCTGTCTCTGTCTCTGTCTCTCTCTCTCTCTCTCTCTCTCTCTCTCTCTCTCTCTCTCTCTCTCTCTCTCTCTCTCTCTCTCTCTGTCGCCCTCTCTCTCTCTCTCTCTCTCTCTCTCTCTCTCTCTCTCTCTCTGCCTTTATCTCTCTCCCTCTCGTTTCCCCTCTGTGTGTGCTGGTGAGCCGGACCAGTCTACCTACCGGGCCCCACACACGCCCACCCGTTTTGTGACCCTGACCCAGACCCTGCCACCCACGTGTCACCTTTACGTATCTGGCCCTCAGCCATGTCTCCACCAACTCCAACAGATCAGGGGCCCACGCGCGGTGGGAATGGCCGCCTTATTGAGGCCAGATACTGGGCGGCCAGAGGCCATTTGCATATATTCCATTGTGGGCAATTTAACATGCCTAAATCCACGACAGGTATCTATATTTTATCCCTGACTTCAATGGAAACACCTAGACCACTTTTCGGTCTAATACTACCCATTTGCAAAATGACAGTCAAATCGACTTGTGCAATATGTGCTGTGTAGGCCATCAATTTATCCGGTTTCAGACGGCTACTCCTTCTCTCTCTCTCTCTCTCTCTCTCTCTCTCTCTCTCTCTCTCTCTCTCTCTCTCTCTCTCTCTCTCTCTCTCTCTCTCTCTCTCTCTCTCTCTCTTTCTCTCTCTTTCTTTCTTTCTCTCTGTCTCTTTCTCTCTCTCTCTCTCTTTCTCTCTCTTTCTTTCTTTTTCTCTCTCTCACTCTCTCCAATAAATCGAAAGTTGTGCCGGAAAGACTCACTCTTAACCCTCGCCCGCACATGGGGGGGGGGTGGTTGCCACCCCCCCCCCCCAGGCAGTCTTTCTGCTCTGCACTCAACATTTTTAGAGCTAGAAGGCTGATTTTTCGTATAGCTGCTCGTCTATCCTTTCTTGATGTCCACTGAAAATTTCAAGTTTCTGTGATTTTTGGTTTCGGAGATATGACCTTGTTTTTCAGGTCATGTCATGACCCAAATGGCCAATTCTCAACATCTTGCGTTTGCCATGGGCCTTGTGAGCTTTTGACACCCTGTTTTCGGCCTTTTTTGCCAGTCTTACCTCCCACCTATCATGGAACATGTTGTTCGACGATGTACAGGGGTCAAGGTCAGGGTCAAGGTCAACCTAGGTCATCTAAGATAATTGCGTTTTAGGCAAGCTGAATTTGTTTTTTTGTGAAGTTTTTTTACTGCATTTTTGGTAAAAGCTTCTCAGATCATGATTTCATGTGATATGGACCCAAAAACAATCGGTGCACACATCAGTATACACACAGACACACACAGACATACAAACACATATAATTGACCTTGACCTAACTTGACCTGACATGACCTCAGCAGCAAAATTCTGGTCGGATAGTGTGACAAAGAGGTTCTAGCTGGCTTGGCACCAGAAAACAGCGTCGTCATCGGTATTTGATAAGCAGCGCACTTGATATCCAACGGTGACCCAAAACAGCAACATTTTTTAGTTTGACCTGACCTGGAAGGTCAATGACTGACCTGAGAAGGTAAAACTGGGTATCATTGGATTTGTCTCTTCCCAAAGAATCTTTTTGGTCTTTACTGCTAAGCTCTATCTCCAACAGGAACGAAATGGCGCGGGGGGGTGGCAACCACCCCCCCCCCTATGTGCGTTCTAGGATGGGAAAATGGCATGTGCGGGCGAGGGTTAAAGCACGCTTTATCGGCTATTAGTGGTTGAGTAGTTTATGTTGATATATAGCAATTCATTAGGGAAGCTAAAAAATAGCCTGCATTCGCAAAATGATTAGCTGCTTGCAAATTTATCATGCATACCTAAAACAAAAATCCACTGAGACCCAAGCATCTCAACAAAACATGATCGACAGCTTATTATCTTAACATGAAGCAACATCTAACCCGCTAGTCGATCACTGAACACAGCGCTGAATGAGCGTCCAATGGGTGTAGTAACTGTTCAGTTAACCCTTGCCCTGGCAGGGCATTTTTCATAACACGGCCTGGCAGGGGGGGGGGGTCGATGCGACCCCCCACTCGCGATTGGCTCCTATGGCACCTAGAAACACCAAATTCGGTAGGTAGGTGGGCCCCCTGGAGTTCTCGCCCCTGTGCAAATTTGGTTGCTCTAGGTCAATATTTAAGGGGGTTTTGGGGGGTATAAATGCAAAAATTTCGCTAAAAACAGGTCAAAAGTTTTTCGCCTATAACTTTTGATCTAATTAACCCTCGCCGGACCTATTGGTTTTCTACATACGCGCCGGCCGAGGGGGGGGGGGGGCGGGTACGACCCCCCCCTCGCCGTTTCGCCCCTGGTGGAGCTAGCGCGTCGCGGAAAAAACGAGCGTGTGCGCCGTTACGAGACGCAGAGATTGGTACCCGATTTTAAGGTCCTAGGTCAACCGGTGACCTCTGAGGTCAGGTCAAGTGCCCCAAGGTAAGGTTCAGTTTTTGGTGAATAGCTTCGCAAAAAACGGCCGCAGAGCGCCGATTTTGGCAGCATCGTGTTCGTCTCGCTCAGGCGCGTCGAATGATATACTTTTTGTCCGGATCAGGTCAACTTGGGGTGTTGACCTCAGGTCAAGGTCAGGTCAGCACCCCCAGGTCACAAAGTTGGTCGAAAGGGGTCATGTCGCATATCATTCGATTCGGCAGGTCTTCCTGAGTCCATTGGTGGCTTTCCCGACTCGCTAGCTCAATTTGATCAAGAGTTATTGACGAAAAACTAATATGACCTTGATGACGTCATAAATGACGTCACGCAAGGTCAACATTGCAAAAGTGACGCATCTAACCTTGCAAGGAGTGCATAAAATCACGATTATGTGTGCTTGAGATAGTTGGAGATCGTTCCCGGCGCCAGAATAGCAGTTTTCATTTTTCCCCATTGACTTATAATGGTGAGGTCACGAAAATGACCTGACCTCATATGACCTTTAGGAAAAATCCGAGATATACAAGTTGTGGGACTCATAATGGATAGTAGATCCTGCAAGTTTCATTTCCCTGTGACATCTCCTCTGGCAGTGAGGGCGTTGCGAAGTTGCGACATCTGAAGACCGTGCAGAGGTTCACTTATGACGTCATAGGTCAGTGACCTGACCTGACCCAAAAATGCGGTTGGTGTCAAAAGATGCGGCTTGGATCAAAGGTCAGGTATGCCAAGTTTCAGCTCTCTATCGCCAGCGTGTTCGGAGCTATCGCGAAAAAACCCTATGGGGGGGCGGCACCCGCCCCCCCTCGGCCGGCGAGGGTTAAGATAGAGCAAAAAAAAGCACCAGTGAACTCAGCACGTCAAGGCGCGTCGAATGATATACTTTTTAGCTTGCTTTAGTGTACTTAAAGTTTTTCTTAAATTTTAAGTAAACTTAAATTAATAAATTAAGTTAAAGTTAACCAAATTGCATCATATCGCATAGCATTCGATTCGGCTGATCACCAGGAACACAATGGTACCATTTTTTAAGCTCTAGCGTCATTATGTGCCAAGTTATTGGCAAAAACGTCATTTGACCTCAGTTGACCTCATTTGACCTGACCCATGGATAAGTACACCAAACAAAGAAGCACCAAGTGACCTGCTGTTGAGTACTGTGGTTTCAAAGCACAAAAGTGATAGAACGAAGCGTATATCTCCAGTATTTTCCGAATTTAGTATTTTCCCATAGGCTTAACATTACGACGTAATGACCTCTAAATGACCTCAGGTCAGTGACCTCAAAAAACCCGAACTATATGTTATATAACTCGGTGAACTTAGCACATCCTGAAAGTTTGAAGGAAATCAGTGCAAAACTGTGAGTTGGACAGGTGCAAAAAGAAATTTGAAATTTGACCATGACCTTGTACCGTTTTTTCTGACCTGGTGACCTGACCTAAGGTCACCCGGATCTGAAATTTTTAGGTCATATGCAAAAAGGTTGCCCCATAGGCTATGCCAAATTTGGCGGCGCTGCGCGCCGCCGTTTTTACGCTATCTTCGAAAAACCTTAGGGGGGGTCGCATCGACCCCCCCCTGCCAGGGCGAGGGTTAAGTGCTTCGTTTGTCACCAGCCTAGTAGCAACCTGACCCGCACCGCCGCGCCCAGGGCAGCCCTGAGCTGACCTGGTGACAGGTCATTAAACACCACACACCTCCGAGCTAAGTAAGGTAGCAGAATCATCACCAGACATTATCACCAAATCCCGGTAGCTGCAACTCAGCCATGGTATGAGATGACGCTGCAATGACCTGACCTGGTGGCGGGTCACTCACCTCCCCCACAGTCCCACACCCTACTCCATTAGCCGGGGGGGTGGCCCCAGCTCTGACCTCCACTCCCCCGCGCCCCCGTCCCCACCCCAGTCGCGGGGCGCCGGGCGGCCACGGGTGCAGCGCAGTCGAGATCCGTTTCGGATAGGGTGGTGGCGGCCGGCGGCCGACCCCGCACTGGGCGCGTGGGATGCCACGCGAGGTCACCGCATTGGCGCTGCCTGACACGCTGACGTCACAAGACGGTGATTTTGATTGAAGGACGTGACTGGCGTGAGTCACAGCAGGGAGAGGGGGAAGCAAAGGGCCATTGAAGCCAAGAAAAAGGCTCACCTGTGCGAGGGCGGTTTTTATTATGATGCATGATTATCTTGAACATGGATCGCAAAACCACCAGTGACTTCCTGGTTCCTTGAATAGCTATTACTGACCCCATTCTTTCAGTAATATGAGTTGATCAAAAACGCTGTATATCTGGCATACCATGGCACACAAACAGAATCATAAATCACCACATTCTCGGTACTCGGCAGTGTACGTCCTACCTCGTAGTCGTGATGACCTATGGTGACGCGATGACGCGGTTCAAACGGAAATGGTGCACCGTGAAATAGGCTGTCACATAACCGTGAAATGTAAAACCGTCCATCATGCAGATTGCAGCGCACACGTAATGTTCACTGTGAACGTTTCCGTCGTGAAGTTACCTTGCGAATGGACCAAAGTAGGTATGTAGTTATGAGAAGTAGGGCATTGAAAACACTAGTTTGTGATGTTCTCGGTGGTCACCCAGTTGACCCGCTTTAACCCTCGCCGGACCTATTGGCTTTCTACATACGCGCTGGCCGAGGGGGGGGGACGGGTACGACCCCCCTCGCCGTTTCGCCCCTGGTGAAGCCAGCGCGTCGCGGAAAAAAACGAGCGCGTGCGCCGTTACGAGACGCAGAGATTGGTACCCAATTTTAAGGTTTTGGTCAACCGGTGACCTCTGAGGTCAGGTCAAGTGCCCCAAGGTACGGTTCAGTTTTTGGTGAATAACTTCGCAAAAAACGGCCGCAGAGCCGCGATTTTGGCAGCATCGTGTTCGCCTCGCTCAGCCGCGTCGAATGATATACTTTTTGTTCGGGTCAGGTCAACTTAGGGTGTTGACCTCAGGTCAAGGTCAGGTCAGCACCCCCAGGTCACGAAGTTGGGCGAAAGAGGTCATGTCGCAATCATTCGATTCGGCAGGTCTTTTTGAGTCCATTGGTGGCTTTCGCGACTCGCTAGCTCAATTTGATCAAGAGTTATTGACGAAAAACTAATATGACCTTAATGACGTCATAAATGACGTCACGCAAGGTCAACATTGCAAAGGTGACGCATCTTACTTTTAACCCGCGCCCCACTGGGGGGGGCTATTTATAGCCCCCCTCCCGTTTTTCTGCAATAACTTCCAAACCGCTTGACGGATCGACGCCAAACTTTCAGTACCTTCGGCTGCATCAATTTGACACCTTGTGTCAAAATTTAAACTTCGTAGCTACCATAGGTCGGCCGGAAATGACGTCAGAGTGACGTCATGTTGTTCCGATTTCGACGCAAAACATTGAACCACGGCAATCGCTCCCAAGAGCTCAGTTTTCAAGCTAGATCCAATTTCTTTGCATGAAAGGACTCAGAATTGACCGCGCTATTAAACTGCTATCTCGGATTTTCAAAATTTTGAAAATTTCGAAAATTGTATATAACAATATTCAAAATTTATATTTTTATATTTTTTTTCAAAAAGTTTTTGAGTTTTCGAAAAAACCGGAATATATGTGACAGAATGCATGAATATGACTAACTCTAGCAAGTTTTAGCTAAATATCTTCAAAAATGGCCAAGTTATACGCATTATTGCAAAAAATTCACAATTATTAATTTTTCAAATCAATTTTTCAGTACGTATTTGACATCGTACACCAATATAAATGGCACCATCGTGTTCCTGAGCTTAAACTGCATCCAATAGACACCTTTTTTGTTGAAAAATTTTAACTTCAAAATTTGACCTTTTTTGACCTGAAAGTGACCTGACCTAAGCTAAATTCGACTCAAAATGACCTCGAATGACACAGACGACATCAAATTCGATATCTATGGCCTAAATGGACCATAAAACATGTGTCACGTGACCGACGCATGATATAATATTTTCGTGACCTGTGATGACCTGACCCTGACCTGAAAATCAAAGTACAAGTTTGGTACCCTCAAGGTATCTAGAGCATCTGTTCACGAGTGTGGGAACCAAAAATGAGCCTGATCTGACTTGTAAGACGGCGGCCAGAGCCCAAAATGTGAACAAGCAAAAATGCTAATAATTTTTACTTTGACCTGACCTGTGACGTCATCGGTGACCTCGAGGTCAATGAAATTAGGTTTCGCTCGACAGTTTTTCCGGGGCTATCAGACGCCGTTTGAATTTTGACGATCGGCACAGTAGTTTCGGAGTTAGGAGGGGGGCTATGAATAGCCCCCCCCCCCCAGTAGGGCGTGTTATACACAGACCCCAGTGGGGCGCGGGTTAAGGAGTGCATCAAACCACGATTCTGTGGGCTCAGATAGTTGGAGATCGTTCCCGGCGCCAGAATAGCAGTTTTCATTTTCCCCATTGACTTATTATGGTGAGGTCACGAAAATGACCTGACCTCATATGACCTTTAGGAAAAATCCGAGATATACAAGTTGTGAGACTCATAATGGATACTAGATCCTGAAAGTTTCATTTCCCTGTGACATCTCCTCTGGCAGTGAGGGCGTTGCGAAGTTGCGACATCTGAAGACCGTGCAGAGGTTCACTTATGACGTCATAGGTCAGTGACCTGACCTGACTAAAAAATGCAGTTGGTGTCAAAAGATCCGGCTTGAATCAAAGGTCAGGTATTTTAAGTTTCAGCTCTCTATCGCCAGCGTGTTCGGAGCTATCGCGAAAAAAATCCTATGGGGGGCGGCACCCCCCTCGGCCGGCGAGGGTTAATTCACGCCATGGCGGACATTTTACCCTCCCTCTGATTTGTTTCCCAGCACTGAAAGATGAGACATGTAATTGTAGAGCCATAGTTTCCAGCATACTTTACGATGTACCTTTTCCGTACATTGCGTAAAAAAAAACTTAGGTCATATAGGTCAGGCCACCATTTCACGTTAAGTAGTTTTGCGTAAGAAATGGAAACTATTTGTAGAGCGATTTAAACTTAGACACAGCTGGAAAAAAATTCAGCGATCAATTGGGATGACAAAACACATAAAGTTTGCCACAAATCTGACGTCATCTTAGATAACGTAAGCTCATTATTAGCAGTTTATCGACAATAACTTTGAATAGGAAAATGATATATAGACACAAACACCTTTGGTGTGCTTAACGAAACACATCGGCCAGCGCATGACATGAACTTTTCCGATCAGATCATAATCTTGATCGAAAGTCTCATGTTGACTTTTCAGTGCCAATTTATTGTTCATTAGTTGTGTCTCGACAAGAGAAGCATGTTTCTGGTAAAAGTGATGCATAAGATTCAGATGATTTTTTTTTAAGAAAAAAAACATCGCAGCAAACTTCGACGTTGACACAATGTGACCCCGCATTTCGCCGTTTATGAGGTTTCTGCACAACTCATAAATGGGACCGTCGAAACTTGCACGAAATGATTTGCCCAAATAATCTACCCGTGCACGTCGTTTATGCTGACCCGACTTTGCAGTTACCTGTTACGACGTTAATGGGAGGGCAGCAGTAAATGTGAATGACGAGTCGAAGGCTTTGTGGTCTGCGGTTGTCACAGCGACGTGTAGTCTCCGATGTCCGGTGGTACCGTCCCTGGCTCGGTGGTGCCCATTTTGAGGGCGCCAAGGCGGAGACCACCAGCGACTTGGAACTGCTACTCGCCTAGTGCAAGAGGCAAACTATCAAACATTCCAAGTCGCCTTTGAGTGTTCAGTTTTCATCAGAGTAGCAGCTGTGGAAAGCTGAATTCTCGGGCCTCTGGACGGGTGGACTTGAAGAGACCGCCCGCTGGAACGCCGCAAGCAGTGGGCTGAATCAAGAGGCACTTTGGTTCGTGTCCACCATGGCCGGTCCCCCGCACTGCTGCGCGGTCACTGTGCTGCTGTCGCTGCCGCTGCTGGCGCTGCTCTGGACGTCAGAGGCGTGTCTGGAGACCGCCTGGAGCAGCGGGCGGATGGACGCCGACCAGCAGCTGCAGGTTCTGACCATCGCACCATCGCAGGACGGCGGCTGCACCTGCTGCGCGCACTGCCACTACCGGCCGCGCTGCGCCAGCCTCAGCTTCAACTCTGCGACCTCCGAGTGTGAGCTGTACAGCAGCGTGGCCAGCTACTCCACCCTTCAACCGGACTCTGACAGCCAGTGGAGCTACTACGTGATGCCGGGCCGCTCTGAGACCGGCCAGTTCTGCCGGCAGGACTCGGACTGCACCGCGAGCGGAGACTTCTGCCGCGGCCGCTTCTGCACCGCACTGGACAAGGTGACCTGTCGCACCGTTGCTGAGACGTTCGGAAGCATTCGCCACTACGCTGTAGAGCCGCCCATTTTTGGTTGGATCGACGGCAAAGAGATGAGCGTGGTTTGTTGGATGACACTAAGTGGCAAGGGATATACTAATATTTTATGGAGTGTCAACGGCTTTTCTTTCAGCTTCAGCACCCTGATGAATTATGATCTCCAACCGCAGATCGGAGCACGGTCAATTCTGCACCTCGCCGAGTTTCTTCGCGAGTCTGAAAGTGACGGTAGCTATCACATCTCGGTCTGGTCTGTCACTGGTGGTATCTGGACGGAGCTTCTCTCCTACGAAGCACCTCGGGATGAGCCTGTTCTCCAGCTAGCCCCCCGTGCCAACTCATGGCTGAATCACAGGCGACATTCCATCGTCCACTGGAACGTGTCCATGCTCTGGATGCCCTTCGCGGGCCCCACTCTCCTGACGATAAACCGGGACGACGGACAGACGACTGCCGGGGCCATGGCTCGAACTGACGGCCTCATCGAGTACGACGAACTCTGGATCTCCATGCTCGAGTAGTTCCTGTGAACTGCCTAGAGTCGCCCTGCAGATTGCAGATGCACATGTTGATGGGGGCAACACTTGCCGAGCTGTATCGAGGGAAGAGCACCTCTGAGGTGGCTGAAGAGGCCCCCTGACAGACGTCACGTCACTGTAGGCTCGGGAGCTCGTGTGATGTAAGCAGATGACATACACGCTAGGTTTGGCGCTTATCACACTGCCGTACTCGACACAAATTAGAAGGCTGACAAAGGTTGGCTCTTGAATTTGAGAAAATTGCATAAAGTAGGGGCTCATAGACGTCTGGTACTTCACACTTGTCATTCGAGCACTTATCTTACTTTGCATAGTCCAGGCACATAGTCCAGGATCTGCTCGAAGGAAGTGATTTGCATGTAGTTTGCTTCACCACATATGCTTTATGGTGTTTTTGCATAATATAATCAATTGAAAGCGGCATTGTGTGAAGAATCCTACCCACCAGTGACGTTGCAATGTATAGTAATGGCGAGCTTACAGTATTCGATGCCTATAGCGAGTAATTTGTTTGGAAAAAGCTAATGCCGGGACAGTTTCTATTGGGTAAGGTCCATTCGGCCCATTTTCACCATGTTATGGCCATTTATTTTATAATCATTATAATCATTTCACCATTTATTTAGTTGGAAGATGACTGATTCGACTATTGACTGCTCCACCGCTATAGCTGAGCCCATACTTGTGACACACGCCACTACGCTGTTCTTTGGGGAAGTATAGCTGCAGCTGACAGTAATCTGAGGCCTCTTGCACCAAAATCTTCTTGCACCAATGCTTGGATTATTTTGCATCGTATACACAGTCCAAGTCTCAAATGTAACAATTTGCGTGCAAAATTTAGTAAGCACATATAGGATTGTGTATTGGGCTATTGCAAACAAATTTACCTCCGTTAGATTAGCTAATTCTGAAACTGGTTTTTCGATTTTACCTAGCTAGGTAGTTTGGTGCAAGAGGCCTCTGATCAAACACTACAGTGTCGACTGCAGCTGACACCCGCGACCACATCACCGATGCCGCCACAAGGTCCTGACCAGTGCTTTGAAGACGCTTCTTAATCAATTTATCAAGCCAAGCGCACTCTGAACTGGTTTAGCTAGCCCTCAGCTCGTGGTGAGCCTCGCCAGGGCGGCTCTCTCTCGTCTCCCTGCCGCGGATAACCCCACCCCACCCCACCCCGGCCCGGCCCGCCCAGCTCACGGACCGCTCCTTCAGCACCCCACCTGCTCCTCGGGAGGTATACCACCACTTGCGTAACCTGCCTGTGGCTCTATGTCAGCGGTGAATGGCCCAGCCGCCCTGCAAGGCATATCGTATGCCACGATGGGCTCAACGATCCACATCAGATAGTACTCAGCAGCTGCGGTAAGTCTGAATCATGTTGGATTTTGTCTGAGATAAAACTGAGCCGTGAATTGCCTGCTAGGAATCTTGAGCAGGCTGTACCGTGACCGGTCAGTCACAGGGCGCGAATCATGCTTAAGAGCTGCTAAATCTGGCGATGTGTGGTGTTAATATTGCATTCATCCTAATCCAATCAATTATCCGGTTTTGTGCGGCTATGACTGGATGCCTACATTGCGCTTAGTAATGGTTTGTATCGTCCTATTTTGATAACAATCGCCATTTGGCTTGGTGTCAATGCCGAGAATAAGTATACATAATATTGTGTAACAGTGCAGCGATCTAATTTCCTTGAAACTCCTTCGCCGTAGCATGCACATCATGCTTGTAACAAAGTGATGCTGAAATATTTTAAATTAAACATCGCACGGACGGGGGTCCGGACCAGCTTCGCAACGACGGGGGAGGATACCTGCCCCCCCCCCCGCCCGGTCCCTTACTAAGATTTCCAAAACGAAGCAGGCTATCACGTATAGCAACAAGGCGTTGAATATCTATGAGCGGACAAGGGCTAACATTTTTGCTTAGGTCGTTTTTAGGTCAGGTCAAAAATGACATCGATTAGGTCAAAATAGTCAAAATGGCGGCATTGGAGGTCAGGATTTTTTTTTTTTGCGCATAGCTCTTGAACTATTCAAGCAAGAATAAAATAATAGCGCTATCAAAATCCACTCATTAAAACGTACCTACAAATGTCTGTCATACGACAGCACTTTCAACGTCACCATAATACTATCGTAAATGAATGTCTAATTTCTACCAATAGCCAACTATAGGCTACTGTCGATTGCGTAAATTACGTGTCTCAACAAATATAGTATGCGTTTTTACTCGATCCGTCTCATTCACGCAGATTTCCGAAACAGATTAGACGAGCCTAACCTCTGACCCCGCCACAAAAGTCACCTCGCCCGCTGTTCTGACAGTGACCTTGGTGTGCCTACGTCCGACCGTGCCATCTCATCCGTTCCGCATATATGGAGCGTCGACCTGGGCCTGTCCTGACGCGAAGCCCGGGCCACCGCCCGCCCGCCGCCGCCGCCGCCACCGCCGCCACCGCCGCCACCGCCAGGGGCAGGACCTTGGCCCAGTTGCAGACTTGGAGAGGAGATATAGTGGACGGTTTGGAGGGGCGCCGATCAGTTGTTTGGTGACCCGAACAGGTGAACAGCGCCACACTGACCCACGTGACAATTGAGTGAGCGCGCCACATATTATCAAAGTGAGTGACAAGGGCAAGAAAGCATAACTGCATAGGTTTAAGCGCACTCCAAGTTGTGAGTGCCTCTTTTATCATGAATATACTACGGTTGTGTATTTGTGACTGGATTGGCTACAACCAACGTAAATATTTGTCTTTTTTCAAGGAAATCGCATGACAAGCCAATATTTCTCCGAAACCGCGCGCTAAACCCTGCCGTACCGGTCGGTCGGCTGATGGGGAATTAGCTGCAGCTTCCCTCCACCTTGACATCCTTGCCAACCGGTCCCGAGGCGTCCGGGGTGTCTGAGTGCTCACCGGCACCGTCATATCATCCACTCAAGAATCCAGCCGGCGAATGTGGACGTGCTCTGGGCGAGAGAAAAGCAAACCTACTTTGTACTTGGTGTTTGATCGCAGGTTAAATCTAGTAGTAGTAGTAGTAGTAGTTTATTAAAGAGCCATCCACAAGACAAGTGGCTATTATGGCCTTCACGTCAATAAAATCGGATCATAACATGCAGGGTAAAATACACACTCACGATGTTACACAACCTAAAATATACATATAGCTCAGGATAAAAAAAAAACACCACCTGCACGGCATCATGATAAAAACGCGTTCATCACGTGTCTCGTCTCGAGAGTAGGTGGGCCTTCAGGGCTCGCCTGAACCGCGGACCTCGCTGGTTCCGCACCGACATGGGCAGATCGTTCATGAGGTGGGGCGAGCGGTATACAAACCGTCGCCGGCCCGCCTCCGAACGGATGGGTGGCACGTGCAGGAGATCGTCCTGTCTGGTGTGCCGGACATGGCCATGATGGTCCCGGTTGAGGCAGACCTGACGGGCAATGCATTCGGGCTGGCTAGAGGAGAGGACTTTGTCAAGGAGGCAGAGGGATTGGTATTGGAAGAGTTGAGACGAGTCGAGCCACCCCAGCCTGTCTCGCACAGCTGACACGCGGTCAAACTTTCGTTTTCCTAGCACAAGCTCATGATATTAACAAAAATTAGGATTGATTTTTTCGACTTAAAAAACATTTAATTAGAGGGATGAATGTAATGGGAGAGATGTCATCAGAGGTGTACCATTTTACACATCCTTTTTAAAAGAATATTTAAGGTTTGATTTATTTGAAAATTTAGGTGTATTTTAGAAAAAAATATTGATTTTTATTTATTTTTTATTTATTTGATTTTATTTGCAAATTTAGAAATTTTTGGTGTAATTTAGGTGTACCTTTGAAAGCTATGATCACAAAAAAGCTATACATACTCACCTGTCATACGTTTTTAGTGATGATAACTAAAAGCTTGCAGATGTAGATCCGATCGATAAAATAATTGCTCCATGTTTGTGTGACCCTGTTTTCACCGCAAACTACACTTGTTTCAGATGCGGGCCCTGATCGTCCTGGGCCTGGCCGTGGCGGCGGTGTCGGCCAGCTCCGACCCCGTCTCCGACTCCAAACACGACTCCGACTCCGACTCGGTGGTGGTCGATGGCCGGAACCTGAGGACCAGCATCCAGGCGGACGACGCTGGCTCCGCGCGGCACTATCCCGGCGGCGTGTACCCGGGCGGAGTGTACCCGGGAGGAGTGTACCCGGGCGGAGTGTACCCAGGCGGAGTGTACCCCGGTGGAGGCTATCCCGGAGGCATCTACCCGGGCTACAATCGTCCCTCCAACTGCAAGTGAGTCTGTACAAAATGTAGTTGATAATATGTTTTGGCTATGCAATTGATTATAGAGTAAGTTAGATCACTTTGTTTCATTTTGTTTGTTTATACTTCATTCTTGATCTTTTTTTACATCTTTTTTATCGGGCTCATATAATTCATTATCAGTGAAAATATCATTTACATTACCATAGATAATGGAAAGCAGGAGTCTGGTAGCTACCAGTCAACAAAGCTTCGCTGATTGCTCGCATCTCCGAGTCGTCACATATTAGACCTCGCTAGCGACAGCCGCTTTCTGCTACCTTCTGCGCGCCAGAGCGCCAGGTCCTGACGTGATTCAGACAGTCTCCGCTGGCACCGGCTTCTGTATATCCGTGCCCTTGACCTCGTCCGAGTGACATGAATATTTCATGAACATTTCTCATGCACGAACGGACCGATTGTGATGTAAACAGCGGTCCTGGAATAGCCTGGAGGTGCGGCTCATGGGAATCTCAGTCTCACAATCAAATGCTTAGATCCTTTGACTGGGATGGACTATGAATGAATCGACTATGCAAATTCCGTGTTGGCGTAGAAGCGCGGCAGCTGCCCACCTCCCCAGGCTTTAATTGAGATACATGTTTGTTAATCAGCTCTCTGGCTTGATCCTCGTGCCTTATTGCACTCGACGACAGCGCGATGACATCCCTCTCCCTTCCCCGACAGGAACTGGTGCCGTCGCCAGCCGGGCTACCTCGGCGGAGTGTATCCTGGCTACGGCCGTCAGCGCATCCAGTACTACTGCTGCGACCACTCGGGACCGGTTATCGTACCGCGGCCGTACCCCGTGCCGTACCCGGGGCCGTACCCTCAGCCGTACCCGGGACCGTACCCGCCGGGACCGTACCCGGGAGTCTACAGCGGCTCGAGCGGCACGGTCAACCCACCGGCGCCGCCCAGCACTGGCTACACTGGAAACAGCGGATACACCGGAAACAACGGATACACTGGCGGATACAACGGAAACAACGGATTCACCAATAACCGCTACACGACCTCTGGAACCAACAACTACGGAAACCGCTACACGGCTAACAACGGCTACAACACACTGGCCACATACCGTGGCAACAGTGAGTATGGGAATGTGGCGACGCTGGGCGGGGTCCTCGCACTCAACGGCGTTATCCACGACGAAATCCGAAAAACGCTCTAGGTCTGAGCCTAAGATACGCTGCGTCACTGATCAGTGAATATTTGACACATGTTTGCCATATTTTTATGATAATACGGGTCGTGGATCGTCAGCTTGGGTATTTGGTGGACCGCGTTCGCTGCTAGAGTTACTTGTTGTACTCGTATATGTTTCATGAGCTATGGAGGCGTGGCTCTACTAAGAGGCTCTGACGAGTGACGGGTAGTGAAGAAGCTTTCAAGAATACGCGATGGTATCGGGTACTTGCCTCGTGCGTAATGCGTAACTTTAGCTTTGTTTTGCTGTTAATTAGGCGGGTTACTTGGAGATGTGACGACTAATGCTTTTTGCGAAAGTGCTGTTTCACCCAGGTCGCCTCGCGCTTTCCCAATTTACTTTGCTTGCCACATTAATCAAAGCGTAGTTTTTACGTGTATTGGGTGGGATGCCTATTGATAATTAATGTGCAATAAAGTAACCGACAGAGCTCCGTACATTGTGCGCGTAGTTCAAGCGTAAGACATTGCATCTCTTATGGAAATCAAAACTTCCATGAACCAAAATCAAACATTGTGCACGGCGGCCGCCCTGTGACCTCGCCGCTGTGACCCTGCACCTCTGCTATGACCTCGCCGCTGTAACCCTGCACCTGGCTGCTCTGAGCCGCCCGGCCGCTGCGGCGCCGGCCGGCCGGCCGCCGGGCAGACGGCCCCATTGACGCAGCCCGCTGATGTTCGAGCAGGAGTGTGCCCCCCGCCGCGGCCCTACTGCGTGACGTCACGGAATTTCGCCTCGCCTCCGACCGAGTGCGCCGGCGACCACGAGTGCTCGGCGGTGGACCGGTGCTGCTTCGACACCTGCCTGGAGCACCGTGTCTGCAAGACGGCCGACATCGCCGCGCCCGTCGGCCCTGTGCCCTACTCCAACAGCGACCTGGTGCGACACGCCCACTCCGACATTCTGGCCGACGAGGACGGTGATGACGTCACTGATGACGCCACCGCGGAGAGTTTTGACGTGCGCGCGTCGTCGCCGAGCGACGTGCAGGGTCGCAGCGGCAAGGTCACGTTCGTGGACGCTGAGTAGGTGCGACTGGGTGAGCCGCCGGGTGGGCTGGTGAGCTGGTGGTGTGAGTTTGGGTACTTGTGGTGAGATAGAATCGCGAGTTGTGTGTTCGTCTAGTCTGAACCAGTTGCGGGCGAGAGAAGAGTCGATTATGTGTCTATGTGCCATAATGTGTGGCGAGGCCCTCAATTTTTTCACGCATTGCGTGGAAAATGACTGAAAACAGTCGCAGCATTGATGTGATATCGTTCCAATGGCAATCGAAATAATGAGAAGGTATTCTGTGAAATGCTTTCACTGCAGGAAGTAAGACTTCATAAAAGCTATGCGCCGAATGTTGGCACCAAGGACCATTTCCTCGTCTGGTCTCTACACCAGTAAATGTCAGTAGAAAGACTGCACACACTGACTTGTGGAACAATTTGCCGAAGTCGGTTGGTTTGACAGATCACGAACATGCGAGTCTGGGTGCGTCTGAGTAACGTTCATCGAAAAATATTGCTCTTCAGCACGTGTCATTGAATGATTCAGGTATTTATTATAAGTGATGTGGCGAATGGGTGGATGAACTGCTGCCTTCACGGTTGATAATAAAATACAATATGCAGATACTCATAACAATTGTGTATAAAATAGCTACCTATTGAACTAGTGCGCTGCCAAAAGCTCTATGGCAGTCGCCTCGTCGATTTATGCGTTATCAATGAATACACTGGAACATAAACCCATTTTTAGTAACAGTTTCGAAAAGTGGTGTTTTTATTAGCATTAATCCGCGCCGGGCCGGGGGTGTTTGAGCACCCCCCTGCGGTTTTTCGCAGATATCTCAAAAACGGCGGCGCGGAGCGCCGTCGTTTTCGGCACACCTGTGTGTGCATCTTTTCCGCACATGTTGTGAAAATTTCAGACCCAGGTCACCTTAGGTAAGGTCACCAGGTCACGCCAAGTGACCTCACCTCAGAAAAAAATAAGAATGCTCGTCATAGCTACACCGACTGATCGATTGCCTTGAAACTTTCAGCGATTGATAAGAGCAACATTATCTAAAAAATGTTTATCTCGGAATTTTGATATCGGTGACCTAAGGTCTCTCCATTATAAGTCAATGGGAGAAAATTGAAAAGCGTCTGTTTTGCACGAACGCCATTCTAGACACTTTCAAACATCGAGATGTAGGTAGAATTGACACACTGAACCGGAAAATGGCAACCGTGACCCCTCGTTATGTCCCCGAGGTCATCTCAGTTCACGAACAGAATCTAACAGTTTTTCGCTAATAACTTCTAATAGAGGCGTGCTAGAGCGCTGAAAACGCTATAGCTGTGTTCGGCTCGACGTTGCGGATCGACTGATATGCAACATGACCTTTTCCGGTCAGGTCATGACCTTGACCTGAGGTCAACTTTTCAAGTTGACCGTTCAAGGTTAAATTGTAGTTCATTCGACGCGTCTCGATAAGAGGAACACGATGCTGACAAAAGTAATGTCATGGCTCTTTTGAGTCAAAAGTTATTGCCGAAAAAACGCTTTTTGTAAAAACGGCTATTTTTTAGTTTTTGCCCTCTCTGGACTCTGGAGGCTAAACCGTTGACCTGAGGTCAAATCTGAGAACATTTCTCAGAAAGTTCTGTAAAAAGGCTATCAAATGCGTTTTTCCGCGGCACTGTAGCGCTATCGGTTCTCGAGATCGCCGTCGGCAGTTTCCAAAATGTTGAAATAGCATTTTACCTTTGGTGACCTCTGGTGACCTGACCTTTGACCTGACCCAAAAAATGACCGAAGTGTTTTCGTCCTTATTTTGGACGTTCTTTCGATTGCCGCTTACCGCGTGTCGCTACGTGGCCCAGGAGCCGAGTTAGAAGGGGTGAGTGTTCAGACCCCCTCCCCCCCCCCCGGCCCGGCGCGGAATCTCAGAGCACCGGCCCGGCGCGGGTAAATCAATGATACCGTCTGGCGTCTGATGATATGACAAAGCAGGCATATATAGCAATTAGGGCAACCCTAGCTGATAGCTGCACTGAACCTAATTTGACCAAATTTGCACCAAATTTGACCCTAATGTGCACCAAATACATATGTACCAGATGGCCGTTGTGAAAACGGCTATTGTCGGTATACGAAGATTTGAGTATGCTTTTCATTTAGCACCATCCTACTGGCCGTAACAAGTCCTCAACAGAGCTCGTAAAACCATGCCTATGATTTCAAGAATATCTGGAATAGTTCTTCATTAAAAATATTGCGTTCTTACATTTTTAAGACCATCAAGCGATTGTTACAAAAAACATCATTGGAATCAGCTCACCGTCAGCTTTCGAATGGTATTATTGCACTTATTTTGTACATCACATGACCTTACGACGGACCATGGATGGTGAGGTCACGTGACCGACCTGACCTCAGCTGACCCTTAAAACACTGAAATTGAAATTCATGATCTGAAGATATTTGCTGTAATAAAGATTTGGTGCAGATTTGGTCAAATCAGGCGCATTCGCCAGATGGCCCGTCGTGAAGAAGGCAAATAAGGCTAAATGTACCTAGATATAGCTCAGTCTCACGATGGAACATACGTAGAATAAACCCAGGAGGTGAAATGACCCTTATCAACAGTATCTGTTCCGCTGCGCACTGATCAGTCAGTGATTTTTCTTAAATAAAATATCGTTATCTTACCTAGAAGATGGTCAATCATTTGATGTTCGACTCTATCGGTACAATCCTAGGCACACAATTCTGAAGAACGGTTCTGACCGTTCTGACAGAAGAATGCTGACAGAAGTGCGCCTTATTGAGGAGCTTTACGAAATCTTTGCCTCTGGCAATTTTCCAAACCAGATTTTAATCCGGCAAACTTCCGCGCGACCGTGACCCACTTGGCAGTGGACCCGCCGGTGATAAAGGTAAGCGGTGCGGCGGCTGATGCATTGGTGAACAGAGATCTGGCGCGCTCAGACAAGGAACGGTGCAGTCCGCGAACTAACGTCAGATTACCAGAGGTAAGTGATGCCGCGAGGCCGTGACGAGTTAATACGTATGATGATGTGGTGCCTTGAATGACATTTTTATCGTTTGCACAGCATAGCTAAAATCGAATGCCTTTTCATGAATTTATTATGTAAAAACCAGAATAAAATATATCAGTCCTCATCTACAGATTGTTGAATAACTACCGAGGCCCAGCATCTATTTTACATTGGCCGCCCGTTACAGATGCTGCGCCTCTCTGCACTGCTGTGTGTGTGTCTGGCTGCGGCCGGGTCGGCCATGAGCCCCCAGGCGGCCAGCGCCGACACCCCGCAGAACACCCCGGGTCTGCTGGGTCTGCTCGGAGGGGGTCTGCTCGGCGGCGGCGGACTCGGCGGCGGACTCGGCGGCGGCAGATTCGGCGGACTCGGCGGTGCGGGGCTCGGCGGAATCGGCGGGTACCCGTACCGTCCGTACCCGTACGGCGGACTGGGCGGAGGATACGGCGGGTACGGGGGCTTCGGGTACCCGTACCGGCCGATCGGCGGTTACCCGTACGGCGGCGGCTACCCGGGCGTCTACCCGGGATTCGGCGGGTACTCCGGGTTCGGAGTGCGCCCCCCGTTCGGCGGCGGACTGGGCGGAGTAGGCGGAGTAGGCGGACTGGGCGGAGTAGGCGGCGGGTTCGGACCCGGCGGGTTCCTATTCGACGATAACAGCGCAGCACAGACCAGCGCGTCAACGTGAGCAGCGTGCCGACAAAACGACGACGCATCGCATTCATATGGGTGCTCAGTGAGTGTTCATCTCATTTTTGTGAAGTACTTGATGGTTTGTCTGAACCAAAAGTTACTTCGGTAACGTACAATTTAACCCGCGCATGATGGGGTATATTCCATAACGCGAGTGACTGGGGAGGGGGGGGGGGGGGGGCTAGAGAGCTCCTTTTTATTTCCGAAGCTACTGGTCCGATCTTCAAAATTAAAAGGGTACTTGATACCGCTGAAAAAACTGTCGGGCAAAAACTGATTTCAAATACCGTAAGGTCACCGACAACGTCACATGTCATTGCAAAGTCAACATTATCAACAGTTAGGTATGCTTACACTTCAGGCTATGCTGATGATACACTGTGGGTACTGAGCTTGTAGTACAAAGTAGTATTTTTTGGCTCAAAGAATCACGATTGGTCACGGAACTTTAACCCTCGCCGGACCTATTGGTTTTCTACATACGCGCCGGCCGAGGGGGGGGGGGGCGGGTACGACCCCCCCCCTCGCCGTTTCGCCCCTGGTGGAGCTAGCGCGTCGCGGAAAAAACGAGCGTGTGCGCCGTTACGAGACGCAGAGATTGGTACCCGATTTTAAGGTCCTAGGTCAACCGGTGACCTCTGAGGTCAGGTCAAGTGCCCCAAGGTACGGTTCAGTTTTTGGTGAATAACTTCGCAAAAAACGGCCGCAGAGCGCCGATTTTGGCAGCATCGTGTTCGTCTCGCTCAGGCGCGTCGAATGATATACTTTTTGTCCGGGTCAGGTCAACTTGGGGTGTTGACCTCAGGTCAAGGTCAGGTCAGCACCCCCAGGTCACGAAGTTGGTCGAAAGAGGTCATGTCGCATATCATTCGATTCGGCAGGTCTTCCTGAGTCCATTGGTGACTTTCCCGACTCGCTAGCTCAATTTGATCAAGAGTTATTGACGAAAAACTAATATGACCTTGATGACGTCATAAATGACGTCACGCAAGGTCAACATTGCAAAAGTGACGCATCTAACCTTGCAAGGAGTGCATAAAATCACGATTCTGTGTGCTTGAGATAGTTGGAGATCGTTCCCGGCGCCAGAATAGCAGTTTTCATTTTTCCCCATTGACTTATAATGGTGAGGTCACGAAAATGACCTGACCTCATATGACCTTTAGGAAAAATCCGAGATATACAAGTTGCGGGACTCATAATGGATACTAGATCCTGCGAGTTTCATTTCCCTGTGACATCTCCTCTGGCAGTGAGAGCGTTGCGAAGTTGCGACATCTGAAGACCGTGCAGAGGTTCACTTATGACGTCATAGGTCAGTGACCTGACCTGACCCAAAAATGCGGTTGGTGTCAAAAGATGCGGCTTGGATCAAAGGTCAGGTATGCCAAGTTTCAGCTCTCTATCGCCAGCGTGTTCGGAGCTATCGCGAAAAAACCCTATGGGGGGGGCGGCACCCGCCCCCCCCCTCGGCCGGCGAGGGTTAAGGCTTGTATAAGTCATGTGCAGTGAAACATGTTTTATGGTCCATTTTGGGCAAAAAAAAATCGAAAATATTGTCGTTTGTGCCATCCGAAATCATTTCAGATGGCTAAAGCGAAGTTCGGATCACGATCAGGTAAAAATGTTAGAGTTTAAAATTGATTTATTTTTCCCAACAAACAGGTGCCTATCACATGCAGTTTGGGCTCAGAAACACGATGGGGCTATTTGGTTTGGTGTATGGCGTACGAAACGTACTGAAAATTGCATTAGAATTAGGGTGAATAATTGGCTTCGGTGAAACGTAAAAGAGGATAACTTGGTTATTTTTTAATTTGTCGGCATAAAACCTTCTAAAGTAAGGCATAGGTCTTTGCTTTATCAAATAAATTCCGTTCTTTTTTAAATCAAAATTTACAGGTCAAATTTTTAAAATATTGTTTTTTTGTGCATTTCCTCTAAACTTTTCACAGGTTAGAAAAAATGAGGCATTTGATAGCCCCGTGTATTTCATGTCATTTCATGTAAACAAATTGTTGCTTCCTTTTAAAAACTGAGCTCTATAGAGCGATTGCAATAAGCACATGTTTTACATAAAAATCAATTAAAACATGACGTCACTCTAACCTCATTTTAGGCCGACATGTGATAGCTCCAAACTTCATCTTCGCACAAAAGGTGCCAAGTTGTTGTAGCGGAGGACCGAAAATTTCATGTCGATACATTCAGCAGTGTTGAAGATATTGCAAAAAAAAAAAACGGGAGGGGGCTGTGTAGAATGCCCCCGCAATGCGCTGATTCACGATGACGAGTTAGTCATGCGACACCAATTATGTTTCCAAATCATAAATTCAGAACGACTTTCAGTTGGACGGTTAACCTAAAGGCTAAAGCTATTGAACAGTAAAATCAGTTGATTTTATCAGTCTGTGATATATGTAGGTATGTGCACTTATTTGCATTCAAATAGCAAACGGGTCGAAGCCAAAAATGCCAAAAATAAGCCAATCGGCTCGTAGGAGTCTTGCGAGAGCAAAACCCTTCGCAGCTAGCCTGTGCTCTTTTATCTGTACATATTCATCAGAACGGCAAAATGACATGAAAAGGATATTTTTTTTTTTTAAATGAGGGCCAAAATATCCCAGTACAAATGAAGCCTATTAGCAACTTCTAAAGCGTACAGAATTAGAAGCAATGAGTGATATTCATTCCGAATAAGCATACCTATTCAATTCTTAATTTAAATTGGGTTGGTTTAGACATTACGATTCTTATGTTGTTAACATGTTTTTTTTATACATTTGTTTAGTGTGACTTCCTCCTTGAACACTTACTCGAGCGCTTGAATGAATTTCTCAGATATGCATTAAAAGGTTTGTGGGTAGGTATGTTTTCGTGCAATGTGTATTTATGTATGAGCGATATATAGCGAGCCTGCGTCATGTGATAGTGATATTTATATCTACATTAGGGGTACCCATTTTTCCCGATTTTGGAAATTTGTGGGTGGGGGTGGTTTTTCCCATTATTTCCCGGCTCCTGATTCCAATGGTGCCAAAAATATTGAAATCAAAGGTGGTTTAGGGGTCGCGAATTGAGATTGAAATTTGCGTATTTACCTAGAAATATGCTTATTTCACGCTGATAGTAAATCGCAACGAAGGCAAACTTTTTGTTTCGAGAGTCGGGTAGAGGGGTCATTGGACGCTCCCTTTTCATCCAGGTCGATGTGCTCCATCACGTGCTTACGGTTCAATGCTTTACTAGCGTTCATTACAATGTCGATATTGTAACATTTGGTGAAAAGCGCCGGGATGTTTTGCTCCTGTTGCTGGTATCATTCTGGTCAGCGTGCAATCATTTTTGATATTTTCTTTTTGTGTTGCATTAGTGACCTTTGATGACCTTTGAGGTCAAACTAAAATGTGAAGTTTCAGAACTGCCATATCTCAGTTCATGACAGGCTCTTTGTGTCCATTATACAATTCAAGTTTGTGCAAATTAGCTCAGGATACATCTGACAGATCATGGCTCCGAATGTATTTCAAACCATGTAATTCAAAAACGATCAAACCATTTCGACCGTATACTTCCACAAGAAACGCCGTCCTGTTCGCTCACGGCTACGATGTAATACACCTTTAGACAGGGTAGGATAAATACCTATGGGTGTTCTATACCAAAAAAATCAACTTCTGATCCAAAAACAGAAACTCCCAAAGAGTCGATTCTATCCATGCCCACCAACCATGTACCATTTCATTTCTTCGGTGGGGACAGATACACACCGTTCATGTAAGAGTTTCCGATACAATCCGATCACTTACGAGTTCATATTAATTATTCGACACGGGGGACTAGCCATGCGCTGATACGTGCACGGTTGATAGGTATGTGACGAAGAACTTTCACGGCTTCTGGCACAGATCACTTGTGATCTCAGGTAATTAGCGTCTGAATCTGAAGAACCTATAATGTAGCAGAAGATTTTCATCCTGCATGGGCCGTATGGTGGCACCAGGACGCATCATATAAAGGAGTATGCGTGCAAAGGCTGAAGAGGAGGAGAATCAGGTCCGCCACCATAAGGTCCGTGGCCCACCCACTGTGTCGGCCCCCAGGCAATGCCAAGAGTCAGTAAACGGTTCTGCCTCGGAGTTGGCTGAGTCGTTTAGACTTGGTACCTTCCTAATTCTCAGCTTTAGGCAATGCCATTCGACTTCAGTTCAGCACCATCTGAGGGTTTGGACTGGGCCTGTGACTTGTGAGTGCAGCGTAAGATCCGTTACTTTATCTTGCAAGGATACTGCTGACAGCGGCCATCACCAGGCACTAGTTCCATGACATGATATCTGCACCCGTCTCATGTCAACAGCTGCTTGTAGTGGCACATGCCCAGAACTGGAGCCACGAGCAGTCGTGCACGCGTTCGGCCAGGCCAGTGCTGTCCGTCATCAGCAAGATTGCAAACATATTGCTTTCATAATGGGGTGAGGATGAAGTTCATTGTTCCTCTCCTCCTGTGATGTTCTCCGCCAGCTGTCTTTCCATATGCACAATCGCATTCTGTGTGTGGTTGTGGGTGTTTGTGGGGGAGGGGCAAAGCTACACTCAAGCACAGCGGTCACCCAAAGGCGCGGTGGTGTAAAGCTTGCGCCCCTCCCTCTGCCGTCTCTGCAACTCCGGGACTCGGGGAGGTCGTCTAGCGAATTGGAAAAGGTCATGCATACCGGCATAGCTTAGTGCTGTTTTTATGTCTTTGTAGATATATTTGGTGCTCTCTTTTACCGCTGTACGTCAAATATACAACTGAAGTATGTAGTGTTGCACGGTGTCCAACAGTCATCAATACCACTGCAACACATTGGCTTTGCATATTTATAGTCGTTAAAATGAAGTCATTTTTCCAAGTAAAATTAAAACTTCCAATGCAAGCTCGCGACCCCTAAAAGTAGTCTGATATCGTTATTTCTGTCACTGCTAGATCGGCAGAACGGAGCAAAAAATGATACCATCAACCCCAAACTGTTGACATGGTAACCTTGTCCCAACATAAAATAATGTTAATTTGGTCGATTTTCCGCTAAAATTGACATTTTCATTTTGAATTCGTGACCCCTAGAAATCGTTTGGTTTCGTTATTTTTTGGCACAGATGGAATCAGAATAGACCAAATAATGGGAAAATTGACTCCAACCTGTGCGCATGGCAACCTTGTTCCAAAATAAAATAACATTATTTTGGTCAATTTTTCGCTAAAATTGGCATTTTCATTTTGACTTCGCGACCCCTAGAAATCGTTTGATTTCGCTATTTTTGGTACAGATGGAATCAGAATAGACCAAATAATGGGAAAATCCACCCCCACCTAAAATTTGGAAAATTGACCCAAAAATGGGTACCCCTAATCTACATGTGTGCGCTGTCCATCCCGATCTAAATATCAACACTGAACACAGTGATGAGTTGGTGGTGGTGATTGTATTGCATGAATATTTGTAAAACAATGACCTATTCAGGGTGATCATTCGGAATGAAATAAAGTAATACGTCATTACTACACTTTGTTTACACTCAGCATAGCAACGTGGCACATCATTAGAAAACGCAGTTGTTTGGCATTTGATATACATATAAAATAAAATAAAATAAAACGAAGTCGTTCAGTTCGACCTTCGATCCTAGCATGTGTTCGAAATTACCACCCTGTTTCGGTTAATGCATGGCTCCGCTCGACCCTATAGGAGCGGTATGTTAGCAGCTGCCTCTCCCTGATGTTGCGGGCAAATTAATCCACTATGCCATTCAGTTGTCTCAAGAATTGGAACCTACGACGAACAACTTCGTCTTGAGCCTGTAGCTAGAAACTCGATTTGAGGAAGTCGGGTCGAAACTACGCGAAAACCAACAATGTTTCGTGTTGAGCAAACATGTGCATGGATCCGAGAAAACGGATCTGGGATCTGATCCCACGGATCCTGATCTTGGATCCGTCAGTATCATAGATCCAGCTCTTCAATTTATCGAGAGATCCGAAAGGATCATAGACCAGAGTCTATTTTTTTTTTTGCTTGAAATCCAGTGAGATCATAGATCCTCGTTTAGGTACTTGTTGTTAACCCAGAAATCCCAGAAAATCACTTGTCGCAACTCACAAACGTTCTGTTTTAGAGAGTTTATGTGACTACACGTCATAACTCATAATGCATAGTTGTGTGGCACGTATTGACATAGAAACTCTTGGAAACCTGGTTTCAAATGTTGTGCATGGTGGGATCCACTCAGATCATAGATCCATTTTTTATATTGGTTTATCGCCAGATCCTATCAGATCATAGATCCAGATTAAATTTTTCACGACGGATCCGGTGGAATCATAGATCCTAACCTGCAGTTTGCTTCGAGATCCACTGAGATCGTAGATTCATCACTCGGATCCATGCACATGTCTGGACTGTTGAGCGCCTTCTCTTCTGACGATGCCTTGCGACGAAAGCTCATTCGACGTTTCGGTCTTCCCGGTTGCTAAAATAATACATTTGTGCCATATTAACCCGCGCCCTGATGCAGATGGGGTCTGCCGAGCAACACGCCTTGATGGGGGGCGGCATTTTGGCCCCCCAAGATCTCGAGAACCACGCAACATAGCGACAAGCAGAAAACGGCGTTGGATAGCCCCAACGGAGAACTACCTTGTGACCCAATTTCATTGATCTCAGTCTAACCGAAGACATCACAGTTCGGGTCAAATGTCGAAGTTTCATCGTTTACAGGTATTTCAAGAAATACGTTGTAAAATCGAGTAAAATACATAACATTGAAAATCATCGATAGAGAATTGTCCATAAAACGCATATTTTGCTATTTGAGGTCAATGATATAGGGGTCAAGTCACAGAGGGTCAAAATATGTAAATATCATGTGATACCTAATTTATGTTCCATTTTACATGACAAATACGACTATGTGGGTCAGGCAGCCTTTGGGACCAGTTTAAGTTATGTTCTGGTGAAGGTCAGGTCAAATAAGGTCAAATTTCAAACTTGATATTTTTGCATAAAATGCGTACCTATTGATTCGATGCAGCTCGTCACGGGGAGTATAATGGTGGTCTTTGTTTTGCGCTACGTGGTCTAGAATTGCTAAAAATTGACTTCGAAAATTTGACGTCATCAATCTTTAAGTTTTTTTTTCGCTTAACCCGCGCCGTGCTGGGGGGGGGGCGTTTTTACGCCCCCCCCTCAGGTTTTTCGCGAATATCTCAAAAACGGCGGCGCGCAGCGCCGCCGTTTTTGGTACACGTGTTCCTACATCATTTCCGCACATGTTGTGAAAATTTCAGACCTAGGCCGTTCAAGGTCAGGTCACCAGGTCACGTCAAGTGACCTTACCTCAGAAAAAGTTCAAAGGCTCGCTATAGCTACACCGACTGAACGATCACTTTGAAACTTTCAGCGATTGATATGAGTAACAGTATGTATAAAATGTATATCTCGGATTTTTGATATCTGTGACCTAAGGTCAGGTCAATTTTGCGACCTCTCCATTATAAGTCAATGGGAGAAAATTGAAATGCACCTCTTTTGGACGAATATCGTTCAAAACGCTCTCAAACATCGGTTCATAGGTAAACATGACACACTGAATAGGAAAAATGCACCTGTGACCCCTCTGTGTGCCCCTGAGGTCATCTCAGGTCATGAACGGTCGCCAGCAGTTTTTTGGCTATAACTTTTGATAGAGACGTGCTAGAGCGGTGAAAACACGTCAGATGTGTTCAGCTCGACGATACGGATCGACTGATATGCAACATGACCCTTTTCGGTCAGGTCATGACCTTGACCTGAGGTCAAATTTTCAAAATGACCTTTCAAGGTCAACAAATAGTTCATTCGACGCGTCTCGACGAGAGGAACACGATGCTGGCAAAAGTAATGTCATGGCGCTTATGAGTCAAAAGTTATTGACGAAAAAACGTTTTTCGTAAAAACGGCTATTTTTGGAGTTTTTGCCCTCTGGAGGCTAAACCGTTGACCTGAGGTCAAATCTGAGAACATTACTCAGAAAGGTCTGTAAAAGGGCTATCGAATGCGCTTTTCCGCGGCGCTGTAGCTCTATCGGTTCCCGAGATAGCCGTTGGCAGTTTCCAAAATGTTGAAATAGTCAACATTTTAACTTTGGTGACCTCTGGTGACCTGACCTTTGACCTGACCCAAAAAATGACCGAAGTGTTTTCTTCCTTATTTTTGACACTCTTTCGATTGCCGCTTACCGCGTGTCGCTACGTGGCCCAGGAGCCGAGTTAGACGGGGGGGCGTGAAAACGCCCCCCCCCCCAGCACTCGGCGGAAAGTTCAGGCCACCAGCACGGCGCGGGTTAATAAGGCCAAAAAAGGAGTTATCGATCTAAAACTTGGTATGTAGATAGAAGAGGTTAGGAACTATCATACCTATGTAGGTATTCCGTTTTGTTTGACATTCGAATTTTTTTTGCTATTAAAAAAAAAAACAATCATTTTTTATTTTTGGTGGTCAAAATCACAAAATTTTGACAATCCGAGACAGCAGTTTTGTAGCGCCGTCTTTTCTCTACACGACCATATAAAGAACTTTGAAATTGTTCGGTAACTGTAGCTTTTGTCAGCGTTTCAAGACTTCATGTCTTTTGCTCATTTTTGCTCGAACATGACCTCAGTTTGACCTCAATAACTCCTGACCTATGATATGACCTATGACTAAATTTTGTATGAATTGAATAGCGGAAAACGGCGGCGCGTCACTATTCAATTCATACAAAATGAATAGCGCCGCTCTCGCCCCTCCCTCGGTAGGGGCTCATGTAGAAAAACGATAGGTTAGGCAAGGCTTGAACGGATCCCCCCTCAGGTTTTCCCAAATAACTCGATCAAAAAGCGGCCGATCGCAACGAAACTTTCAGTAACCTCGAGTTGATCAATTAGACACCTACCTTGAAAATGTCATGATCCTGATCCAAATGACCCTTGACCTGTGACTGCGAGAACCTATTCAAATACATTATAACTCTGCCCGCATCAATCGCATGCCGAAGGTGCGTGCGATTGATGCGAGCGTGCTTTCATGCATTTGAATAGGCTCTCGCATGCGATTTCCTGACCGCGGAGAGTCTGATTCAGGGTCTAATGACCGGAGGGATGCTGGACGTTTCAGCGGAATGTCCGACAAAACAAAAAGACGCATGCCAGTTGCCACTACAAAAACTTTTCGGTAATTATTTAGACGATCAGGGACAAGTTGGAAGGATATTCTGTCAGAACAAAGGCAAACTGATTAAGACGGATTTATTTTTTTATTCCTCGAGTATTTTTTAGCCACTGTTACCTATCTATACTAATTTATATGGTACATGATTCCTACAAGCTAAGTCATTCACACTGTTCACATACACACCTCTACCTACATTAACGCAAAAACCTAATCGCGAATTTGTAAAACAAAACAAAATAGCTATTCAATAAAAACAACAAATTACATTAGTACGTGTAACTATGAGCTGCCACAGGCTCGTAACGGCCCCCTCCCCTCCGTCAATAATAACCGTTCCATATCACTGAGCTACTATCCCGTGACACTCCTCGGCCACTGATCACTGCTGCATCACCTCCGGGCGCGGCCGACTCTGACCCCTGTGACCTTAGCTGGCCCGAGGGGCGACCCCGCCTGCCCCTCCCGGAGCGAGTGGCCCCCGGCGGCCGGTCGCGATCGTAGCGACCTCTACAGCAGCCGTCACTTGAGGAGGCCGCCGGCGGCCAGCCGGCCAGGTGCCGTCGAGAATTTGACCGCACGTTCTCAGCATAGTCGATCCGTGTTTGGGCTTTTCGAGCTGCGAAACGTCTGGAGCGATTCTGAGGCGATGCACTGCTGGAGGGCTGTGACAGGGAAGCCATGCGATTTTCCGTAGCTGCGTCATCCTCCGGTACATTTTCATGTGATATTTCCTCTGCAGACCGCTTCCTTCTCCGTACTGTCGCTCCGAATTTCTTTCCTTCCAATACTGGATCGCCGGAATTCCTTTCGACTGCGGTCTGCGTAGGTCGAGAGACAAATATAGAGGTCTGACCATTGTCAACCGAGCTAGTGGAAAATGATTTATGAATAGGGCGGGACCGTTGAGGGCGGTTACCCGCCATGGTTGTGTTTAAATCATATTTGCAAATTTAGTAGGATGGTAGTATGCCGGGTTACTGAGATGTTAAAGCCACGATGTTGACCTCATGGCCACCCGACCTAATTAAAACGAAGAAGTAATTACAAAAAGTGGCACGCACTCGGTCGCACGTGTAGTTTCTCCAGTAGGCGCTGACAAAATGATGGTTTTTGGAAACTATCGGTGCAAAATAATCATTCAACCAAATTCATTCTCATCAGTCAAATTCAAGAATCACCACAGTAAAACGCAATGCTATTGAGACATAATTTTTTACTACTTCATACAACATATCCTACAGAATATCCATACAGAGTCGCCTCATACCGAGCACTCGCGTACAAATCACGTATAAATTGTAAAAAACGCAAGCACCGAAAGCACAGGCATGAACAAAACATAACCTCTCAAGTTGTACGTCCAAATGAAGATGGTCCACCCGCGGCATCCAGCCGCGGCCACAGCGCAAAACCGCCGGCAAAACAATCTCACAAATGAGTTATACCTTCCAAAAACAACACCAACTGAGCCCCGCCCAATCGCGAGCTGGCAAATCATAAAGCCACTAAACGTGATTGTCCTTCTGACAGGAGTTCATATGGCGAGTGAGACGCAACTATTGCTTTCGAGAGCGCGTGAGACGCGGGCCGGCCGCCGGGCGCCCCCACCGATGCGGGTTTCGGTAGAGGCCGGCCGACCGTGACTAGATGCGCCTCACACTTTGATTTCGTGAGATTCCGATAGGTGAACCGCGCCCGGCCACGCGCGAGATTCCGATGAGTATGGCTAGCCACCACCAGCACTGAGATCCCGCAATTCGATGGCCTTCGTACAGAACCACTGGCGCGACGGCCTTCCGCGTAAAGCGCGCGCGGTTGGCACCAAAAAACAAACACATCCAGCGGCGGCGCAGCGCGCACATAGAGAGACGAGGCGCGGCGCGGCGCGCCAGACACGCCGCCGACACGAGCCGCTGAGCAGAGGGCGCCGCCGGCCAGCGTATCAAACGTAGAAAACGGCAACACTGGGCGCCCGCCCCGACCGCTCACTGACCAAAACACTCGGGCCAACCGGCCGCTCGCACACCGCTCTCCGCCTCACACGCGCGCCCACACGACATACAGCGAAACAGCAGGCAGGCAGGCAGGGAGCGGGGAGGGAGGGCAGCGCGCCGAGGGCGCATTGTCGCCGGCCGCGCCGGCCACCGCGCGGGCCCGGCGCGCGATACACCGCTGAGATCTGGCCAGCCGAGTGGCAGTCTGGAATGCTGGCCCTCGCGGGCCGTCATGACTCTTCTCATGGCATGTCACGGCGCTCGTCACCCTCCTAACCGAGTCCCGAGCGGGCTCCAGAACCGCCGGCGGGCTGGCGACTCCCATAGAGTAATGAGTCCACATTGAGTGATGAACCTATCGTGTCCCTCGGACCCTCACTGTCACCGAGCTATAGAAATGAGTCCCGGCAGCTCAGTGACTCAAAACTGACCGCGTGTCGCCAGAGAGTACCCAGGAGTCCTCAGAGGTCCCGAGTCCTCTCCAGGGCGCTCCTCAGGGCTCCTCGTCCTCCTCCGACTCGCCGCGGCCGTACATGTCCGCCAGCTTGGAGAAGCGCGGCCCCCAGTTGTTCAGATAGTCGAAATCCTGCTCATTCTCGTCGGTGCCTGCGAAATCCGGGGGAGGCCAGGTTCAAGGCGCGGGATTGGTACGTTTCTAAGCAAGAAGAATACACAACAGTGGAAAGAAATTGCTCGATAAACAGACAACTCATAATTACATTACGAAGTAACGATTACGAGTACGTCCGAAACGCAGACATAATGGGAGACAAATTTAGGCAAGCTTAGGCAACACCAAATCTGATGACCTAAAAAGCTGAACAGAACGGACCACAGCCACATTTATATCACATAGATAAAGAGGACACAAAACAAATCGCCATGTGACCATCTATGACAGTCTCCCTAAACTGACACCGAGACGGACAGCCTTCAGCTTTGTACAGCGTACGAACACATACGGCTGGTACCCCGCCCAGCGAGTGAGGTGCACTGCATGCTCTGTGTGGTGACCAGGTACAGATATGTGCGCGGGAGAGAGACCAGTGGCGTCTGGGCCAAGTCTCGGCGAACAGTGAGCGAGAACCAGGCCAGGAAGAGTATGAGGCATTGGAGTGTGGTAGGAGTGGAAGAGGAGCATAAAATAATGACGTAAGGCGAAAAGAAGAGGTTGGAACGTGGCCAGAATAACAGCAGGAGGATGGGAAGTCGGGGAAGTATTTGGAATCCGCAGGCTTATGTTAGTGTTACACGCATGACTGATTGTCCTTGTTGTACGGTACAAAACAACTGCGTGATCGGTAGCCCTCCAGTATTGCGACAGAATACACGGAGAAAGTTGTAGTAAAGCAGAACAGAACACAGAGAGCACCACTGACTGCGAAGTGAAGTGAGGGATATGCCTTTATTTACACAGTTTTGTGAGGCCGTTACATTCTTCACAATAAACTACGCAGTCTCTATTGCATACTCTGGAATATAACATTGTCTAAATAGACTAAAGGCCGCCCCACACTGGACCTCGCATGCGGGTTGCGGGTTTGCGGGTTTTCAGTTTGCGGGCATAATATTAATTCATAGAGTGATTAGACCGTTCCCTTATGGTAACTTTATGAATGCAGTGAAGCCGGTACACCTTCAGAAACTTACATATAGTCGCAATACCAGCGCAACGAACCAAAATTCGACTCCAACGAAAAACCCGCAAACCTCGCAGAACTCGCAGACCTCGCAGCGAGGAAAATCGAAAGTTGACCCAAAACCAACTTTTGGAATGCGATGCAAGGTAGCTCGCAAGCTAAAAACATGCAGACTCACTTGTCAGATGGTAGTGTGGGTCACTCAGCTTATATTGTATAATTAAATTTTGAAGAAACCCGAAAATCCAAAAACCCGCAACCCGCATGCGAGTTCCAGTGTGGGGCGGCCTTAAAGCGGACTTTCTTGCATGCAGACAAATCACTGAACTTAAAGACAAATAATGAGCACAGGCAGAATTCGTCTCGTCCGATAATATGAATATCATTGTATCGAGAAAACAATCACGTGCATAATGCATACTATATCCATTGCATGGACCGAAAAAAAATCTTTTGAATTATTGCCATCACTCCCTTCCGCATACCAGAGCCAACAAATCTTAAGTTGGCACCTGTTTGTAAATTCATTAACCCAAAGGTATGGCCAGGACTTTGTTCATACGGCATCTGTATCAGCAGAAAATCGATATAAACACAACGGGGGCTCAAGCCATCGATCTACGGACTGGATAATGTGCGCGTTAGTGCTGTGTTGCGTATTATGGTTCGACTAGGTGACAGCACTGTCCATACTACTCCTCCAATATAAACATCAGGTCAGACATGTAAGGAAGGTTGGCAGAGAAATACATGGTATGAAAAGGATAAGGAAAAGAAGACTGGTTTGTTACATCTATGCCGGAGGGAACATACATGAACGACGGAATAAACAGAAAAAAGGACAAACACGAAAATCATCCTAAACATGGCAAAATAACATGAAAAATGGACATTGATATAGAATAAGACTGCTAAAATAACAAATTACTGCAGCTGGTATAACTAAGGAAGCGGAGACAGAAGGAGAATGGATATCGACAAGACAGACGTGGCGGTGCAAGTGCAGGGCAGTGACGTGGCACGATCAGCCAACTGACACCTCTACCAGAGCGTGCGAGCAAGAAAACGTAACCAAACACACCGACAAACACAAAACAAACAGAGCACGGCCGACAAAGAACAGAGCGGAGCGGTGCGGGGCCAGCGAGCGTGTCGGGCGGGCGGGCGGTCGACCCAACAGTACCTAGACTACTCGGAGAGGCCTGTCGGAGAGCGAGAGGGAGAGACAGAGAGCGCCGGTCAGCCAGCGGTCGGTGGGCGCCGCGCGGTGCGGCGCGTCCCGGGGCCCGTCCCCTACTGTGGGCCGGCCACCCGCCCGCCCACCCGTCCGGCGCCATGGCAGCGCCCGGTGCCAGAGCCCGTCCAGCGCTAAACCAGTGACTTCAGCGCCTGCCTATCGCCTGCCAGCGGGGTCTGATGACCTCTGCTGACCGGCCGACCACCGCTCACCGAAATGGCAGAACATAGCTGGCCGAAATAATACTAGCTCCCATGCCAAATCGTCTCCTGGAGATTCTATCACAACTGCAACCCGATCTAAATAAAAATTTGGCAGCCGTTCAAAGGTTTACGCTCTTACGGGCTTCAGCAGTGTAACTATTGTGGTGTTCACAATTTTGCGCTATTTTAGGCTAGTGCGCCAGGTGACGAGGGTTTCAGGGGAGTTTTCGAATTCAGATACTTGTCCCTTAAAAATCAGCGTTATCTACTGGCTGGCTGACTAAAACCTCTTCCAGCCCGGACAACGGTGACGGGTAACTCTGTCACCTTGCCGCCCTACTCCCTAACCAAGGTCTCCGAACCAGTGTAATCAGCGGTGGTCGGCCGACGTGTACCCGAGCCAGGATGACCCGGCAAAGTTGCGACAGGCACATAATTCAGACAGATCAATATTTGTCTGATTGTGTCTACTCGAAGCATTATTTAAATATGGTGTTTGTGAAAACACGAGATGAGAAACAGCACCTCAAAATGTACTAAACAAAAATGGGTCGCCGAAGCAAGGTCGCAGCACAGCCCGCAACCCCACACAGCCAAAAAATATCACGAAAATGATTGGCAAACAAGGACACGTCATGACAGCGCTAGGCTATTTATTCAACTCTAAATAGCCAGCACTCGCCACCATATGCACGAGTAAAGCGATCGTGACCCCTGCCAAGTCCATGCCAAACCGACACAGACGGGTGGTTGCAGTGCCGCGGCTGATCTCAGCGTCCCGAGACGGATCATACAGCCACCAAAACGGACCGCCCGGCCTCAGACAGGTGTGGGTGCGATGATCCACCACTGTCCACATGTGGAGGGCCCTCCACACGTGAACAGACCGTCCACAGTCCACTAACGGACCCGCCCGGCCGCAGACAGGGTGGTAAGCAGGGGCGTCGCCGACGGGGGGGTCGGGGGGGTCGTGACCCCCCACTCTTGAAAACTGGGGGTGTCGACCCCCCCACTTTTTGCGATGCTGAGTATGCTTTTTTAGCTTTTATGTCAGTGAAGCAGGCGTCACCAACACCAACAAATACATCAGATTCAGAATCGCTTCAAGAGCTCCCTAAAGCCAATTAGCCAATTACCTAAAGTTCAATTAGTTGTGGGCGGGGAACACCAGCACAACAATACCTACTTTTAAGTAGCCACCATTCTAGTGCCTTTTTATCCCTCAAAGGATTGGACGCGCCAAAACTGCCCCGAGCGTTCGTCTGATCGTTAAAAAAAAAAATGGTCGCAGTCGATTCGTCGGATCAGTACCTAACTACAAAACTACAAACTAGCCTCAGCCCTATGGCTACCGTCACAACTAGCTGTACAGTGCACATGTAGGGGAAAGGGAGTCAGATGAAACCGTCTCGGGCTTTCGCAAAGAAGTCGCGCAAAAAGGAGCCGTCAGCCGATTGCAACGAAACTTTCGGTGCGCTCGAGTTAATCGCCTACTTAAAAATAAATCGATATCCCTGATTAAAATAAAGATGGCCTTGGTTCACTTTTTCATAACATGCTTTTAATTTAGGTATAGGATAGTTTTTGGAGCTGATTTTGAACTTAGCGCCCATCTGAACATTTAAGAAGTAGTTGTGTTGCTTATACATGTAACATGTTAGGAAGCAATCAGTGGTGGTCATCCACTATTAGGTACTGGTCGATCTGACCTGACCTGATCTACCCCAAATGCATGGAGTCATCATCTCCGTTCAAAACTAAGATAACATTCGTAATCAGAACCTCGAAAAACCATCACAACTTACATTCACAAAGTTCTAGCAGGTCCCGAGTTTCCCTACTTATTGGCGATGACCTGAGTCCTGAGATGACCCGAAACCTTGTAAATGGGTATCATCGGCTTTCTCTCGTCACGGGCAGCATGCTCTTTTTTTCCGCAAACCTCTAGATCGATCAGGGGTCGAAAGCATACCTCAGCGTTACTTTAGTATACGTTATACGTTAGCGACTGGGAACCCACCAATAGAAGGGCTACAGTGAAGCAGAAAGCATATTCGATAGCTCTTTCAACGCTCTTTCGCTAGCTTCGCGTCAGATTTCATCTCAGGTCTATGTTTTGCCAATAGAAGGCAAACAGCTAACTGGACAGATTCTGCCGAAACATTTGCTTTGCAATAACTTAAGATTCCGTGAATTTGTATGGTATTTACATATGTTGTCTTGTCACCACCGTGTTTATCTCTTTGAGACGCGTCACATGAGTTAAAATTTGACCATTCAGAATTAACGTTAAAACGACCTCAGGTCGACGTTATGTCCTGATCGAAAAAGGACCTCCTGCTGCATATGAATGGATCCGTGTTGTTGAGCTGAACAGTGAACACCTTCCAGGTGCTGTCATCGCTCTACCGCGTCTTCGTCAAAAGTTGTAGAAAAAAAAAATGCTGGTGGCCATCGATGGACATTTCCACTAATGACCTTTCGAGTCATCACTCGCCATAAGTTGCACCCTGTCCCTGGCAATGATGAGCTGATTTGTCATGGCTCCAAAGATATTTTGCGTTTCTGACGAACTTTTTGAAAGCAGGAGGCATTCGTGCTTTTTCTAATTTCTCATTATTTTCTAATGATGAGGTCACGTATTTGACCTGCCTCCAGATCGATGTAACTCCTCAGAATCATGAATTGCTGACACGTACCTATAACCCCTTACATTAGGTATGTGTACCAAATTTCGAAGTTATGGGAGAATAGCTACAAGAATGGCGAGAGGGGAAAGTTTGATAGAGGTATACCGTATAACTGAACTTGACATGGCGACCTGAGCTTAAGGGACCAGTGATAATTTTTACGCAAGTGATGTAGGTAGGTATACCTACCTAATAGGTTATACCAAATTTCGCGGCGCTGCGCGCCGATTTGTTACACGCGCACACACACATACGCACGCACAAAACTGGTAAGTGTGGCAAGAAAAAACACCCCTACCCATCGGGTGAAGACTAGAAACCCGACCCCCCCACTCAAAAATCCGTGGCGACGCCCCTGGTGGTAAGGGTGCGATGATCCACCACTTGTCCACAGGTGGACGGCTCTCCACACGTCCACAGTCCACACTCGCTGGCAGCACTCGCTCGGCCCATCCATTCAGTCCAGGCGCACCTCTACTCAACCACGCGCACCTCTATAGCCACACATCGACATACGTGCTCTCAACCAGTTCACACCCACAGACAACAGACTTCTAAAGTTCCCAAAAATCACAACAACGACCCCTACGGACATCCCCGGCCCCACATCACCTCCAGAAACTTTCACAGAGACTCCAGAGACTCTCCCCTGCTCACCTGAAGCTAACGACGACAGCGAGCCGGCCGTGGATCCGCCACCCTCGTAGGCGTAGTTGCGCAAGTCGTCGTACGGCGGAGCGCTGGGATCCGTGTCGGCTCGCTCCTTGTGCTCGTCAATGAACGAGCCGACGTCCGGGTGGGGACCCGCCTGGCCGCCGTCTGGGGATAGGGTGGGGTGTCAGCGCGGGCTGGGCGTGGGAACGGGTCGTGACGAGCACAGGAGTGCCCGTAGTAGCACGATGGGGAGCGGTAGCTAGGCCCCAGTGGGTCTGAGAATTACTATCAATAGTAACTGAATCAAACTACTTATGCATCTCACTGAAGTGGCATAGATTTAGAATCAACGGCAAATCACAGACAAAGTGAGCACGAACATGTTGCACCCACCCATCTCCATCAACAATATTATAAGAAACTAAGTCACCCCCTGATTGATATCTCTCCTGAATTACGCCACTCCACAAATCAAGCTCGAGTTCGTCTCCATCCCTCCTTCCCCGTCCCATTTACTCACAGTGGTGCGGCATTTTGGCCATGGGTTTTCCGTTTCCGACCATGGGCCCGATGGGGATCTGCAGGGGCGTGATGTCGAACGCCGTCATGTCGTCCTCGCCGCCGCCCTCGTCGTCGTAGTTGATGATGTTCTCTCGGACGTCGTCGTACGGGTCCTGTTTGGGGTACTGGCGCTCCTTCTGGCGGTTGTACACCACAAACACCAGCACCAAGACTGCACCAGAGAGAGCGGGGGAGGGGGACGGTGGTGTAAGAGAGGGTACACACACGTGGGGAGGGGGGAGGTGATATATGTGAATGGTGCGAACACGCAAGAGTTGATTTGGCAGAATTACAGTGAATTTGGTTACAGTTACAGTGTAGAGTTACATATCTTTGAATACATGAAAAATGATTGCAGTGTATGCTTTAAAGATTAATCTAAGCGAATGAAAAGAACTGGGAAAGAGCTTTTGACACCTTCATCATCAATCACTTTTGAATAGGGCAGTCACATGCAGCGTAGCATAAATGAGTATTATAACTACATACGGTGCTGAAAAAAATAAAAAAACAAAATCATATAAAAGCACAATTTTGACTAACTGGCAATGACAGACTAGCATACTGGTGAATATGAATAATCAATCGTGCGTGCCTCTTTCAACATACGCCATCAACATCAACATCAAATGAAGATAAAACATCAAAGGCTTGACATGGCGCGCATGCTACGCAAGTGATACTTGAATGACATGTCACCAGCTCGGAAGATAGGTAATAACTTACTTCTTTCTTCTAAGCTCAACTTCGTCCTGGATTTGTATCAGTTACTAAATCCCCTCCATTGCCCCCCCCCCCTCGTATTTTGTGTCAGTCCCAATCAGTTCTCGAGTTACTTGCTAAACCTCTACCATATTATCCCCAATGCCGAATGAATTCCCGAATGAGTCCCTCCCTCTCGCTCTGAGCCTCCTCACCCCTCTCCCTCTTCGCGTCTCACCTAGCAGCAGCAGTATGCAGACCACAATGGGCACCACGAACTCGGCCGGGTAGCGGAACCGGCCCGTCACGCCGCCCACCCGCTCGCAGTCCCGACCGGCGAACCCGGACGAGCACTCGCACCGGTAGTCGCCGTCCGTGTTCCGGCACTCGGCGCCGTTCAGACACGGGTTCCATTCACACTCGTCTTCGTCCCGGCAGCCGCCGTTCCACGCCCGGAACCCGTACGGACAGCTGCGGCGGCGGCGGTGGCGATGGCGATGGCGATGATGGTAAGATGATGACGATGATGCGATGGTGGCCAGGCGAAGATGACACGGAGGGGCGGAGAGAGTGCAAAGACTGATGTCAGCAGAGGTGGCCATGGGCCGAGTGGCTTCACGGCAGGTAGGCTTCAGGGAGACGGAAGGAGGACTTTGGATGACATTGTAGTGAGGAAAAATGTGGTTTGTGCTGGGCTAGGAAACATGCGCCCGTGGTGTTAATCCCGATTCTTCGGACGGAGTTTATTAGTTTGTTAGAAACTTACTTCCAGAGCCATCAAGTGAGACGTGGATGTCCATAACAGTGTATCCAGCGTTGATGTAGTAAGTTCATGCAAGCTAGCTACTGCTAACTAAAACCAGCATGCCATGAGAACCGAACACAGAAGCGCCGCCTCTATGCAAGTCCGAGAGGCCGACCTCCTCTGTCGAGCCACTCAGTCCACACAATGGCACCCTTCACCTTACCTGCACCCCCTCCCTCTAAGACCCCTCACCTGTGCCCCTTCCCTCATCTGTCCACCTCCCCACTCACTGAGGATGATGAGCAGACAGACGAGGATGGCTGCCAGCGCGCCCATGCTCAGCCGGAGCACCTGCGGCTCGGCCACGCCGCCGCAGCGCCGGCCCGTGAAGCCCGACCGGCAGCGGCACTCGTACTCGGGGTCGCGGTTCACGCACAGGCCGCCGTTCAGACACGGGTTGTCCAGCAGACACTCGTTGCGGTCCACGCACGCCTTTCCGTCGGCAGTGACCACGCTGAACTCGCCGCACCTGAGACAGTGGCGGCGCGGCGCGGCGGGCCGCTCAGCACCCCGCGGGCGGCCCCGTACCAGAGGCTGGTAGTGTCAACACTTGGCAGATGTTTCTTTTTTAATTGACGTTACCGGTCACAATATTGGACGTTATTGGAATTGCAATAGGCATTAATATCGTACCTACCCGATATTTCGGCATCAATCACAACCAAAGGAGAAAAAATAAACCATGAACCGTATTGGTTATTAAGCACTACCGTGAAAACGAGCTTTTCTTTTTAAATCATGGACAAATAAATAGAGCCAAACTTCTGCCAAGTGCTGACAAGCCCTCTCGTTGTATTCACACCCAGGACCGAGGCTATCGAAGCAGTCCTCCACTTCCTACCCACTACCCAGTCCAAGCGAGTTAGTAGTTAGTTATGATGCAACCATCACCAAACCGATGCAACCATCCCAAACCATATCACAAACCATGCTGTTAGCGGCGCCCAACACCAGTCCCCGGGACGGCTCGGTAAATGGAGCCAGTAAATGGATAGAACCAATGAGATGTCATGTCCGTAACTTGGAAGCTATGAGAATTCGGGAGACAATGGGATAAAGTAGGAAAAACATAAACAAACACACAACGGAAACAGTAATAAAGTCAAAAATAAATCATGTCAAATTAATTTATGACATTGGTTTACAAATAACATATTGCTAAGACAAATAAGAAATAATACGCTTTACGATAAGATTGAAAGCGGTACAAAAAGTGAACACAAAATCTTCGGGACGACTGGCGCTCCGTTCAGCTGCGCGATATCAATTTAGACTTTCCGGCACACGACCACATGAATGGTCCCGGAATTCAAATTCAGTTAGCCCCCCTCCCCTTCCTTTTCTCTTTCCACCCCAAAGTGTACGTCACCCCATCTATTCCCCCATTCCCCCCTCCACTCTACTCACGCGCAGTCGTATTTTTTCCACATGTCGATGCAGGAGAAGGGCGTGGGACAGATGACGTTGGCGCACGGGTCGTTGGACGGACAGTCCATCTTCAGGTTACGGTGCAGCGTGGCCTGACCCCACTGGGTGCCGTTCATAGCCGGCGGCAGCGGTAGCTGGCGACCCTCCAGACGAATGTCGTCCAGGCAGCCTACAGGGGAAGCAGGGGTCAGACGGGCGACTCAACGGGGCAAAGACGTCACCGGACCACACAGATTGACTGCTTCGGTGCTGCAATTCAGTCCGTCTAAATGCAAGGATGCAACCATCACCATCACCAAACCGATGCAACCATCCAGTCACAGGTTCACTCTAAATCCGTCTAAATGCAAGGCCTTCACCACCACTCTTCGGCGCCAGCCGATTCAAGTGAAATATAGCATCGGAGGCACCAGTCTCGAGTCCGTCAAGAGCATTCGTGATCTCGGCATTGTTCTGGACTCAAAATTGACCTTTTCGGACCATATAAACCATATCGCTGCCCGAGCCAACCGGTCTCTCGGGCTTCTCATTCGCTCATTTCAAACCGGATCTAAAAAAAAACAAATTCAATACGAAATCTCTGTTGGCTGCGTACCTACTGCGCAAACGTACGTTCTGTCCTTGAGTTCGGAACGGTCATTTGGGCAGGCGCAGCCACTTCCCACACAGTTCGCGTCGATCGGATTCAGCACAAGTTTCTCATCTGGTTAACCCTCGCCGGCACAGGGGGGGGGGGGGTTGATGCACCCCCCCTAAGGTTTTTCGCGAATAACTCGCGTAAAAAGCGGCCGATCGCGACGAAACTTTCAGTACCCTCGCATTGATCAATTTTACACCTACCCTGAAAATTTCATGACCCTGACCCCAATGACCTTTGACCTGTGACCTCTTTTCCGAGACCATGTTTGGCCGGAATCGCGATTCGGCGTATGTCGGCTAACATTAGCCGCGCGTTTGCAAGCTTTTAGATGTTTCAAACGTTCAAACATGTGATTTGATGTCGCTCCCATACATTAGGGTTGGTGTCAAGGTCACCTGAAGGTCAGGTCAGGTCATTGACCTTTGGTGACCTCGGGTGACCTCGGTTCACTTTGTCGAGTTTTACATGTTTCTAGGCTAGTTTTTGGAGCTGAATTCGAATTTGACAACCATTTGAACATTTACGAAGTAGTTTTGGTGCCTTCGTAACATGTTACGAAACTGTCAGAGGCGGTTGACACGTATTACGAATACCCGTTACAACCCCTACCGGTTGACCTGACCTGACCTGACCCGACCTGGTCTAAATGCTTAAAGACATCATCTCTGATCAAAACTAACACGATATTCGTGATCAGCACCCCAGAAAACCACATAGCAGCCACAATTTACGACTTTCTAACAGGTCCCGATTTTTCCGGTTTTCGGGTCATTGACCTGACCTGGAAGGTCACCCGATGACCTAGGACCTTAAAATTGGGTATCATCGGCTTCGTCTCGTGACGGGCAACACGCTCGTTTTTTCCGCGAAGCTCTAGCTCGATCAGGGGCCAAACGCGAGGGGGGGGGTCGTACCAACCCCCCCCCCCCTTGTGCCGTCGAAGGACGCAAAATGGCCTGTGCCGGCGAGGGTTAAACCACCACTCCAACAATCCTTGCCCATCACTTACCTATCCAGATTTATCCAAGCATTTCCGTGTCCCGTTCCTTTCCTCTCGAAGAGCCCAACACGACCTCCTGTTCCTAAAGGGTCTGTTCTCTGAGAAACTGAACTCTGAGATACTCTTATCCCGATTCCAGTTACGCGTGCCTATCCGACCGACGCGCACTGCAGCACCGTTTGCTGAGAGTCGCGCCCGAATCAGCACGGTCCAGAACGGGTTGGTCTGTCGTGTCGCGAGAGAGACAAACTCATTCCTCGCTCATTCCAAAGACGACTTTTTCACGACCAGCTTTTTTGCGTACAAAGCTCATGTCATCAAATACGTTGCGAACTTACCACCACCTCCGGGCTACTAGTCTGATTGTTGGGAGGTGATTCTTATTGATTTTATATTTTTATGATTTTAAATATGTCTATTTTTAATGTTTTCTTATATTTTTCATTTCACTTTATACTTTTTTACGTGTTTTTCAAGTACCTATACATCGTTTATCTCTCAGTGTTCATATTTACTGTTTGTTCAGCTATTCTGGTTTACCTTGTATCATGATTTCTTTCCCACCTTACATGGGATTTTAAAACTCATGCTCAGTGGTCGTTCACACATTTTTTTCTTCATATTTTCACTTCATTGCCTATCTCATTGTATTGTTCATTGTTTTCTATTTTAGTTACATGTGTATCTGCGTTTTTATCCGGGCGTGTGTATGCTGCCTGTGTGTGCCATATTTATTGTTTTTAATCTTGTGACTCCGTCCTTTAGTGGGTCAAGTGCCTGTTGACGGTCTGTTGAATAAATACAAATACAAAAAAATGCATTAGAGCAAATGAATGGAGTGATGAAGAATTAATGAGAGTAACTGCACTTCAATTTGCCGGCATGGATAGGTAGTTGGAAGCTTGGAAGCTGGTGGGTCAAACAGTCCTTTTGTAAACCATTTCCAAGCTCACACAATATTCACACGTCATCAACACAGCCACATATCGAGGGTCCCCCCCCCCCCGCCTGCCTAGACCGCGGCTGGCGTCCGGCTCACCGTTTTTGTAGTCGGAATAGACCTCGAACGTCTTGATGCCCGTGTACTCGGCCTTCCCGCCGGCCCAGACGCCCTCCTGTTTGTCGACCAGTAGCTTCTGGTGGCCCGTGAACTGAATCGTCTCGTTGTACCTGATAACAGGGGAAGCGACGTCAGGTCAGGGAGGTCACGGGTCACGGGTTGATGTGACCCGAGTAGTGATGAGTAACGGTTTGCTGTCACCGGCTTTTCAAAGCAAATTGCATGTTATTAAATACAAGACCGTTTTCCGGCAGCATGTTCAAACTTAATTTCCTTATTTATTAAGTAGTTGTAGCTACAGCTAGGTGAATTACTAAGCCCAAGTGCCAATCACACCGTGAGCTCAGAGCTGCTGCCCCACCTCTCCCTAGCCTCCGCCACTGCTACTGACCTGCGGCCCTCGCCGCCGTCCATGCGCAGGATGGCGGCCGAGCCGTGCCGGGTCACCCTGACCACGTGCCACTGACCGTCGTTGACCGTCACCGCCGACAGCGTCAGCTCGTGCTCCTCCGTGTGCAATATGTTCAGATTGTACCTGCGTAAGTAGAGGGAGGGAGGTGTTAGACGTCCAGCTGCGGCACGGAGGGGTTCGGACAAGACGTGCAGTGCTCGAGCCCCGGTCAGAATGTAGGAAGGCATTGCGTTACTTGTAAAATAAAAACGTGCCTTTTCTCATGACATGGTTTATTAGAACGTAGACCAAGAATTCGCCCGCAAGAGTTCAAAACATTTGAATTGTGCAATAGCAAAACAAACTTCCCTCAGGCGAATGCCCCTCGACCTGCCCTCCCCGTTACCTTTCCCCTCTTCCTTTCAATTCACAGACATCCCATCAGTCATCCCCCTCTTACGCTACACGACCCCCTTTTGGGCACACTGCCCTCACCTGAAGCGTAGTCGTGCGTCGTTGATCTCCAGAATGCACCACTCGCGGTTGTGCTGGTCGGACACACGGAACAGCTCGCCGTGATCCTCCCGCGTGCGGAACCGTAGCTGTACGTCCGTGTGGAAGTCGTTGGGCGGAAAACTCAGCGCGTACTTCACGTACGATTCGGGTTTGAACGTGGCAGGGATGGTGGGGATCGAGCACGCGGGGCCTGCCGGGGGGGGGGGGGGGACGAGAGTCAATGGCGGGCTGAATTGTGAACGGGACTAACGAATGTCTGCTCGGGAAAAAAAGCTTAAAACACTTGGCAAAATGCGCCCACTTTTCCAGTTAACTCTCTATAAATGACTGAGGCTAACGAAACGCGCAGCAAGAAATTGCATTTCATATCATCACATTAGAGGTGGCAAAAGATGAAAATTTTGGGAACCAGACTCGAACCAGACCCGGCTGAACATTTCTGGAACCAGTCGGACCCGGGCTTAGTTGGAACCGGAACCAGTTGGACCCGTTCCCCAAAAGTCAATTAATACAAACTACTTGTAGGAATCATTAGTTGCATCATGTAAAACAGCCTATTTCCCACTGGAAATGCTCATGAGCTATTGTGTGCAAAGTAACATTCACTTAATTCCCTTCATATTTTGTAATAATGTGTAGTGTGCAAGATGTATAGTTTATGGTATGACCCGGTTGGACCCTTCAGAAAAATTTCCAGGAACCGGTCTGGACCCATATGGGTCCAGACTGGTTCTTTGGACCGGGTCCTCGGGTCCACATTTTGCCACCTCTACATCACATATTCCCGTGATGACAAAAATGACCCTAATTTCCTAACTTCAGACTATGGAAACAAAAGTCACCTGACCATCATTGATCAGTTATGCCCTGCAGAGCTTTGACTCTCCTTTCTTCTCTCGCACACTCATAAACCCAGTAAACAGCTCATCCATATTCCCCCACAACACTAAATCTGTCCTATTGCTGACTCCCTCTCGATCACTTCCCCCTCTAGCCCAGCCCTCCGTTGACCTGGCCGGGTGACTCACCGGACCATCCCGGGTTACACTCGCAGTCGGGCCGCGTCATGGAGCCGACGCAGCGTCCGTGCTCGCCGCAGCGCGAGGCCAGGTCGGCGCCGCTGCATACCGTCTCCACTTGCGGACAGCCCGGGTACGAGTGACGGTTCAGGCCCGGGTTCGACAGGTCGTACATCTGAAACATAGAGAACGGGAAGGGCCGAGGTGGGTGTGAGAGGTTAGGTAGGTGTGTGAAGTAAGTTGTGATGTGTTCAGATAATTGCATGTCCGGTACAAACAGTGTTTATCACGATGTAATGTTTTCCATGAGGTTATTGAATCGTCGACGCATAGTTATGCATCGTTATATTTACTGATCTCAGGCAGCTTTTGCCAAATTGTCAGGGAACTCAAATTAGTTTTTCAATAGAAAAACACAATTCTAAAGAATAGTGTTTTAACTGTTGACGACAAACCTTCGGTTACCCATGGAATTTCAAGAGGCTTTCTACTTTAGCTAAGATATTGCAAAAGCCACAAAACCTTGTCTATTTGAACACCTAACCATCCTCCAACCACCGACATTCTCATGACCCATTTTTCTGACATACCCTCCTATTCTCCAAAATGGAGAGCTGCATCCTACCAAATACCCTCCCATGTCCACATCTTCTCCGGCCGCGTTCTCACCTCGCTGTTAACCACCAGGTTCCGGATGCAGCCGTCGAACGGCTTCCCGTTGGGCTTGTGATCCCAGCCGTAGGCCGGCTGCGCGAACGTCGAGTGCGCCACGCCGCCCAACTGCAGCGGCGCGTTCACGTTCAGGTACTCGTTGAACGGCGGGATGGTGCCGCGCGCCGCACACGTGCCGTCCTGGAACACCGGCTCCAGGCCGTCGTCGTTCTCGACGACCTGAGCGGCGGCGCAGAGGTCGACCAGCAGTCGCACCCGTTCGCGGTCCCAGAACACGTCCAGTCGGTGCCACTCGCCGTCGTCCAGGCCGGCGGCCGTCTGCACGCGCAGCTCCAGGGTGCCGGAGCCAAAGTCGAGCAGCAGGCGCGGGTTACCCTCCTCCAGCTCCAGCGCGATGAAGTCTGGAACGGGGAGAGCGGCGTCAAGGAGGGACGTTAGATGGGAAAGGAGGTGTTTGGGACTGTGATGAGACCATTTAACAGCATTGGAGCTTTTCCCGAAGTATCTAACTAAGAAGACAGTCTATGCATCTCAATTGGTTTGCTAGTGTTTCATAGATATTGAAACTTAAAACAGTACATACAATCCCTGTAACCAACAGCAGTGATGATCAGACATTCAGCCCAGCATCAAGATGGCAAGAAAATTGAATTGAAACTACAACCTTGTACCTACAGAACTACTACAGTAGAAATATCATCTTTCCGACTAATAGATCAAACCAGACTCCATCCCACCCCACTCTAATACTAACCTGACACCACGGGCTGGTCGGCCTCTGGCGGTTTGATCGGTCCGTTGTACAGGATCAGTCCGTCCTTTCTGCGGGTCACAAACTCCACAGCGAGGTGAGTCTCCTCGCAGAGTGACAGCGGCGGCAGCCAGGCCCAGCCGTCGCCGCGGAAACTGCGACTCGTCTGCTGGCAGCGCGGACCGTCGTAGCCGGCCCGGCACATGCACCTGGGGAGGGGAGAGAGCGGAAAAGGCGTCAGAGAGCGGAAGGGGCGGGAGTCAGCATTTGATGTTGGATATTACGATCGATTAGATACGATTGGATATTAAGATCACTGTAAACGCTGGCAATGTAGTGGTGACCACGCTATTCCACAAGCCACCTTAGTATTATACCCACAGCACACACGCTGAGTTTCCAGATATGAGCTCAGATCCTTCAATCTGTCACGCATTGTAGCAAGAGCCCCATGAGCAATGTGCATGGATGTTCATAAGGCTCCGAAAAAGCGAACGCCAGCCTCATTTCACCAGGCGTCCTAGGGCCACCAGTAAGCTTCGACCCGTCGCCCGCACTTACTTGATGCCTCCCTCGCGCTGCTGAACACATTTCCCTCCGTTCAGGCAGACATTTGTGCTGCACGACTCCTCGCGAGTGAAGTTGCGAGCCATGCACGTACACTCCGGTACAACCTGGTGATGGGTGGGAGGGCAGGTCAGGTCAGACCAGACCAGATCAGCCCAGATCAAATCGGGCTAGATAACCAGGTCAGTCAGGCCCGAACATAACAAAACACCACATTCCTTATGCCAAAAACCGGCTAAAAAGGCCAGGGAATAAGCGTGTGACTTCCGCACGACTTCTTCGGCCAAAACTAGGAATGCTACATCGATCAACAACACGAAATGAGCAAACATTCGTCAAAACCAAAAGTAGAAATTCATAATTTGCAGCATCTCGACACATAATAAACATGAACTACAGCAATTCACGATCACCTCTCCCACACATTTAATGACTGTATTCCTTTGCTCACTCCTATCCCCTTCATTCCCACGACATCGTACCTCCGTGCGCACGCCGACCAGTGATGTTTTATTGGCGTTGACCAGGTAGGGGATGGTCGATATGACCAGGTTGTTGGTGCAGCTGCCCTCGCAGTTGACGTTCTCGTACAGACACTCGTCGATGCTGATCATGGTGATGTTGATGCCCACCTCCTCCTCCACCTGAATATGACATGGAAACGTGAAAGGTGTCAGTAATGATGCACAAGGTAGTCAAAGATGGCCCTAGTCACTGGTGCTATTGACTCAATCCATTGTTGGATCCAATCCAGCCACAACCAATCTGGAACTTTAAATCAGCATAAGAAGAGATAAATAGCGATACAATAAACACCACTAATAAGAACATTATTTCGGTCAATCAAACAAAGGAAATGCTTCATCGCAGGCCGCAGCCATCTTAAGCTCTCACTTTTCTGCTTTACCATCGCCACAAAACATTTCACCAGCGCCTAGTTTGTCCATCAACGACGGTTATAGACGCAACCGTTGGCGTTATATCAATAATACAACCAACATCAAAGTCCTGCCCCTGGCACTATCACCACCAGTCAACCTTTCCCAACCACCCAGCCCTACCTTGATCCTGTTTGTGAGCAGCATGCCGTCCAGCATGACGGCCTTGTAGTAGGGCGAGCCGTGCGCCGAGTAGCGTACGTCGATGACGGGCGGCCGCTCCTGCTTCAGCTGCACCGAGAACACGTCCACGTTGCCGACCGGCGTGCCCACCAGACCGGCTACCACCTGACGATGGGAGGGGGAACGGAGTCAGAGCTGGAGAGACGGGGAAGAGCGAGCAATACTGTGTGACGCGGACTTCCTTTGTAAGCTGTGTAGGAAACTCCATGATGTAGACACGCCAAAAATGCATCCTCGGTTAGGCTACGCCGTTATGGAAAGCTAGCAGTTTGCCCCATTATCATTTCCCTCTATACCGTTAGACCAGACGTCTCGCAAGGCAAACTACCCACTAACAGGTCGCTAACACATCCCAGTTCAATAGGCACATCCTTTACCCCCTTCACAACTGTTTCTATTCACCCCCCTCTTCAGTCTCTGACTATATTCTTCCCTCGGTCCCCCACCTCTCTGAACTTTTCCAGCTTGCTCTTCTTGACGGCCTTCTCTCGCTCGTCCCAGACGCGGATAAAGTCCTCGTCCGAGATGCCGGCGATGCGGACCGAGCCAGAGTTGAGCACCGCCTCCTCGGGGAGGTTCTGTACGACCACCGTCACGTTGGCCTGGCGACGGGGGCAGAGGGCAGGGGTTAGACAGGTTGACCGCCGCAGCTGGGTGGCAGCGTGGAAACGGCTGAGGGGGTAATGCGGATTTATCAGCTGGAGAGAAAAGAAGATGACACGAGGCAAAAAGCAGCTGGGGCAGGGAGGCTGCTGCCCACTTTTGGAACCTCAAATAAGAGCATAACATATCACTTTAACGGTTAAAGGTGAAGAAATAAGCGAAAAGTGTGACAACTGACAAGCTTCAGACTCATAGTCAAAATTACCAACTGTATTACGGGGGTTACCGACCCAGAACCAACAGCAGTTATCAACTATCTATCTTCCAGTAACTCTCTCACCATCTAAGCTTCAAGTCTCCCCCTTCATCCCCTCGCCAATTACACTCACATCAATATCCCTCTGGGTGTGTTTGCGGTCGAACACGTGGAAGCGCAGGTGGTAGCGTCCCTCCAGCGTGCGCCGGCGCATCGTGATGGTGCCCGTGTGCTCGTCCAGTATGAAGGAGGGGTGCTCGGCGCCCTCCCAGTAGAACGTCTTGTCCGGCAGGTCCCAGTCGTCCTTATCCGTCACGTGCACACGGCCGATCGCCACTTCCGGGTTCATGCCCTGCGGGTGGACCGGTCAGCGGGGGAGCACGTGATAGGAGGAGGCGCATTGCATACGTGGTCGGCTATCGTCAAGTCGTGATAGCCACGATGCGTTGTGATATTCTCGCATTATTATAGCTCAAGTCGATTGGTATTTATGAATTCACACGAGTGAATTGACGTTCAATCACCATGACCTCTCCAACATTCCGTATGAATGGGGACATAAAATGCAGCTATTCTAACCGTCCATGCGTTGCAGCACTTCCCTAATGATCAGACACCGAGCAAATTATCAACCGTCCCACCACAAACATCCCATTCTCCGCCCCACCCGAGTTAGACACCCACCTTGTAGTTGTAGACGAAGATCTCCTTGCTTCCCGGGTACATCCTGTTGTCGTTGAGGTCGCCGATGATGACAGTCAGAGTAGACGTACCAGATAGCGACGGCTTGCCGGCATCCCTGATCACAATCGGCACGTGGTACTCCTTCCTGTCCTCTCGGTCGAAGGACTTCAGCGAGCGGACGATGGCCATGCCGTCTCCGTTGTTTCCCGTCGAGTCGTGCTCCACGCGGAACCCGGAGCGGATGGTATCGTCGGCTCTGGGGTCCATTTTGAAGGTGAACGGCGGCCCGTTGCCACTGCTCCGGTCGTCGGCATCTGCGGCCATCACCTCGGCCACCTCTCGCGGCGCGGCGTTCTCCATCAGCACCGGCCGGTAATCTTCCAGGAAGGTGGGCGCGTTGTCGTTCACATCGTCCACGATCACCGTCAGCGTGGCGGTGGCCGTCTTGGGCGGCACGCCGTCGTCGATGGCCAGTATTTTGATGTGGTGTCGCGGCACCTCCTCACGGTCGAGGCCGCGCTGGATGGACACCTTACCCTGGCCGCTGATGGTGAACTGACGCTTGCGGTCCGACTCGCGGTCGATGGCGTAGGATACCTTGCTGCGGCCGCCCTGGTCGGGGTCCTTGGCGTGGAACGTTTCCAGGTGCTGGCCCACCGGCGCGTCCTCCTTGACGTGAACCTGCCGTCACAGCCACCAGAGGGCGAGTCATACAGGATGCCACCGGCACCAGACAAGGCCGGTCAGGCAGGCTGCCAGTCACCAGAGGGGTAGGTTAGATAGGCGCCGCGGGCACAAGAGGGGTGGGTCAGCTAGGACGCCACATCAACCGCTAGTTCCGAGAACAATTACATATATCGTTGACCAATTGGCGCATTGCGCAGAAATTAGATGCTGATGTAGAAACGCGCTACCGAGCAAACCTATTGAAGACAAAGCACCACGCCACAGAGTCGAGTGACGTCACAGCTAAATATAATGAGAAAGAAACTGGTCATTAAGATGGCACAAATGTATTCTTTTAGCACTTGAAAAGACCGAAACACAGAATAAGCTCAGCATTAAAATAGCTGATTATCCAACCCGTAACCACAGTCGGTTCCCGTTTCGTACCTCGATGTTGGGCCGGTCGAAGATGGGTCTGTTGTCGTTGATATCCCGCAGTTTGACGTGCACGCGCGCCCTGGCCACGTGACTCGAGTCGCCCTGGTCCTCGCCTTTATCGTTCACCTGGCGACAGGGAAAGGGAGGGCGTGAGTAGGGGTGGGAGCTGACGCAGGGCAGCTGGATATGTGCGCACAAGCATAGACAAACAGCTAAAAGCAGGGTGGCTGAAAACTGCCTTTAACAGTTCTGGCTCGAATTGGTGTCGTGACTGTTTTGAAATCGACATCCTACTGAATACACCATCAATTACACGATCAAAATCGTCCATCACCAGCTGCAATCCACAATGAAATCCAATCCGTAAAACCTCTGCGGGCTGTCGATGTGTAATCACATCATGCACCGACAAATAACAACCTGTCCGCAATTAGAATCCAATCCAAACACACTCAGAAATATAAAAAATTATAGCCTTTCCGCAGCTGAGTCGCCATCTCGCTCGTACCTGGATGGTGAACGAGAATCCGTTCCTGTCGTTCATGTCCTCGTAGTCGAGCGGCTGGACAATCTTCAGCGAGCCGGTGTCGTCACTGTTGCGGACCATGGTGAACTTGTCGGCGCCGTAGCCCGTGTCCTCGAGAACCTGCCGGTTACCCAGAGGTTAACGGTCAAGGGTCAGGGTCAGAGTCAGAGCAACGCTCAGGGCAACGGTCAGGGCCAGGGTAAGGCTCGGAACTAGCGGTCAGGGTGATCAATCAGGGTAGCTCATCATGTCCTGGTACACGTCAACGCAACCGCTCATTTATGTTTCCAATAAATACGTTATTTAGAGCGATGAATAGAGACTTGTACCAACACTTCCTACCTCATCTATTTACCACAGTACGATGTCTTCTCTCACTTTCGGACAATCCGTCCCCCTACTATCCCTTTGTTCGACCCATCCATCCCCACCCCGTCCTCCTCTGCCCCCCCCCCCCGCCGCCGCGCCGCCGCCCACCTTGTAGTGGAACTTGTTGGTCTCGTCCTCGTCCAGCACGGTCACGGTGAGGATGGCCTTGTCGGGCAGGTCGTCGCCGTCCGTCTCGTCTACCGTGGTGTTCCACACGGCCTTACTGAAGCGCGGCGGCATGTCGTTGATATCCCGCACGTGGATCAGCGCCGTGCCCGTGCCTGGAACCGGGGAGGGGGGGGGGGGAATTAGGTCAGCGCCGTGCCAGTGCCTGGAAGAAAGGGAAGGAGTTGGGTGTTAGGTCAGCGCCGTGCCTGTGCCTGGAATGGGAGGAGGGAGGGGGCGATTAGATCGGCGCCGTGCCAGTGCCTGAATGGGGAGGAGTGGGTAGCTGGCACAGGGACTCGGGCTAGAGACAGATCAGAGCCAGGCTGCCAACTTGAGCGCAAAAGCAGGGCCATGCCGTACCTGTCTGAGAGAGCATAATTGTATCGTTAACTTAGCATTGGTGGTCGTAGTTATTTTTGGCACAACATAGTTATGATAAAATTGCTGAAACAATAAAACTCTTTAACATGGCTTAAGCATTCACATACTTTTCCTTGTTCCTTGTCCTTAAATCCCTCCTTCCAACGCACCTCCTGGCATCCCTGCGTGCGTCGCCCTCTCACCTTTGAGCCCGCCTCCGTCCATGGCGACCACCTGGATGCTGTACTCGGGCGTCTTCTCCCTGTCCAGGCAGCACACGTTCGTACGGATCACGCCCGTTGACGGCTCGATGGCGAAGATCGGCTTGCCGTGCGTCTCGTCGACCACATTTTTCTCGATGCTGTAGGCGAGCTTGGCGTTGTTGCCCTCCTCGGGGTCGTCGTAGTCCTCGGCCGTCATCGTCATCACCATCATCTCTGGGGTGGCGGGGGGAGCGAGGGGGAAGAGGATGATGTCACGATTGAGACGCTATGTGGGAACGTGATATCACGCTTTACATTATTATTCACAATTACTCAAAATACCCGGCAGGCGTTGTGCTCGACTCAAAAAAATTTGCCGACTCGACTCATCATTCAACTTCAGAAAGCCCTGACTCAACTCAACAGCTCAACATTTTATCCGACTCGACTCAAATCTGACTCATTTGAGTCAGAGTTGAGTCAAATTTCTGACTAGACTCATGAGTCAAGCACAACCCTGATACCCGGATTGGTCAAAATATCCGACCACCAGTTTTATCAGCCACACCACAACGCGCTACCAATTGCGTCCTTTCTGCCACACCCCGACAAATCAATCCCTGCTCACGGGTCCCTCCCCCCCCCCCCCCTCCGTCCTCTCATCCTGTCACACACCTTTGGTTCCGTTCTCAGTGACATTTCCCCGGTAGACGCCCTTGGGGAAGACGGGCGCGTTGTCGTTGATGTCCTTGAGGTTGACCTGCACCTCGGCGTATCCCACCAGGCCGTTGCCGCCCTCGTCCTGGGCGAACACGGTGAACCGCCAGCGGGGACGGCCGTTCGGCATGTCGCGGTCCAGAGGCTGCGGGAGGCGGGTCAGGTCGGGTAAGCTCACCAGATCAAGGCGGGTCATGTGAACTTGAAGTTGAAGTTGAAGCTGTCCATGGAAAGAGGCCCCTTCCAAGGGGTCTGAGTGACTTCCTCGCTATCACTTTTACTTTTCCTCCACGCTATTCCTTCTTTTGGATGTTTTTCAACTTTGTGACTGATTTCGACGATACATGTGACAACCGGTCAGAGCACATAGTATGATTTTAATAACTGAATACAATAGGACGTATAGAAGGCAGACATGTGCATGGATCCGAGTGATGGATCTATGATCCCAGTGGATCTCGAAGCAAAGTACAGGCCCACCGGATCCCACCGGATCCGGCGTGAAAAATACATCTTGGATCTATGATCTCATATGATCTGACGATAAATTACGAACATGGATCTATGATCTGAGTGGATCCCACCATGCACCACATTTGAAACCATTTTTTAAAGGGTTTCTATGCCAATAAGTGACACAAAACTATGGATTATGACGTGCGATCACATAAAATCACCAAAACAGAACGTTTGTAAGTTGAAACAAGTGCTTTTTTGAGATATATGTGTTGACAAAAAATAAGTGAGGATCTATGATCTCACTGGATCTCAGGCAAAAAATGAGACTCGGATCTGTGATCCCTACGGATCTCTCGATAAATTACAGAGCTGGATCTATGATCCCGTCGGATCTGAGATCAAGATCCGTGGGATCAGATCCCAGATCAATTTTCTCGGATCCATGCACATGTCTGATGGAAGGCATTGAACTGATGGTAACTTATCCAAAAAGGGTCAGAATGTACGATTATTATTTTGAATTTTCGCATCATACCAGATTGCTAGCACTATCATAAGAACTAAACGAGACGACAAGCAGTTACAGCTACCCCACGACCTACTCCCGACCCCACCCACCCCGTATCACGCCCCGCCCCCTGACGAAGCCCCGCCCACCTTGGTGACGGAGATCTCCCCGGTCGTTCTGTTGACGGTAAACATGGAGTTGCTCGGGTTATCCACGTCGATACCCTGTCCGGTGAGGAAGTATACGATGTCGGCCGGACGCTCCACGTCCTTGTCCTTGGCTGCCACCTGAGGGTAAACGGGGGAGCGATTAGGGAACAATTGAGGGCGGGTATGTGAGGGGTGCGTGCTGGGTATAATAGCACACATTACATGGAACCGGTGAGCAATGCGAGGCTTATCATATCACATTTGTTTGAAAATATCAGCAATAGCATCAGCATTGTTTGGCTCAAGCAGTAGGAAATAACGTCAGATTCTCAATAGCTCGGCTACGATGGAAAGAGACAATAATGGCTCCCAGACAGTCTTGCACCAAACCATTTAACATAGCCCGACCTTGATTACAATGAAAGGCTAAGGAACTCCGCTCTAGTGCAACCCAGCTGGTCGGCTGACCTACCTGCAGTATCTGTTTGGGCAGTCCTCTGTCGTCCTCCTCAGTGATCTGCGCCTGGTAGATGGGCTTGTCGAACAGCGGCGGATTGTCGTTCACATCACGCACGTGGATCACCACGTCCGTGTAGTTCTCGTTCAGGTTGTCCGAGGCCACCAGCCGCAGCTCGTACTGAAGGTGACGATGGGCGGGGGTAAAATGTTTAGTTGGTAGTCGGGTGGACACTGGACAGGGCGAGATGGCCATGATATTGGGTAATGCGTAATTATGATGTCGGATATTCGACGAAGAATACTAATCTCGAAGATGACACGAACCCGTTGAAATGAAAATAAACCCAGCGATCTATACAGATGTTAGTTTTTTTTTGTAAAAAAAACAACAACCATACGATGGTTTACAAAAACAACCATCGTACATGTCACACAATGCATTAATCGGCTGAATAATAACCAACGCATTGAAAAGGTACGGCCAGGCATCCCTTCTCACCCATTATTTACATCCCGTACGAAAATTCCCTCGTTCTCACCCGACTGCGCGTCTCAAAGTCGAGCGGGCCGGCCACGTAGATTGCGCCGGTGCTGTTCTTCACTCCGAACGCGCCGCCCACGTTACCCTGGGTCAGCTCGTAACGGATCCGGGACGCTGCCGAGCGGGGGGGGGGGGGTCAGCTAGTACTGAATCCAGGACGCTACGGAGGAGATGGGGCGGGGTCAGGGGTGGGGCTCAGCTCGTACCGGATGCGGGACGCTGCCGAGCAGGGTCAGGCGGGCTCGAAGCGAGAGTGGCGTCTACATACAGCGGCGGCGGCGGCGGGGAACATCAACAGAGCTGATGGCTGATGTCATGTATAATGAAAGGACTTCGAAATTATATGGGCAATGAGTACAAACGTTGACAAGTCAAGCACCAGATACTTTCAAAGAACAATAACAGAACGTCGCGTTTTCTTAAGCATTTGTTTCTAGCGCCACATTGTCGTTGCGCTCGTTCTTACCAGTTCTTACCAGAGCTCTTACCAGACAATACGTACACTGTATTTCCTCACAGTCCCAGTTACTCACACTCGTCGATATCCTTGGCGACCACGGTGAGCACTATGTGCTGAATGTCCTCGTTCTCATCCACCTCGGCCTCGTACAGACGCTTGTCAAAGTAGGGCGGGTTGTCGTTCTTGTCGGAGATACCGATACGGATGAACTTGGTCACTGGAGAACAGACGGGAAGAAAGACGTTAGAAACATGAGTTTAAAGGAAGACTGCCACCTTCAAAAAGTTTTCTCAGATCGGCCTATGATTTATTCCCTGGACAAAACAAAATTTTAGAATTCACCTGACAAAGTATCATCACGTGAATCGCGAAAAAAAATTGTCGATTATCATACAATTATCAATCGGTTAATGTCTAGCGACAATGTTTACACATCACTAGACTTCAAGGTCATAAGATTATTACATTTTATTTGAAAAAGTAAGGTATTTTATGATTTACTAATATATGATTTCATAAGAAATTGGCCATGTTTAATTTATTTTGCATTTAAGTTCGTAAAACATTTAAAAATCATGGCTCATTTGGAATGGGTCTGGCCCATGTTAAACCCCATTTCCCACACTTTTTGGAAAAAATGAACTACTGAATATATAAGTTTAACTTTTATTTTGACACTCCAAAATTCTTCTCTGATCTCGAAACAATCTAAGTTTTGACATATATTTACCAAAAGATAAGAAAATTCATGTTTCAAAGTTATCGATAAACAGTAGAGATGTCGGTTTTCTTGGACTAAAAAAATGGCATCAAACTGAACTTTGGTCTCCGATTTCTCGCAAACGGGTTCGAATTTCGGAAAACCGACTTCAGTCTGGGACATAGGTGGCTCAGCTCTAGTGAAAACCGTTTTGTGGAAAAAAGGTGGCAGTCTACCTTTAAGGCCGGAACACAGCTTTTAAGCTCGCAAATCGCGTCTCGCTTATCCCATTGCAATACATGGCATATTTTCAGCTCCCAACACGCAGGTCGTCTCGCTTTTACGCCGCGAAATCACGCCGGATCCCGCTCGGAAAACGCGAGCAAATCGCGAGCGAAACGCAAGCAAAATCAGACCGACGCGATTTGCAAGCTGAAAAGTTGAATCTGTTTCAACTTTTCAGCTTCTCTGCTCGCGAAATGCAAGCGTAATAGCGTCAGTAACCATGGAAACCAAATAAAGCACCTTGGCTTACGGCAATTTTAACTAAATACCGGCGTGGTCTCCTGCTTTCAACACATCGGTATTCATTTGATTCACAATTTTATACGTAAAATGTATTAAATTGTTCAGTTTTTATGTTTCGATGTTTAAAGAAATCTTACCACGTATCTTGTACTGCGGTCAACATAAAATGAGGAATCCGTGGATTTTTTTTTTCAAAAACCTCCCTTCGTAATTTTCTTCAAAATCAGTAAAACATAAATTTGATTAGAAAATGGTAACTTTTACTTCCGTTCGAAAAATTATATGCCTGGCATGTAAATTTCGGGCTGTAGACAATTTTTGACATTGTGGTCCAATTGCTTAGATGTTCAGCGTTTTCAAGAGTAATTTCATCTATTTCCGTAAAACCACAACGACTTTGTAGACAAAACTTTTCAGAATGGCAATGCGGGGTAATTTTGCCGGTGCTAGTGGAACAGCTTTGACGGTGCTCTCAGGATCGCTATGCTGGAACGGCCGACTTGATAAGCAGTAGCGGCGAAACACCTTCAATTAAGTGGGGCACTGCCCATTCTTTCCATGCAACACCCATAGGGCTTATGTTAAAATGGCAAAATCAAGGGGGGCCGGTGCCCCCCCCCCTCCGTTCCCGGTTCCGCCACCTATGTGATGATAAGGTCGTCGTACCGAGCTGGTTGGGTTTATAGCCGTTGGCGGTGGCATTGCGGCACAGTCTGTCTCCTAGGCGCTTATCAAGACACAGCTCAAAGCAGCACGACGAAGTTGCTAGGGATCTGCTCAAACCAAACTGATAGTCACATCTCCAGCTAGTAAACACTATTAACAACTCGTTTGCAGACATCGGAGGCCTATGAGATGTGAGGATTTGAGACTGAGCTGAGTAGTTTCTTTGATTGCTAAGAATTTTTTAATTGAAATTAGTCGATTATTTCCTTACTAGAATAAACAGTTAACGTTTTTCTCAACACAAATAAAATGCAAATGTTTGATTTAGCAGTGTATGCTAAGGAAGCGCATTTTCAGTTGTGCAGGAAAATGCTGAAATAAGACCTGAGTCAAAATCATTCGAAGATAAGTGAAAGTCCGACATCGAGTCAGCCTAAAAATGCGTAAAGGACACATGTCATTGATGGCGCTGAAGCTGACTTGCCCGTAACATAAAATCCAGGCCTCAAATTAACACCGGCCAAATTGCTCTACCCCACCGGCCAAATAACCCAGCTAGCGGGGCAATTTAGCCGCTTTGCAGACCTTTGCTAGAACGACAAAATTCAAGCATAAGTAGTTGCTCTATCATTTTCAGCTTGCTGTTTAAGAAAGTAAAATGAATGCTACACCTGCCAGCCTTGAGAGAGTGCAGAAGTATGTCGCCAATTTCGAGCTACAGCGGGGGCGCGGGTTAAACAGGGGCGCGGGTTAAACAAGACTGCAATGTCATGTTAACCCTCGCCCGCACATGGGGGGTGGGGGAGGAGGAGGTTGCCATCCTCCCCCCCCCCCTCAGGTAGTTTTTCTGCTCTGCACTCAACATTTTTAGAGCTAGAAGCCTGGTTTCGTATAGCTGCTCCTCTATCCTTTCTTGATGTCCACTGAAAATTTTTCAGTTTCTGTGGTTTTTGGTTTCGGAGACATGACCTTGTTCTTCAGGTCATGTCATGACCCAAATGACAAATACCTAATATCTTGCGTTGGCTATGGGTCTTGTCAGCTTTTGATACATTGATTCCTAGGGAGTTTGCAAACTCCCTGACCCATCAGTGAGTTTGCAAACTCACTAGGGAGTTTACAAATTCACTAGGGAGTTTGCAAACTCACTGACCGGTCAGGGAGTTTGAGAAATTCCAGAGCGATTGGGCCAAATAAAATCAAGTGTGTAAGATGAGGGCGGCATACGTGCCGTCCGTGATGTTAAAACAAAGGCGGCTAGTTGTAGGGCCTCGCACGCTGACGAAAAGCTTATAGATCAATGCACACCATAAATACCTTTTTATCTTAAACTGCTCAGTGATCTACCCATGCATGTACCGCCGCTTTATTTAGTCATACATGCATTTAGTTCACGTCCAAATTAGATCCGTTCCACTCAAGTGTGGCTATTCCAGAGTCAGGCTCAATATATCAAAGGCAGAAACAGCTCACTGTTGGTCACTTATGCTAAAGTACAGGCACACGCACCAATTCACGCCCATTCCCAATCCGCCATAGACGTGTCATCGAGAGCCGGCGCTGCTGGCAGCCAGCCCAGCTGCGACTGGCGCACGCTGCCTGTTTGTTTTTGTTTTGTTGGGTTAAGCCCTTTCGGTCTGACAAGACCATTTCAGAGCCGGACGAATGATAGGAATTAGGGGGAGACATTGGTCTGGGCAGACACCCTACAGAGTCGCCGGGGCTGAGCCCGTCCGAATGGACAAGCCGACCAGTCCCCCAAGCACTCTCTGCACTCGGCTACGAGGTGCGCTCCCTCGGGAGTAGCGGTGCCGCTCCAAGGGTATCTCAGTCCCCGCATGAGATAAAGGTGCCTGTCCAGCCCGGAGTGGGAGTTTCGGTGTGGAGGAGGATTTCAGTATCTTCAGGCTGCAGATTCCTGAGGATGGAAACGACGGAACGGAGGAGCACGCTGCTCCGAACCTCCCCTCTACATAGCCGCGAGTAGCATTTTTTTCCGGTAAAACAATTCAGGATCTGTAAGCTTTTTGTCAGCGTGCGACGGTTATATCCCGCGCCCCGCTAGGCTATTCAGCCATACGCGCCCTGCTGGGGGGGGGGGGGGGGCAGATTCCTGTCTAACTTCCAAACCGATGGTCGTAGAAAGACGGGGAAAACGGCAATCGAAAGCTCTCAACAAGGCGGATCTTAAGAGCCCAATTTTTTTGCTTAAGGTCAGAGGTCAGGTCAAGGTCAGGTCAAGGGTACAAAATGCAAGTTTCTACAGTATCGGCTTTGCACCGTAGTTGCCGAAGAATGGACTGAGACTGATTGCCCAAAACGTGTTCTTAGATTACCAAGGCAACATTCGTTGCATACAATGTCACTCAAAGGTCAAGGTCAAGGTCAGGTCAGGTCAGGTCACCAAAAACAAAATATAGAAAAGGGCATGTGTGACACATGTTTTATGGGTCATTTTACTCATAGAATTCAATAGGCACACTCAATAAGTGATATAGACCACCTCTGGATGAATTTCAGGTCGAGGTCAGGTCAAGGTCAGGTCAAGTGAGGTCAAATTTTGAAGTTGGATGTTAAGGCCTAAAAAGGTGTCTATCTGATGTAGTTTTTCACGGCGAATCGAATGGTGCTATTTTTGTTTCCGTACGAGGTCAAGAACTTCAAAAAAAATCATTTTTCACAAATTTTGTGTTTCGTGACGTCATAAAATTTTGAATAACTCACATTTTTGAATTGATTCTTCTAAAAAATGGTATGTAGGTGCACATAGACCACTTCTCTGACATATATTCCGTTTTTTTCGATACACTCAAAATTTTGGGTTTTATAATTATTTTCCCAAAAAAGTCAGTTTTTGGAAAAAAATAGGCCAAAATCCAAAATTTTCACGTCCGCCGAGATAGCCATTTGATAGACAAAGTAGAATCACGTATAACCTTTTTTTGTTACGTCTTCATTCCTTGAAAAATGAAGATGTTAGCGGCGTTTGAAATTTTGCCGTTTTTTAGGCAAAAATGGCGAACATGACGTCACTAAAACGTCAATTTCTCAAAAATTTCCAACGGATTTCGCTCAAATTTTCAGGGAACGTGTCAAATTGATGTATGCTAACTGCTAAGGTACTGATATGAAAGTTTGACGTCGCTGGCGTAACGCGTTTAGAAGTTATTGGCGAAAAACGGGAGGGGGCAGATTCTGCCCCCCCCCCGCGGGGCGCGGGATATAGGCCGTACCACTAGTCACCTTTGTTTTAACATCACGGACGGCACGTATGCCATCCTCATCTTACACACTTGATTTTATGGCCCAATCGCTCTGGAATTTCTCAAACTCCCTGACCGGTCAGTGAGTTTGCAAACTCCCTTGTGAATTTGCAGACTCCCTAGTGAGTTTGCAAATTCACTGATGGGTCAGGGAGTTTGCAAACTCCCTAGGGAGTTTGCAAACTCACGGATTTCTCAAACTCCCTGTAACATACACACATACACTCACAGACATGCAAACACATATCATTGACCTTGACCTAACTTGACCTGAAATGACCTCAGCAGCAAAAACCTGGTCGGATAGTGTGACAAAGAGGTTCTAGCTGGCTTAGCACCACAAAACGGCATCGTCATCGGTACCTATATGATGAGCAGCGCACTTGATATCCAACGGTGACCCAAAACAGCAACATTTTTTTAGTTTGTCCTGACTTGGAAGGTCAATGACTGACCTGATAAGGTAAAACTGGGTATAATTGACTTTGTTTCTTCCCAAAGAATCTTTTTGGTCTCTACCGCGAAGTTTTATCTCCAACAGGAACGAAATGGCGCGGGAGGATGGCACCCCCCCCCCCCCCCATGTGCGTTCTAGGATGGGAAAATGGCATGTGCGGGCGAGGGTTAAGTATATCCTGTGACAGTGGCGGATCCAGGGGAGGGCAAATAGGGCATTTGCCCCTCACAAACGGCAAAATTTTAACATTACGCCTATAGACAGTGCATGGAAAGAAACGTTAACTGTTTGCCGCTCCCAAAACTCTGAGCTGGATCCGCCAGTGTCCTGTGATTTGCATAACGCAAAAGGAGAGACATGTAGTTTACTTACGGATGGTAATCGTTGGATTATTAGATTGAATGAATTGCTAGATTCGATTGAACGATAACAGTTTTTAGATTTGCAAGAGCGGTGATGTATTCGTTTGAAAAACTTCTGAACAACCGATTGTGACCATGATACGTGGCAAACAAATACTGACTAAAATACTAAAATTGACTGAACAAATTATAGTTAAAGGAAATAGTTCACTTTCCTGAAATTAGTATTTTGCTATGGATTTATGTTTTTTATGCTCAAAATGATCAGAAAATAAAACAAAACGTTTTTGTAAAAAGGATTATTTTCTATATTTTAGTATAAGAAGAACTATATTCTATGCAAAATAATGTTTGACGCGGAAGCTTATTACGCGTTGACCAATCATATTGCGTAGGACAAACCTATCGGCTGTAAGCAGCATTCTGATTGGCTGACGATGACGTGACTGCATTCCTCAGCAAGGCACGCATTCCTCTGCAAGGCACTCTTTTCGGAACGAAAAATGGAATATCTTCGTCTAGGGTGATCGTTGGGCCGTAAAAGCTTCTGATTTGTGCTAGTCTCAGCGCAAGCAACAAAACTGCTATTCCAGTTCCAAACCCCATGTTAAAAGTGAACTATTTCCTTATAAGTTCCAATGTGGCATGATGAACTACCTGTGTGGCATGGCATCAACTGTTTTTAAGGAATTTCCTACAAAAGAAAGTAACATTTAACCTGTGCTGATTTTAATCAATGATCGAGGAGAACGTCATTTAAAATACCAAAGCTAAAAAAATTTAATCGAAAGAACGCCGCATAAAATTTTATCATGAAACAGACGCATGGATATGCTAAGATGTCACGTGCAAAGGTCAAGTGTAATCAATAATCAACGCGTTTCAGCCGCGAGTTGGGAGCGCAAAGCGTTTTCCAAGCGGGACGCGTTTTCGACGCGAGTTGTGAGCTGAATTGCAAGTGAAAACACAGCGAACGAAGCGATTTCCGCGCTTGACGCGAGTTCGACGCGATTTGCAAGCGTGTGCTGTGTTCCGGCCTTTAACGGATGCAGACTGAAGAAACCACTGCCAATAGCGCTCAGTCATATTTTGTTTAAAGAGAAAACTAGCAAAATCAGTCATCAAATTGGAAAGAGCGTGTGCTAAACGGAAATCAAGATAGCAAGGTCAATCGACATGTTTATACAGTTCCTCCCAAATCAAATTCCAAATAATAATCTATACACCAGTATAGCGCCTTTTGGGGCGACTAACGGAGCGAGCGAGAGGGTGAGCCTTGCACGTGCGAAATTTTGAGGGGGTACCTCCAACTGACTTGTGCACGGCACCTTACTAACCGGTCTCTAGCGATGTGCCAAATTTGGGCACAATCGGCCCAGCCGTTCTCGAGATCTGGAAGCGGCACCCTGCACGTGCGCACGTGCAAAATGGGTCCCAACTGACTTGTGCACGGCACCCTACTAACTGGTCCCTAGCCGTGTACCAAATTTGAGCGCCATCGGTCCAGCCGTTCTCGAGATCTGGAAACGACCCCTGCACGTGCGCACGTGCAGCAGCACCCCAACTCTGGCACATGGATATGCAGTGCCTAGTGGGTGTCTACCTACATGCCAACTTTCAGCGCAATCGGCCCAGTAGTTACCGAGATATTGCAACAATTACAAAACTGACACCTCTTCGTTTTGCACGTGGCACGTGCATAAGGGGTCACCCACATGCATCGGGAATATTCCAATACTTGGTAGAAGGAATGAAGCTACCCTACAAAAATTACCGCGTGTAAATCGGTCAAGTGGTTGCTGAGATATAAGCCTCGCAAAAGCGTCCGCACGGCCGGCCGGCCGCTCATACTCAGAAATTTCCGTTAATCTAAGGAAAGACTACGCTCGCTTCGCTCGCTCCGTAACCACAAATTCCATGTTATTGTTAGGAACGCCTATCCAACGTAACCGTTAATTCGGCCTTCCACGTCTCGCCACTTTCCTCTCCACTTCTCTCTCCACACCATCATACCCGTGTTGGGCTGTCCATCCGAGTGTGTGCGCCCCCCTCCCTCTCTCCATACTCCCTGTCCTCCCTCCCCTCTCTCGTACCCGTGTTGGGCTGTCCATCCGAGTGTGTTCGCGACGAGGGGGCGCCATCCCGCGCCGCCACCTCCAGCGCGTACGCCTGCTTGTACTCGCGATCAAACGTCTTCTTGGTGAATATCTCGCCCGTGTGCTCGTTGATCTCGAAAAAGTCCTTGCCCTCGTTGCGGGGTGAGTCGATGATGGAGTAGTAGACCTGGCGGAGATATGGGGCGGCACGGGTCACGCCAGGTGTACGGGAGCCACGGGATATACAGCAACATGAACATTCTAGTTAGTAATTAAGGCTGTGATGACAGATGGCTGGAAGAAGTCACTGGAAAAAAAAAATCAAATACATTTTCTTCGTTATCATAAAGGTGTAATTTGTAGGACAGCAGCTGCAGCATATCTGTCCTCACTGGTTTACACCTGTACTTCTTACTTATTTGGTCACAGAATCTCTTTCCACCTAGCTTCCCATCCACGCATTTTAACCCCCCCCCCCCCCCGGAAATTCTACCTTCAAGCACCTCCAGCCCGCACCTCCCGCCTCTCCCATCTTACCCCCTGAATACTGACCTGTTTGTTGGGGAAGGTGCCGTCCTTGTCGATGGCGTTCACCTGCGTGACCTTGGTGCCGGGCGGCTCGCCCTCCAGCACCGTCTCCTGCTCCCGCTCCGTGAACAGTGGGATCTCGTCGTTAACGTCGTCCAGCACGATGTAGATGGTCGCCTCAGAGGCCAACTGCTGAGCGCCGTTATTCTGAGAAGGATCGGGGTAGAGTTAGAGTGGGGTGGAACGGTTATGGCTCAGCTGGAAACGGCCGGATCAGTGGGGACTATCGGTAAAGAGATGATAGTAAGTGACGAAATTCGATTAAGTTTTACGGGTTAAGAGCAAGATTCACAAAAATCGTAAGACTGGAGCATTACTCATACCACACGTCCAACTAGAAACAACCACACCAAATAACCAACAACAGCCCATACTCAGTCAATCACATTTCCACACTGGCCCGTGTCCCACCCCCACCCGGCCACAAACTCAGCTCACCTCGACCCGAATGGTGAGGTTGTACTCCTTGATGTCCTCGTAGTCGAGCGGCTGGTTGACCTGGATGTCGGCCCACGTCTCGCCGTTCTTGCTGCGCTCTTGCAGGTAGAACGTGTCGTGTTTGTTGGTCTGCGGGGTGCTTCCCCGGATCAGAGAGTAGAACACGGTCGGGTTGCCCTCGATCCCAGAGCTGTGGGGAGGGGAGGACGAGTGTTAGGAGGTAGCTAAAATGCGTTCAAATGAGGGTGAACGTCAAGGCCAAACAAACTGAATCGATGGAGCTGTGTTCGCTGAAACAAAAATCCTACGATGTACTCTTGTTCGGCAACCAATGAACAGTCATTTGAAGACCATCGGTCTTGTTTGATACCACACTGTTCCGTAATGTGAGGGAAATCAAACATTTATAGACCAAGACGATGCAATTAAATATAATTTGAATTGAAACAAATTCATACTTGAGCAAATCAAAGTTTTTGACTAGCATATCAAATGGATCACATTAACAATGAGCCATGCCACGACACGTCATCAAATTGCGCTGTCACTTTATCAGTGATCAGGCCAAAAACCGAGCACAACATCCAAACACGCATCCACATTCATACATTCGTTGTTGTGTGCATGCCCACAATGCTGGGTAGTGGGTACGCCTCGATGAACAGTCAGGCAGCGTGCTTGTCGCGGGTCGCGGGGAAAATAACACCCATGTACAGGGTGTCCCAGAAGTCTTGAAGCTTTTTTATTTTTGTCGTGTGACCTTGCTATGCCACCGATTAAGGCAAATGACGCCTCAAACGAAAGAGAATGAACTGAAATTTTGTATTTTCATGCGTAGAGCACCACTTTAGTCAGGTGGCCCCCGTTGTGAGTCGCACAAGATTGAGCACGAGAGATCACGTTCTTCGCTGCCGCCAAGATCTCCCGGTTTGCGAAACACCGGTGTCGCCATGCCCGTTTCTGGTCAGCTTCAGAGCCTTATTTCATGAAGCGAGCCAGCCGCCAGGAAACAGAGTATTGGATCTCCCAGAAAACATTAGCAACATAATGATTTACTGATCAGAAAGTCTCCTGACATGTTTGCACGCATCCATTACGGAAATAAGGCTCAGCTGCTTGAGCACGCTAAGCAACAGCCCGTTGTCATCCTTTGATTCGTCGCATTATTATGGGTCGAAAACAAATATCAACCCGTCGGAAATATATGTCGCTAATATTATGTCCCTCGCTTCAGGGAATAAAACTCTGAAGCTGACAAGAAACGGGCATGGCAACACCGGTGTTTCGCAAACCGGGAGATCTTGGCCGCAGCGAAGAACGTGATCTCTCGTGCTCAATCTTGTGCGACTCCCAACGGGGACCACCTGACTAAAGTGGTGCTCTACGCATGAAAATACAAAATTTCAGTTCTTTCTCTTTCGTTTGAGGCATGATTCGCCTTAATCGGTGGCATAGCAAGGTCACACGACAAAAATAAAAAAGCTTCAAGACTTCTGGGACACCCTGTAGATTATCTTCAGTGGCCGTCACTTAAATAGTATGATCCGCCCCTGAGCTAGCCGAACACAACAATCATGCACCCTGTTTTGAAAAACCACTGCTCCTGCATAATAGGAAATCAGCCTGTTGGAGCTTAGTGGTAATATTTAAAAAAAAAATATTGAGATATTCGGCAACGACCCTAAATGAATGGATGACCTGTGATTTGAATTCCACTCGTAAAAGTCCAAACTAATGATTTTCGGGACGAAAAATGTAAGATAAATACCGACCCCGAGCGTGGCTTTGCTGTGCTTAAAACAAGCCCTGTACTGTATCCCTGGAGAAGTGCATTGTGTGAACAGAAAACAAATGATAATTATGCGAAAACTATCCACAGAAAAAAAAACTTAAAGCATCACAAAACACTCCTCATTGTGATGCCCACCAAAGGATTAATCAAGCACCGAAACATCCATTTAGCATGACGGTGGCGTTACCGCGTCATGGAACGACGTGTGACCAAAAACTAACAACATTTCCGAAACACAAACTCAAACAGATGCATCGTGATTACCCCGATGGCAAGCATGAACATTTACGCCATGTTTCTAACACGAACATTCAACATGACATGCTCCTATCTTATGCATGAATGAAAGCTATGACTTATCCAGGGTATATTGAATATAGACTTATCACTTAACGAACATGGTAACTAAACTGTAACAAACAAAAATGAGTCACGGGTGGCCGAAGCACCAGCGCTTCCTATTTCCTGACCTCCAAAAGTGAATTCTATCACATTAAGCATATCCAATCAGCCATGCAACCAATGCACGATAAAATCGAAAACCCATGTATAAAAGTGTGTAACCCCGCAGTCTATAACCGAGCACCCTGTGCCTCAGCTGGTTTGAGGTGCACGCTGAGCATGCACGTTGTGCAGGTGGGACGGCCGGGGCGGCGGCGCGTGTCATGCGGCGTCCGGCCGCCCCGCGCCCCGCGCGCTGCGCTGCCGACCTGGCCTTGGCCTGAATGACACTGGATCCGACGGCCATGTTCTCGGGCACGTAGATGGGTCCGTAGACGATCTGGCCCCAGACGGGCGGGTTGCTGCCGCGGTCCACCACGTCGATCTGCACGTCCACCGAGCGCGACAGCGGCGGGTAGCCGCGGTCCTCGGCCGTGGCTCGCAGTCGGTACGTCGCCCGCTGTCCGCCGCACCAGCAGCAGCAGACAAACAGACACACACAGAAACACAAGCCCAGCGTTAGTTTCCAGCGGCCAACGCGGGCGGTTAGTCCCGCGACGGTAGCGCCACGGGGCGGCGGCAGCTGCAACTGTTAGTTCCCTGCGGCGCCTATAGATGACGCCAGCGTCGGGTCTCACCTGGCGCGCATCGTATACACGCGCTGTCCCACGGCGACGTTCTCTGGGACGTGCACGGGTCCGTACACACTCTGGCTCCAGATGGGCGGGTTCGAGTCGCGGTTGATGACGTCCAGCACGATATCGGCCTCCGAGGAGAGCCGCTCGGGCCGACCGAGGTCTGTGGCGGTCACACGCAGCCTGTACTGCGGCAGCTGGCGGGCGGCCGGCGGCACCACCGGCTCCGTCAGCCACGGACAGCGCACAGACGACAACGGCCCCGACACAGACACACACACAAACAGGCACACAGACGGCGAGACATGCGCAGACACGGGCACGGGCAGCGGCGGCGGACAGGGTGAGCCGCGGTGGGACAGGGAGCGGGCAGAAACGGTGGGAGGGAGGGGATACAGTGGGTAGATCTAGGCGAGTGATTTTCTGAAAAAGAAAAGCATTTAATGCGGAGAGCCAAGGCCAGATATCAAATAATTTTGAGCAAATCTAACGTTATTTGGAACTTGTGCCACGCGCACAAAAGCCTCGAAATTACTATGCCTTCATGTAATTTCTAGCCAAATGAAAATTCGATGTAGCAAATTTCGCCACCAAACAAATGCTGAGAAACGTTTCAGCAACTGATTTTATGGGGTGTTACAATTTCATCCGGCACATCTTCCTTGATGGCTTCTCCTTCAAGCGACTTTAAATCGAATGGAATTTAGGAGTAAATGAGGAACATTGCAGACGGGATTGGTTCGGAATAGCAAGCAGGGTGTGGATGCAGCGAAAATTCCATTTATACACTTAAAAAAACAGTGCAACATTCAGTCATTCACTGGAGCGAACATCGAACATTGATCAGTCTGGACTGGGAAGTAGGAATGATTGCGGGATGTGATTAAGCCGCGGTGAAGTACAATGTCGCTTTGAATAATAAGGATGTGAAATCAGCTATGCATTTGGACATGTATCAAAATAAAATTTAATCGATTTATCAAAGGCAATTTTAAGTGATTCAGTTGCACAGAAGCCCTCTTTGCTTCATGTCAATTGCGACATTCTTTGTAGAAATTGATGTCTTGTTACGTTGAGTCGACGTAAAGAAGAAAGTCAACTACAAGGTTACCACTGAGTGCCGGCTAATTTTCTCATTATGGTCGATATTACTGAAATAATAAATCCCGTGAATAGTCATAAAAGCATAGCCGGTGTTCCGTAAATAGCTGGTCTATTATTTTTCTAACGACCAGCCAACACAGCTCAAGAGAATTCGTATAGCTGAAGCATCAAGAAACTAGTAAATAGGATAGGAAGAAAGGATAAATCAAGTGTAGAACACAAGCAAAACAGAGAGAAACAGGCTACACTAACAAAAACTGAACTACAGACTATCTTCCCACGACATAAACCCCACTATCAAGAACAGACTAGAGAGTCGCACTAGTTTTAGTCCCACTTTAACAGTCACAGTGCCTACATGTACAAAGGATCACAGAGCAGGCAAAGGCATGCGGGGTGCAAGGACCATGCAAAGCAGTGCATCATGCGCATTCATTTCGAGCAAAGCCAGATGAACACAGGACACGACGTCGAGTGAAACCAGCGCTGAATGTCTAGTTCCGAGCTTGGGGAGCCGACTTAGCCGGCTGCAATTGCATCAACTCCAACCGTCACCGTCGCAATCATCGCAGGCGCCAACATCTACGTCGACTGTTCAGTTATCTGTCTAGCTACTAAGCTGTTGGTCTTTGGCCTCAGCACGCGCGCTCAACGTTTGAGGCGACTTAGAAAACATGGCTGCTTCAAGACTACGCTTCTACATAACGGTTTCTCCAAGACTCTACACTTAATCTGTCCACTCTGCAAGATGGCTTCTGTATACTGGGCCCAGTTTCACCAAGTGCGGTAAACTCAATTTGGGGTAAAATACCAAACTACCCCACTCCATAACTACAAAAATACTACCCCGAAATTAGTTAAACTAACTTGGTGAGGTTGGGCACTTGGCCCAATCTCACCAAGTTATGTAAACTTAATTTCGGGACAGTATTTTTGTAGTTACGGAGTGGGGTAGTTTGTTATTTTACCCCAAATTGAGTTTACCGCACTTGGTGAGATTGGGCCCTGGTGTGGCGTGCAATAACTAGAAGAGTAGTGACGTTGAGGGCTAAGTAAGGTGCCTAGAGCCCAGTGCAGAGCTGGTTTCAGCTGACTGAAAAGCCACCACTCACGCATCCCTGTAGACATCGGCCGAGCCATCCATCAACCAGGCGGAAACATTAACCAACCAACCATCGACGATCGCAGCAAAAGAAACAAGTTACCGTATTAATCAGATGCTTCTAACTTAACCCTCGCCCGTATAGGGGGGGGGGTCGAACGGACCCCCCCCATGCTTTTTCGCGAATAACTCGCGTAAAAAGCGGCCGATCGCGACGAAACTTTCAGTACCCTCGCGTTAATCAATTTTACACCTACCCTGAAAATTTCATGACCCTGACCCCAATGACCTTTGACCTGTGACCTACTTTTCGAGACCATGTTTGGCCGGAATCGCGATTCGACGTATGTCGGCTCGCATTAGCCGCGCGTTTGCAGTCTTTTCGTGGTTTCAAGCGTTCAAACATGTGATATGATGCTGCCCCCATGCATTAGGGTGGGTGTCAAGGTCACCTGAAGGTCAGGTCAGGTCATTGACCTTTGGTGACCTCGGTTCACTTTTTCGAGTTTTACATGTTTCTAGGCCAGTTTTTGGAGCTGAATTCGAATTTAGCAACCTTATGAACATTTACGAAGTAGTTTTGGTGCCTTCGTAACATGTTACGAAGCTGTCAGAGGCGGTTGACACCTACTAGGAATACCCGGCAGGACCCCTACTGGTTGACCTGACCTGACCTGACCCGACCTGGACTAAATGCATAAAGACATCATCTATGATCAAAACTAACATGATATTCGTGATCAGCGCCCCGAAAAACCCCATAGCAGCCACACTTTACGACGTTCTAACAGGTCCCGATTTTCCCGACTTTTAGGTCATTGACCTGACCTGCAAGGTCAACCAATGACCTAGGACCTTAAAATTGGGTATCATCGGCTTCCTCTCGTCACGGGCAACACGCTCGTTTTTTCCGCGAAGCTCTAGCTCGATCAGGGGCGAAACGGCAAGGGGGGGGGTCCAACGGACCCCCCCCCTTATAGGTACGTTCGCGGCTGGAAAAACACCAATACGGGCGAGGGTTAACCCGCGCCCAGCTGGGGGTCCTGGATTTCCACGCCCTGCTGGGGGGGGGGTGTTTGAACACCCCCCCTTGTAACTCGGCTCCTGGGCCACGTAGCGATACGCGGAAGGCGGCGTTCGAAAGAGCGTCAAAAATAATGAGGAAATCACTTTGGTCAATTTTTTGGTCAGGTCAAAGGTCAGGTCACCAGAGGTCATTGAAGGCAAAATTTCGCCGATTTCCAGGTCGAATGTCGAAAATTTCCAAGAAGCCAACGCATACCTCGAGAACCAACAGAGCTACAGCGCCGCGGAAAAGCGCATTCGATAGCCCTATTAAAGCCCTTTCTGAGTAATTCTCTCAGATTTGACCTAACGTCAACGGTTTTGCCTGCAGGGGGCAAAAATTGCAAAAATAGCCGATTTTTTCGGAAACAGTTTTTCTGCAATAACTTTTGACCCAAGCCCTGTACGAGCTTACTTTTACCGGCATTGTGTTCCTCTCGTCAAGACGCATCGAATGAACTATAACTTGACCTTGAAAGGTCAACTTGAAAATTTGACCTCAGGTCAAGGTCATGACCTGACCGGAAAGGGTCATGTTGCATATCAGTAGATCCGTATCGTCGAGCTGAACACATCTAAGGCGTTTTCATCGCTCTAGCATGCCTCTATCAAAAGTTATTTGCGAAAAACTGTTAGATACCATTCGTGACCTAAGATGACCTCAGGGCATAAACAAGGGTCACGGACACCATTTTCATGTTCAGTGTGTCTAAACCACTTGTAATTCGGTGTTTGGGAGTGTTTATAATGTCTTTTGTCCAAAAGAGGCGCATTTCAATTTTCTCCCATTGACTTATAATGGGGAGGTCGCAAAATTGACCTGACCTTAGGTCATCGATATCAAAATTCTGAGATATACATTTTGTACATGCTATTGCTCTTAGCAATCGCTGAAAGTTTCAAAGCGATCGGTCACTCGGTGTAGTTATGACAGACATTGAAACTTTTTATGAGGTGAGGTCACTTCAAGTGACCTGGTGACCTGACCTTGAATGACCTTGGTCTGAAATTTTCACAACATGTGTAGAATTGATGTACGATAAGGTGTACCAAAAACGGCGGCGCTCCGCGCCGCCGTTTTTGAGATATTCGCGAAAAACCACAAGGGGGGGGGGGTGTTCAAACACCCCCCCCCCCCCCCCAGCAGGGCGCGGGTTAAGCCAAATCAGCCTCTAGCCAGCATAACACAGGCATATTATGCGGTTCAGACGAGCGTCTCACAGCGTGAGAGGAACTCGAGGATTGCCAGACAGAGTAACTGACGACGAGCCGCATTGAAGTGCGGGTCACATGCCATGCCACTACTGATTTTAGGACTAAAGTACGTATCGCTAAAGTACGTAGGACAAAAGTACGTATGCAAATGTTCGTACGCAAATATACGTAGGCGATAAAGTTCGTATGCCAAAAGTACGTACGCAAATGTTCGTACGCAAAAGTACGTATGCAAAAGTACGTAGTGCATAAAGTACGTATGTCAAAAGTACGTACGCAAATGTTCGTACGCAAAAGTACGTATGAAAAAGTACGTAGTGCATAAAGTACGTATGCCAAAAGTACGTACGCAAATGTTCGTACGCAAAAGTACGTATGCAAAAGTACGTAGTGTAAAATGTACGTATGCCAAAAGTACGTACGCAAATGTTCGTACGCAAAAGTTCGTATGCAAAAGTACGTAGTGTATAAAGTACGTATGCCAAAAGTACGTACGCATTGCAATTGTTCGTACGCAAAAGTACGTATGCAAAAGTACGTAGTGTATAAAGTACGTATGCCAAAAGTACGTACGCAAATGTTCGTACGCAAAAATTCGTATGCAAAAGTACGTAGTGTAAAAAGTACGTATGCCAAAAGTACGTACGGTTCGTATGCCAAAGTACGTAGTGTATAAAGTACGTATGCTAGAAGTAGGGTATAGTAGTGTAAGTTGAGCCACTTTTTCTTTATTGCTGTTCTGTTGCCATACTACAGGGAACTCATGATAAATTCATACATATACCAAATAATATAGCTTTATCCATTTCGCCCATTTACTCATCGAGAAATTTTGCTTTACCTTGTAGCAAATGCTCATTAAATAAAGAATAAGAAAGGTATTACACATTGATCAACTTAACCCAAGGGTGGGGTACGTACTTAATACCCTACGTACATTTGCTATACGTACTTTTGTCCGTGACGTAGGCACTTTTGTCCACACGTAGGGTAGACCGGGGCAAGTCGCCCCGCCGAGGTAAAACGCCTCACCGATGTTTCTCGGAACTGGCAGGGTTCTGGGGAAAGATCCTCTCTTCTGGTAACCCGGCCGGGCCCGGGGGGTAATTCCAACCACCGCAGCCCGGGAGGGGCGTTTTTCGCCCCCCCCCCCCCTATCTAACTCCGTAAATAAGGGAGCTACGCAAACAAAAGCAATACCAAACAAAAGGTCCTTACGAGACGATTCTAAAGCACCCAAAATTTTTGACCTCAGGTCAATTTCCAAGGTCAGAGGTCAAGGTGAAAGGCAAAAACCGGCACATGTGTAGTGATCTCAAAGTGAGCGCTCTAGAGGACGGCAGGATGCATAAAACCGGCAAAATTGGGTGTCAAACGAAAGAAGAGAATCTGAGAACTCCGAAAATGTGCTCAACATCAAAGGTCAAGGTCAAGGTCATGCTCAAAATTGACCTCAAACTTTGCACTTTTTCGTACATCTTGCGTGTCAACTTCCAAGATGTTTTGAAATGTTTTGAGGCTTATCAGGTCCCTATTTGTGGTTCATCTTACGATACAAGGCTGCTCAAAGGTCAAGGTCACAGAAGAGAGTCCTTGCTAGAGGCTATTTCACTGATTTAAGGTTGTAATAATAAATAAGACAATTATGCCATCCGGAGGCTCTAAATAAAGGCTTAGAGGAAAATAGATGCCAGATTCGTGATCAGCGGGTACGAATCCATCATAAACGACTTTTGATGTGTCAAGGTCAACCAAAGGTCATTCGAGGTCACATGAGGTCAACATAAAACTTGCCCTTTTCCAAACAAAATATATATCGTTCGACGCGGCTTGACAAGGCAAATGCGATGGTACCACTGCCGTAGCTCTAGGACCATTTTTGTCGAAGTTATTTGCGAAAAACTAAAACCACAGCTTGGGGTCGTTGACCTGACCTCTGAGTTCTGACCTCAGGTCACTAAAACTAATTTTGTGTTTTTCTCTAGGTCAAACGCTACACAACCGTGCTCGTAATTTGTCTTTATCTCTAAAACTATTTTTAGCAGCTATTTGAAGTTCGCGTCTGTGACACCGAAGTTTGCCGTGCAGTGGTCTAGAAAAATCGACTTTGTGACGTCATCAATGGGGCTAGGTCCAATTTTTTTCTTCAGAAGATGTCAAATTGATGGGAGAAAAGGTACTGAAAGTTTCGCTTTCCTATCCTATCCCTAAGCGTTCGAGAGCTATCGCAAATATTCGCCAGGGGGGGGGGGGCGAAAAACGCCCCCGGGCCCGCGAGGGTCTAGTGTATGGGGCTTCTTGCCTCAGGCCGTGGGGCGTTTTGCCCTGGGGTTGGGGGAAAATGCCCCATTTGCAGTTGCTTCACAAAGCACTTCCTAGCTGGGAGTCCGAATTTGAAGGGTGGATAAAATGTCCAAAGAACACATTGAGCACAAATTTGGCCTTCCAGGTGATGTGAGACAAAAGTAGGTACCTATGTAGCAAAATAAATTATCTGGGGCGTCTTGCCCAAGGCTACCCTACTTTATACCCTACGTACATTTGCTAAGCGTAGGCTTTCGTACGTGACGTACTTTTGCCCATACGTACTTTATCTACGTACTTCTGCGATACGTACTTTTGTCCGTGACGTACTTTTGTCCATACGTACTTTTTACCCTACGTACATTAGCTATACGTAGTTTTGTCCGTGACGTACTTTTGTCCATACGTACTTTATACCCTACGTACTTCTGCGATACGTACTTTTGTCCCTGACGTACTTTTGTCCATACGTACTTTATACAGTACGTACTTCTGCGATACGTACTTTTGTCCCTGACGTACTTTTGTCCATACGTACTTTATACTGGACGTACTTCTGCGATACGTACTTTTGTCCTTGACGCACTTTTGTCCATAGGTACTTTATATTGTACGTACTTCTGCGATACGTACTTTTGTCCCTGACGTACTTTTGTCCATACGTACTTTATACTGTACGTACTTTTGCGATACGTACTTTAATCCTACGTACTTTTGCTTACGTACTTTTGTCCTACGTACTTTAGCGATACGTACTTTTGTCCGTAACCCGCCACTACTACAAGCAAAACATTCTCACTCCGACGGTAGTAACTGGCCCCGCCACCAGGGCGGCGCCACCTGTACTGGCCCGACGGTCAGAGACGAGACCACAGCCGTCACCGCGGGGGTGGGTAGGTTATTTGGTCAGTGGGGAGGACGGCCTTATCCCAGTGCCGCGGCCAACTAGGGTTCCCGTCCCCGCGTTAATGACCGCACCCGCCCGGAGCACATCCAAACCGGCCCACGACTCAGCGAACAGCGAGCAATTAAACCAGTAAGACCGAACAGCCTGCCATAGCTTGAAGGCTTTGTCAAGTGAGAAAAACGGAGTTATGGGCGCCGGTTTGGAGGGACTCCGTATCATGTTAATGATAACCGTGTGAAGGGTCGCAATAAGCGACAAACCACGTCAACTGCGTATGGTTAGTGGGGCCGACACCACGAGACGATACGCCACAGTCCGCAGCGAATAGCCAATACAAGTGACCGGGAAGGCGCATCAGTAAAACAGCTGCCAGCCGCGATCAGCCCAGCCTGATATCAGCAGTTACACCCTGAGCTCAGCACAGCGATAAAAACACAAAAGATGGAAACCATCACTACCGCTACATACCAGTCCCCATCATAATTATCAGCGCATCCCCTATCTACGGATAAATCATTAACATCCCTCAACACCCCCCAACATCCTTTAGCATATTCAGACATAGCACGACACAACTCTTCCCCCGCCCTCCACGCCGCCGCAGTTACTCACATCGAGTGGTTTCTGCAGTGTGATCCATCCGGAGTCGGGCTGGATGCTGAAGTAGTCCAGGTCGCTGGGGTTCTGCGGTGCCGACAGGTTGTACACGATGACACCGTTGTTGTCCGCATCCTCGTCCGACGCCGACACGCGCAGGATGTTGAAACCCACGTGTGTGTCCTGCTTCACGTTCTCGACGTATTTCTGCCGTGGTGGGGGACATGGTTAGTTTGAGGCTGGCGAATGAGCGTGCTACGTTTTACTGAGAATGAACCATAGATCTAAGACCCATTACACGTGTTTTGTGGAGTAAAACACCGAAGTTCACAACGCCAAACTTCTGACGCCAAACGTCTAACGTCAAAACGCCAAACTTTTAACAGGCAGAACGTTTAGAATACACCGGCTTAGGGCGTGAGCCTCCTCATTAAATCAACGTCCATGTAAAGCCATGGTTTATGATCCCAGGATCAAGCGCCGATCCCAAAATACATACACACGTCGTACGCGCGCCATCAGATTAATGAAGCACATGTGAGGCCATCGCAGACGTTGGAGCAAATCCGGTTGGCAACATCGTACTAACGCTGATTAATTCGACAAAGCGGCTTTTCGTCTGACCAGATGAGGACGTTCCGTAGCAGCATCACATCGTACATTCATAACTTAGCACGTTACCTTAGGGGAAGTTGTACAAATTCTGGAAATTCATGTTCATCAACCACCTCTGCAGATAATACTTTTTACCAATATTGCCTTCCTGTTTTTCGCGGTCTATGAAGGTTTTCCTTCACGCACCTGTCTGTCGAAGAGCGGCGGGTTATCGTTGACATCCAGAATCTCGACGGTGAAGCTGCAGACGCCCTCCAGCGACGGCGAGCCCTTATCCGTCGCCTTCACCGTCACCGAGACGAACTTGCCGTCGTCGCCCTCGCGGTCAAACACCTGACAGGGGTCAGGTCGGTGTCAGCGGGCTCGAGACGGAATTCGTGTTATACCTATGCAGTTAGCTCATGGTCAGGACGTCAAGGTCAGGTGAAGAGTAGTGTCGTAAGCACGGAACAGTTGGTAAGGTCGGAGAAAACTAGTTAGTGTTGGAGATAGCGTAAGGGTTGCCAATAGGTCAATATCAGGTCAGGGTGGGAAAAAGGATTAAATGAAAACATTTACGAATTGCAGTCAGAACAGTGCAATTGCACGCCACCATCTCAGTGCTAGACCGGACATACGACCAGCTGTAATGTGTCGCTGAGGGGTACTAAATCATCGTCCTTTACAAGTCACTCATATCCCGCCCAGTTCAGACGGCAGCACCCGCGGCAACACACCAACTTCCAAGGTCACCCTCCACCCCCTGTAGCCCCCCCCCCCCCCGGGGGCGCGTGTCGCCTCTGCCACGCGCGCCGCCGACGTCCTACTCTGTCCCGGCCGTCTCGGAGCGGCGACAAACACGATATGGGAAGTCGATTGAGCTGCTGATCGAGTTGGCAGTCGCCTTCCCCGGGCGGACGGACGCGGATGATGACATTGTTTCCCCGGGGTCCCAGACTGGAGCCGGGCAGGGGCTCGTGGGTCGGAGAGATGGGGCACATTGAGACTCAACAGAGATTGGGGATGAACATTGGCAGATGGATGAATACCCGATGAATGTTGGCCTAGGACATTTGCAATTATATGCCAATGCAAGCTTGATAAGGTGAGTGCATAAGTTCCAATGAATGCAACATGGACTTTGGAGTAAATATAGGGTCTAAGTTAATCCAGTAACAGACGAACCCAGTCGTATCGACTCGACCTACTCAGCAGCCTCTGGTACCGCCCGTTTTTGCTCCCTCCGTTCGTCCAGCCGGGCCGACGCAGCGCGTGGGCGGCGGCGGGGGCGGGGGCGGGGGCGGGGGCGGACCCAGAAGGCACGCAGTCAAAGTGGTCATCAATACCAGCCGGGCCGGTCGGCGGATCAATCAATAGGCGATCTATCAGGGCGCCCAGCGCTGGCGGAGTGGCGCTCACTGCACGGCAGGACCGCCGCCGCCCCGCCGACACTTGTGGGTGATACTGAGTACACAGTCCAGGAGCACCATATCGGCTATACACACAGATCCAGAGCGTTGGCTATACGCAGCTGGGGGCTCCGCGGCGCGGTCAAACGCACAAACCCTCCCTCTGGGGTGGTATTGTGCATAAGCCGGGGATATTTCAGGGCACGTCGCTGGGCCCCGCTGTCGACGCCGGACGGGTTCGCGGATTTAATCCACTCCGAGTGGGCGGCATCTCGTGTCAGATGATGCAGAAATAGCACCGCGCTCCAACAAATTGTGGAAAATAACAGCCGCGCCTTATTGTGGACCAAATGCGCAGTCGCCACGGTATAGTTTTGTGACTTGGGCGAATTTTCATTCTAGCTCCTTTTATGTTTTCTGGTAAGTCTTAAAAATCCTCCATTACAATATTAATTCCTATACAACTTCAATAAGCCCATGAACACCCAGCCTTCTGATAGCCACTGAGGCCTACCGAAACTCCACAGACATGCATATGAATATTAATTCATACCTAGCTATATTTTCACAGCCTATGAAACTAAAAAACAGCACCATCCCCCACCCCTTCCAAACGCAGACGCACCCCTGCTCTCCGAGCCACCCTCACCTTATTGGTGTATATTTTGCCGGTGTCCTCGTCGACAGTGAACTTGGTTCCCTTCTGGTTGGGTTGCTGCACGATGCTGTACTTGACCTGGCCGTTGATGCCCTTGTCGGCGTCCGTCGCCTTCACCTCCAGAACGAACCTGCGGGGAGGGTCGCGGTCAGGTCAGGTCAAGTCAGGACAGGTCAGGTGAAGTACAAGTTGTAAGGGCAGGTCAGCTCAGGGAAGGTAGGGCAGGGCAGGTGAAAAGGTATTTAGCGAAGTAAGTGAACTTACCTGTGGAAAAAAAACTGATTATCAGCCTCATGCGATTGTTCAAAGATTGCTAATACGATCGCGCCGAGCAGACTGTTTTCGTCACCAGCAGTAACAGGTCAATGTGCTTTTTGAGCTTTCAGAACCTGACTATAGCATTTAACAGACTGACAAACATCGAAAAGCAGTCCGAGTATCTCCCCCTCCCCATCCCCTCCCCTGTCTCACTCTCACCTGCCGTTGGAGGCGGACTCCTCCACTGTGGGGTGGTACTGTCATCTCCTCTAACATCCCTTGCCCACCGCTCTCCCCTGATCCCCTCCCTATCACTCACCTGCCGTTGGAGGCGGACTCCTCCACTGTGGGGTGGTACTTGTCGCAGTCCTTGAACAGCGGCTTATTGTCATTGACGTCCGTGATGAAGACGACCACCACGGCCGTGCTGGTGTGGATGGTCCGGCCGCCGCCGTCACAGCATGAGCCGTCGTCCGTGGCCGTCACGTTCACCTGGGGGACGGTCACAGAGGGGTCAGGTAGAGGTCACAGCGGGTCAGTCAGGAGTCACAGCCGGTCACAGCGTGTCACAGAGGTCACAGGAGGTAACAGTGGGTCAGTAGGAGGTCACGGGGGTCAGTTAGAGATCATAGGGGGTCAGTCAGGGGTCACAGTGGGTCAGTTAGAGGTCACCAGAGGGACAGTTAGAGGTCACAGAGGGTCAGTTGAAAGTTAGGACGGGTCAGAAGTCATAGCGGGTCAGTCAGAGGTCACAGTGGGTTGGCAAAAGGTCACAGCGGACCAGAGGTCACAGCGGGCAAGGTAAGTCAGTTCCTGAGAGCAGAGGTGTTAGCTGTGGAGGCATTACCAATTGCAATCAAATTGCAAAATATAAAACTTGTGGGCAAAATAGCTAGACAGATAGTTCGACATGACCATCAGTCTCAGCATCAAATGCAAAAAAAAGACTTTTACGATATGTCAGTCATTTTGACCCATCTTTACCTTCGTCCACTTTCAAGCACGAATAATGATGGGAGAAAAACGGAACAAACAGAAGAGGGGTAACTGCGATGCCCCTTCGGTCGAAGCCCGCGAGGGGAGGAGATGGGAAGCTGGGCTTTGTCTGCTGTCGCCATCGCCCACCATACGTTGGCTGAGAAAAAAAAACCTGTTTCGACACTTAATAGTTGGGCACAGGAAATGGCCGAATAAACGGCCATTTAGAGGGAGTATGGGAAGGTGAAACAAATAAATATGGCATGCGACAAGATAAAGACAGTATGGGGTGAGAGAATAAAGGAGCAAATGTCAAACGATTCTTCGAGCGGAAGTCCCGAGACTAGACGACACCGATAAGAGGACACTCGAAAAATTAATAAATAAAACCAAGCCAGCCCGAATAAACCAAGGAAATGTCTCTAACGCTTCCTGGCTATCGACCGGCTGTGTCTGGGCGGTCGGATACGGTAATGTGCGGGGTTATGGGAGCGGCGCCCCGGGGGACTGGGAAAGGACCGGGTCGGCGGGGCCGGGTCGGCGGAGAATCATTCATCACGTCTGTCGCCAGCAGCGGCCTCCTGTGGGATATATACGGGATACAGGCGATATGAACGGCCCGGCAGCGGCCGCCGTAAATTGTCACCGGCTGCGGACAGCCACGGAGGGGAGATGGGAAATAAGGGAGATGGGATGGTGGGACGGTGGGACAGTGGGACGAGAGGGCGGTTGGGTGGTAGCCATGGGACGGTGGGGTTGGTGAGAAGATGGGACAGTGGGATGATGGGATGGTGGGGCGGTGGGACGGAAGGGCGGTAGAACGAAACTGCGGCGGGTTATCAAGCCCGTGCTCAGTGCTACCCTCGGCAATGATTTCCTTACACAGGCTCACAAAGTGAAATGTCTTGCACAGATCATTAATGTTACACGATTCTCACGACTGCGTAACAAAAACAGCACATAATTGACCAGCAATCAGCTAAAGTGCTTGCGTTTTGAAATGAGATACAGCGCGGGAGAATCGCCCCACAAGACAGACTATCGTTAAAAATAATACCGCTAGAAGAATGATGGGATATATCTACCCGAGCACTGCTATATTGTGTCATGCCATGAATTAACCAGGACAGGCCTGTACAAAGGAAAGCTTCGTAGTTCGTATTACCTACATCTTCCATAGACTATAGCTGAACAAGATTCTTGCAGACAACCTGAACCAGCAGCTATCCACGGCTCGATCACCATATTAATAACAGCCAAGATAGAACAAGTGGACGGTTGCTACGGCTCCAGAGCTGGAGTAGCCAGCAGTGGACCAGAGAGAGAAAGAGAAAGAGAAAGAGAAAGAGAGAGAGAGAGAGAGAGAGAGAGAGAGAGAGAGAGAGAGAGAGAGAGAGAGAGAGAGAGAGAGAGAGAGAGAGAGAGAGATGTCGGGTGGGAGGGCGAAGGAAGAGCGAGAGAGAGAGAGAGAGAGAGAGAGAGAGAGAGAGAGAGAGAGAGGGGGGGAGGGCAGGCTCATACGGCCTACAACTTGGGTGCGCCAGCATCCCCAGAAATCAGGGCCGCCGGTTAATCGCGCAGCCCCAGACCGGCAGCATGAGTGACACTCTATTTCCGTCAGGGCCCCGCTGTCATCCATTCATGTCATATCAGACATGACATGTGGCGGCCGGCATCGGAGGAAGTCGATTTAACTAGGCGAGAGCTGAGCTATATCCCTAAGAAATCTTGACTTAAACTGGCAGAGAGTTCAGGCCGTTTCCAAGACAGTGTGTGCCAGCAATACGAGCAATATCGAACAACGATGAGTGAAGAAAACGCTACTACGAAACGCAATTTGTGATTATGGGTCTGATCACAATATAATATGAAATATAGGTATGCGTGAGAAATTGACATCAGAAAAAAAGATAAAAGCATCATTTACGAAGAAATTTTAGCTTCAAGTACCTCTAAGGAGGAATGCTAAAAACTATTCGAAATAAGTGAGAATTAAAACATTGCAGCACCTCACCAACTTCAGAACCGCCTATCAATGTCACATCAGAGAGAACACCCTTACTTACAATGTTCTGCCCTGCGTTGCCCACTGTTCCGTCCAACATCCGTAATAACATGGTTTGAAATGACATTGAAAAAAAAACATAACGACTAAAAGACATTGGTTTAAACATAGACCTCTGTATACAGAGGTCTATGGTTTAAGCAATACTGATTTCATCGACAACACAAAAGCCGCAGCTCATAAAAAAACTCCCTATGTGACGCGCAATAAATTTTCGGAAATCACTCAGCCGATTAAATCCCTCTCGTAACGGACACAGTGCATAATTTATTACACACTCTCATCAGTTAGCTGCCCGTTTTGTTCTGTCTCCCCCTCCATTAATCCACTAAGAGTTAGAAATTACTCCGTATCACGCTAGTCTCTCCCCCAGCATAAGGCCCCTGTCTGGGTGCTCGTGGGTCCGGGTAGGAGAGATGAGCGAGGAACGAAGAGAGGAGCGAGGGTCGAGGGACCAGGGCAGAGGAAAGAGGGACTAGGGAGAGGAGGGAGAGACCACTGTCCCCTCTCTGGGAGTTCGGGAGGAAAGGGCAGGTGAGATACGAGCGCGGCACCAGACAGACGGCGACACGCCCAGCCGCCGTCAGCAGTAACCCGGTCTGATTGCCCTTGTGACCGCCAGCTCAGTGCCGGTCCAGGGTCTCTGCACGGAGACAGAGGGAGGAGCCGACCTCATCGGCGGCGGCAGAGCGGAGGGAGATTTCCCCCGGGGTCGGGCCGGCCGCTCTGCTCAGAGTGGTGCGGGCTGGTGTCCGACCAGGTCGGGACATTGTGGCACAGCGAGACGGGAATTGAACTGGGACAGGGCGAGACGAAAGGGCAAAGACAGACAGGTCACTGAATGGCACTCATATGTCAAACGAAATAAAGCCGTTTCAGCTATTTGATGATTTAATGATCTTCCTACGAGGAAGAGAGTCGGGATTGGTCGCAATTTCCATCACATATCCAATGCAAAATGGGGCTAGACGAATGACCAATAAAAATCGTGACCAACCGAGTCCAGAAATGAAAAGCCAACAGAGTGAGTGGTGACTTATTTTGACCAAGTATGTCCCTTCCTCATTTTCATGCGGTGGCCGCTGCTATCAAATTTCGCCAATGACAGCGAAAAAACATCACGATGGGAGATAAGAGATGAAATAGGGCTACTGAAACGCAGAGAGTAGTCTGAACAAAGGCGACTGTCATTGATTGTCACCTATCACCCTCTGCCGTCCAGCAGTCCCCTCCCTCTGCCGTCCCCACCGCTCTCTCTCCCTCTCCCCGGTCCAACCAGATCCCGGCGGGCCTCTCAAACGGTCCTACCCCGTCGGATGGTTCGTCGGCCCGGAGAACGGCAGCGCAAGCGACCACGGCGCTATCCCAGGCCGCCCGAGTCAGTGGTCTAAAGATGACCGTGTGCTGCGACAGTGTGCAGTGTTGTGGGATGTGTTAATTCAAGGACCGCGGCGCGGTGCCTGGCACAGAATGTCGCGATGTGGCCGCTATCTCGCGGTGTATCCGTGTATCTGTGATGTTTGGGGAATTAAACTGTCTCCTGACGTTAATGTCGGCGTCGTTGGAGTCATTTCTGACGTCAGAAGCTGCATAGTTCACCGGAAGGTTTCAGATGACTCATGACACTCAGTAATGGGACTCCAGACATCTCCAAATCTCACAGAATCTGCCCCACCAGTGACCTTACTCAAAGGTCACCGGCGCATTATACCCGTCACTAGCCGCACTGGGGCCTGCACGGAACTCAACAAAACGAACGGCCGACTCAATTCATAATTTTGCAGAGACCCGCCGAGCAGCATACATTCTCATTTATGACGACCATAACGAAATGGTTCCCAGAAGCCGGGAGGCATCCCGACAGTTCTCATGAATCATTCCCCCGAATTATGTCGCGGAAACGTTGAAACAGTGTGCATTCGCCACGTAGCGCCCAGTTTCAAAGAACACCATGACTTATCACTAACATGATAGGCCAGCGGGTGGGTTCAACTCTCTGGAGCCATTAGAGGATCGCCATCACCCCACCGGCCACCACCCAGTCATTCCGTTACTATGCACGGTGCCCATCGCATCGTGTCCGGAAACGTGACAAGGGTCGTTAGCGGCGCCATTTCGCGGACCAGTGACCGAGATGATCGTACAATCTGCGCTGAGACTGAGAAAAGACGGACAACAGCCGCCTCCGACGCTAGGGCTCCTTTCCGGAGAATAGATGAGCTGCTGAACAATGGCGATGGGTGCATGGAAATGGTGCGATTTTCTGCTGGTGGCTCAAATCGGTGGGACAGGTGACAAGTACACTACATGGAGAGTACACATCACAAAGTGTGGCTTTGTCTGAGGAAAGATAAGCAAGAGGTGACGCTGCTTGTGGATCCGCATGAATGGGCTACAGAACAGCACGGATCAAGTTGTAAAGGAGAGAAGCCAACCTCGGAAAACACGGAAGCCAACCTCCCATCCTAGAAACGAGAATCACACAATGATGTAGTTAGGACATTCGAGATACTTTCCGTGGGAACGAAATCGTCATCCACCTTCAATAGGTCTGAAGTAAGGAAACCTGCCAGTCGCCCACCCTACCCACTATCCCATCTCTTCCCCTCCCCTCTTACCACTCACCTCGTATTTATCCCGGTCGAGCTCGATGGCGCCGTTCCTCAGCCGTATAACACCCGTGTTCTGCTCGATCATGAACTGGCCGTAGGTGTTGCCGCCGTTGGCGAAGCCGTACTTGACGCGGTCGCCGTCCTTGTCCGATGCCACCACGGTGGTGACGAGCGCGTTGGGGCCGGCGTTCTCGTCCACATTGGGCGTGTACACCTGCTGCGTGAAGCGCGGCTCCTCGTCGTTCTTGTTTTTGGTGTACACGCGGACAGTGGCGGTGCCCGTCTTGGCCGGCTCGCCTGCGGCGGAGGGAGGGCGAGGGATGTTAGTTCAGGGTCATGGGGATTAGTGCGAGGGGTTGGATGAGCATATAATCGGCGTGAGAAACAACTGGAATTTGGCAACAACCTTTTGATTAAATTATTTACTAAATAGAAAGTTCCCATAATAACCGTAAATTGCTAATTAGCAAACCACTACAAAGCGTCTATCGAGCTACTGAAATATGGCACAAATATCGCTGAGAATGGACATGGTGCGAACAGCACGCTACATATGATCACCCTTGCTGGAGCAGCGGCACCGCTACCCAGCTCATTATATGGTAACCCCCCCCCTCCCCCACCTTGCAGTGCAAAAGACCTCGGCTCCGCCCATTACCCTTCCCCTCGCCACCGAATGGCCCCAGTCGAGGTCACAGTCTAAACGCTGAGCACCCACCGTCCTCGGGGTAAACCGACATCCACTGGTGGGGGGAGGGGGGTCACGACCCCGTCAAAGCCCCCTCCCCCTAACGCATTAGCCCATGATCAATGCTGCGCACCACTGCATAAATCGCGGGCAGCGCGGGTCCGCCCAGTAACTCAATGGGTCCCCCGACCACCGGCGAACGGCATTCAAACCAGGCTATGGCATGAATGAAACGCTAATTAAGTCGTTAGAGCATCAGTTCACCGACCGAATGGTCACAATGAACCGGTACCCCTCCCCGTCCCGCGAAGGAAGGCACCTAGTTAGACTGCTCAGCCGTCGCCGTCGCCGGCTCGGGGGTTAGTAATGCGACTGTCAGTGGCGGCGGCGGAGACTCTGGGTATCTAAGCTCGGCTCACACCAGCGGCGGGTAGTTACCCTCTGGGTGATGCTATCAGAGCCCATAGGTGGGACAGGCACGCTCCGGAGTGGCGTGAGACGAGGCAGCCGATGGGATGCGAGCCGACGCGGTTAATTGACACTGATTAGGCCGAGCATGTGTAGCAGGGAGGTTATTTATCTTGACCTACATCGCCGCATAACTTAGCATTATGACTTGTTTTGTGTCCCGTTTTCGCATAATCAATGCAATCATGTTCAAGCCCAGAACAAAGCTTTCCTCTCTCCCTATGTCACCTCGGTTCCCGCCTTGCCCCACTAGTCTCTCCTTCCCACCCCTACATCCCATTGCGTCTCGTTCTCCCTGACCCTCCATCCCTGCCTCCCATCACCCGGCGGCACCTTTCCTGCCGCTGCCGGCCGTTTTAGAGTCCGCAGTACGCTCCCCGTCCGCGGCCGACTGTCTGGCCGAGCCCGGCCTCAGACGATCAATAGCCCGCTCCCATCGGCCGGTCGGAGCGCCGCAGCGCCGCGGCAGCTCGTGCGACGCACAGCTCGAGCTCAGCAGCGGGCGGCACTCGAGGCAGCAGCGGCGGCGGGGCTGAGACCGCCCCAGGGCTAACGGCCACGCGCCGGTCCGACCCGACGCCCGGCCGGTGACCGTTTGAACTGGCAGTGGCGACCGCGGACGTCCTTGAAGACTTACCACGCGAGGCCAATCGGACGGTTGTCGCTGCTATGTGGAAGAATTAGGGGTGGGGTTGGGGTAGGGATGAGCATTAGGGGTAGGGTTTGGGGTAGGGGTACGGCAGGTTACATCGACAGGCAAGACAGGTATGTAACCGGTCGACGGATACGGAACACATGGGAGGCTGGGGGGGGGGGGGGGGGGGGCTAACACAGGTACGATCAACGAGGGGTATGAAAACGGTCAGCGGCAGTTTCGGCGTGACCTCTGCAACTGGCAGAATGTGGATGGGTCGGAGTCGCGACCAAGCTCGATAACGCACAGAAGGCCAAGACCGATATAACCAGACAGTAACCAGCACGGGAGAAAGAGGCGAGGGATAAGAGCCGAATGGTTTGAAGGGTGGGATAGAGGTCCGATGCGCACAATCGTGTGTGAGTTTATGGGAAATTCAAAGACTAGTGCATAATTACTACAAATGAGGATTAGCAGTTGAGCCCCAAACCCACAAAGCTATGGCTGCGCTTGGCCGTGCGAAGCTACGGTGATACAAATAACGCGCACCTTGCAGCCGTTTTACACTGCATCGATTTACGCCACAAACAATTTGTTGGCCCGTAGTCAAACACTGACCGTATGTGCATGTCCTTAGCGTTTGAACGTCCCTGCCATTTCAAAGTCAAGGCTGTGCCCCAGACGAGGCCTGGGTGGAAAATAGCATACAGGACTAGCTTCATTATATCTACCAACCGCCAGCTTCTTCGAAATAGACGACCTTCACGCGTCATCCGGACGATTGCATAATTAAACTCGAGACATGACCTCTCACCGAACCGGATTCAACTCAGGACTTTGGCATTGAATGTAACGTGAAACCACCCTTGAAGCGGGCATCTCTCAGCTCCGACAGCCATTTCTCGCATTTCTCTCAGCCCAGCGCCCGTATACAGAGAGGAGGCGGCGGACGCGGCGGCCCACACGAGAACAGCACGGCACCGATCAATGCGGCTCGCAGGCCAGCTGAGCATTTGAGCGCGCAGACCGAGCGCAGAGGACGGTTTGAATCTACATCTGCCGCCGCTGCTGCCGGCAGTCACAGTGAAGGGTCACAGGCACAGTCACTGTCAAAGCTACAGCTATAACTACAGCTTTAGCCTCGCCACCGCTACTGGCAATCATAGACCAGTGGAGTGCCATGGGCAGTGGACAAGATGTAAGACAACGGTGGACATTGGGTACTTAGGGTAATGGGTGATAGGTAATGTAAAGGCAAACGGTGGGAGGTGAGGATAGGATGATGCCTGACGGGACGCGGGCGAGAGGCGATGGGAGGCTGGTGATTAGTGGTCGATGGGCGATGGACGATGGTCGAAGGTCGATAGCGACGAACGGTGGGCGACAGCCGGTGGGCAGTGAGCTGCAGTGGCCGATAGCCGATTGAACGCCGACGGCCGCAGCTGTTGCCACGGAGAAATTAGAAGGCAGGCCTCACAACCGACGGCCGTTAGACCGCAGCAGGAAAGATGATGCAGATTACAGCAGAGCCCGTGTGGACCGCCGAGCGTTGCTTGGAACTACCTACTGCTTAACATATAATCCCTTCCATCAAAATGATCAGCATGAAACAGCCTACCTCACTCAGCTAAATGTATTGCTTTCTTTTCGATCTAAATATTTTCATGGTTTACTATAGTTAAACAAAATGTGTCCCTAAATTTTTACTACCTATTTCAAAAACGTTGCGCTTAGGAAATTTTTGCCATTTCAAAATCGATGCACTTAGGTATCATTTGTTCCCAAATTTCTATACCCTAACCTCCGCCCCTCCCTTCTCCCTCTCTCCCCAACCCTTCCCCTGCTCCCCCCGTCCCCCTCTCCCCTCCCCGACGCACCTCTGTCGGTGGCGGTGACCAGGAACTGGTAGAGCCCGTTGTTGTTGTCCGCGTCCAGCACTCGGTTGTTGTAGATGACCCCCTTGTCGTCCACGCGGAAGTGGTCGTCGGACACGGAGTAGGTGAGGTCGGCGTTGGTGCCGCTGTCGGCGTCCGTGCCCTTGACGCGGATCAGCTCGGAGCCGATCGGGATGTCCTCCTCGACGTTGTGCGTCTGGTAGTCGGGCAGCTCAAACTTGGGTGAGTTGTCGTTCACATCCATCACCTTGATGGTCAGCTGCGGGACGGAACAGAGCGGCGTGAGAAAAGGGCTCATGAAAAACAAGGAGGGGCTACGAAAGAGTGGAGCGCTAGCAGCAAAATACGAATACGATACATATTACAATTAAAAACATCGAAAACGGGTAAGTGCAACAGATAACTTCGATGACAAATATTTCATGAATTTGCTTTTTATGTGACTCGATGACAGAATTGGAAGGAGTTTGGGCTCCACGTCGTATCTGCTAGGCCATTTAATTACATGTCTAGTCCGGGCAATTCGTAATAATGAGCAGGATAATCAATACACTATTGAGAAGAACGAATGTAAAAGTAGCTACACAATATTTAAAAATGCAGCTCAAGATCAGAAAGAGAAAGTGGGTTTAAGAGAAACTCCTCAGTCCTCAAGACCATGGTGAATAATCTGCTTCAAGAGCAGCAGCCTGAGACATTTCCTCCCGCAGAGGGCTCTGCGCTCAATAGTTCAGAGTTTGGTGCTTTCGCGAGTATCTTACTGCATCACAGTTTACGGGAACGGATCCGCGGCGAACGATGCTCGCATGCTCAAGGTTGTCAATTTTGCAGCGCGTGTAGTGACCGGTCTTAGGAAATCTGATCACATCTCTCGAGCGCGAAATCAGTTGTGTTTTATGGTCCCGCGGCAAATGCATGATTTGTATACCTTGACTGCAGCTCACAAGATACTTGTCAGTGGAGAGCCGTCCGAACTGGCCTCACTCTTCCAGTGCTTTTCCGACGCGCGCAATTGTGACCGGCCAACTAGACAGGACGGGCGTCTTCGGCCGCCGGCTTTCCGAACCGTGACCGGACAGCGATCTTTTAGTTACCGAGCTGTGACGCTTCTCAACCGCCTACCAATCGAGACCCGAGCTCTGGGCCCGTCTGCTTTTAAGCGCGCTGCCAAGTCGCTGGTACTGCGGTAGCTTTTACGACCGTGTGTGCATGAGCGGTGTGTGCGTGTATGTATGCTGTGTACCTACATGTTGCGTGACATCCTTCCCACCTCATTGACACTTTGTTTTATCTATCTTACTTAAGGCACAGAATAGCCACAACCATGTGTGGAGTGTCTGTTGATGTAATACATACAATACATACATACAGCCCGGCACCCACATCTTTCCCACAGGGGGAGTTATTTGTCGACACCAGCAGCCCCGGGTGAGTGATGGGCGAAAGAAAGCCGCGCCGCGGACGCGCGTGCCTCGCATTATATGGACGGACCGAGCGGGCAGCGAGATGGTGAAGATGGAGAATCGAGATGGACTCGGGTCGACAGTCGGAGGGAGGGAGGGAGTGAGGGAGGAAGGGAGGGAGAGATAGAGATAGAGATAGAGATAGAGATAGAGATAGAGATAGAGATAGAGATAGAGATAGAGATAGAGATAGAGATAGAGATAGAGATAGAGATAGAGAGATAGAGATAGAGATAGAGATAGAGAGAGAGAGAGAGAGAGAGAGAGAGAGAGAGAGAGAGAGAGAGAGAGAGAGAGAGAGAGAGAGAGAGAGAGAGAGAGAGAGAGAGAGAGAGAGAGAGAGAGAGAGAGAAGGAAAGAAGACAGGGGCGAGGGAGGATGGAGGAAGGAAGCGAGGGAGATAGAGATGAGGAAGCTATTTCCCCGAAACTCAGAACTTCAAAGTACGGCAAGCCGGGCCTAGTTTTCGCGATACTGAATGCCTCCAAAACTGCATATGGCAGCCAAATTTCCGAAACTATTACTACGCTGATCAGTCAATTGCAATAGTTGGCCAACTTCAGCCCACTACGGCGACCGGAAGACACGCTGACAGCCGCCGTCTGACGGGAAATTCGCTCGCTCTTTTCGCTTCCATGAAATGCAAATGAAATGAGGAGCTGTCGCTGGCAGGTTGTTTGCGGCCGGCTCGGTCGTTTCCGAGTATTGGGAGGCCGCCCCAACATGTCAATTTCAGAGCACTCCTCAATATGCCGGCAGAAGACAAAAACACTGTGTGAGTGGCAGGCGTGAGGCGGCGGGGCGACAGAGGCGCGCTGTAGAAAGAACTGCACTGGCGGAAAGCCTTCCAACGCTCCAGTCTTACTCCCAGTCCGATATGAACCTCCCGTGTCCCATTCAGCTCCTACCGCCGGGCCCATTTTCTCCGAACGGCAGAATTCTGCGGTACATCACCGCGCACAGGCCGCTATCCCACCCACCCCCTACCATCGCGCACATTCACCTGACGTCCAAGACGGAGCGTTATCAGCCTACCCTGTAATGCAATCTATCCTGCCGCGCGCGCCCACGCGGTCCCAGGTTAGACCGGGCGCCCACTCAACTTCCCAAAGTCTGCCAGTGCCAGAGTGGTGCCAGAGGCGGCGGCAGCGCCACCCCCATGGGGCCACTCTCACTCGTTAACGGCGGAGAGGGGTGTACTTTGGAGCAGAGCAGGCATGCTGACGCAGGACGCCCACGCAGTCCCGAAATAATTCCACGAGCTCGACCTAACTTTGCAGCTGCTGGCTCCTGGGGCATACCAACGAGGAGTCTGAACGTTTGAACAAAGGCTTTTGTATCTGAATTCCAGTCGTCGCATCCAATCTCAACTTCGATTAAACACAACTTGTTTCACTTACAATAAGCGTATCTTCTCAGATACAGATAATACTTCAGTTGTATTCAAAGGTCACAAAATCAATTTCCCTTTTGATTCCAGGACATAACTTCATAGCAATACGAGATAAGCTCTTTAATGTGTGCCACATCTTTCAGAATCCTCCCCCTCCCCTCAAAAACTACTATTTCTTCTCAGTCGCGCAATTCTGACGCACTTTGCCTCTTTCCGCCGCACCACTTCCACCCGAAACGCTCAAACTAAACTTAATCATATCATCAATATCGAATATGTTATTGAACACTTCACTCTGTTCAAGAACCGTTTTCCACACCTCGTCCCTACCTCACATCCAAGCTACCTGTCGCAAAATGGACAGAGAAGCCCCCTCACGCCTCGGGCCATCTCTCCCCTCACCTCGACACTGGTGGAGAATCCTCCCGAGTCCTCTGTGGCCGTCACCACCAGGCTGTACATGTGCGGCTGACGCACGTCCTCAAAGTCCAGCTCCTTGGCCAGCTTCACCACGCCCGAGGTGGGGCCGATGTTGAACGTGCCGGCGCCCTGGCCCTCCGCCTTCAGCGTGTAGCGGATCTCGCGGTCGGCGAACGACTTGGCCTTCACAGAGATCACGCTGAAAACGGGGGAGGGTCGAGTCAGTACAGAGCGGTGTTCGGGTCAGCTCAGACAGACTTGAAGGGGAGGGAAATAATAGCAAAAGAGGAGATATTTCAACTGAGCGGCATTCGAGGTCTTAGTCAATTACCGCGTAGTTAACCCTACTGTATTTCTGTATCCGGCATGATGGGACCGCGGCCATGTTCGGACAGTTGACCGTGGAGCAAGACGTTTCCATGGTTTACTACTTCATATAACATATCACTTAGTGATACAGCGTCCCCAAGAGCACATCTCCATTACCATAACGACTCCAAGAAGACATTCGTAAGAGCAATAGCCAGCATGGGGAAATACCAGAGAGCCAAGTAAACCAGCAAATGCCACCTTTTCCCTCACGACAGCACCATCAATTCACTGCTGTTTGCCCTCGGCTCAGCCCGTACCAATCCTCAGGGAAGGTTCGGGCAGGGAGCCGCCACCCGGGGGCGGCTAATGCACGCGCTGTGGGTCACCTAGCAACGCACAGCATATAACGCACGCACGCGAGCCGCACACACGCCAGGCTCGCTGCCTCGGCTAAAAGCTGGCCACAAACGGACGCAAACCTTACCACGCCATAGCAATGCTCGAAACGCTACGCAAAACGCTTCGAACACGGTACGGTACGGTAGGTTACCTGCAGTACGCTACGGTACAGCTCAGCCGTCAGGTCCATACCCGACTTCATCCCCAGCCGTGCTGCCGCCATGAAAAGTCACCGCGATGCGTCTCACGTAGTGCGGTGTAATTCAAACCGCAGCGAGCACCCCGCGGTGAGGTGGCGGCCGGCCCGCTGCCAGGGGAGCGGCTATGAAGCTCAGACCCCGCCGGGCTGCGGTGTCTGTAAAAACGCGGCGCTCACCGGCGCCCACCACCCGGCGGCAGGGACGGGACGGTTCGGGGCGGGGTGGCGGGCTCAGGTGGCCAGACAGACACCGCGAAACGAGAAAAAAGCCTGACTGGTGCCGGTATCAGGGCTGAGAAGGATGGGGTGAGCGATGGGTACTACGGCGGCGGGGGCAGGGGTGGTGGCGGGGGCGGCGGCTGGTCCGCCCACTCAAGACCACAAGGCGGTGCGGTAAACGAATGCCACGGCTAACGGTGCCGCGCCGCCGCTGTCTGTCGGTGCCCCGGCCATACCCAGCTATCGGAATCCTCCCCCAAACAGACCGGCGCAGTCTGTGATCGACTTCGGGCAGCCGTGCACCGCACCGCGTGCACGACAGGCACGGCGTGCAAGGCCGGTGCACACTCGAACGGTGACATATGGCCGGTTCGAGCCATGTCGCCGACAGGCCGGTTTGTCATCACAGGGAGCCGCCGCGCCGGGTCCGTTGGATCCGCGGCCGGGTCCGCCGGGTCCGACGCTGCAGGGAGCCGCCGCCGAGTCCGTTGGATCCGCCACCGGGTCCGTTGGATCCGCGGCCGGGTCCGTTGGATCCGCCGCCGGGTCCGCCGGGTCCGACGCTGCAGGGAGCCGCCGCCGCCGCCGCCGGGTCCGCCGCGGCAGGGAGCCGCGGCACTCGAAGTAGCTCGGCGGCCGACGGACGTAAGCAAACAGCGCGAGCGCCGCGCCATCATCCGTCATTCACGTCAGCGCATTTGCAAAACACGGCCGAGCCACACGAGCCAGCCGTCCGCAGCCGTTCCCACGCCACCTACGAGGCATAACAAATGGTCCGCGCAGCAGGCCCGCCAATGTAACGTACCGTAATGCCGCCAGTCGCAGCGCAAATACTTCCGACTCGTAATGCGCGGCCGCACGAACAAAACGCCCACTCAGCGTTGTTCTTTTCGGTTACAGGTAAACTTCATTCCACTTAATGTTGTTCCTTGTTGTTATAGGGCAACTTCAGTTTCCGTTTCCCAGGTCATCCGCCAAAGAGTCCAGTGATTACATTTCACTCGCTGCATAGGTATTTTCGCAACATCGTCCACAGAGAAACGACGACAATAGCATGGGCAAAAATAAACCTGCCATTTTTTGGTACTTCGGTTTATGGAAAATTAGCACAATAAAAAGATATTTCCTATTAGGTACGTCACTTCCAGCCGTAATTTATGAATGTAAGAGGCGCTGTATAAAAACCACCAATTCTTCTTTATGAATATGCATAATATTCGAGACAGTTGGGACGAAGGTTTATGCAACGCTCATGCCTACCCCAATCGCGCGTCCGACCCACTCACTCGGTATCTTTCTGGTGATTCTCGAAGATCTTGGCCTCATATCCTGGCATGTAGAACTGGGGCTGCCGTTTGCCGCCGACGATGCTCAGCCGCTCCTCCTCTGTGGACTGGAACCTGCCCATGGCGTCCCGTCCGCCTTGGTCCTCTGCTCGCACGTACAGGAAGTATTCCATGTCCAACTGGAAGGGCTCCGAGCCGCGTGTGCGCACCACGCCCGACCGCTCGTCCACCTGGAACCGGCCGCCGGCTGCGAACGGAGGAAGAGAGGACGTTAGATAGGGGTCAGACAGAAAAGGCAGACCGTAAAAGGGTCAAAGGGACACATTTCTCAGGCAGTCAGACTGGCATTCAGTTATTATAGAAAGATCAGGCAATGGAAAGTCTCCACGACCACAAGACAAGACACTAGATCTTTGTTCCACAGCAGTGTAAACATCTAATGCTTCCATGAGGTAGCCGAAACATCGCATGCCTGCTGATAATTAGCTCCGACTAAGCACAATACATTGGAACATTCCGCCAACCATCAATATCCGGAGCACGTGACCAGGCGCACATAAAAAACGTCATCTCGCCGTGCGCATCACGTAACCGCCCGCAGCGCCGGCCAACCCTCTCCCCATATGTGTACTGACCACAGCCACTACGCTCCTCCCCACCCCTCCCCAGTGGGCGCGGCCGCCCCGGCGGTCAACAGGCTACCGAGGCGGCCGGCAGGCGGTGGGTGGACGGCCACCCCCTAAAGCCGGTCCGGACGTGCGGCAGGCACGCGCGGGCGCCGGCGCACTGTTGACCGAGGCCAGACGGGACAGGCGGAGACCACACAGGAAGACGGGCCGCCGACGGCTGTGACTTGTCACAGTGCCGCCTCACAGAGCTACTGCCCAACAGCGATTGACGCGAGAAATGTTAGTCGGTGATTAGTGGAATGACAACTACCAGACTCTGAGCTCGTCACAATCTGCTCTGTTCACCCCCGACTGAGCCTGTTTGGACTGATATGCACCAATCAAAACATTCAATATTTACCTAATCCGCTCACCATTGACGCCGTGCAGTGTGAGTGCACCCACCCACAATCACCGTACTACACTCCCCCCCCCCCCCCATCTAACCACGTGGGCGGTCCGCAGAGCGGTCAGACAGACCGGTTCTGGCCGCCGTGATTGTCCATCTGCCAGCCGTTCAGATGGTATCGGACCGACAATTAGCACCGCCGCGCGCTCCGTCCGTGGTCAGATCGGAGCGATGCCGCCATGACGGGTTCATATCTCCAACGTCAGAAAGAGGACCGGATTAGAGCATTCGTGGCGACTCTCCGCTAGCAAATTTAACATTTCCCCGGAATGCTGCATTGAGGATTACAAACTGGGCGATGAAGACTGAAGGGTCGCTTCCTGTTAGGTACTCATTAACCTTCCAGGCGGTGGGGGGGGGGGGGGCATTTTTTTGCCCCCCCCCTTTACTTTTTTCGATATATCTCGAGAACCGCTGCGCCGATCGTCACCAAACTTTCAGTACCCTCCCGGGAGCAGCTAGCGCACATTGTGACCAAAAATTTTTCCAAAGGCTATGATAGGTTGGCCGCTAATGACGTAAGAGTGACGTCATTTTTGCCATTTTCGACCCAAAAAAAGGTTTCGCGGGAAGAGCTGTCAGGCCTACAGCTTTAGAGATACAGAAAAATGTTTTTGACATAAAAGGTGTGGAATCAAAAGGGCTACAAAACTGCTATTTCGGTTTTTCGAATTTTTTGGATTTTGACCCCCAAAAATCAAAAAATAGATTTTTTTTTAATATAATAGCCAAAAAATCCAAAAAGTTTTTTGAATTTCGAAAAAACCGGAATATATGTGATAGTCCCTACCGCCTTCTATCTACATACCAAATTTGAGATCGATACCTCGTTTTTTGGCCAAGTTATAGCGAAAACACTGTTCAAAATTGATGACGTCAAATTTTCAAACTCAATTTTTAGCAATTCTAGACCTCGTAGCGCAAAACAAAGACCACCATTAGACTCCCCGTGACGAGCTGCATCGAATCGATACCCATTTTATACAAAAATATCAACTTTGAAATTTGACCTTCTTTGACCTGACCTTGACCTGACCTCCACCAGAAAGTGACCTAAACCGTACCTGATGGTCTTATAACCAACACCATTGAGTTGGAAATGAAAAACTGGCCATAAAACATGCATCACATAACCTTAGTAAAGTTGGGCTCATGTGGTGACCCTTGGTGACCTTTGGTGACCTGACCTGTGACCTGACCTGGTATGACCAGTGGCCTCTAATAGCAACATATGTACTAGACAACTGACGCCTTATCGCTGATTTTCGACAAAATGCGTTTTACTCGGTGTTATAGCGCTTTCCCTAGAAGCCCTGTGAACGGTGAAACATTTTATCTTTGACCTGACCTGTGACGTCATCGGTGACCCCGAGGTCAATGAAATTTGGTTTCCTTCGACAAATTTGACAGGGCTATCGAACGCCGTTTGAATTTTCCGGATCCGTCCAGTAGTTTCGGAGATACGGGGGGGGGCAAAAAAGTGCCCCCCCCCCCCCACCGCGTGGAAGGTGGCTGGTAGGCCCACCGCCTGCCGGGTTAAGCGCTCAAGATAAATGCCACTGGAGTTTCGTTAAACGATCTGAACATCTGACAGCATATGTGCAGAGCCCTGGTCCTAAAAATATCCTATCAAAATCGCTACCACCCCCCTGACCTGACCTCCACCACCCCCACCCCTCATCCCGCGCCCCACCCCGTCCGCGGCGCCTCGTCAGTCCCAGTGACGGTCGGGCCCCGCCCGGTGCACGTCTCTCCTAAACCGTCTCCTGACTCCGACAGGCCGCCAGCCGCGGCACAGCAGCACGATTGATCACCCCCGATCGAAGCGGCGGCGCCCTCCGTCTCTGAGAGGAGCCGAGTTGTTCTACGACCCCCAGACACTGAGGCAGGCACAGGCCGCAGCCAGTCCGGTACCAGACGAGTCTCATCATTATTCAGAGCCGGGAGAGCCGCCGGTTCGATCGCAGGTGTCTGTGAGTGACGGTAGAAACCACGCCCCGTCACGGCCGGAACAGAGTCGTGATTAATGGAATTATAACACGACGTCAGTTTGACATTTGGATCTGACTACCAAATAATAAATGCATAATAAATGGCACATATCGTGCGCTCCGTGCATGCCGCGACCCAGACAGACTGTCCGACTTTCAGGAAGTGGTCGGTTGTGCATCAGTGGGTCCGATGCCGGCCTACCCCGGCAGTGAAAATTTCATTCCTTCTCAGGCAGTTATGTAACACAGGTACGCTTGTGAACACTAGGATACTACGGAAAACTTGGCACGGAAGTCAGTGGCATTAGTAACACCTCCGTCTTCCGAGGAAGGATTGTGTGGAATAAATCATATCCAGGAAACATGGTGCAGCCACAGCGCTGCAAACTTATGAGCCCGGATGTCTTGGACGGACATAAGAGATAGCTCCAAACCCAGGCAACGCAGATTATCTAAGAACAGTGTTCCTTATCTCCAGCTCCCCCTTTCTTTCCCCAAGGGCACATTCCATGAAACCTGCGTCGTTCCTCCTCACCAACTTGCTATCAATCCCGTTTCTCAGCATCGCATTGGTTCCGTCTTCCTCATGCATAGGACATCCGCGCGAAACGCCACCTTAGCCCTACAGTAGGTGACCCGGCAGAGCGCTACCCCTCCCTCCCCCTCCCCGGGGTCGCCGGTCGTTACCCCTTGCCAGGTCAGCTCCGGCGATCCCCCGACTCTCGTATAGCGGACACAGTTCGGCCGGCGCGTGTCAACTGGGGTCGGCAGTGGGACTGGGGGGTGGGGAGGGTACGGGTGGGAAGGACAGAGCAGATCAATACCGACAGACAGGAGCGTGGTCTAGAGCAGAGACGAGTTTGGAAGGGGGAGGTGGAAGAATGGGAGAGATATGGGAGAAAGAGGGATGAAAGATGGAAAGAGCGCGAGAGATAAAGAAAAAGAAAAAGATTGAGAGAGAGAGAGAGAGAGAGAGAGAGAGAGAGAGAGAGAGAGAGAGAGAGAGAGAGAGAGAGAGAGAGAGAGAGAGAGACAGAGAGAGAGAGACAGAGAGAGAGACAGAGAGAGAGAGACAGAGAGAGAGAGACAGAGAGAGAGAGAGAGAGAGAGAGAGAGAGAGAGAGAGAGAGAGAGAGAGAGAGAGAGAGAGAGAGAGAGAGAGAGAGAGAGAGAGAGAGACAGAGACAGAGACAGAGACAGAGACAGAGACAGAGACAGAGACAGAGACAGAGACAGAGACAGAGACAGAGACAGAGACAGAGACAGAGACAGAGACAGAGACAGACAGACAGACAGACAGACAGACAGACAGAGGCAAGAGCTCCGCACCGCTCGCTGCTCGGGCCACGGGCACGGCTGTGCTCGAAAGGTCAGCCGCCATCCACCCGAGTCCCACCGACACTCTGGTAATACCGCTTCCCGGCCGACTACGTCCACCGCCCGCTAATTGGACAGCCGGCCTAATGGGAGCGGCGGCATCATTGTGTAGCAGCGAGGCGGTGCTACCGTGGCCACCGCCACGGCTACCGCCGCAGAGCCTGCTAGGCACAGGTGATTGCGCGGCCCGCCGCGACACAAATTACCCTGTATGCAGGCTAATGCCGAGCCCCGGCATAATGGCAGACGGTGGTGGGAGAAGATGAGAGGCGGTAGGTGGGTATCCCAAATGTGAATGAGACGATAGGGAAGCTTATTTAACTGAGACCGGTACTGGAGCCTGGGAGAGCGTCCAGACATTACCCGAGTCCCAACGACCGGCCACCGCCGCGGCCCACTTCGGTGGGAGCGGGGCAGACTAGCACAGACGAAAACTTCAGCACGTCCGACACGATCCCGGCAGCCAGCAGCAAGTCATCAGCCAGCCGGCGGCGCCCGATTTGTTCGAACGGCGCACTCGGCCGCCTCCATTCCGGCGAAAATCGACAAACTTTGCCGCGCCAGCCGCCAGTTTGGGAGAGTTGAGCACCTCATCTGCCCCGGTTTCCGTCTCGGCGATCGTAGCCAATGGGTGAACCGGTAAAAACGCTCTCCTAACGGCCTCCGAACGGCGAGACGGGCCAGGTGGGATGCGGAGCAGCGGCCGGTCGGACAGTTTTACAAAGGTCCGCGTCAGACGGTTTGGACAGCCAGACGGCCGACAGGTGCTGGCGGAGCGTCCTCCGGAGATAGAGCGAGCCACACTGCTGAGTTCATCTCGGTACGGAGAGGTTAACCGGGCTGGTGGAAGCGCCTCCATCCCCACCAAACTGCGGCGCTAACTGACTGGGGACGCAGCGGACCCAGGCGCCGAACCCCGGTAAGTGTTACTCGGGTGCTAACTGCTGTGGCAATAGCGAACGTTTACCAGCGAGGCGCCGTCAAATGCCCAGACAACTGCAAAACTACGGCGGTGATTTTTATGGAAACAGCTTACCGAGCACGCCATCGACGCTAAACTATCCCGATTTCCAGCGCCAGTTGGCCGCTGGCAGTGGGTGCCTGGCGCGATCTCCTCTCTGCGCGCACAAACAGCCCATCACTCGCCACACCTCCCCATCGCCTCCCGCCCCCAGCACCTCATCCTACTCTAACGCCCGCTCGGCGCCGCGCCGCAGCCGCCGGGAGCGATCGACCGAGCTCCGGACGACTCCGGACCCGAGCAACTCTCGGCCGCCCAGACCCGGACGCGCCCGCCAAGTGCCGGCCGCGTCTCCGTCCCGCCCCAGGCGGCGCTAATTGAGAGGCGCGCCGGCCGCGGAACAGCGCACTGTGGGGTTTTTATCGATCCTAGCACGAATTTATTTATATCGCATCCTCCGCTACCTTAACTAATTTTATTTCACCTTCAAATGGTTAAGCTTAGGGTGTATGATCCCTGACAACATGGTTGGCTCTCCTGCTTGACCCCATCCCTCCCCCGCCCCCTCCCCAAGGACTTAGCACTGAAGCGTTTTCGGCTAGCAATGCATCGTGGGCGTGGAAGCGTTAAAAAAGTAGAACGAAACTACAATCGTTTTAGAAGTAGATATTTGATCATGTCTAGCCCAATCACCAAAAGGCATTTCGGGCTCAACCTTTGCACTTTGTTAGTCCTTGCACTTAAAGGGGGAGGGGGTCGCACAGACTTCTGTCCTCGACTTTTTCGACTTTTCGCATACTAACTCAAGCAAAACGTGGCGGATCACGACGAAACTTTCTATACCTTCGATTCGATCAATGTTACTCACACACTTAAAATTTCATGACCTTGACCTTAATAAAAATTTGACCTTCAGCGCACATTATCGGCGCGTTTTCAGTCTTGTTGTGGTTGTTAACTCTCCAAGGTATGAAATGCTGTTTGTTCTTTGCATTTTAAGGTCACGTTAAGGTCAAATCAAGGTCATTTACCTTAGATGACCTTAGTTGACTTTTTCAAGTTATACAATTTTTCTAGATAAGTGCTTGGAGCTTATTTCGAACTTAACACCCATTTGAAGATTTAAGTAGTTTTGGTGCCTAACGGAACATGCTACGAAGCCGTCAAAGGTAATTGACGCCTACCTTCTATGGATAGCCGGCAAGACACCTACTGGTCGGGCCTGACCTGACCCGGCCTAGCATGAAAACATCATCCTTGATCAAAACTAGCTTGAAATTCGTGATTAGCACCCCAAAACCTCCAACCTCACTTTACAAAGTTACAGCATTTTTCGATTTACCTATATCAAAGCTCTGTACTGAAGTTCAATAAGGTGAACATTGGCGGCGATAGCCAATAAAATGGACGCAGCATTGCAAGGGTGTTGTTGTTTTGTTCAAAAAGAACATTTGGCGATAGAAAAATAATGTCAACATGGTATCACCCCCTTCCTCCCTCCTCCCAACTCCTATACTGACCGGAAACCCCCAGGCGGTGTGCTGCGGTCGGGTAACCCGCCGCGGCGCGGCCCGGCGGGGCGTAAGAAACCACGCGGCACCGTCTGCTTTGACGTCTCATAGTGACTGGTTTAGGCAAATTTCGGCAAAAAATGAGAGCTGCCCCCGATGCAGAAATTATTGGAGAACATTTTGATATACATTTCCACGCGTAACACCGCGTATCAAACTTTGTAAGGCAATAGTTTGCTTGTCAACTCTCTGAATCAAGAAGCATTTTAACATTTTTAGCATTTCGGTCAAAAATTATACATTTGGATGAATTTTGGAAATTTTCGTGCATACCATCATCTTCCTTATAAGTCAAAGATAATGAAAACATGTCGCAACTATAACCTGCTGTTCAGGGAAACGAGTGAGAGGGCGTTTTATTGTAGTGTGCTTTTTCGCTGTATGCAGGTAGCACGACGCTGGTCAGGACGAAGCTACACTTTGAGAGTTTTTTTGAGGCATAAACAATCATTTTACAGACGATTTAAGGTGTGATTCGGATGCGCTGGACAATTCTACGTGGGATGAATAACAAAAAAGTGGAAATCGAAATACTTTAACTTGCCACTTAATGCGTGCTAGGATGGCATAAGTCCCCACGGTGCAGCGGCGGCAGCGGCGGCGGCGGCGATTTTCGCTGTTCATTTCCCGGTGGGTCGACACGCCAGCAGAGTAAAGGAGCGGCAGGTAGAGAGCGAGAGCAGTGAGCCAATGGAATGGATTAGCCCAGACAGATGTGGTTCCTCGGCAGAGCAGCACAACCCAAGAACACATTCACCTAAACTACCTACTACCTAGTCACATATTTCACCTGACCAGTTCACATAATAAGCAAGTGAACTCTGACGACGACAGCCCCGATTTTGAGCAGCTCATACAACTCCCTTCCCATGGGGTTCCCTCTAAGGTCCTCTAGCTCAAAGTTCCCCAGTACCAATCTTCACCCACGCCACACCGCCCATAGTGTCCATTGGGCATCTGGGTCGCTAATCAAATCTCGCCAGGTCACCGCTTCTAACCAAGGCACTGGCCACTGACCGCACCCTGCGTGCTACGACGACCCGGGCCGCGCACAAAACCGGCCGCAAAACAGCCGCCCGGAGAGCCCTGATGAATGTGCAGTGTCGGGGCGGCGGCGGCAGCCGTAACGAGCAGGCCACGGGGGAGCAGGGAGCGGTAACAGATCCGCGGGTAGGCAGGACACTGGACGGTGCGCCCACGCAGGAAGGAGAGAGGGAGAGGAGAGGGGAGAAGCCGGAGACGGAGATATTGGTAAGGTTTTCTTGGGCTTAAGGTACACAGGGTTGAGAGACATTGCAACCTCTCTAGCCATCATCAAACTATTACGTAGCCGAGTTGACTTCAACCACGAAACTGCTATCGGAAATCGTTCTGCCGTAATTCAAACACATGCCTTTCGCTGCACGGTTGACACACGTTCTGAACCTGTCTGACCCCTCAAGTCAACCTCTGGAAACCCCTGACCTATCAGAACTGACCCCATGACCTATGGGAACGGCACGCGCCGCACGGAACGGGAAGTGCTCTGGCGAAACGGCCAAACTTTCGGCAGACTTGCAACAGTTTGCAACAGACTTCAATTACAGTCCAAACGAAAGCTTGCTCAGCTCTTCCGCGTGGAATGCCAAGACGTTTTATCACGACCAGCCCTGACTGCCTAATGGTATGAAGCTAACCATGACTGTCAAGGAAATTACAAGGCATTGTGTCGGAAACTGTGCTGATCTTTTGTAGGCATACAATCACCACAGCAACCAAACATACACCATTCCCTTCCCCTTCATATCTATCCGCATTGCAGTATCTTCCGTCTCTCCACCTTCCGTCTTCCTTTCTCGCAGACTTTGTCCCTAGCTTCCCATCTCCAATCACTGTTGCTGTCGGCAATCCTTGAAGAAGAAGCTGGATGGTATGTTCATGTCCCTGTCCCTGGTCCCCCTTTTCTCCCAGCCCCTAAAGCCCCTAAAGCCCCTGGCCACTAACTGCGGTCCTTGACAAGGAAGTAGTGGATGTTGCAGCCCCCGTCCCTCCTTCCTTGGTCCCCTGGCCACTCACTGCGGTCCTTGACAAGGAAGTTGAAGATGTTGTGGTCTCTTTCTCTGCCCCCTGACCCTTCGCTAGTCGCTACTCACTGCGGTCCTTGACCAGGAAGTAGTGGATGTTGTGGTCCCGTGTCCCTCCAACCCTAACCCCCTTCTACTCACTACGGTCCTTGACAAGGAAGTTGAAGATGTTGTGGTCCCGTGTCCCTCCAGCCCTAACCCCCTGGCTACTTACTGCCGTCCTTGACAAGGAAGTCGCGGATGTTGTGGTCCCCGTCCCTATTCCCCTGGTCCCCTCGCTACTCACTGCGGTCCTTGACGAGAAAGTAGTGGATGTTGCAGCCCCGTCCCTCCTTCCCTGGTCCCCTGGCTACTCACTACGGTCCTTGACAAGGAAGTTGAAGATGTTGTGGTCCCGTGTCCCTCCAACTCTAACCCCCTTCTACTCACTGCGGTCCTTGACCAGGAAGTAGTGGATGTTGTGGTCCGTGTCCGGGTCGCGCGCCTGCAGTGTGAAGATGGGCGTGTTGGGCGGCGCGTTCAGCTTCACCACCGCCTGCATCGGCAGCGGCCGGTTGATGAAGTAGGGGTTCTCGTCGTTGTCGTCCTCCACGCGGATGATGATGCGCTGGTTGTCCTGGTCTGTGGACGAGTGGGAGGTTCGTGGTCAAATCTAGAGTATTGGTGGTGTGTGATGGTGATTTCGTAAGGGGGTATATTCGGTTGCGGGTGGTGATTCGATTTGGCGATTGATGTCGACATCACTACAAGAACTCAACGTCGCCGAAAATTGTAAAGGATCAAGTATTGAACTGACGCAAGGAATACAATTCAGGTTAGTGTGCGACCCGTGCACGATCCATGAGACGGACTGCACGTGACGGACACATGCTCGTCGGATCGCTCCGGGCTCGACACAACATCCAGTCGCTCCCCGTGCCGCAGGTCTCCGCAGGCCGGCCGAGGTGTAAATAAACGATGACGCCAGCTCCGCGGTAGGTCGGGAGGAGACACGACAGGGAGGGAGGGGGAGAAGGGAGGAAATACAGACGGGGAAGAAAAGGGGGAAATACGGAGGGACAGCGACATCCATGAGGCATTCTGGTTTCAGGTCTCGTGGAACTACAAGAAATGGATGAGTGGAATGCAAACTCAGCTTTTTTTGTTAGAAAAATATCGGTATAAAGCAGCATTTGGACACATAAACGACAACAAAACAATTGATTTAGCATGGTGGCATAAATACAAATGAGAAGTTATTATTTTCATCTGCAGCATGCTACCAACTTGAAACATATACTAACGGTCAATGTCACAAACAAGTCGACTAAGTAAGCACGCTGTGAGGTCACTCGTTGAGCTGCTCTTCTCGAACAGCGGCGGCAGCGGCGCATTCCACACACTGCAGCCGTTGATGCATTTGCAGTTGTGCAGACAGATACCTACACATTCAGCGGCATCAGAGGCCATTCGCTGTCGGGCAATCGTTCATGCCGTGCGCTCATTCACGGGCTATTCACATCACACGGTGACACGCCATTCAGTCACAGTGGCGGACATACATCAGAGCAGACTGCACTGAGGACAGGTGCACTGTATTCCACAGCATGGGACTGTGAACCACATGCAGAGATGGGGAAGCATACACACTGGCGCGTGCATGGGGCTAACGAGTGGCTGTTTGGAATGCATAATAAGAATAATGAGAATAATGAGGACTGTATAGTGTGCATGCCCATGTGAATCAATAGGAAACAGACGAGATAGGATGGATGAGCGCCTTCGGAAGAATTCGTGGAGGATTCATAACACCACAAACAATTTTTCAAGGAACTATTATCTTGACTGTCCCTAAGATCCTGGCTCAGGAATCATCATGGTTAAGCCTCCCGTTTTTGTAACAATGTTTTGTCCTACCGTGACCATATCCGCGGCCTTGGGGGCTGTGTGTCAATGAGGCGTGACACGCTGCCGGCCCGTATAGTAACGTCACGGCCGCCTGGGTGGGCCCGTGACGCGGCGCCGACCACCGTGACGGCGGCAGCACGTGCCGCCCAGCTGGGGTCGGTGAGCGTGACGCCGCCGTGCGCCGCTGAACACACGCCGGTGAACACACAATGTGTGGTGGGCGATATGAAACGGTGATATCGGAGCTCTGATCACCGAGGAAGATGAGCATGTGATTTTCATGACTGACTACAGCCTTTGACGGCGTGGATATTATTCGCAAACTCAAAGAGCGACGTGAAGACGGCACCGTGGTTTAGTGTTGACCACAGCACTGAGCTAAAGCGGGCGGATCCGTCAAGAGGCATCTCGCCCTCACGGCTCTCATAGTGTCGGGAGGCGAGTAATAACACGATACATGCGGCAAATAGCACCTCTGATGAACACTGAGGTGCAGGCCGAACGGAGCACATGGAAGCCAACTGCGGGTGGGTCAGTTAGTGCCGTCCGGACGCGTTCTGTCCCTCCGCTGACCGGTACAGACAGGGGTACCGTTATTCATGTTCATTTTCCGATCGTTTTACTAGGTTGTCGATGCGCAATAAACATTCTGGAATGGAATGGAATGGAAAAAGCGCTCTCCGGACCGGACACGTACGAACAGTGGCTCGAGTGTGACTAAAACCCTATACGGTGGAGCTTCGCGTCGCTCCGTCAGGCTAATACACAGGCACAGGTAAGCAGGCGGGCAGGTGTGCAGGCAGGCGACAGGCGGCATTGACACAGGCACACACAAATCGGTAGTGGACCCGATACTCACAGGTTCCTCCCGTGTAGCCTGACGAGATCCAGCGGCATGGAGACACGGGATGGGTCAGTTATTATAGCAGCGACACACGCTCTAACATCTTATAACTAGCGTTATGTTGTCATTTAGCTACCCCATACATCTACATAAACCGTGACACAATGTAGCTGAAACCGGATTACGTCACATTCAATCTGCATTTTGTACACAAATCCGGACGTCGGATTTGAAACTGAAAGTGCAAACAGAAGAAAGTCAGCCAGATCTGCACGAACACACAAAAAGGCGCACGAACACACCACGGACGAGTGCACTAATGTGGCAATGTATGACCAGATCAGTCAGTGCATGAAGCATGAAACGGGAATGACCGGCCCACGGCACTCTGCGGCTTCTGGGTAACGGAGCGTGCCGAAAGCGCACCACGAACGGGGTGGGCTCAGCACGGGATTACAAATACCGCGGCGATTGGCGGGATTTGGACGGTTCGCGGTCACGGTGTTTACAGGATTACGCCGCACACGAGGATCTTACACGGAAATCACACAGAGAAATGACTTATTTTGTTGTCACACGTCGACAGCTATGCGGTAGTGCATGCAACAGAACACAACACAGCACGGAAAACATTGCACGAAACATCTCGTTGCTCACTCGGGGAAAACCAGTCGCTAGACCACCATTCACCAGCAAACATATGTAGGTGCCACTGTTGAGACCATCATCTTGCAGTTTCCACAAACATCCACCGACATCCACCTGCGTCCACATCCACCCACAATCACCAGCGTCCACATTCCACACACAGTCCACTCGTACCCACAGCGTCCACAACAGAGCACTTCCCCGTGCTCTCGGCTGGGGGCCGCCCTAATGAAGACGCCCGACCCTGAATAACAGGTTCATCAACTCAGCTAATTAACCATCCAGCCCGGGGGCAAACAGACCCTTCCGTGACCGGAGCGGTGTGTACCGGGCGGGCACACAGGGGTCGGCGCTCCGCGGGAGTCCATCCAATCCGCACTGGCCGGGCTGTGTGGGACAGCAGCCATTAATCTCGGCTGTGTCCACAGTTCTGTCGACTGAATGTCTGAGTGGTGCAGTCCACCATGTACACGGAAAGGTTGAACCAGAGGCGAGCTAAGGCAGGTCACGGTGAAGCAATCAGCCAAGTAAAGGCAGCCACAGAATATGGTTCAGCCCAAACAAAACGCGGACGGTTGAACTGACCGGGTCCAATCAGAAAATGGTTCTCGGTTGGACTCCGGGCGGGGTCGGCGGCGCCGTCACCGCACCATTGCTCATCAGGGCGTGCCTGATGAACCGGCGGGTCCTTTTGTGGGCCGCGCTGGGCAGCTCGGGTAACGAGTCACGTCACGACCGACCGCGAGACACCCGTGACCGTGACACGACTCGTGACGTGTCTCGTGGCGTGACAGCCAAGTGACAGCGGTCTGTGTCATCATGGAGCAGGTCTGTCGCAGCGATGTGCAATGGACTGATTAAATACGTCGTGTGGTTACAATTTCGGCCCAAGCCGTGATTATGTGACAACTTCCGTGATGTTAGTCGTGACTACGTGACAGTCGTTGTGAAATTCCCTGTCGTCCGAGCGACTGATTGTCACCGGATCACAAACCGTGGCGGAACATCAGTTCCCTTGTCCAGCAGCGCTTTATGTTTCTCTCCACAATGTCCCCTGTATAGGCTACACGAACAAACTACACATACTCAGTCATTTCATCAGCTATCACACATGCATTGCTCTCGTCAAAAACGTTGTCAACCAGCTTCCGTAGAGAGGAAAACCAAGCAATAAACTCGGTGATGTTTACTTTCCCAGGGAGCGAGCCTTGCAACTCCCTTTAGGTTACACCACAGAGTGCTAGTGGTCCCAGCCTGGCATCCCAGAGCCCATCCCGCCCTGCAGCACAGCTCCTGTGTTACATCGGGCGCCGCCGTCTCTACTGTGGGCGTGGAGTCCCACTACCAGCTCCAGCTGCCTCCACTGCGGTAGGCGTGGAGTCCTACTGCCCACTGCCGCAACTGCAGTAGGCGTCTGCCACACTGTATAGGAGCCCAGTTACCGCCCAAGATCAGATCAACACCCGGGGTGAGGTAAGGCGCAGCGAAGTTGAATCATTGCCTAAAACTGGGCCATTCTCTCCACTTCCGTCCAGGAGTACAGGGGAGGAGGGGCGACCATCCGGTGGGTACGATAAGGAGGGAGTGAAAAAAAAACACCCAGTAGATCAGCAAACATGGCTAGCTCTGTGGTATTGTCGTCATAATAGAGGCTACCAGTTCACTTTGTACTGGCTGACGAATTGTGTAATGATGTCAATAGCCACATACCAGCCATAATAGCCTCCACTGAGCCATCCCACCAGCAAACACCAGCCATTCAGATAGTATCGGCTCGCCACCAAATAGATCCCACCAGACATGTGCGTGGATCCGAAAAATGGATCTGGGATCTGATCCCACGGATCCTGATCTCGGATCCGTCGGGATCATAGATCCAGTTCTTAATTTTGTCAACAGATCCACAGGGATCATAGATCCGAGTCTAATATTTTTGCTTGAGATCTGGTGAGATCATAGATCCTCATTTATTTATTGTCAACAAAGAAATCCCACGAAAATCGCTCGTTGCAACTCACAAGCGTTCTTATTTAGTGATTTATGTGATAGCACATCATAAGCCATAGTTTTATTGCACTTATTGACATAATAAACACTTGCAAACTTGGTTTAAAATGCTGTGCATGGTGGGATCCACTCAGATCATAGATCCGTGTTCTTGGTTTATCATCAGATCCTGAGAGATCATAGATCCAGGATAAATTTTTCACGCCGGATCCGGTGGGATCATAGATCCGAACCTGCAGTTTGCTTCGAGATCCACTGAGATCATAGATCCATCACTCGGATCCATGCACATGTCTGGATCCCACATCGCCTCTTCACGGGCGGCGATGATTGGCTCTATACGGGCGGCTCGGTCGTTTGGTTATAGGACGCCCGTGAGTCGCCGACTCCGTCTCCAAACATGGAGAGTGACCGAGGGTCGCTGGCACCCGTTGCACTGCCGCTGGTCCATCGGCTCCAGTCATAACAGCGCAGTGACGAGTGACTTCCAGCCGAGGCGGCGGGGGCGGCGGCTGGACGGGCGGTGGTGATACGTTGCAAATTGGTCCCAGGAGATCACGACCGGTGAACATATACAAAGTGCCGTGACCGCTCATGACGCATCAGTAGCCGCCGGCCAGTGATGTGTGGTAGAGCCCGGACTACAGACGCGGGCTCCAGCCGCCGCTCTGCTGTAGCTGGTTTAAGACAGCCGTTTTGGATAGCCAGGATAAATAGGCGAGTCACAAAGGGGTTGGCCTTCGCATACCTATTGGTGATAAGGAAAACAATCACACTCACCAGAGCCCACTGCGTTTCTGAGGTTCAGAGCGGGGGATTTACCGTAGTTCATGGTATGCGGCCACGCCCCTCGCTCCGGTGAAATCACGATATATCAACAAACATCTAGCTCGCCCTTCCATACACATTGTCGCCATCACCCGATCCACCTTGCGAAGGAATGGGGAGCAAAGGGTTACGTCTCCTCCCCTGCTCCAAAAGTCCACCCACCCCGACACCAAGACCCGTGACCAGAAATTCCACTCAGTACAAACCCAAACACCTTGGACTGTAATTCGAGTAGCTCGACTCATCCCAGCCCCTGACTGCCTCGACTCCATCCTTAGGTCACCTACACGTCCCTAGTCGTCCAGGGATATCAGCGCCGCCGTCAGAGGCCTCGATCCATCAGACAGTTCTCGACCGTTCAAAACTCCGGTCAACCGTCCGACCTCCCGACCGTCTCCCGGCGGTGCTCGGTCCGACCGTCTCGCCGGTGGAATGCGGCTCGTGGGAGACGCGTGGGGCGGAGTCGAGCGGACGACGGGCCCTCAGGCACCGGCACCGGCACCGGCGCGACGTCCGACATCGGCACGGAACCGGCGCCCGTGCGGGCACAAACACGAACATGGAGGATGGGAGAGCATGGGTACCTTCGCAAGCAGATTGATGCGAAAGTACCAAGCGCAGCGGAGGACAGTCAGGTGGGAAAGAAACGTTTTGTCCATTCAAATGAAATAGATCGTGACGATTAGTTATGAAGTGCTGCTGTTCTATCAACGAAAGAAATTCACAAAAACATGAAAAACATTAAGCACCTTCACAGTGCCAGAACGGCTGTCCCTTGCCCAGTCCAGTGTTCACCCAGGAGCAATTGCCAGATGACGCGTAGCTATTTGGTCCCTCAGACACCTCGCATATGGTATGGAAGGAAGATATAAATGTTAAGTGTATACTACTTCAGGTCATTCATCCATCATCAAACAAACGACTTCATTATTATAACATGGAAACGGCATTCCGCTCCATAAAAGGTCACAGCCATTTCGACCTCGCGTCATTTCACATTCCGCAGTGTCATAACCTGGCGGGGTCCCTTTTTATGAATTCACTGGAGCGATGCTCCATTTTACCACCACACAGCACATCCTTTCACGTCTGGACCTGGGGACCACATCGTCCGCCACGATGACCCCCATCTCGTCCGACGGTAGTCATTTTCTGTCCGCGGTTAGAGCCACTTCCCCACTCAACGGTTCCACTCTCTCTACCAGACCCCAGACCGATCCATGGTTCCCCTATGATCCCACCACGCACCGCCAGCCCCGCTGTTATTGAGGCTGAGTGGGGCGGAGGCGGTGAGGACGGTGAGGGCGGAGGCGGGGGCGGGGCGGAGGATTACCCCCACTCCGTGCCGCATTCCTGGACGATTGGACCTCCCTCCAATCGTCCCTCGTCTCTCATCCCTTTCGCTCTGCGGCACCTCCCATGCTTCAGTCCAGCATATCCCTATTGTCACACCCAGCCCCAGCCCACCGCCGCGTCGCGCCCCAGAGGTTCGTCCTAAGCTGCTTAGCACAGATCTGGGGCGGCGTTATCGAATAGCTCACCGTCCCCTCTGCCGCCGTACAGACTGTGACGTCACCGGTGACCCGAGACACCGTGATGACGTCACTGGTATGTTGGCGACTCGTTGATGAGGGCCGACTGCGGCCTCCCGGGACAGCCGCTAGCCCACTGTCGGCCGTTCGGAGCCCCCGGTCACGAGCGGCAGCGTCACCAGCGAGGAGAGACCACGATCGCTGATGAGACGACGCCCTGGAGCGGGCCGGACGCCCACCTGGTGTCCAAGAGTACAGCCCGGAGCGGCGCGGACGAGATCGGTGTCTCAGGGAACACCGCGCACCGGCTGACGGCTCGTACTGGACCCGGCGCAATGTCGTTAATGTCGTTCCATTGTTCGACAATGGCCTCCAGACAATACGGTAAGATAAAGCGCACCTGGCAGGACCGATCAACCCACATAGCTCGGGGTGACGTTATCAAACAGCTCCCCGAACAGACCGGAGTCGGCTGCCTGTCCGAGGCACGTGGACCTCACTCTATTGTGAGAACACAGAGGTCTCTGAGAACATACACCGGTGGACAAGCACCGGATGTCTATTTGGAATCTGTCAACACCCGGTCGTGTTCCACCATGTAATGCGCTGATCAAAGGCTGCTGGTTTTCCGAGTGGGCGGCAGGGTACGACGGAAATAGCTCTTCAATAATCGTCCCAGGTTATGATCAACTCTCACTGACAGTAGCATGGATCAATGTGCATTATACACGACGGCAAACAATAGCAGAGGCACTATTTCATGAATCACCGACAAGATACATCTGTATGGTGTCTGGCATCCGTATTCCAACTTCCGCACCACTGGCTGCGGCCACTGGGAGCGGTAGCCGGCGGGAGTGAGGGCGCAGGCGGGGGCGGCGGAGTGATCTCCATACACACACGGATACGGTCTGCTGGAGTCACATCACCTCCCCACCGCCGCCAGTGACGGATCACGCTTCAGATACCGCCGTTCCTGTGGGGTGGTAACCCTGGCGAAACTGCCAACGCCACCAGCATCACCGCCACTGCCGCCGCCGCCGCCGGACCCAGCTGCCGATTATGTCGAAGCGGTGTCGCATTCAGGAATGCGCGTGGCGGCGGGCTGGGGACCACCGACTATTGACAGCCAGCCAAGCGAGATTATTCGGTGGGCACGGGCGGCTGAGGGTGGCCTGTTAGTTGGGCGGGGAGGTGAGCAGCGCACAGGCACGTGACTCAGTGATACACCTGCCGGCGTCAGCGCGTCACGCTGAAACAGGTGCAGCGCGTGCCCGACAGGCCGGGACGAGGACAGGGGCAAGGCGGTACGGAGGTGGCTGAAAACCATGACGGAAGGAACAGAGAGGGAGGGGAAGGTCTCCCTTGCGAAAGATGGTTTCAGGGCTTCAACTCCAACAAGGTGTGCCTATCACGAGTTGTTCAGCGTCCGGTAGCTCACATGCCCTCTCTACATGCAGGGCAGGGCAGTACTTCTGCACTCTACGCACACGCTGCTGTCCCGGAACAGCAACCCAGCACGCTCCAGCCCTCCCGTTGCCGGTTGCCATGCCCCGAGGAAGCTCAGGTTCGGCGCGGTCTGGTTCCGCCCGGCCAAGGCCAAACAGAGGCGCGAAACACAGCAGAACATCTGCGAAAACCTCGAACGGAATAAACAGCAGGTAAAGCTTCCGACAACGGCGGAACGGGCGCATATACAGAGGGAGAACATGGCAGCTCGAGATACATTCGAGTCTAGAGGAAACTTGGGAGCAGGCAATATCGGCATCTGAAGTATTGCTAGGTCGTAAAGAGCTCTCTCGTTGATTTTGCACGCAGTATCTTAAAATAATGATAGCAAAAAGAAATCAGCTGTGGTACATAACGTTCTATGAGCAAACGGTAACTTGATATTCGACGCAGAGACCGATTCATAACCGATCTCTCATTCATCTTCAAGTGACTTAAGACCATCAGTAGCGTGAAAGCACTTCTGCGAACGGCGGATGACACATCAGATCGGCCTTAGGGTCCAAATCACTCTCCTGATGAGATCCGGCGCCGTTTCTAAGAGCGCCAGGCGTCACGCGTGACTAACGTGACGCGCCGTGACGCCGTGACGTGACCGTGCCGGCCGTGACGGCGTGTGGTCAGTGTCCTTGACCCCTGCGGTTGGCCCGTGGGAGCGACCGGCTCCCGAGGTGCGACCGAGGAGCGACTGACGGACAGTGGCCCTTCAGTAGCCGTGTGAAGTCCAGCTCTGATACATGACGGGCGGTAGAAGAGGGCGGTAGACGGAGGGCGGAGGCGGGCCGCGAGCGTGAAAATGGAGGACGGTGGACGGAGGGTGGAGGTGGGACTTAGAAGAGCCGATGGGTGGAGGAGCGAGGACGGACGGTGAGGACAGGAAAGTAGACGATGCGAAATGCGATAATCAAACACCATGGTAGTGAAAGAGAGTACCGATAGCTGAGGAAGATGCATAAAAATCCTTTGCGTTTCGACCATCCTCTTTTCCTTTCATCCAGCTTCACCTAGACGCGCAGTTCACCGCGCTCCGTGCCTCGGCAGCACAACAGGACAGGGCCATCACTCAGCACCCATCCCAGCTATGTCGTTCTCACATCACAAACGGCAGCCGTGTGCCGTTTCTGGACAGGGTTAACAGCGGTTCGGTGACCCAGCGGAGGCTCACGCAGCTGAGACGTTCACAGGCGTCCGAGTGACCAATGGCCCTATGGCACGCTCTGGCTCCACAAAGGGTAACTGAATTACACACCGCCATTTGTATCACTTCTCCCAGTGGCAAATCTCTCGCAGCTCCCGCAGGTTTGGGTGCGCTGACAGTTATATACCGGGATGGCTTCAATTCTTCTCCTGTAAACGCACCCCTGCAAAACTTGTAAGCTTGAAGAATCCAGCCGCAGATCGACAACGCTTCGCCGGAAGTATCCACGCTGCGGAGCATCGACCATCAATTTGCCGCATTGGCGTCCGGGGTGGAGATTTATTAACCAATCCAGCGTAATTCAATCTAAATCAAAGTCACTTCCAGCTACAGCCAATCAACGCGCTTAAAAGCACATATGGAAGTATTATCAATTCCAATGAAGCTCATACATCCTGAACCAAGCCATCGCTAAGAATTATGGGCAGAAATGTTGGGAATTGAGTCGCATAGTTCCGCTGCGAGAATTGGATGAACTACGCCCGATAAACATTTCAAAGAAATGTCCCATATTCAAGAATAGAAACAGTGTTTTGACGATCTGTTTGACCTTGTTCAATCCGAGAATCAGTGCAGTGGATTTTAATTATCCCATTGATTTTACGGGGGTCATAAATAGCCCCACCGTCAGGTGGAACGGCCCCGCACGGCCACGCCCAGGCGCTAACGACCTGGACCGACCCATCGGGCCCGATCGGTGTGGAACCCGCCCCGTCGGAGTACAACCCTGGACCTACCTACCGGGCCTGATCGGTGTGGAGCCCACCCCGTCCGAGTACAACCCTGGACCTACCCACCGGGCCTGACCGGTGTGGAGACCGACCCGTCGCAGCACAATCCTGGACCTACCCACCGGGCCTGATCAGTGTGGAGACCGACCCGTCGGAGCACAATCCCTCCTCCAGCGCCTCGTCGATAACCAAGATCCCTTCGAGTTGGCCAGTCGGCAGCCGAACCCCATGAGGGTCTACCCAGGCCTCTGGTCCCTTCCAGTCCCCTACCTGTCTGATCCCCACCGTCACCCGTACCCCTGCGGCCTTCGGGACCAGCAAGGCCGCGCCTTGCCCTGCAGCACGGGTCGCGCGCCAGGGGCACCGGCAGCCGGGACTAATCCGGAGGAGGTGGAGCCGCGGGGACCCAAGTCGAGTCACGGGGCGGCGACAGCGGCGGGGGCGGGGGCGGGGGCGGGGGCGGGGGCGTCCAAGGTGTGACATGATGGCGGGACATCGACCGCCGCCGCCACCGCCGCCGCCACCACCTCCCATAGATCGATCAGTATTCAGTACAGGCCACAACGCCCGTCCGCCGGTGAACGTAGATTGCTGGACGTAGATTGTCGAACGTAGATTCAATAAAAGGGATCGGCCTGAAGGTTGTTATGAATGTGTGGGTGGTGATAAAAATGGCCGGTAAATAAATTATTTGGTATTGTGAAGTTTGCGGTTTGTGTCGACAATGGATACTACAGCATGAGCCCTAAATAGCGTGAAATGATGTTTGTTTTGCAATAAATTATGTCTCGCAGCCCGGGGATCACAAGAACTGGTAGGCGTACGGCGCTGGGTAGGCGTATGATGATACAGTAACGTCCTATGTAACTGCAGCCGTCATTGAGTGTGTAGAACAAACAGCAGCTGAGTGCTGACATTAGCCTCTTCATAATAGAAGAGAAATGGATGGCAATAGATGGATCGTTATTCGTTGGCGCATTATTTTGAGCGCGTCATTGATACAGGGAGCAAAGCAAACAGCAAAACGTCAGTCTACGCCAGCATAGCTCGGCGGCCCAGCTCGACGCCCGTAATAAGGGCAAGTCATCAATCACTGACCGACAGAACGAATCACTTTTTCACACTTCAACTAAAGCGCGTTTGCCGGCCGCGAACGCAGCTCATCAAACCTGCACAGGTTACTTAATGACATCGCTGGGCAGCCGCGCGCCCGGCCCGCATAGGTGCAACCGTGAATAAATAATATTCAATTTCAGCCCCCCTCCTCCCCCTCCCCCAACGGCTGCACGATACCAAGGTCTCGCCGGCGACCCTCACGTAGCGCCAGGCGAGGGGTTGTTTTCTTTAATTCGGAACACCAGTCCTGTGCAGCAGCGAGCGGCTCATGAATAAACAATGGCGCGTGCTGGGACAGTAATTACGTTTGAATGACAATCAAGCAACGATAAAGCCTGGGGCATCGGATTCCAGCGTCCCGTTTGAAACTGACAGATGGATGTTTTATTGTGTGGAAATTAAGGCCCAGGAATGCGTTTGAATTTGTCAGCCGTGCTGTAACCTTTTTGTAGACTAAAAGGGTGTACCCTTTACCGCTCAATGGCTGTAAAACCGTCCGTCCCTTAGGTAAGACGTCAGCCAGACTGCCCTACCCCCGCCAACCAGGTAGGTATAACGAGCCCACGGCCTCCTGCTCGCCGCGCCACTGGCGGCAGGGCGGAGGGCGGAGGGCGGCGGCAGCGGCGGTGGCGGAGTTTTTGCGACGCCGCCGATCAGGCGATCCCGACCCATCGCGACCAGGGACGCCCTGACACGCCATCGGGTGCCGCCAGCGCCGGGTCGAGACCCGTGTCCTGAGCGACGCAGCACCGTCGATACCGCCGCCTTTCTTCATACGGCAGAGGGGTGTCTCACCTCACACCTCATTATGCCTCTTAGGCCTCATTAGGCTAAATGCGACAGACCTGATCACTCAGTCGTCCAGCTCAACCCATTCCCGCAGTGTCCGGGCATGTTACTTAGTACGTTTATCCCATCGGACCACCGCGCCACACACGTCACCCACATCAGGTGCGGACTGACGGTTGCGGCGAAGTGCGTCGGCGGTCCTTCCTCTGAGTCATCCTTTCCCTTCTCCCTGCCGGTGTGACCGCCGGCCCGCCGGTTAATAACATTAGCCGAGGGTGACAGACGACGGACTGGGGCGGGACGCGGATCAGCCTCCTAGCCGACCCCACCGCCTTTATTGCGCATTCTGCGGACGCCACGGGGGATTTATCCATCCCCGGGGGCAGCTCCGATAGACAAGGAAACTATGGGAAGCTGATGGGCTTGGGTCGCCGTGGGTGCTGAGGTGGAATGCCGGGGGCAAAATGGGTACCTAATATCCATCGAATTTTCACAACTGCCGTGCACCGTTGCACAGTGCACACGTGTTGTAGAATATCCAAAGAGGATTGTGATTGCTAACGGGAGGTGCGCATTTATTTAAGCTCTACAGAAAAAGAGTATGTTTGTCAAAAGTGTACGTGCAGAGAATGTGTGTCACAAGAAATTGAGAATGTTATGTGGTGAGAGAGAGAATGGGCTTGGAGAGAATAGAAAAGGATTTGAATCGTAGACTTTTATTTTGATATTAATTTGGGTAATTTGAGTTGCTAGACACAGTGACGTAACACATTGAGTAAAAATGACATTAACGTAATTTGCTTAACTGAAGTTGAATTGAAACCTTAATCTAAGGCAATCATAAGCGGAAAGACTCAACATTATGGCGACCGTGACAGGACTCAAAGAATACTTGGAACTGGCCGAGAAGTATGGTTTAAGCGGCGAATCAGCCTTGAAGTACGCGAACGAGCAAGTAGACAGGGCAGAGAGGGCAAAGGCAAGACAAGAAGAAAGAGAAGAAAAGGCAAGACAAGAAGAAAGAGAAGAAAAGGCGAGAAAAGAAGAAAGAGAAGACAAGACAAGACGAGAAGAAAGAGAAGAGCGAGAACTCTTAAGACGACATGAGCTGGAAATGGAGCGATTGAGATTGGAGAGAGCAGAATTAGAGAGCACCGGTGGTTCCAGGGAGCCGCAGCAGCCGAGCGAGCCTGCCCATTCAGTGCCGGCCGTCAAGCGACCCAAACTGCCTGCGTTTACGGATGGCAAGGATGATCTTGACAGCTACCTTAACCGATTTGAGCGACTGGCCAGAGTAAACGGATGGGACGAATCGGAATGGGCTGTCAGTCTCAGCGCTTTGCTGTCAGGTCGAGCGCTCGAAGTTTACACCCGAATGAAGGAGGATGACGCAAACGACTACATGAAACTGAAGTCGGCTCTCCTGCACAGGTATGGCCTCACTGGAGAAGGCTACCGGCTAAGAATGCGTGATGCCAAGCCGGAGCCGGATGAGAGCCCCCAGCAGTTTATTTTTCGTCTGGCTAGTTACCTAGAGAAATGGATCACGCTGACCAAAACTGATCAGTCATTCGAGGGTCTGAAAAACTTGATCATTCACGAACAGTTTATGAACACCTGTCCCAAGCCCCTCGCCATCTATTTGCGAGAAAAGGCCACATACTGCTTAGATGAGCTAGCTGAGTATGCGCAAAGGTTCTTGGAAGCCCATGATCGGTCTCCCAGCAGTCTGAGTAGGCGTGCGACGGTCACGGAAGACCATACCGCGCACGCACCATCTAGAACCACTAGCTCAGCGACAGCGCTAAGAACTTCTCGAGAACAGGGCCAGAACTGTCTGCTCTGCCAGTTTCCACACCCGACCGAAGAGTGCCGAAGGGCTCAGACGCTCTCAGCCGCGGAGCGTCGAGAGCAGGTGATGCGGCGTGGGGCCTGCTTCCTGTGCTTTCAGCCGGGACACCTCGCCGCGCACTGTCGGGAGGACAAGCCCAGATGTCCGCTTTGCGGTGGGAAGCACCACCAGCTGGTCTGCGCTCCACGGTCCAGCTTGCCATCTACTGCCAGCTCCAGCGCGCGAGATGGAAACGTACGGGAGGCATCAGCGACGGCAGCTAGCACCCACATGACTAGAAAGGAAGGAGCAGTTCTGATGCAGACGGCCCAGGTAAAAGCGACAGGAGCAACAGGAGCACGACTTGTCAGAATAATGCTGGACTCTGGAAGCAACCAGTCTTTCATACGGACGAAGACAGCGCGTGAGTTGGGCTGCGAGGTGCTGAGCCAGGAGCACCTGCGGGTCCACACCTTCGGAGGCGGCCAGGGGCTGCAACAGGCCAGTGATAGGGTAAAAGTAACCCTATCAGCAACACATAACGAGGATAGCAGAATCACTCTGACAGCTTACGAAATGCCAGTCATCTGCAGTCCACCTCCCGCCGTGACGCAAGAGGATCTCCGTGGCCATCTGCATTTAGCTGGCCTGAAACTGGCCGAGGAGCCCAGCGCTGATCCTCTCAACGAAGAGATCGATATCCTAATCGGTCTTGACTACATGCAAGATGTGATTGATTGGAGAATGAAGAAGGGAGAGGACGGGCCCGTGGCCATGGGTTCACGATTCGGCTGGATACTGGCTGGCCGTTCAGGCCGGAGCATCACAGAGTCGACGCCAAGTACCGTGAACTTCATCAGGGCCGAGTCGACTGATCGCCTTCTGGAAGAGCTATGGAACATGGAAAGCATTGGGATAAGCAGCGAAGGAGTCAGTGACCGCGACTCTAAGAGAGAACTGGAAGAACTCGCTACAAAACACTTCGAAGATACTTGTAATCGCCTTCCAGATGGTCGGTATGAGGTCCGCTGGCCCTGGAAGCCCGGACATGCAGAGATACAGACAAATGGAGCGCAGGCTCTGGCTCGCCTTGAGGTCTGTGAAAGACAGCTACGAAAAAAACGGGCGTCTCAAGCAATATGATGATGCGATGCAAGACTACTTGGAGCAGGGACATGCTGAGAAGGCGCCGGCTGTTCCGGATGGACCGGTGCACGTCCTTCCTCACCACGCAGTATACAAGGATGATAAAGTCAGAGTGGTGTTTGATGCGGCAGCTGGCCCTCCGAATCAGTCACTGAACGAGCACCTCCTGGCGGGACCCAACTTGATCGCTGACCTGACAGGGGTGCTCCTGAGATTCCGGACGAAGAGCGTGGGCGTGACAGCGGACATAGAGAAAGCTTTTCTGCAGCTGTCGCTCCATCCTGAAGACAGGGATGTGACACGGTTTCTCTGGAGAGAGAACGCCACCGATCGAGATCCAGTTCTCTACCGGATGACCAGAGTAGTTTTCGGAGTCAAGCCCTCACCGTTCCTACTGCAGGCCGCCCTCAGAAAACACCTGCAGCAGTATGGAGAGTCAGATCGGGACCTGGTTGACAAGTTACAGAGGGACATCTACTGTGATGACTTGATAACAAGCGTGGACACTCAGGAGGAGGCGCAGACTCTGGTTGAGCGAACCAGAGAAATATTTGAAGCCGCACGGATGAACATGAGAAAGTGGACGGTGAGCCAGTCAGAAGAGGTAAGCAGCGGTGAACAGACCAAAGTGCTCGGAGCCCAGCCTGACACAGCTTGCAAGGTGTTGGGAATAAACTGGGTTCCAGACCAAGACAAGTTGGTGTTTGAAACGCGCAAGTTCGCGGAGCTCGCTACCGAAGCACCAGAGACGAAGAGGAGTATTCTTCGCCTGTCAGCACGCTTCTTCGATCCGTTGGGAATGCTTACACCATTCTCCGTGCGCACCAAGATGATGCTGAAACAGCTGTGGCTGGAGGGTCTGGCCTGGGACCAGCGGGCTTCCGAAGGTGTCTGCAGGAGCTGGAGACAGTGGCTGACGGAGCTCCATCAACTGAACGGCTTCTCTGTGCCCAGACCATATGGAAACAGGCTTCAAGACGGATACCAGCTCCACATCTTCTGTGACGCCAGCAAAGAGGCGTACGCTGCTGTGGCGTACACAAGAGCCGCTGAACAGGATCAGGCAGTCGGCCCGCCTGCCCTGGTGATGTCCAAGTCGCGGCTCACACCTCGCCAGCCGGTGTCACTGCCGAGACTGGAGCTGACAGCGGCCCTGATTGGTGCTCGGCTAGCTTGCTATGTTAGGCAGCAGCTGCACGCGACACCACAAGCCGTGTACTTCTGGACGGACTCGATGGTGGCTCTGCACTGGATCCGTAGCGACGCCAGACGCTGGGGTGTGTTCGTGAAGAACCGAGTCTGCGAGATCCAAAGCCTCAGCTCTCCGGCTGCCTGGAACCACTGTCCCGGAGCGGAGAATCCCGCCGACCTGCCTTCCCGCGGCGCGCCGGCAGAGAAAATGAAAGGCGAATTCTGGCTGCACGGACCTGAGTGGCTCAGAGAAGCGAATATCAGATGGCCACAGGGGATGCAAAATGAACAGGAACCTGCGGAATGCAAGGTCGAAGCGAGAAAGCAAGCACTTCCGGCCTCCAGCAGCTATGAGCCTGCGCCAGGTATTGGTCGTTTGATCAATATTCAACGGTTCAGCAGTCTGAACAAGCTCCTGAGAGTCACAGCTTACGTCCTGCGCTGGATCTGTAATAGCAGATCGTCGGAGAAGCAAGACAGCATCATGACAGCAGAAGAGCTCGCGAGGGCGGAGCGACTTTGGATTCTGGACGCGCAACGCTCTCAGTTCAGTGAAGAAGTGGGGGCTCTGAAAGCCGGTCACACCGTACCCCCTGGATCGAGAATAAAAGATCTCGGTCCGTTCTTGGACGGGGAGGTCCTGAGAAAGGAAGGTAGGCTGCACTATGCTGCGCTGCCAGAGGAGGAAAAGCGGCCAATCATCATGCCACCGGATCATAGATTCGTACATCTCTTGATCGAGAAGACGCACAAGCAGCTGTGTCATGCCGGCACACCGCAAGTTTTGAGCGCCATCCGTGATCGGTATTGGATCGTTCGGGGACGACAGAAGGTGCGGTCAGTGCTGCTGAGCTGTCGGAGCTGTCACCTGTTCCGCGCCAGACCGTTCTGCCACCAGAGGCCGGCCCCTCTGCCCCGTAGTCGGACCACCCCGGCCCGGCCCTTCAGCAGAACAGGTGTGGACTTCGCAGGGCCACTGTATGTGAGACAGGGAAGAAACTCCGGCCCCCTCAAAGCGTATATCGCCGTCTTCACCTGCGCAGTAGTTCGTGCAGTTCATCTGGAAATGGTGAAGTCGCTGACAACAGAGGACTTCATAAAAGCTTACCGCCGATTTAGCGCCCGACGAGGCTGCCCGGCCAGCCTCATGAGTGACAACGCCACAACATTCCGTGGCGCTGCGTCCGTGCTGGCTGCAGAGGGTGTCAAATGGCACTTCATCGTTGAGCGCGCTCCGTGGTGGGGCGGCTTTTGGGAGCGGATGGTGGGACTCACTAAGGCCGCTCTGCGACGCACCCTGGGATCTTCACTGATGTTGTGGGAAGAGTTGGAGACCGTTCTGTGCTCGGTGGAGTCAGCGATTAATGCGCGACCCTTAACGTCCGTCAGCGATGATCCCGATGATATTCAACCGCTGCGACCCGCCGACTTTCTGCACTGTGCCTTCGAACGGAGCGAGGCCGCCGGGAGGCAATCGGAACAGCTGACGCGGAGGCGCCGCTACCAGCAGAGGATCGTCACCAGCCTGTGGACTCGGTGGCAGCGCGAGTACCTTCGGAACTTGCGAGACTTCCGTCACAACTCCTCAAGAGTGGACCTCGAGCCGGCACCGGGCGATGTTGTGCTGATCGAGGGGGAGAGGTCATCCAACCGGCTCGCCTGGACCACGGGCACAGTGAAGACCCTGCACCCTGGCCGGGACGGGCGGTCCCGGGCCGCGACCGTCCACACCCTCCGGGGGGACGTGCGGCGTCCTATTCAGAAGCTGTACCTGCTGGAGGCGGCCTCTCCACCTGAGGAATGAATTCCACCCCGGGGGAGAATGTAGAATATCCAAAGAGGATTGTGATTGCTAACGGGAGGTGCGCATTTATTTAAGCTCTACAGAAAAAGAGTATGTTTGTCAAAAGTGTACGTGCAGAGAATGTGTGTCACAAGAAATTGAGAATGTTATGTGGTGAGAGAGAGAATGGGCTTGGAGAGAATAGAAAAGGATTTGAATCGTAGACTTTTATTTTGATATTAATTTGGGTAATTTGAGTTGCTAGACACAGTGACGTAACACATTGAGTAAAAATGACATTAACGTAATTTGCTTAACTGAAGTTGAATTGAAACCTTAATCTAAGGCAATCATAAGCGGAAAGACTCAACACGTGTGTTGCGGACCTTCAGACACTGACAATCACATAAATCGTACGAACCCACGATGTCCGTCATTCGTTAACCCGCGAGTTGCTGGGGGGGGGGGCGTTAAACGCCCCCACTTTTTTCGCCGGGCCATAGCATAAAAACGCAAATTTTTGGTACCTGTAGGGAATTGATTGAAGTTTATTGTGACAAAGTTTCAAAAAAAAATCGGTGAGATATTTTTTTTATTTTTTTGTACGTATTTTTGTATTTTGAAACGCCCCCAGCCGATAACTCGAGAGTCGAGAACCAATAGGCGCAGCGAAACGCACGAGGCGGCAAACGAAAGAACGCGACGAGCCCGATTTCAGGGGCGTTTTCGTATTTTGATAAATTTTTGAGATATCGAGGTTTTAGTGACGTCATGATTTCTGAGTTTTCGACCAAAAACGGCATATGTTCAAAAATTCATATAAAATCACAGAATAGACACACAGACATGCCGTAAACGCCATTAGACTGCCAATACCATGAACAATCAAATGACTATTTTCGATTATTGATTATCGTTCCGCATTTTCCAAAATCTTGAACTGAATCTTGGCAATTTCTCGTGACTACTTCACGACCATGATACATGCATTTCTTAACCCGCGCCCTGATGGGGGGGGCCATTTTGGCCCCCCCTGTGGTTTTTCTTAAATAGCGAGAAAACGGCGGCGCGCAGCGCCGCCAAATTTTGGGTACCTTACCGGGCATCAATTTGACACCTTCACACAAAATTTCAAGTCACAGGTCACCTCAGGTCAGGAGTTATTGAGGTCAAACTGAGGTCATGTTCGAGTAAAAATGAGCAAAAAACATGACATCTTGAAACGCTCACCAATTCTACAGTTAACAAGCAATTTTAAAGTTCTTTATGTGGTTGTGTAGAGAAAAGACGGCGCTACAAAACTGCTATCTCGGATTTTCGAAATTTTGGGATTTTGACCCCCAAAAATCAAAAAAATTGATTTTTTTAGAAAAACTCGAAAATTTTCCAAAAAATTTTCGAATTTCGAAAAAAACCGGAATATATGTGATAGTTCCTGCGCTCTTCGATATACATACCAAATTTTAGATCGATACCTCTTTTTTTGGCCAAGTTATAGCGAAAAAACTGTTAAAAATTGATGACGTCAAATTTTTGAACTCAATTTTTAGCAATTCTAGACCTCGTAGCGCAAAACGGAGACCACCATTGAACTCCCCGTGACGAGCTGCATCGAATCGATACCCATTTTATGCAAAAATATCAACTTTGAAATTTGACCTAATTTGACCTGACCTTGACCTGACCTTGACCTGACCTTGACCAAAACGTGACCTAAACTGGCCCTGAAGTCTGTCTGACCCACATAATCGCATTTGTCATGTAAAATGGACCATAAAACATGTATCACACGACACTTTCATATTGTGACCCCCCAGTGACCTGACCTCTGTGACCTGACCTGGTATCAGTGACCTCAAATAGCAAAATATGTGTTTGAAGAACATTTCTCCATCGATGATTTTCAATGAAATGCATTTTACTCGATTTTACAACGCATTTCTTGAAATGCCTGTAAACGGTGAAAATTCGACCTTTGACCTGACCTGTGACGTCATCGGTTTGACCGAGGTCAATGAAATTGGGTCACAAGGTAGTTCCCCGCTGGGGCTATCCAACACCGTTTACCGCTTGTCGCTATGTTGCGTGGTTCTCGAGATCTGAGGGGGGGGCCAAAATGGCCCCCCCCCCATCAGACCGCGTTGCTCGGCAGACCCCATCTGGGCGCGGGTTAACCCTCGCATGTGTAGGGGGGGGGGGTCGGATGGACCCCCCCCCCCATGGTTTTTCGCGAATAACTCGCGTAAAAAGCGGCCGATCGCGACGAAACTTTCAGTACCCTCGCATTGATCAATTTGACACCTACCCTAAAAATTTCATGACCCTGACCCAAATGACCTTTGACCTGTGACCTCTTTTCCGAGACCATGTTTGGCCGGAATCGCGATTTCGCGTATGTCGGCTCGCACTAGCCGCGTGTTTGCAAGCTTTTCGTGGTTTCAAACGTTCAAACATGTGATTTGATGTTACTCCCGTGTGTGTCAAGGTCACCTGAAGGTCAGGTCAGGTCAATGACCTTTGGTGACCTCGGGTGACCTCGGGTCACTTTTTCGAGTTTTACATGTTTCTAGGGTAGTTTTTGGAGCCGAATTCGAATTTAGCAACCATTTGAACATTTACGAAGTAGTTTTGGTGACTTCGTAACATGTTACGAAGCTGTCAGAGGCGGTTGACACGTACTACGAATACCCGTCACGACGCCTACTGGTTTACCTGACCTGACCTGACCCGACCTGGTCTAAATGCTTCAAGACATCATCTGTGATCAAAACTAACACGATATTCGTGATCAGCACCCCGAAAAACCCCTTAGCAGCCACACTTTACGACTTTCTAACAGGTCCCGATTATCCCGACTTTGGGTCATTGACCTGACCTGGAAGGTCAACCAATGACCTAGGACCTTAAAATTGGGTATCATCGGCTTCCTCTCGTCACGGGCAACACGCTCGTTTTTTCCGCGAAGCTCTAGCTCGATCAGGGGCCAAACGGCAAAGGGGGGGTCCAACCGACCGACCCCCCCCCCCCCCCCCCCTACACATTAGAAGCTGGCAAACGCCGCACACATGCGAGGGTTAAATTGAACTTTTTTAGCCAAACACGTACACATATGATAAAATGATTGTCACCATCGTGTTCTACGCCCCAAATTACCCATAAAACATGTGTCACAGGCTGCGAATATCAGTATTGATTTTCGAGGATATGTGCCTACCGGGTTGACCTGACCTTGACCCTGACCTATGCTTGACTGACCCCTACATGGAGCTGGCACTCTTGTAGGCCTTATATGATGGATTGTGCACCGTTTTGACAGAGTTTATGACGAGAGGCGCCCATTGCGAAGTCCTGAAGTCCATGCTACTGAAAGCCCGATTTCAGGTGTTTGACCTGACCTTGACCCGACCTGTGACCTCAAAATTCAACATTAAAGTACTCGTCTGAAGCGTCTCGTCGCGTTCTTTCGTTTGCCGCCTCGTGCGTTTCGCTGCGCCTATTGGTTCTCGACTCTCGAGTTATCGGCTGGGGGCGTTTAACGCCCCCCCCCCCCCCCCCCAGCAAACGGTGGGTGGCGAAATCCCCCAGCAACTGCCGGGTTAACATCCGGCCGGCATTGCTGTCCCAGTACCCGATGACCTGTCCAACTCATAGAACTCGTGGCACTTTCAGGGCATCGCGGCGATCGCCCTCAGCCCCCACCCCAGCCCACACGGCCGGCACGCACGGGCCGCCCCGGGGCGCAGCACCGGGTCGCCGCCGGTCACGTGGTGCCGTAGAGCGCCAGCGGCGTCGGTCACGTGATCGGCGCGCGCAGGCCGGCGCCGATATTGATTGGTCAGATGAGGCCGGCGGCGTGCTCTCTGACGGCATCGATTGGCGGCCGCCGGCGGCGGCGGCGGGCCACCCCAGCTGACGACCCCGCTGCTGCCGGCGGCCGCCCGCGGGGCCAGGACGGGGGCTGACCGACTGCACGGGACCGGCGGCTCGCGGCGGGCGCCGCTGAGGACGCGGGGAGTCGGCGGACGGACACGGGAGGCGGCGCGATATCGTGACTCGGCCGGCGCACGCGCCTCTGCACCCGGACGGTAACCACTCGGCACTCGACAGTCTCCTCACAGCGCACGGCGAGCGGAGCGGTGCGGACGGTATCAGACACGAGATCGGACGGGAGCACGACACGCCCGCCGCCACCGGTGACACGGGCCGACACGGGTCGACACGGGGCCGACACGGACCGCCACTCTGGCAAACTGGCCTGGTGGTGCGGAACTGCAGCGGCGGCACACTTTGATCCAGTGTTGGGCGATTCACCGGATATGCGAGCACATTCGGTGCCATTAGGCTTCCCCTCCCTCCTAGAATAGGAATTCATGAAGCTGGCTGTCCTGACACCTCAAGTATGCAATCCTGACGGCTTGAGTATGAAGCCAGACACTTATATGCTGACCACTGAGTTCATCTCCCGCAGGTCACAGTCACGACTGCCTGTGATCCCCCTCGCCTCCATCTCCACATCAAACGGCACGTCCACTCAGCGGGCGTCACCTCCCGCCGCCTGGGGACCATTCGGCGGGCCCCGACCCTACATCTATCACCATAGCACGCCGTGGACGGCCACTATAAAACCCGGCTGTCAAAGCCACCCGGAGAGCACCGGGCGCGCATCTGTGCAGCGGTCGAGGCCAGCGCCGGAGCGTTGCCGACCCCAGGAGCCGGCAGCGGCGGAGGAGGAGCGCTCTGCGGGCTGCAATTTCATCACGACCGCAGCTGCAGCGGCCCGAGTCACGTCAACAGCAGTCAACAGCAGTAAACAGAATACAGATCGGGCGAGACGACCGCCGCTGACGGACGAGATGAGTTTAACTGCGTCGGCGCTGCAACGCAGCTGCGAGCTCCTTCAAAGCTACGGATGGTGAGGCAGAGCCACGAGAGCTGAGAGAGAGAGAGAGAGAGAGAGAGAGAGAGAGAGAGAGAGAGAGAGAGAGAGAGAGAGAGAGAGAGAGAGAGAGAGACCGCACGCTGTCGCACTCGGCAGCGGGCGCCAACAGCACGGGTTGTCGAACGAGCAAAACCGAGCCGAGCAGACGGGCAGGACGCAGCTGAGCGGGGTGCGTCAAAACAGAGCACAGCTGAGTTGCGCCGAGATCGAGTAAGAGTCGCGTCGGGCAGGCGCAGTGGGCATAATTCCCTTGCATACTCCCTTGCAATCATAGGTCGTCAGGAGAATATGGTCAGAGCCGGTCTGCAGAGCTCGGCCGGCCGGCCGGCCGGCGCCGACGGACATCGACGGCTCATCGGCCGTCACAAAAACAAACAGGATCGCCGCCATAAACAGTATCGATGATCGGCGGCGGCGGCGCCGACACCGGACAGGCGGCGCAAGACAAACTCACAAGACCTGCAGACCAGCGAGCAGGCCCGCCGACGGGACGATCAAATGATGGACAGGCGACAAGTCATGGCTCCAGGGCGGCGGGCCACAGCCGGAGACACACGCTCAGCATCACTCCGAGAGCGGATGTTATGCTGTTCAGGAAGTACTCCCGAGATAAAAAGGCGTCCTTTGTGTGATGTATCGTTGGTTTATTCGGACCACTCAGCGGACTCAGGCATCGGGTGGCGCCCTGGTATGTCCAAATTCCCGAGTCAGCAGAGAAACCGAAGATGACTTTGTCATGTCAGCACGCTGGTTGGCACAGCAATGGGGTCGTCAGCAACCTTAGCAGCAATAGTCAGCGAAGGACGGCGATTACGCCCCAATGCTTGGAAAGATTTGAGACCTTTGAAAACAGCCTGAAAAAGACTAAGCACCAGTGCTTTTTATTGGATCATGGATGAATGTGGTGAACCGTTCATTGCCGATCCCATTTTGCGCCTAGTTAGCAGTGACCTGTCACCATCCCAAAGCCCACCTGGCGAAACTGTCACCGCACCACAGGGCACCATCGGTCAGCGATGTGGGCGATCCGTCACCGGCTCGCCCGTCATCTGTCACCGATGGACCCGTCATCCGTCACCGGACACGGTCCACCGTCTGACAGACAATGGGAGCGGACCGGAGCACCCACCATCACACAACAGCGGTCCGCGGTCATGGGACCGACCATGAGCAGCGGTGGGTGTGAGGGCAGGGAGGGGGGGGGGGGGGGTTAAATGCTGAGGCAGGGGTTGAGGCGCAGCGCAGTGCGCACGGGCCTCAGCTTAGTAGTTAGTGCTGAGGCCGAAGCTTTAGGTGAGCTGGGGTAAAGGCTAGGGCCAGAGCTGAGGGTAGGGCTGAGGTTCAGCTAGGGCTGGGGATTGGTCTGGGCTTGGACTAAGGCTAGAGCTGGAACTAAACATGGGTCTAAACTGATAACTGGACTACAATAAGGCCTTTCAGCCACTAATCACAGCCTGGCTGACCACTCCATCCAAATCTCCTCTACTTTGCGGTCATCCCCCAGTGTTGAATCCCTCCGTCACGATCACGGCTGACTGGCGACATCACGACACAGCACGACAGACGTGAGGCGATGATCTGACAGAGCCGGTCCCAAGCTAAGGGCCAGGGACGCGTCGGTCGCACACGGTATATCTGCGTGCGTCTCATGCGTAGCGGCAATGTGACCGTCGGCGGTGGGGACAGCGCGTAGACCGCCCCATGCATTATTAAATCGTTCAGTAATGTTTTATTGATCAGCGACACGTCTGCCAGACTCGGATATAAAGCCCTAAAAAAGACACGCACAAAGGCGGTTACGACGTAACAAACCGACGTCCGCTTCAACAACGAAACCAAACCATGACAGCACCGCGAAAGCGAGATTCAATATATCGGTGTCCCCGCAGTGCTGTAACTCCTGCCCCGCCGTCATTTCGGTCCCGGGGCCTGTCGACGGCGTGATTACACCTCGTGCTGCCGGCACCGGAACCAATGCATTTGTGCGGGCCATAAATCACAGGTCGTATGCGATGCAAAGTGCCGTCCGGGCCTTCAAACGGGCCCCGTGCCGTCCGACCGCCGCTTTGTCACGCATGGCCCCGACTCGCCACGAGTGACGGAGCGTTGAAGATACCAACACGGCGCGGCCGGCGCCTTAAACCGCATTCATTAGAGGTGCCAGCAGGTGTTTGTGAACCGGTGTCAACATTATCACCAACAGGTGACAGTATACAGCCGGCGTGCAGCGTTGCCTGTGCAAAATGATTAGTGCAACATTTGCACCGAGCGCTGCCGTTGGAAATTATGGACCGACCTCACGGAATGATGAATGGCTGATTGATGGCATGGCTCCTTGGCTTTACTTGCATGATTAAACTGGCTATGGCTTTACCATAATTAGTTTGGTTGAAATGGACGCGTTACAATGACCATGCGCATTGAGCGTATAGGACTAAGTCATTGGCTAAAAGCAGTGAAAACAAACGCTGGGCGGCGGGCGCAGGACAGCCTCATTCCCAATTCCCAACTCAAAGCACATCAGAGAGTGACCTCCACTCCCGTTCCATCCTCACAGGCACCCCACCGGACCACATCTCGCCACGGCAGCCCACCCGATCGGCCTCGGTCCCATCACTGCCCCTTTGTTCACCGCCGCCGCCGGCAGCGTGGAGCGTGAGGAGATCGACCCTGGCTGGCCCCTCTGACACCGCACCGCGCCGCGCTGCCGCTCTGCGGTGCGGTACGCTCCCCCTCACCGCGGCGGGGGGCACATCTGCGGCGGACGGGTCGCAGGAGAGGTGAGGAGTCCAGCGCTGCACCCTTCCGCCGTCTGGTATCGGCCGCACGCAGCCGCCGCCGCCGCCATCGGCCGGTCCCAGCTGCGTGCCGCCGATAAATGGATCTACTCCGGGAGGGAGGATGGAGGGGTGAGGGATGGCGGTTGACGCCGGCGGAAGTCGCCACAGAAGCCTCACCGCTGCCGCCGCCCGCAGCATTCATAACCGGGCCCACCCATGTGGGGACGGGGACGGGGACGGCTCCAAACTGGGGGTCACTCTGACCAAACACTGACCCTGGGTGTCAATCAGCGCCGCGGGGCGTCGGGCGGGAAGCGTCCGGTCAACACACAGGGCAGTCCACACGCGGAGGAGGCGGACGAGAGGCGTCGACCGACAGACGACTGCGCCGCAGACGACGATGTCGACGTGTCACGGAGGTCACGCCGGCGGTGTCAGGGGTCAGCGGCATTTCCGGCGGCACCGCGCCGCACTCGCCGCCCGCTGCGTCCGACGAACAGTGGCGCAGCGCGACGAATAGTGGCGCGGCGCGGGGCCAGGCCGCGGCGGCGCCGGGCGCATTCCACCGAGGCGGCGGACGCGGCAGGCAAAAAGCACCGAGCGGCGGCGGTTACCCACCGGTTACCCACCGGTGCCCAGCGGTGGGCTAATCGCACGCAGAAAAACGCACGTCCCAGGACGGCCGCAGAATGACGAGGCTGGTGCGCTGGACGGGCGCCCGGCGCGCGTCGAACGCAGCCAGGTGAGGTCAGGTGAGGTCAAGTGAGGCAAGGTGAGTCAGGTATAAGGTCCGGTGAAGTCACGTAAGGCAGGGTTATTGAGTAGATCTCCAACGGTTACATGACGCCGCACGAACCTCAGCAAGTGGTAAAAGTCTAAACCAAGCACCAAGCAAGCCGAAACTGAGCTCGGCTGAATCGGTCTGAGCCCGATAAAAGTCGCCGCTGAGCGCCGATAAGTCCAGTATGGAGCCGATAAGTCGAGTCCAGGCACGGTAACAGCCATAGTTGGCGGGCCGCCGGCCTGGAACGGCCCCGTCGGGACGCCCGGACGCAGAGAGCGTCGGGGTCGAGCCTCGCCCGGCCGCCGTCTCGACGGCCGTTTACTAGATCGTTGCGGATTTTGTGGCGTTATCAGCTGGCGGTCGACGGGTGAACTTTGCAGACAGACGCACCACCGCCGTCGGACGCCAGTCGATATCGTCAGACACCGCCCGGGCTCTCGGGAAATTAGCGACCGGCGCAAGCCACCATGTCTCGTCAACAACTCGAACGAGCTCATCTCCGTCCTGCTCAACTGTTTTGCAGTCAAAGTGATCACAGGCGATCTTCAAAGGATAAAGACAATGCCGCCGGTCGAACCTGCAACAGGTGCGAGGCAGCAGTTGTAGGTTCTCCTGTCTTCCCCAGTTCTGCCGGTTGCAGTGGCTTGTTGCTGTACGCAGGACACCCATAGCGTTTCCAATCGAGAATGATGTCAGATGAAAACTCATGTCAAGACCAACGCAGCGTCGCGCATGTTTTACACCTGTCGATTCAGCTAACGACCGACGAGCAGGTCCGGTCTCACGAACGGCAGCAGAGACGGCTGCACAGAAAACAAGTCGTTACTTTTCGTCTGATCTGCGAGACGACGCGGAGACGAGCGCAGCTCCTCAGCGACCTCCGATGTCACTCTGATGTCAGCGTGACACGCAGCTCACCGGAATTCTCCACGCGATTCACAGACGAGATTTCATCGGCGGGGCCATAGTTCACATTCCTCTCAGGGTCTCAGAGGCTCCCCCACAGCCGAAGAATACAGAGCAGACCGTGAGACGGTGGGAAGATAGCGTCCGACTGTCCGTTCGTCCATTCGCCACTCCTCATCGCCGAGTCATTCCAAATGATAATTCGGTCCCATGGCTACATGGACGATTATGGTCATACAATGCCGGAGCGAGTCATTCTAATGCCGCCTCCATGTCATCATCACAAGGCCGACACTCTCATCCATCCTGTTCTCGGCGGGAATATGAGAGTCGGCACGGCGGCCCGAATGGCGGATCCTCGGTCCTCTCGCCCCCTCCCTCCTTTCCCGACATCCCAGCCGGCGCCGATCAGCACAGCTCGGCACCAACCACCCCGGCCCGCCAGCCCTCGTCACAGGGCAGATACGATCCAGCCGCACGACACCCGTCAGACTGGCGAGCCGCGGGTGTTGGCTTTGGCAGCATGGTATGTGCTTCCTACGGTGGTGCCTCACAGGGACCGTCGCCGCCGTCGCCGCCCCTTCCGTCGCTTCCAACGCAGCGGCCGACGCGTAGTACGCCTGTGCGTGCGTGGTCGACGTTCCCTTCCCACCACCGCCGCGCCAAGCCGGTCCCAGAGGGTCTCCACGCACCCTCAGTGTTCGTCGGACGACCCCTCGTCGCCAACACGTGTGCTCCACACCCCGAACACCCGCGGCAGACGGAGAGGGGACCGCCATCGACCGACGGCGACGGCGGCAGGAGGGGATCGGTGCGCTCAATCTACCGCGTCGGACGCCGCGTCCGTCCCCACGCCGCGCGCGCGCCGGCGCCGGCAGTTCCCAGGCCCAGCAGTGAGCGAGTTTCTAGGGGTCATGAAGTCATCGCCGTCTGCCGTAATCCGTGGTAGCCCGGGTTAGACGACCGTGGTGGTCATTGCGGTCAGACGATGACCGTAAACTGGCGACTACCGCCGCCGGCTGCAACGGTAGCCGCCGCCGTCACGATTCCGCCGCAGCGCCGCTGTCATGGCTCTAAGCCGGGGTGGTTCCCGCGGGCGGCGGGCCGCAATGCAGGAACGGTCCCACAATGCGAAACGGCCCCCAAACCGGCTGATCCCCCCCGTCCCCACGCCAACTCGGACCTAATCCCGGCTCAGCTCCAAAAGTAAATGGAGCGTTAAAAGTCGGTGCCGCACCTCCATCGGCGCAGACTAAAGAGAGCGACGCCCGTCAGCCTGTCGGCTTACACGTCCGCTAGTAGGCTAACGTGGCACACACTGGACGTCAAATTCAACACCGGGGCATCACAGGATTTACTCCTCACCGCGCGTCAAATTCGTCACACGCCGGGCGCCAGATTTGCCGCCCGGCTGTCCGGAGCAGCGGCGGTGGCGGCGGCTAAATCTGGCGGTCGGCAGAGCGATGCCGGCTGGGACGGCGCGCGCCTGCGGTCCTGGCGCCGCTGACTGAGCGGCTCTGCGGCAGGCGGCGTGCCGAGATCATCTCAGATCAGAGGCGCCACTCGAGTGGTTTTTGCTGACCGAGCAGGTGCACTGAGAACATATGCCGCATAAGGAGCACGTCGCACGAGCCAAGACGGTGAACTGAAGAAAGAAAATCCGCCACCGCCGCGGCCGCCGCGCTGCCCGCCGCACGGTGTCGTGACCGAGCCACGGGCTGCGGCCGGCGGATTCTGATGGGGATCAGGCCGAGCGCGGGGATGAGATGCGAGATAACGAGGCTGCCGGTCCAGTCACGACCCTCAGTCCAACCAGGCGACTCACGAGCGCATTGGAGTGTTCCGGAGTTCACAGAGAGCAAACAACTGACGGTGCCGAGCGCCTAAACTCGAACACGACTGGACGGGCAACTGAGCTGTGAAGCTCGTTTATCAAACCAGCTTTTAACTGCCCGCCAGTCTTTGAGTTCCAGCTACATAAAACACCAATTTCACCGTCAACCATCCGGAAAGCCCGGCGATAAAAACCGCCGGAGTCCTCGACAAAAACTCTCCGAACGCTCGTTATGCATGAAAGCATAAAGACAGGTGCCCGTTAGCCATTTCATCAATTCAGCTTTCCGAGTTGGGCTGTTGGAGCGCACGGCACTCAGGCATTGCGCCAGATCAGGTGAGACAAACTGACGAAAGGTCACGACACGCTCCAGGTAGCAATAGGTCTAAGGTGGAAGGAAGTCAGCAATAGCAAGAAGACAGCGTAGGTCTACCGAACACATAGGAGAGGCTTGGAACGACTGCTTTCCTAGACAGCGGACTTATTGCGTCTAGTTGGGATCAGACGAGGTACCGGGGAGATAGCTGGCAGCGCCTAAACATCGCCAGCTGGCACCGATTTAGTAGGTGATCTTTTTCGAGAAACTCACAAGACAAACAGCTCGCCTTGGAAATGACAAAACGATGTCCGTCTTGACGAGGAAATAAAGCAAATGAAAGAAAACTTGTAGTCGTTAGCCCGCCAATTCCGAAACCTGTCGAGGTTTTTCGAATGGCGGGGAAAGAAATTGGCCGTTCCGCTGGCCTGCAGCACAAGAGACATGATTAACTGCCGTCCCGGGGGAAGAAAATTACATTCGGACTCGGACCGTAAATCAGTGTCCGTGTTACCGCCCAAATTCCGGCGACCTTTTCTAAACGGCAGAAGTTCGGACTCTGTCGGTATTCTCCCGGCTCAAATACCAGCCATACTCAGTGTTTCGTAATTCTGTTTACCGCACCGGTAAGATTCAGATCTGGTATGTTTGGGCGAGGCGGCATTATCTGATATGATCTGTCCTTCAAGACGGAGTCCCTATATCACTTACAGCAGGGGCGGGCAAAGTCCGGCCCGCGGGCCGGATGCGGCCCGCCAAGCTCCGGCGTCCGGCCCGCGGCCTGGATAGGCAGTAGAGTTGCAAAGTTTCCCCCAAAGGCTGCTACCGGCACCGCCCCGCCCCACAAATTTTTTGGGGGATACCGGCATGCTACCACGCCCAAAGCAAAAACACCACCAAATTACCGGCATACTAAAAACCTGCATTGTTGATTCCAGTTTACCCCTACAAGAGATGCCACATTTTCCTCTTAGTGTCCAAAGTTTGAATCATATGCTAAATTTTTTTTTTGTGCAAAACAAAAAATACCGGCATGCTACCGGCAAGACATGCCAGATACCACAAAAAACCTGCGGTAGTGAAAAATTACCGGCATGCCGGTAATGCGGTAGGGAAACTTTGCAACTCTAATAGGCAGCCAGCATTGCAATCCGGCCCGCGAGCCCTACGGAAGCCCAGTTTAGGATTATGGTTCATCCGAGTTCAGTAGCAATAGCACCACGGTGACCTGCTGTTCTTCAGTGAGGCACGCTGGCTGAGTCGCGGCGCCATGCTGTCCCGTGCTTGCGAGCTCAGGCAGGACATCGCGAGCTTGAAGCTCGCGAGCTATATGAGAAAAGCTCGTCATACGCCGATAAATTCAGTGATTCCAGGTGGCTGGCTGACCTGGCTTTGCTCACGGACATCACATCCCACCTGAACACGCTGAACACAAAACTTCAGGGAAAGGATCTTCTGCTCCCCGACATGTATGCGCATGTCACTGCCTTCGAGGTGAAGCTTCGTCTGTGGGAAGCCCAGGTAGGTCGAGGACAGCTTGACCACTTCCCTCGCCTGGCCACCTGTGCTGCGGAAGATGTTGCCCGCGATGGATGTGCCGCTGCTCTTGCCACTCTGCGCCAGGAGTTCACGAACCGCTTCGCTGGCGTTCGGGAGCTCGCTACCGACTTCAAGCTGGTGACAGCACCGTTCGACTTCAGTGTCGACGAAGCGCCGGTATCCCTACAGATCGAGTCGGTGGAACTTCAAAGCAGTGATGAACTCAGAGGAAAGTTCCGAACCTCTTCGCCTGTGCCCGTCTTCCGCGATGTCATTATCTCCACTGGCGGATATCCCAACTACATATCGCACGTCCAATGCATCGCTGCCATGTTCGGTAGCACGTACTGCTGCGAACAGCTGTTCTCCAAAATGAAGTACGTGAAGTCCCGCCTCCGATTCAGACTGTCTGATCGTCACCTGAATGACGTCCTCAGGCTGAGCTCGACGACATCTGTGGCGCCGAATGTCGAAGGGCTTCTTCACGGCAGGAAGCAGCACCACCCTTCGCACTAAAAACAAGGGTGCGGTGATCGAAGGACGCATTCCGGTACCTTTCTGGGACAGCATGAAGGGAGTGACGTGGAGTATCGTGTCAATACAAAGAGCATGTGAATCACAAAGTATTTTGTCTTCTTACGATCGAGAAAAGTTTTGCGGCATAAACCAAGAAACTTAACATAAACATCAAGGTAGCCCGCCGTCTCCAGCTTCTTGAGGCACTTCTCAAATAGGTAAGGTGAGTCGTTATTTCTATGATTCCTGTGTCTGTGCATTTTACAAAAGCAGACTTGATTTTTAGTACGGCTGTCATGGGTCAAAAGTCATTCGTTTGATAAGTGTAACTATAGTTATTTGTCTCTGTCATGAGACAGTCATTGAACGTCGTTAGTCAGTCGCGTCATAGCAACATAGCATCCATTTTAGTCATTGAAAACGAAACTCTGGCGAGCTTAGCACTCAGGCCCCCCAGTTGCTCACAAATGCAACACCCGGCCCGCGCTCCCAAAAGTTTGCCCGCCCCTGACTTACAGGAAGCCGTCTCTCCAGCAGCGCTCTGGCAACTGAAACTGAACCTCCAGCCGCCACAAAGCAGTCGCTGAGCGCAGCCTACCGACCGGATGTCTCACGGCGACCGCTCTCACATTCAGCCCTTCAACGGGTCACCTTGTCTGCAGACAGACGCCACGGGGTCACACCACCGACTCGGTGACCCTCAGAGCGCCCCCGGCACCGGACGCCGACCCTGACTATCTCCGGCCATCGCGGCACGGCGGCCGACACAACCAGCCCCGGGCGTCTCCAAACAATGGCCGACCATCGGCCGACCATCGGCAAACATGGGCCATCCATCGGCCGACGGCGGCCATTTCGACGCGACAGTCGTGCCGGAGACAAAGGCCGACGCGGCAGAGACAAAGGTGACGCGGCGCTGACGCCGTCCGACGACCGACAGCGCGCGTTATGGATGCGCCCTGGGACCATTACCGTTCGGGGAAGTGCTGAGACCGGCGACCGGCGCGGCCAGCGCGATCACACGGCGTTCGAGCACCCCTCGAAGCCGCTCCACGGCCGGCGCTCCGTGCCTTCACCGTGATTAGCCTCGCATGTCCGCCGGAGGCCGCCCGCACGTGATTTTACAACGCGTCCACCGAGCAGCGGAAGTAGCCATTAGGCGAACAAATTAATCCGGCTACCGCGACCGTAAATGTCGGAGCGGACACAGTGGCGAGCACGGACATAACGTCTGGTATGTCACGAGAAGCTCGGGGGTGGACACACAGGAAACGGCTCGGCGCTGGGGGCGCGGCCGGAGGAAATACATTCCGGGTTCGAGCCAGGCAGAACCTCGCTAGGTCGGGTCGGAGTGAGGGCGACATAATGCCACGAAGATAGCACCAAGCAGCGTCGGCCGACAGTCCTCGGCATCCGGCATCGGATGGCGATCCCAGGAGCCGCCGGCGGCGGGGACGGGCGAGGTCATCTGCCCAGCTCGGCGGACTGGGGAAGGGCGGCGCCGAGACCGCTGTGGCAGGTGGCGGGGAGGAGAGGAGGAGGAGAGGGAGAGAGGAGGAGAAGGTCGCCGCCGCCTCCCCCACCGCCACTAATTACCTGGCTACCGGCCGGGTGGAGCACAGCACCTGGACAGCCGGCCGCAGAGGTCACACACGGGATATGGTGTGGCGTGTATGGCAGCTAATACAGAACAGAATTGCGAGATAGTAAGATCCGTCGCAATAGTAAGCCTCTAGCGTTGGAACACCTCTCCTCTGTAACAAAGCCAGAGCCAGTAACAAAGCCAGCTCCTCTCATCCAGAAGCCAGACAGAGCGACTATCGCCCTGACTACAGGGTCAAGAGTCACCGTCAGTTGACTCAAGGACAGATAAATTCATCTTCGAGTAGGTAACGCTGCCAAACTCAGAACAGGCGGCAGCCGGGGCCGACAGCCGGTAGCCGGGGCTACCAGGAGGCAGGCGGCACACAGCTGCAGCGCGTTTGCAACATGGCCAATAAGCGGGGACCAGTGCCGAATATCAGCTGTCGCAGTCGCGGCGACCGTTGGTCCCCTCGCTCCGCACATGTCTCGCCACCCGTTCGGTGGGCGTCAAAGGCAGCTTCACGGGGTGCCTGGGAAGGGCAGAGGACCAGCTGGAAGGCAGGCAAGCGTCTGATAAGTGGAGTGGGAAAGGGAGCGAGGAGAGAGGGAGGATGAGAGAAAGAATAAGAAAGCGAAATAGAAACAGACAGAGAAAGAGAGAGAAAAGAGAAGGGGAGGATGTAGACTAAAGATGAGCAGCGAAGGAATCTCTCTGTCACATTAGCCTCTGATCGGCTCTGACCCAGCTCCAGCCACCTCTCCGTCCCAGCCCACAGGACCTCTGGAGGCGTCGCTCGGCCCAGCCCCGAGGAGCGGCACGCGGGCCATGATCGATGGAGTAGCGCCGCGGGCCGCCGGCCGGCCTAGGTGCCAGTGCCGCCGGGCGCGGGCGGCACGGCGCCGCTCGGCCGGCCGAACAAACGGCGTGATTACACGGCGCGGCCGGCCGGTGACGGAGCGCGCCGTCGGTGGTTACGGGGCGGCCACAGGACGGTTACGGGGCGGCCACAGGGCAGTTACGGGATGGCCACAGGGCGGTTACGGGATGGCCACAGGACGGTGACGGAGCGGCCACAGGACGGTCACGGGACGATACAGGACGGCCGCAGTCTCACAGACCACAGGTCGGTAAGAGGTCTGCTTCGACAGTCACTGATGACAGACTGACATTGCGGACACGCCGAAAGCAACGTACTAATACGCAATTGAAGCGTAAATTGAAGCTAAAAAGCTAAGCCGCGAAAGACATAGCAGCATAACTTCTGGAATGACTTTCTTTCTCATTTAGCAACCAAAGCGGAGCGGTGAGGCGCGGGACCTCCGAGCTGCGTGTCGCAGCGCCGGCGGCCCGCCGACCACCCCGGCCTCCGTCGGCCAGGTCAAAGGTCAGGGGTCAGCAGGGGTCAGCGGCCGCCGGCGGCGGGCCGGCTGTCGCCGCGCGCGGTCGATACACGACGCCGGCCGACCGCCGCCATTGCCGAGAGCAGGATCCGGGTCATGCCGCGGTGCCACCCTCGTGAGACGCAGCCCAGACGGAGGTGTTGTTCCGGGACCTCATCAGCATCGGTGGAAAATCAGAATAAAACTAAACCAAATCATATCACCGTCGCACCACACTCGCTTATTTAGTTGAGTTGGACGAGAAAAGGAATCAAAGCGAATTCACAATGTGATCTCAGCTTGTACGACTATTCAAATCCGTAACCAAGTCCAACCAAAATCAATCACACTGCTAATGCTATCAAATTTCAATAAAATATAAACCAACTTTAAATATAAAATCACAATAAAAAGAAATCAAAATAAATTATATTCCGAATTCGGCTCAAACGAAATCCAAAGGGGTCACGATACGAGACACGTGGATCACATCTTCATTCGAATCTAGCTCATACCGCTTCTGCGTCTGAAGCCCGGCAGTGCGGTTCAGAGCTTGTTTCAGCAGAAATGTGCAACTATTTAACCCAGCGTGGCCATTCCATACACTTTAAAAGAATTTCATCAGAAACAATCATCTTTGCCCAATTAGCAGCGCTACATTCATCCACACGCTAGGCATTTCTCATCGATCAAATATCAAAATTATTGAATGGACATTGCACAACGCACATTACATATATAAAACGCCATCATATCAGAAAACTGTGCCCTACTGGAGCAATGCCTACGATTTTCACTTCTGATATTACATGAAATCATTTATAATGGTGCGCTGCATGGTGCACAGATCACAGCGTCAGGTCTGCACCATTCCCTGGCGTGGACAGTGCTCGGACGGGCAGGTAGCCCCAGAGGGAGCCCGTGCTGCCCCGGGTCGGATCGGGGAGGGACAGGGAGGGTAGGAGAGGGACTCGGAGGTGGGGAGGGACGACACCGCCGCAGCTGTCGGCCGGCCCTGTCGCCGGCGACAGTTGGTGACAGCGCGGGCCAGGTGTCGCCCAACAGCCCATGTCTCGGTGTATGTCCGCATAGCAGCGTCTCCGGAAAACTCGCGTCTGTCTTATGGCCGGCATCATTAGTGAGTTGCGCTATCATCGTTGATGTTGTTATAAATCCTCCTAATCAACTAATGAAACAGCCGCCGACTTTGGCTCCAGTTTCGTTAGGCTGCCAGATCCCTGTTTAGACAGGGAGAAGTTCGCGTAAATCGATCGCAAGAGTACCGCGGCCGGGACGTTAGATAGCCCTCGCTATGCCTGCAGTGCATAGAGCACGAGATCATACAACCCAAAAGGCGGTCTGGAAGCGGTACCGTCACCTAGTCGATCAGACCATGTACCCGATTTAGCTTATCAATCAATCGAGGCGCCCGTAAACTAACATCACCACGAGTCCAGACACCCGACATCCAGGCGACAATGTCCCTCGTCACCCAGGCGCCCGCGACATCGGCCAGCAGGCCATGTTACATGGTCCCGGGACAGATAGAGGCCCACTCCCACCACCGCGCTCCACAGATGTTTGACCACGAGCCAAATACTCCGCAAAACAAACACGGTCGCTGCCAGGTACATACGTCTCTCGTCCTTCACCCGAGCTCGGGCTGAGTCACCGGAGCGATCGCCGCGGCCCGGGCATACCACAGCCATGTGGCTCCGCCGGCTCCCCGGCCGGCCGCTCACCGGGCCCGGAGGTCGCCGGGCAGCGACACCGCGACGCCGCGGAACCTCAGGCCACCGCTCGGACGATGCCCTCGCGCGGCGTCTTCCTCAGGGTCCCTCCAAATCGCGTCACCGGATCCGCCCCCTGCCGACGAGCTGGCTCCCTCACCGGCGCCCCTTCCGTGCGCGCGAGCTCCGGTTACCAAGTACCTGTCTGTTGGGCGACGGGGAGCCTCCCGTCCCGCCCCGTACCGTGCCGTACCGTCGCGTCCCGTACCGTCTCCACAGGCACAGGGGTATGCACGCCTGAAGTCCATATCGTACCTAATCAGCAAGCACACCGAGCCCCTCTTTTGGCTAGCACTGTCCCCACACTGCGTCTCGGCGTCAGACGATTGAGTTCGAAGCGAAGCCAAGTGAGAAAGGATTGGGTATGCAATGCATGATTTTATTTCCAATGGGTCGGTCCCGCTTTGCAGTTCACGAGAGCTTCTAATGTTCAGTGGATGTTACGGCATGCAAGCTTCAGGAGTAACACATACAAGGAAGGAGATACACGGGAAAAGACAAGCGAAGGAACAGCGCGACAGCGAACAGATAAGTCCCTTATCCCCAACTTATCCCCAAGCTCTCTTTGTCCCGGGACGACCTGTGGTACCCGCCAGAGGTCAGTGCTCCAGAGTGACGGTCACACCTGTCCGGAATGCCGCACAGGGGGACAGTCGAGGCCGCCTCAGGTTGGAGGTCATCTCACCGAGGCGACACGTTACGCGACGGAAAATGCGATGGTATTGATAGACGGGCGACGTTTTAGGGCGCCGTGGCGTCAGAATGTGACAGGAAACGGGGCGGGTGGGGCAGTGTAGCGTCTGGTGTGAGTGGGACTGACAGGATGAAATGGCCGTGAATACAGAGGCAGCGCGGAATTCAGAGCCCGCCCGACGGCTGGGAATGAAGTTTTAGTCCGACCACACCGTTAGTCTGGTATCTTAACCAGACCAGCTGCGGCTCCGTTTTTCGAACCACCAAATAACGTCTGTTCCGACCCCTCTATTCAGCTGTCGCTCTCTATTGTCCTACCCGGCAGTTAGCCAATTTTCTCGAGCCATCCCCACCCTTCCTCACGCCCCACGAGCACAAAAACGTCCCCCACTCCCTCCGTACGCCCTGTGAACAAAAAACTATCGATCCCTGGGGAGCAGGACCTCGGAAAAAAAAACTGGCGTTGAGTTTGTCTCGCAGATCCCACAACAACTGAGATAAATACATGTTTGCCCGCTCCAACATATACATGAACACGTGCAGCGGTGTAGTCAACGTTACGTTGTGTCTCTGCGGTAAACGTTATCATTCATAGGACAAATTCCCACTGAGAACATCGCTATCGATGAGGTAAAAAGGCCTCGCGTTCGGGCGCCTAAAATTGGAAAGACGCCACACAGTTTCGAAGACGGCGTGCGTTGCGTTACGCAAGTTTTCAGACTTCACATGCAACGCTAAATATTGCGGCATAAATCAGGCAGGTCCCTTGTTTGTTGAATGGATAGAGGGCTTATATTAATATTGCGCTGAGTGATCATTGTCTTAGGCACACAAGACGCACTTTAGCGAAGACAATCTTCCACTTCCCCACAGAACTAAACAAACGCAGGTGAGGACGCTCTCAGGTGGTGCCAAGAGTCATCTACTGGCACCGTGTCACCTCTTATCGACAGATACACAGCACACACATGCACAGTTATACACACGTCATCACAGAGCCCAGCCGACAAGCAACACTTCACAAATGACACTAAGTGACTTAGGACAGCACCGAAAAGCACACAAGTGTTAGAGAGAAGAACAAAACACCGTTCCAATAAAGCCTAAATTACCACCCCATATCCTCACGGTTAAAGCAGCACAGCAGTGCCCCCCCCCCCTCCCCCGCTCCCTCACTAAAGTACGGTACTCACCGGGTCCGGAGGAGCGGCTGCGCGTGTTCTTCACCGTCACCCAGAAATCGATACTCTTCTCCGGGCCGAGCTCCTCGTAGTCCCACTTCTTCTTCACCTTGACCTGGCCGTTCGGCTCGACCGTCACCCACGGGTTCTCGTCGCGAATCTTGAACGTCTCCGACTCAACCTCCTTGGTCAGGATGAACATCTCCTTGCCCACCTGGTTGCCGTCCTTCTCGCGGAACTCGAGCCGTTTGGTGGGACGCACGGCGCGGCGCACGCGGCGCTTGGCGATCCGGTGCTCGTCATCGGCTGCCGAGACGTCGGCCTTCTCACCCTCATCGGGCGTCAGGCCGAACTCGACGTGCACGCGGGCCGGGGCGCTGGTATGGTACCGACGGCCGTCTCGCACGTCGCTGGCCGACACGAGGAGTTCGTAGGCCTTGGCGCGCGGCGCGCCGGCCAGCAGGATCCTGCCGGTCAGCGGCTCCACGACGAACACCTCGCTGGGCGCCGCCAGCTGGAAGCTGATCCGATCGCCGTCAGCGTCAGCCGCCTCCAGCCGGCCCACCTCGGCCATGTGCGGCGTCGACAGCGGCGCCGCGAAGGTGAACAGCTCGCGCGCCAGCACGGGCACGTTGTCGTTGCGGTCGATCACGTGCACGAGCACGTGGCAGGCGGCGCGCTCGTCGGCTGCGGCCAGCTCGATGGTGATCTCGTGGCGCGCGCGCTGCTCGCGGTCGAGCGGCGCGGCCGTCACCAGGCGCACGCCGGTCGCCGCGCCCCGCCGCGGCTCCAGCCGGAACAGGTCGTCCGGGTCTCCGGCTATCAGGCTGTACCGGGCCTCCGGGGCGGCGCCGCCACCTGCCACGATGGCGCCGGCACCCTCCACGTCCGCGCCGGCCGGCTCGTTCTCAAACACGTGCGCCTCGTAGAGTTCATGGTCGCAGTGGAGCGGACCGCCGGGCGGGCGCACTCGCACCTCCAGCGGCACCAGCTCGCCGCCGCGCTCGGCCTGCAGCGGCACACGCGCGCCGGCCAGGTCCTGGAGCGGCAGCACGGTCATCAGCCGGCCGCCGGTGACCATCGCGAACCGCTCACTGTACTCTGAGGGCAGCAGCACCGCGCCAGAGCCCAGAGTCGTCACTATGTGTCCCACCGGAGCGTCGGCCGGCGCGTTCAGACGCCGCACCGGCTGCGGCGGCTCCTCCAGCACGGCCGATGCGGCCGCCGGCGGCCACAGCGCCGCGCCGCCGAGAACGACGGACAGTAACAACAGCGGCAGAGGCGGCGCCATGGCTCGGCCACGCGAGGCCGCCATCACGGCGCGCAGGGTCGCTCCTCGGGCCGGAGAAACGGTCCGGCGCTGGGGATCACGACGGTGACTTCAGCAGGGCCTGTGGAACAGAGCACGTGATGTCAGCCGGGCTGGCAGCATGGTCAGGAGAGTCAGCGGGAGTGGCGGACTAGGCTGAGCTAGGATGAAAAACTTGGGGTGCACAAGAGAATGCCCTGAACTGAAAACAATGTGTACGAAACCAATGCTAGGCAATGAGACAAATCCAGAATAACGGTCGAGAAATGCAAAACTAACAAGAAACCGTTTGCTAGCCTGAATCACGAAATTTCACACGTCCTCAAAGTAATTATCCTCTCGTAGGTAATTTGACAAATCGACGGCCAATAAAACCTCACAAGAGTCTACTAGAGATTGACACCATGGGCTCGTTGGACGTGTTATCTGGAATCTACGATCAGCAGCTGTGTGACGGACGGCACGGAGACTAGTTCGACCGGGAGGTCCACGTCGCCTACTGAACGCCCGATTAAGGACGGGGGAACGTGGACAGAGGGACGGGACAAGAGAGAGAGAGAGGGTGAGATAAGAGGGAGGGGAGGGACGGGGAGAAAGAAGAGAGGAGAGGAATCGTCAAACGACGATGCTCCAAGCGACCGTCGTGACACCGCAAAAAGTTTGCGACGGACAAAACAGCACCCCATTCCGATCATATTGGGGAAAAATATGGACTAGCCAGTGGCATGTTCAGCCAGAGGCCTCCGACCGATCGGCGCTTCACGCAGCCACGACGATCCATGATCCGTAATTGGTGATCCGTGATCTGTGCGATCCCAGCGCCCCGTGCACGACCGACGTGATGAGTACCAGACGCGACCCGTGCGCCGGCCGTGAGCCTATGTCATCAGTCCGGGCTGCGTCACATAACGCTGATCGCCCAGCGGCTGGCCGTGCCAAGAGCAGTGCATTCCGCGGCCGCGCTGCTGGTGACACAGGACCGCCGGCCGACAGCCAACGGAGGTCAGGGCTGGCACAGCTCTCTGTGGCCAGCTGGGGGGATGCCGCCGGCCGGCAGTGGGGTCGGATTGTCCCGAGCCAGCTAGGCTGTCAACTGAACACGGTGTGCTGTTGGTATCTGTCAGGGAACCGGCGGACGTGGAAATCGTAACGAGACAAGCGCACTGAAATGTAAGGATTCAAATGTTATCAGCATACCATGCACCTGACAATGCAGTACCTATCCCCTGCCATCACGTCGCCCAAAAGTCGTGCTTGACGACAGGTAAAATTCACGCCTTTCCGACAGAGACTGACAGCGACTCGATTCAGTGATCCCGCGTGGTCACTGGGTCGCCTCTGTATCCCGATCGACACCATCCATTGATCCAATTTGTGAGCGACGCCCTCGATTATTCCCGGCCTCTTGTGAGCGCGGCAGCATTCGTCAGTGCAAGAAAACAGCTCAGGGAGGCATCAAACGACATATAGAGGAACAGACAGCAGGACAATGATTTGTGGGTCAGTAATTCAGCTAAATCCTATATCAAAATTGGGTTCCAGCCTCAGACAAGAGTTGACAAAATCAGCCTATCACTGGGCAAAAGTTCAGCTTGAAATATGGTTACATATTGACATAGATGGAAAATGATATAATTGCTGAAAACCAATAGGTAGATTTAGAAAAGAGATATGCTATGGGTATGGAGCAAGATAATTGCAGCTGGCAATAGGGTCAAAATGATGAAGTTCACAACAAACACAAAATATAATCACAAGCTCATATGGTGACTCAATTAGGGGCCAAGGCAGGAGCCTTAGGTATATCAGTATGCACAATGCACATGTTTTACATTTACTTGATAGGGTGATGCATGATCAGACAGGAAAAGTAGTGATATCCTTATTCATATTAGGTAATTAAAAAAGGTAGACAAGCAAGTGCAGAGCTTCAGTCTCACAATATTCTCACAGCTTCCTTTAATAAAGGGTCAAGGCAGAGGTGAAAGATGTGATCCGCAAGTGCACAAGCTTGGAATTACTATGTAGCACGTAGACATTTTCCCAGTATTGAGATCTTGAAAAGGATAGGTATAAACTCAACTCAACAGATTCCGCCAGCATTGCATTACCTACGTCAAACTGTGAAGAAAAAAATGTAAAAATTTGATGCAACAGCATACCTATCCAGAAAAGCTCTCATTCACATTGACATGAACTAAGACACAGGGATTATAAATACATTTGCACAAAATGCTTGTGTGCATTTTGCACAATTTGAAAATATGCATCAAAGTTATCAACTGAACCATACTATGTCCATCACCATTACCCAGGCTCAAACTGATAGGTATCATTCAAATATTGGTATTAGTAGAGCAGACATCACACGAAGGTTTTCGACGTCTGCTCTACTAATGCCCAAATATCAAGCCAAATCAGCATGCATTCCATGCAATCATTGAGGTTTGGCACTGAATTGGAATATGTCAAGCATGAAGCATGCTGATGCTGCAGGTTCACAGGCACCTGTACAGCAGGATGCAAGATCACTCATTTGCCATATTTTGGCAATATCGGCAACATGTCATGCACACCTGACTGACAGAAACGCCGGCAGCAGAAGGATCGTTGATCAGACCGAGAATGAGAACCAGGAATAATGAAATGCAAGGCAAGGTTCCTTCTTCACCCTACCCAGACAAGCAATCAAGCTAACAACAAAGCCCCAGCCAACAGTCCCTACATTGTAAAACCTCGAATGTTCTTGCAGATTCACTCGAAATCCCTCTTCTATGCGGAGCACCACTGACACAGCCCACCTCACACGGTCACCTCGCGTCAATACTCGCCGGCCCGCATCAAACAATTTCAAAGGAGCTGCTGGTGCTGCCATCAAGCGGACACCGATGCAACTATGAGTGGAAAATGGCGGAGCTACGGAAAGGGATAGGGCTACTAAAATAACATATACACCTTTACAGCCTAGTGCTATCATTTCATTGTGGAGATTGAATGACCTAACACGACAAAAGGGACCAAAGAACAGCTAATAATAGAAACAATGAAAAAAGAACATCAAGTTAAATGATACATTTAATAAAAAGGGTGATTATATAGCGTTGTTTACCTATTTTACCACGGTCTCGTTCACGCCGGGCATCAGCCGCGACACCTATAAAAGTTTATGAGCGGCTCTAGCGCCACCGTGAGTGATATTGGGCTCCCAAATCACAGATCGGTGAGCTGTCGAGTGTCTGCACGTCGGTGTTATCCATGCACACCTGTGATCAGTGATCTTAGAGAGCTAGGTATTCATATATACACTACCTACTGGTATATACATACATACAGTAACACTGGCGGATCCAGAATAGCGGTTTCTGACTCTGCGGCGGGCACATACCCGAAAAGATTCGTCCAAATAAAAAGCCATATCGGATTTCAATTCGCACTACCCTGCCCGCGCCGCGCTGGTGGCCTGAAATCAGTAGGTAGGTAGTGGCGGAACACCTTCAATTAAGGGGGGGGAACACTGCCGACTTTTGGTCCCATTCTTTCCCTGCAACGATGCTAAAATCAAAGGGGGGCACGGTGCCCCGGTGCCCTCCCCGTTCCGCCGCCTATGCCTGAACTTTCCGCCGAGTGCTGGGGGGGCGTTTTTACGCCCCCGTCTAACTCGGCTTCTGGGCCACGTAGCGACACGCGGTAAGCGGTAATTGAAAGAGCGTCACGAATAAGGAAGAAAACACTTCGGTCATTTTTAAGGTCAGGTCAAAGGTCAGGTCACCAGAGTTCATCAAAGGTCAAATTTAGTCCATTTCAATAATTTTGGAAACTGCCAACGTCTAACTCGGGAACTGCAGTTGAGCTACAGCACCGCGGAAAAGCGCATTCGATGGTCCCATTACAGACCTTTCTGAGTACCTACCTAATGTTCTCAGATTTACCTCAGGTCAACGGTTTAGCCTCAACGAGGGCAAAAACTGTAAAAATAGCTGTTTTCACGAAAAATGTTGTTCGGCAATAACTTGTCTCTAGAAATAGGTCACAGTGACAGGTCAAAGGTCATTTGGGTCAGGGTCATGAAATTTTATGGGTAGGTAGGTAGGGGAGAGCGGGGAGAGTTGTATCATGTCCAAGTTGTATCAGGGCGAATTGTGCCAAACATATCCAATAGATGGCGATCGTGACACGACCAGCCGACAAGGTTTTCCGGGCTCCATCTTTCCCTGTTCTGTCGTGTGGCTGGGTGGACGCGTCTCGAGGTGAGAGCCGATTTTATGTTTTTTTTTAATGTCATTCTAAAAAAAATAAGTTGCAAGAAAATGTGTGTTTTGGGCATTTAAATGTGCACGAATTTGAAAGATCTCCGTAGCGGTGGTGAGGGCAGGTTCTAAGGCTGCGTGAGTGAAAATGGATTTCTCCAGCTCTCCGCTGTTTTTGAGCACGAGGATGTTTTTCCAAGACGGCGGCGAGGTACATGTTGTATCAGAGCCGGGTGGGGTATGTTGTAACATGTATGTATGTATGTATGTATGGGTATGTTGCTGTTGATCGCAAAAGCTAAGCCCTGGCTGGCGTTTGTAGGTAGCTAGTCAATACTCGTTCCATTTCGGCACGATGTGTTGGCTTCTTTGCTCTTAACGGGCCACTTTTGCGTCTACTCTATTAATGTTTCGTTGGTTTCGATGTTTCGTTCGGATTGACCTAAGTTTGGTCTATTAAAAGTGAAGCCTTTGAGCATATACATTGTATTAACCCCATTTAATGTTGTTGTTATGTTCAAAACCAGTAGTAAGCACACTCCCTGAAACGTGAAATAGTGATACAAATTACCCCACCATGTGATACAACTCACCCAAGCCATGGGGCAAGTTGTATCAAAAACATTGTTCTATTCGGCAGACCGTAGATTAAAAACTGGTAGAGGTAGCGGAAAAGTTACTTTGCACAAAAAAGCAGAAGAATCAAGGAAGGAGATAGTATGGAAATAATGAGTTTATCACGGATAGTTACGAGGTTATGGGTCTCGGAGTAAAAACTGATACAACCCACCCCACTCTCCCCTACCTATGGGTGTGAATCGAGGGCCTACTGAAAGTTTCGTCGCGATCGGCCGCTTTTTACGCGAGTTATTCGCGAAAACCCTTAGGAAGGGGGTTGCATCAACCCCCTTCCCCCGGTGCTGGCGAGGCGAGGGTTAAAGTAAAACCTAAGGATGTAAGACACATTTTAACCCTCGCCGGCCGACGGGGGTGGGTGTAGGGGAGAGCGGGGCCAGTTGAAACACGGGGTCAGATGAAACATGGCTTTATTTTCAACAGTATGCAACATATGGCGTTGCCGACACCACTGCGCATCCGCGCTCGACCACTTCCTTTGTCAACGGCGTTTGGGCGGCAAACGGACGGTAGTTTTGATTTGACACTTGTTTTTGTGTTTTTGAGGGGCGTTTGGGAGAAATCGTTCTTATGAATATTTTGTGATATCTCATATACCTTTGTTTTCTGAAAGAAGAACTCCTGGCTCCGGAATAACACCTTATTTGGCCCTTCATATTCAGCATGATGCCGTCCCTCCAGCTCGTTTGACATGTGCTTTACGGCGCGTGCGAGATGGCGGGAGCGGATGGGGTCAATTGAAACACTTCTCTGAGGGTCAGTTGAAACAGGGCCACAGGCCGTTTCAATGGACCCCGGTGACCTTTGCAATGGTTATTGTTCAGGGGCTGTAAACATTAAAGGAAATAGTCCACCTTTGAAATGAGCTTTTAAACTGAAATAGTAGTTAAATAGAGCTCAATTTCTGACCCCTTTTTCTCCAGCCTTTTGCTTGAAAGCAAACTATAGCCTGAGATATTTCTCATTTTTCTCATCCGCCCATTTTACCATAGTCTATGTACTTTATGTCACCTATTATGAGGAACTTTGCACTTTTAGCTTTCCAACGACCTATTGAATGTAGCATTTGGAAAAGTAAACCGGACAAAATATCTCCTTAAGAAAGTGGCCTTAAAGAGGAAAACATCCCATTGTTAAGGATAGGTGCAATTGACCCCATGGGCTGGTTCAATTGACCCTCGCATCGGGGTCATTTGAAACGGGCGTAGAGCTGTTTTATAAGCATGCGTTTGCAGCAAAATATTTTTGAAACATAATTTTACATATCTTAAAATAAAGCCAAAAGAGCATATTTTTTCATTGCATTGTGCATTTTTCGAAATGACAACTAGATCTCGCTGTGCATGTCAATATATAAAAAGTGGTTCAACTGGCCCCGCTCTCCCCTACAACCCCCCCCCCCCCCCCAGGTTTTTTTTTTTCGCGATAGCTCCGAACGCGCTGGCGATAGAGAGCTGAAACTGGACATCCCTGACCTTTAATTCAAGCCGGATCTTTTGATACCAGCCGCATTTTCCGGTCAAGTCAGGTCACTGACCTATGACGTCATAAGTGAACCTCTGCACGGTCTTCAGATGTCGCAAATTCGCAACGCCCTCACTGCCAGAGGAGCTTTCACAGGGAAATGAAACTTGCAGGACCTAGTATCCATTACGAGTCTCACAACTTGTATATCTCGGATTTTTCCGGTAATATGAGGTCAGGTCAATTTCGTGACTTGACCATTACCTGGTCCTATAAGTCAATGGGGAAAAATGAAAACTGCTCATCTGACGCCGGAAACGATCCCCAACTATCTCAATCACACAAAATCGTGATTTATGCACTCCTTGCAAGGCTTGATGCGTCACTTTTGCTATGTTGACGTTGCGTGACGTCATTTATGATGTCATTAGGGTTATAGGTATTAGTTTTTCGTCAATAACTCCCGATCAAATGGAGCTAGCGAGTCGGGAAAGCCACCAATGGACTCAGGAAGACCTGCCGAATCGAATGATATGCGACATGCCCCGTCGACCAATTTCGAGACCTGGGGGCGCTGACCTGACAGTGAGCTGAGGTCAACACCCTAAGGTGACCTCACCCAAACAAAAAGTATAACATTCGACGCGCATGAGCGAGGCAAACATGATGCTGCCAAAATCGCGGCTCTACGGCCGTTTTTTATTGCAAAGTTATTCACCAAAAACGGAACCGTACCTAGGTACCTAAGGGCACTTGACCTGAACTCAGAGATCACCAGTTGACCTAGGACCTTAACCCTCGCCGGCCGAGGGGGGGGGGCGGGTGCCCCCCCCCCATAGGGTTTTTTCGCGATAGCTCCGAACACGCTGGCGATAGAAAGCTGAAACTTGGCATACCTGACCTTTGATCCAAGCCGGATCTTTTGACACCAACCGCATTTTTGGGTCAGGTCAGGTCACTGACCTATGAGGCTATGACGTCATAAGTGAACCTCTGCACGGTCTTCAGATGTCGCAACTTCGCAACGCCCTCACTGCCAGAGGAGATGTCACAGGGAAATGAAACTTGCAGGATCTAGTATCCATTATGAGTCCCACAACTTGTAAGGTTGTTTTATGAGGTCAGGTCATTTTCGTGACCTCACCATTACCTATAAGTCAATGGGGAAAAATGAAAACTGCTATTCTGGCGCCGGGAACGATCTCCAACTATCTCAAGCACACAGAATAGTGATTTGATGCACTCCTTGCAAGGTTAGATGCGTCACTTTTGCAATGTTGACCTTGCGTGACGTCATTTATGACGTCATCAAGGTCATATTAGTTTTTCGTCAATAACTCTTGATCAAATTGAGCTAGCGAGTCGGGAAAGCCACCAATGGACTCAGGAAGACCTGCCGAATCGAATGATATGCGACATGACCTTTTTCGACCAACTTCGTGACCTGGGGGTGCTGACCTGACCTTAACCTGAGGTTAACACCCCAAGTTGACCTGACCCGGACAAAAAGCATATCATTCGACGCGCCTGAGCGAGACGAACACGATGCTGCCAAAATCGGCGCTCTGCGGCCGTTTTTTGCGAAGTTATTCACCAAAAACTGAACCGTACCTTGGGGCACTTGACCTGACCTCAGAGGTCACCGGTTGACCTAGGACCTTAAAATCGGGTACCAATCTCTGCGTCTCGTAACGGCGCACACGCTCGCTTTTTCCGCGACGCGCTAGCTCCACCAGGGGCGAAACGGCGAGGGGGGTCGTACCCGCCCCCCCCCCCCCCTCGGCCGGCGCGTATGTAGAAAACCAATAGGTCCGGCGAGGGTTAAAATCGTGCATTCAATCTCTGCGTCTCGTAACGGCGCACATGCTCGTTTTTTTCCGCGACGCGCTAGGTCCACTAGGGGCGCGAAACGGCGAGGGTGGGTCTTCCGCCGCCCCCCCCTCCCCTTCGGCTGGCGCGTACGTAAAAAACAAGGTCCGGCCAAGATTCTTACAGATTAGTTCGGCGAGGGTTAACCCTCGCACGACCCAGGCCATTTCTCATAACACGAACGACCAGGGGGGGGGGTTGTTACGACCCCCCCCCTGGCGTTTCGAAACGGAAGGTCGTAGAGCTTAGCGGAAAAAAAACAACGGATTGCTCTCAACGAGATCTCGCGATTGGTGGTATATTTTTTGGTCCTAGGTCAACATTTGACCTACTTATGACCGGTCAAAGGTCAAATTTTCCGAAAAAATCAAACTTTTTCAACTTTGCGCAACGATTGCGGCAAAACGGTGAGAGATATTAACTTTAAACCTTCAATAACGTATTCCCCACTCAATTCTGCATCATTTATGGTGTTTTTGGTGTATTTACCCTATAAAAGTAAGAGGCCTATTGCTGATGAGTGATATGGTGTCACATCACCGTCCGGTGTTTGTCCCGATTCGTCGGCTGTTGACCACTGCTCCGCTATAAATACTGTAGGTAACGACTCAGAAAAGATATGTGGATATCCACTGCAATGTGGATAGCATCAGCAGAAAACCTCGGGACTCGGTACACACTTCGTGAAAATCCGGCCGGAGGCTGTACCTCTTATGACGTCATAACTCCGTGACCTGACCTGACCCGGTCAATTTTCTTGCACCACACGATAGCCAATGCTTGCCCCAACATGCATGGGAAGTTTCATCATGATCCATCAAACAATGTGGGTATCACCGGCAGAAAACCTAGGGATTCGGCGCACACGTTTGGTAACTGTCGGCCGGAGGCTGTACCTCTTATGACGTCATAACTCCGTGACCTGACATGACCCGATCAATTTTTTCGGCAAAAGATGCGCAAAGGTTGCCCCAGAGGGTATTGAAAATTTCAGCCCGCTACGACAAGCCGTTTAGCGTGCACTTCGAAAAAACCTCAGGGGGGGGGTTGATACACCCCCCCCCCCCCCTAGGCGTTCTAGGGTTAAGTTGTGCAGTTTTTGAAGCGAGAATGACCTCGCATGACAACACTAAAACGTCATTTTTTCAAAGCTTTTCCGACGGATTTCGTCCAAATCTCCATGGAGCATGTCAGCAGACCCCCCCCCCGCCCTCCCCATTGAGGCGTTGGCTAGGTAATTCCATGCTAAACGCGATAGGACAAACCTTGCGGCTGATCAGCGCAAACCATTCCCACAGGAAAACTGATGATGCTCGAAATACTCCTGTTCGCAGATTTCCCATGCCATTGCACAGAAGTTTTCCGTTTTCGCTACGTCCGTTGTTGTTCCCGCTATGTGGCTGAGGCGACAGACGGTCTCACTCCCAGTGGGGGAGGCGGGGGTGGTGCGCGATTGTCCCGCAATACTCCAATGACCTCAGCGGCCTCGGAAATCCGCCAACGTCGCATCCGGTCACTCATAACAGGGGCGTCTCGAAAACGGCAGCCGACTGCCCACGCCGGCTACGACGAGTCGTTTCTGACGCGGAACCTACGCAATTCGACGCCCCTGCAAGCCATTTCGAAACTGGAGATGTCGATAAACTCAAAGAATGACGCAGAGAATGCTATGTTTGGACTGGGAAAACGCCAACGTTCGTGGTTTATACATGCGGGGGCGAAGTAAGAACGCGGCTTTGGTCACACGTCAAAATCTTGGATTTGCCCATGGTAGCCGCCAGTAAAATACAGGCTATATGTAAAGGGTTATTGGTCAATTTTGGTCAATTTTTATCATTTTTCATCCAGTATTTTCCATTGCCTTCCAAATTTGATTCTTTGTAGCGATTTGAGCGGGTGGACATCCTATGGCAATGTTATCCCGAGACCCCCGTGCCGGACCGGTGCTCCGCGACTGCCGGTCTCTAACGATGTGCCAAATTTGAGGACAATCGGCCCAGTCGTTCTCGAGATCTGGAAGCGGCACCCTGCACGCACGCTCGTGCGAAATGGGTCCTTACTGACTTTTGTACGGTACCCTACTAACCGGTCCCTAACCATGTAGGTATCAAATTTCAGCGCAATCGGTTCAGCCGTTCTCGAGATCTAAAATCGACCCCTGCACGTGCGCACGTGCAGCAGCACCCTCACTGTGGCACATGGATATGCATTGCCTACTAGTGGGTGCCTATCTACATACATTCCAATTTTCAGCGCAATCGGCCCTGTAGTAAAGTTACCGATATATTGCAATTGTTACAAATATGACACCTCTTCGTTTTGCACGTGCATAAGGGGTCACTCACATGCATCGGGAATAGTCCAATACTTGATAGAAGGAATGAAGCTACCCTATAAAAAATTACCGCAAGTAAATCGGTCAAGTGGTTGCTGAGATGTAAGCCTCGCAAAAGCGTCCGCACGGCCGGCCGGCCGTTCATACTCAGAAATTTCCGTTAATCTAAGGAAAGACTACGCTCGCTTCGCTCGCTCCGTAATCATTCAGGTACGTGTCAACATTTGCATATTATACACCAGTAAAACGCCTTTTGGGGCGACCAACGGAGCGAGCGAGAGGGTGGGTGGGCCTTGCATGTGCGAAATTGCAAAGGGGTACCTCCAACTGACATGTGCACTGCACCCTACTAGCCGGTCCCTAGCGATGTGCCAAATTTGAGCACAATCGGCCCCAGCCGTTTTTGAGATCTGGGCCTCGTTTCATAAAAGGAATTACTTACGGCGTTCCGTCAATTATGCCAGATTTGGCGTATTTGATGCCAATTCGGTTTCATAAAGCCGGAGACCGGAGTAGTTCACGCCATCGAAATTACGGAGCTTCATTTACGGCAAATGCTCGAATCCGGACCAATTGATGCCATTTGGGTTTCATAAAACGACGTATTTAACGCCAAATATTTTATCAAGTTCTTGATATCAGTGGTGTAAACTACGCACAAAAATGTTGCGTGAATTTGAATTAATGTGAAGATTCGAAGCTAACTTCTAATATATTTTATCATGTTGAGCCCGGTGAGGAAGAAAGAACAGCCAAAATGAGAAAAAGAAACTGCAAATCTTCTGTACCAGTCACTTTTTGTGGCAGCTATCGGAATTTTGTTTATTCGCCGCGCCGCGCCACTTTCGTAGTAAGGCACTTCTGCTTAGCTGGCTTTCTGCTGTTTTCAATAGATCTATTTAATAAAGGATGGTCATCAATATCAATTTTGTTTTTTCATAAATAATTCTTAAGATTAAAATTCAACATAATTGTTTTATAATTTCTCGTAAAAAATAAGTGTTGACACGAAATTGTAATTTGTAGGACGCTTGATAAACTACGGTAACTACGCAAATGTGCTTAGTTACGGAGGTGTAAACAATTCCAGTTGTGGCTTTGTGAAACCGCTTCATTTGCGCTCCGTAGTTTGAAAGGGTGTGAATTACGGAAAGGTGTAAGTTACGGCAGAGTTTTATGAAACGAGGCCCTGGAAGCGGCACGGTGCACGTGCAAAACGGGTCCCAACTGACTCGTGCACGGCACCCTACTAACTGGTCCCTAACCGTGTACCAAGTTTGAGCGCAATCGGTCCAGCCGTTCTCGAGATTTGGAATCGACCCCTGCCCTGCACGTGCACACATCAAGCAGCGCCCCAACTCTGGCACATGGATATGCATTATGCATTGCCGTGCATATCTACATGCCAACTTTCAGCGCAATCGGCCCAGTAGTTACCAAGATATTGCAATTGTTACAAAACTGACACCTCTTCATTTTGCACGTGGCACGTGCATAAGGGGTCACCCACATGCATCAGGAATAATCCAATACTTGGTAGCAGGAATGAATCTACCCTACAAAAATTACCGCATGTAAATCGGTCAAGTGGTTGCTGAGATATAAGCCTCGCAAAAGCGTCCGCACAGCCGGCCGGCCGGCCGCTCGTGCTCAGAAATTTCCGTTAATCTACATAATATCTACGTAATATCTACGTGATATCGCAATATCTACGAAAATCTACGTAACATCTACGTTAATCTAAAAGACTACGCTTCGTAATGCTTTCAAAGGTACATAGTTTAGGTACATAATGCCCTATACGTATATAATATATGTAATATACATACCTAATAGATAGATGCGTACATATGCGCATACAATATACATATATATACAATAGATACATACATACATATGCATATACAATATACATAATACACATAATATATAGTTGTGTATTGTTACTCATACATGCTCATGACATATTGCAATGTTTGTGCTCATACAAAAGGTATTCTAAAACGTTATACATATGTTACGCTGGAGCTATACATACAGGAGCCACTGGGAGTGTGTATAGGTGTACTGTGTATGGCGGGGGATTGAGGAGAGACCATGATGAGGTTTGTGTGTTAACCCGCGCGGGGCTGGGGTCTCCAGCCGAACGCGCGGGGCTGGGGGGGGGGTAAATTTTACACCCCTGGTATCTCCCGAACTAATGGTCCGATTTGGAAAATTCAAACGCCAATCGAAAGATCTCATCACGAACAACTAAAAACATGTACTTAATTTTAAGTTTGAGGTCAAGGTCAAGGTCAGGTCAAGGGTACAAATTGCAAGTTCCTACAGTATCGGCCTTGCACCGTAGTTGCCGAAGAATGGAGTCATGGACTGAGACTGATCGCCCAAAACGTGTTTTTAGGCTACCAAGACAATATTCGTTGCATACAATATCATTCAGAGGTCAAGGTCAAGGTCAGGTCAGGTCAGGTCAGGTCACCAAAAACAAAATATAGAAAAGGTTATGTGCGACACATGTTTTATGGGTCATTTTACTCATAGAATTCAATAGGCACACTCAATAAGTGATATGGACCACCTCTGGATGAATTTCAGGTCGAGGTCAGGTCAAGGTCAGGTCAAGTGAGGTCAAATTTTGAAGTTGGTTGTTAAGGTCTAAAAAGGTGTCTATCTGATGCAGTTTTTCACGGCGAATCGAATGGTGCTATTTTTGTTTCCGTACGAGGTCTAGAATTTCCAAAAAAGTAATTTTTCAAAATTTTTGTGTGTCGTGACGTCATATAATTTTGAATAACTCCCACATTTTTGAACCGATTCTTCTAAAACTTGATATGTAGGTGCACATAGACCACTTCTCTGACATTTATTCCGTTTTTTTCGATACACTCAAAATTTTGGATTTTATAGTTATTTTCCCAAAAAAGTCAGTTTTTTGAAGAAATAAAATTGGGTCAAAATCAAAAATTTTCAAAAAACCGAGATAGCCATTTGATAGACAAAGTACAATTACGGATATCCTTTTTTGTTACGTCTTGATTCCTTTAAAAATGAAGATGTTAGCGGCGTTTGAACTTTTGCCGTTTTTTGAGGCGAAAATGGCGAACATGACGTCACTAAAACGTCAATTTCTCAAAAATTTTTCCGACGGATTTCGCTCAAATTTTCAGGGAACGTGTCAAATTGATGTAAGAAAAGGTACTGAAAGTTTCGCGGCGCTGCGCGCCGCCGTTTTTGAGATATTGCAAAAATTCGCGAGGGGGGTAAAATTTACCCCCCCCCCAGCCCCGCGCGGGTTAAGGTGGGGTCGCTGGTTTCTAATTTCGATCGACTCGGCTATTTTGAGGTTTGGTACATCTTTGCAAACTTTTTTGATCGACACGCTAAACGGATCGGGCCCTACTATGCTGGTTGGGTGTGTCCTAGCTAGTAGCTACACGATCTCCGAGACCTTGGTTTGGTTTTTTGCGTCCCACAAATGCACGTGAAACCGTTCCCGGGTGCGTCTATTATAGTTTCTCCTATGTAAATACTAGTTTTGTCTTGGCACATGTTACACACGATTTTGTACACAACGCTTTTGGTGTGGCAGCGACCAGGCAGCCCCGCCTCACAAGTGTGACATTTCGTTGCACCGACCGGGCAGGGAGGACTTTACATGGCTGACCTGGTGAGGTGTTGCGCTAGTGTTTTTCCACTGGTAATGCACGGATCGCATGGGTAATGCGCGCGGGTCGCTTGGACCAGTGGAAAAACACTAGCGCAACACCTCACCAGGTCAGCCATGTCAGGACCTCACCTCACCAGGTCAGGACCACCCCCGGGCGAGGGTTAAGGTCCTAGGTCATCGGTTGACCCTCCAGGTCAGGTCAATGACCCAAAAGTCGGGAAAATCGGGACCTGTTAGAACGTCGTAAAGTGTGGCTTCTATATGGTTTTTCGGGGTGCTGATCAAGAATATCATGTTATTTTTTATCACAGATGATGTCTTTATGCATTAAGGTCAGGTTGGGTCAGTTCAGGTCAGGTCGACCAGTAGGGGTCTTGCCGTGTACCTACATATATATTCGTAGTGTTAGCATGTTACGAAGGCACCAAAACTACTTCGTAAATGTTCAAATGGTTGGTAAATTCGAATTCAGCTAAAAAAAAACTGGCCTAGAAACATGTAAAACTCGGAAAACAGAGCCGAGGTCATAAAAGGTCAATGAGCTGACCTGACCTTCAGGTGACCTTGGTATCCACCCTAATGCATGGGAGCAACATCAAATCACATGTAACCTGGGGGCAAAATTTTCACACATTATCCAAAATTGATGTACCAAAAGCTACCCCAAGCGCGGTTTTTTATTCACACGCAAAAAAACACGACAGGGTGGTAACAGCGGACAGCCCCCCCCCCCCCCACTGGGGCGAAGGTTAAGAATGGTCGAAATGCTTAATGTTGCATATCTATTGCAGTTCTTTTTCGCTTTTTCTCCGTTTTAGGCCGCTTTACTTCTTCAAACCGTGGCAGAAGGTGTTTTAGTGGACCTGTGTACTACTGAAGCCAACATTCGGAATCGTGAGTGCTTTTCAACCTTATTATCGGCTAAAAACATTTGCATCATCTGCTGATCTTCGTCGCCAGCGTGCTCGCCGTGTGTCTCGCCAGAAATCTGAACTTCGAGAAACAACACCTGCAACACTTCGACCAAGGTCAATTTTCGGCTAGGATCACTCCAACATCATCATATCTTCGATATTCTGAACGGCTTCCAAGTTATCGGCATAAAACCAAGAACTATGTTTCCCATCGGCGCGGATGAACACCAGGCCAGTCACCAATCAGCAAGCACCCCAACTTCCCCCACCGTCGAGTCGCCGCCGTCCGGCGACGGACCGCTCCCCTCCCCGTCCCACTGGGGCGGGTCCGGCGGCCGTCGCTAACGACGACCTTGAAGTGGTCGATGGGCAGGGCCGTCCCGCCCGCCGCCGACGGTCTCGGCGGAGGGGATGCAGGGCCGGCAGGAAGGTGAAAATCTTCCGGGGGGAATGGAGCGCCGACAGCCATCTGAGCGCTCCAGGCACCGGGGTCTCTCCCCGTCGTGTAGGGTGCCGACAACCAAACCGTGACACCAGCCATGACAGTCCTGGCCAGCCACCGGAGGCCTCTGTTCGGCTCACCATCAGCCAGACCAGGCGGACGGCGATACACCTCACTCAGCCGCCGACCTCAGCGCAACAGCGGCCATCCGGCAATGACGATGCTCCAGCCCGGTCGGCCACTGCTCGTTCGCTGATCATCGGACACGCAAATGTCCGTTCACTGATGCCCAACATGGACAGTGTCCAGCAGACTCTATCTGATCACAAAATTGACGTTTTTTGTTTAACTGAGACCTGGCTATCTGAAAACGTCAAAAAGAAATTTCTGGTATTCCCTGGATATAAAATGGTGCGGTGCGATCGTCCGGGGGCGGGAACTCGTGGAGGCGGCGTTGCCATTCTTTACCGCGAACAATTAAAATGTGATACTCTCTCGATTACCAGTGACAGTGTTTCTAGTGAATCTCTGTGGGTCTCCATCAGCGGGGGCGGGAGACGCTCAATCACTGTGGGTGTCTTCTACCGCCCACCCTCTCAGCCGACCGCAGCAGGTTTGGACAGTCTCCATCTCCAACTACAAGCCGCCATCGCTACTGGTCGGCCTGTGTTCTGTCTTGGTGACTTTAACGTGAACCTCCTGTGTCCCTCTGCTCCAAGCACGCGTCTATATACATCTGTTTTAAGTGATCTTAACCTCTCACAGCTCATCAGTTCCCCTACTCGATTCAATCCACCCTCCACTCTCGATCATATCATCACAAGCCTGCCCATTTCGGAATGCTCGGTAACAATACCTCCGGTGCCCATAGCCGACCATATGACTATCTTGGCCCGCGTTCCACTCCGTCGTCATAAATCACCGCGCCAGTCTTTTCAGATCCGCCCCTGGCGAAAAGTTAACTGGGACGCGCTGTGTCTGCATCTGTTACAGGCCGACTGGCAACCTCTGTATCGGGCGGAGGGGATCGATAGCAAATTAGAGGAATTCATGAAAGTATGGCTCAACGCTATTGATATTTACTGTCCAACTAAAACTGTGACGCCGCGCCGTCCACACTGTCCTTGGGTTGAAAATAACCCGGAACTGCGAGAGATCATGGACGAGCGGGACCGTGCTTTTACAATCTGGCGTGCATCTGGTGCAGAGTCTGATCTGTCAACGTACCGCCACCTTCGAAACCGTGTCAAGCGTCTTCTTGCCAAATCCAAGCGGGATTACTTGTGTTCTTCAATGCTATCGGACCGAACAAATTTTTGGAGGAACATTCGAAACTTCGCCATACGCCCAGGGACTGACAGCTCCTCCGAACCTTTAGGGACTGAAAAAGCCGACGAATTCAACCGCGACTTCGCCTCGGTTGGTCCCCGCATTGCCACAGAGCTGAAGGAGCGTCATATTGGCAACGACATGCCTGATATCTCACACAAGCCGCCCCGTGTCATCTCCACAAACCTGATCCTACATCCTGTGACACTTCCTGAGCTTTCCAAATATCTGAATGAACTATCCTCTTCAAAAGCCGTCGGTGTCGACGGTGTACCATTGATTGCTATTAAAAACTGTTTTGCCGTTCTAGGACCACATCTACTTCATGTCATCAATGCGTCGATTGTCAACCGTGTCTTCCCGGCCGCTTGGAAAACGGCATTAGTGGTACCAATCCATAAGTCAGGACCGCGCCATGTCGCGAACAACTTTCGGCCTATTTCCATTCTACCAGTTCTCTCGAAACTGTGTGAAAAAGCAGTGTGTGCACAGCTCTCCGCGTATTTTGTCAAATGTGATTTGTTTTCTCCCTCACAATACGCTTACAGGCCGTGCCACTCGACCGAGGACGCCGTCCTTGATGTGACTGAGTGGACTTCGCGACGAGTCGATGATGGACATGTGGTAGCAATCACGTCATTGGATTTAAGCAAGGCTTTCGACAGTGTTGATCACAGTGTGCTCCTGATGAAACTCCAGTGGTACGGTGTTGACCCGACCTGGTTCAAAAGCTATCTTGTAGGGCGACGACAGATGGTGAGGGGCGGCTCTCTTTTCCTTCCTCTATCCCATGGGGTCCCACAAGGATCCCTCATTGGTCCGATTCTCTTTAGCATCTTTACAAACGACCTTCCATCCTATCTCCCCCACGGTCGTTTGGTATCTTACGCCGATGACACCCAGCTACTTGACTCAGCACATCCAGACGACCTATCATCTCTTAAATCACGCGAGGAGAACTCTCTCCTAGCCGTTCAGTCTTACTTTACTGCAAATTCACTAAAAATGAACCCCTCAAAGACCACTCTCTTGCTAATAGGTACCCCCAATTCTCTCAAGAAGACAACATCCTTTCATCTGAACTTTCATGACTTCATTCTAAAGCCCTCCTCGTCCGTTAAAATCCTTGGAGTTACCATCGATAGCAATCTAACATGGGAAGCTCATATATCCACCGTTGTTAAAAAGTGCAACTCCTTTCTCTTTTGTCTACACAAAATCCGCCATCATTTAAATGCTGATGCCCGTCAACTACTTATCCAGGCACATGTGTTCCCCTTAATCCTTTACTGTCTTTCCGTCTGGGGAGGAGCCACCGCAAACCGTCTGGGCCGCGTGCAGAAAGCTCTTAATTTCGCTGCGAGGATCGTCACGGGAGCGCGGCGTAGCGACCATATATCTCCGATTCTAACAGCATTAGGCTGGCGCACTGTCTCAGAGTTAGTTAACCGTCGCGACTGTATGGCCATACACCGGGCCTTGAATGACCTCCGCGCTCCTACTGCCACCCGCGCACTGTTTTCGTACCGGGCTGATGTCAGTGCGCGAACGACGCGCGCCAGCAGTACGGGGGTACTTGAGTTACCTGGTTTTCGCCTCAGTATGTCGCGGCGAAGTTTCTCCTACAGAGCGGCCGCAACTTGGAACCGCCTGCCGCAACAACTTAGGTCTTCTCGCACCCGTGCCCGTCTCACGGCTATGCTCGATGAACATGCACTGCCCTGAAATTTGTATCGTCTAGTCGTCAATTTCGTCTTTGTCTCTGGTCACTCGTTCTCTGTTCTTTCTGTTGCACATGTACTTACTGATGTTACTGAACCTAACACGGATCGCACAATAAGCCACACAAGTGGAATGATTCGTTAAATATATGAATGAAATATATGAATGAATATCATTCGACTCGGATCTTCAAAAGAAACAGAACGATACCATTTTGAAAGCTGTATCTTTATTAGGTATGTGACATGTTATTGGCACACACGTCATTTGACCTCAGTTGACCTCGTTTGACCTGACCCTTGGATAAGTACACCAAACAAAGAAAAACCAAGTGACATACTGTTAACCCGCGCACCGACGGGGGGGGGGGCGGATATCCGCCCCCCCCTGAGGTTTTTCGCGGATAGCGGGAAAACCGCGGCGCGTAGCGCCGCGAAATTTGGTATGACTATAACCTCATCAATTTTACACATGGTGTGCAAGTTTGAACCTCCTAACTTTTAAGGTCAGGTCACCAGGTCACTTTGAATGACCCAACCTCAAGTCACTTTTTTGCAACTTTGTCACCGTGCCAGAGCTACAGTAGATGTCGGAGGCCTTTGAAAGTTGCAGGATGTTATTAGGTCATTAGTAGCTACAATTTGTATATCTCGGAATTTTGATGTCGGTGACCTAAGGTCAGGTCAATTTCGCGACCTCCCCATTATAAGTCAATGGGGGAAAAATCAACTCCCTGTTTTTACCACTAAAACGGGTCGGAATGGCCCCATATACCATACATGACTTCACATACGATCAACCTTCACTACCTTGAGGTCTGTTTTGCTGTTGGGCAGCTGTAAGGTCATATGACGTCATCAAAGGTCACCAAAGGTTTTTTGCCAATAACTCCTTACAGGAACAAGATACAGCCGCGCGGATGGTCTCATTGTGTTCAGCTCGTCAAGACGCATCGAATGATATACATGATGACCTCGAGGTCACGTGACCTGAGGTCAACCTTTGACCTTGACCTTTCGAGGTCAACATATATATCATTCGATGCGGATTGACGAGAGGATCACGATGATGCCCTTAGTTTGTTCCTATCTTGACTACTTCGAAAGTTATTCGAGAAAAACCCTCTCCATATCTAGCGCCGCCATTTTGACTTTTTCGACCCCTGTGACGTCATCTTTGACCTGACCTGAAAATGACCTTAGTAAAAATTGTAGACCTTGTCCGTGCGTATCCGATGCCGTTTACCGCTTGTCGCTATCTTGCTTCGTTCTCGAGATCTCAGGGGGGGCGGTCATCCGCCCCCCCCCCCGTCGGTACTAAGTTGGCGCAGACCCCCGTCGGTGCGCGGGTTAAGTGCTGTGCAGTATCAAAGCACAAAAGTGATAGAACGAAACGGATATCTCCAGTATTTTCCGAATTGAATATTTTCCCATAGGATTAACATTATGACGTAATGACCTCTAACAGACCTCAGATCAGTGACATAAAACCGAACTATACATGTTATACATTAACAGTGAACTTAACAACTTAACTTAACTCGGTGAACTTAACAGATCCTGAAAGTTTGAAGGAAAGCAGTCTAAAACTGTGGACAGGTGTTGGACAGGTGCATAAAGAAAATTGAAATTTGACCATGACCTTGTACCGGTTTCTCTGATCTGGTGACCTGACCTAAGGTCATCCGAACCTGAAATTTTCAGGCCATATGTAAAAAGGTTGCCCCATAGGCTGTGGCGGCGCTGCGCGCCGCCGTTTTTACGCTAGCTTCGAAAAACCTTAGAGGGGTCGCATCGACTAGCCCCCCTGCCAGGGCGAGGGCTAGGATGGGTATTGTGCGGGCGAGGGTTGAAAGCTGGTAAAGAGCACTTTTTAGGTTAAATCACTGGCGGGGCGGGGGCAGGAGCGGCGGGGGCGTGGCTGGGAGCGGGGGTGGGAGCGGCGGCGGGGGCGTGAGCAGGGGCGCGGCGGCGGCGGCGGTGGGGGCGGCGGGGGCGGCGGCGGGGGTGGCGGCGGGGGCGGGGGCCGAGTCAAAACGCCACAGGAGGGGCGCAAACAGACTGTCAGGGAGGGTATCGGACGGGAACGCGGGGTGATATACCGCCGGTTTCCGCCGGTGCCGACGGACGAGGACGGGTTGCCGCGCCGGCCGGATGTGTGCCCAGTGCTCTCCGGCTAGGTCAAGACCGCTCCTGCACCACCCGCCGACTGAGGGGCGCGCCAAGAACACCGCGACCTCACACTGGGCGCCGCCAGCGGCCTCAAACCGGCGGAAAGATGTGCTGCTCCGTAACGCTCTCCTGGCTGATGATGAGCTGCTCATGAGAGGCTTCCGCAACTCCTGATGCTCGCCTCGTGATTTGTGTGAAGTCTTGCGCATTGCGTGTGGAAATAGCAAAAAAAAAGCGGCATATGGATGAATTGCTTCGCGCGGCTAGGCTCCACAGTTGTTATTGGTCGTCCAAATGCAAGTCAGCGCGCCGTAAGGGTGTGTAGCCGTTCTGCACAGTCTCAATATTTGCTTCCAAGTTTTCCGGGGATAGATCCAGGTGAATAGCTGACCAGGATATTCCGCTCAGTTAAGTACGCCCGGCAGCCAATGGTACGATAGCAACTGCAAAGCTGTAAATCAATATCGATTATGCTAATGTAATGACTAGTTTCACACTCTGCGTATACTACACCGCACGAGTCATGATTGCGGGCCGAATTTTGCACTTGCGCGCATCCAACTGTTGCCTTATACCTTAGCCCTCGCCGGCCAGGCCATTTTGAGTCCTTAGACGGCACAAGGGGGGACGACCCCCTCGCGTTTGGCCCCTGAGAGCTAGAGCTTCGCGCGAAAAAAAAAACGAGCGTGCTGCCCGTGACGAGAGGAAGCCGATGATACCCAATTCTAAGGTCCTACAGGTCATCGGTTGACCTTACAGGTCAGGTTAATGGCCCAAAAGTCGGAAAAATCGGGACCTGTTAGAACGTCGTAAAGTATGGCTGCTAAGGGTTTTTCGGTGTGCTGATCACTAATATCATGTAAAGTTTGATCACAAATGATGCGGTCAGGTCAGGTCAACCAGTAGGGGTCCTGCCGGGTATTCGTAGTAGGTGTCAACCGTCTCTGACGGCTTCGAAAAATGTTACGAAGGCAACAAAACTTCTTTGTAAATGTTCAAATGGTTGCTAAATTCGAATTAAGCTCTAAAAATTAGCCTAGAAACATGTTAAACTCGAAAAATGGACCGAGGTCATTAAAGGTCAATGACCTGACCTGACCTTCAGGTGACCTTGGCATTCACCCTAATGCATGGGAGCAACATCAAATCACATGTTTGAACGCTTGAAACCACGAAGACTGCAAACGCGCGGCTAATGCGAGCCGATATACGCCAAATCGCGATTTCGGCCAAATATGGTCTCGAAAAGTAGGTCACAGGCAGTAGCGGCGGAACACCTTCAATTAACCCTCGCCGGACCTATTGGTTTTCTACATACGCGCCGGCCGAGGGGGGGGGGCGGCGGGTACGACCCCCCCTCGCCGTTTCGCTCCTGGTGGAGCTAGCGCGTCGCGGAAAAAACGACCGTGTGCGCCGTTACCAGACGCAGAGATTGGTACCCGATTTTAAGGTCCTAGGTCAACTGGTGACCTCTGAGGTCAGGTCAAGTGCCCCAAGGTACGGTTCAGTTTTTGGTGTATAGCTTCGCAAAAAACGGCCGCAGAGCGCCGATTTTGACAGCATCTTGTTCGCCTCGCCCAGGCGAGTCGAATGATATACTTTTTGTTTGGGTCAGGTCAACTTAGGGTGTTGACCTCAGGTCAAGGTCAGGTCAGCGCCCCCAGGTCATGAAGTTGGACGAAAGAGGTCATGTCACATATCATTCGATTCGGCAGGTCTTTCTGAGTCCATTGGCGGCTTTCCAGACTCGCTAGCTCAATTGATCGGGAGTTATTGACGAAAAACTAATATGACCTTGATGACGTCATAAATGACGTCACGCAAGGTCAACATTGCAAAAATGACGCATCTAACCTTGCAAGGAGTGCATCAAAGCACGATTTTGTGTGCTTGAGATAGTTGGAGATCGTTCCCGGCGCCTGAATAGCAGTTTTCATTTTTCCCCATTGACTTATAATGGTGACTGGTGAGGTCACGAAAATGACCTGAACTCATATGACATTTAGGAAAAATCCGAGATATACAAGTTGTGAGACTCGTAATGCATACTAGATCCTGCAAGTTTCATTTCCCTGTGAAAGCTCCTCTGGCAGTGACGGCGTTGCGAAGTTGCGACATCTGAAGACCGTGCAGAGGTTCACTTATGACGTCATAAGTCAGTGACCTAACCTGACCCGAAAATGCAGTTAGTGTCAAAAGATCCGGCTTGAATCAAAGGTCAGGTATGCCATGTTTCAGCTCTCTATCGCCAGCGTGATTGGAGCTATCGCGAAAAAAACCTACGGGAGGGGAGGGGTGCACTGCCGACTTTGGTCCCGTTCTTTCCATGCAACCCCCATAGAGCTAATGTTAAAATGCCAAAATCAAAGGGGGGCACGGTGCCCCGGTGGCCTCCCCCCTCCCCGTTCCGCCGCCTATGGTCACAGGTCAAATGTCGTTTTTTGTCAGGGTCATGAAATTTTCAGGGTATTAGATGTAGAAATGATCAACGGGAGAATACTGAAATCGTCGTCGCGATCGGCCGCTTTTTTCTCGAGCTATTTGCGAAAAACCTTGGGGGGGGGGTGCACCAGCCCATGCCGGCGCTCCACTAGGGGAGGGGAGGGGGGCGGGTACGCCCCCTCCTTCAGGTAGATTGATATCGGCGCGGAGCACCACCGTTTTCGGCACACCTTATCATGCATGTTGGCTGCAAATGCTGTGAAAAATCGTATATTTGGGCAGTTTTCCCCCTGGGCCCTGCAGGTAAAACCATTGACAATAGGTCGAAGATTAGATGAATATTTTGAAAGAGCGTAAATAGGGCTAGCAAATACCTACGCGTTTCCAGGGCGCTGTAGCTCTATTGGTTTCTGAGTTATGCGCCCGTTTGTTGAAGAGTGTCGAGATATGACATGAAAATCGGCGGAATTTGGCCTACGATTACCTCTGGTGACCCGACCTTTAACCTGACCAGAAAAGTGACTAAACGTAATTTCGTATTTATTTTCAACGATCTTTCGAATGCCGCTTACCCCGAATCGCTACGTGGCCCAGGAGCCGATTTAGAGGGGGGGGGGTCAACCCCCCCCCCCAGCAGGGCGTAGAAATTCAGGAGCCCCAGCGGGTCTTTAGTTAAGGTCCTTAGTCATTGATTGGCCTTCCAGGTCAGGTCAATGACCCAAAAGTCGGGAGAATATGGACCTACTAGAACTTCGTAAACTAAGGTTAATATGGGCTTTCGTGGTGCTAATCACGAATTTCATGTTATTAGTTTTATCACAGATGATATCTTCATGAATTTAAGCCAGCTCGGGTCAGATCAGGTCAGGTCAACCAGTAGGCTCTTAACACTTGACCAGTGTTTAGTGTTGAACTGGGTGCTAACTTCGAAATCAACTCCAGTTATTCGTGAAAAACAGAGAAGGGCTTTGTTCGAACCCCCCCCCCCCCATAAGTGCGAGGGTTAAACGGTGGGTTGCATCTGCATGCCATTTGGTTAGCCACGGTGCAGAGCTTTCGTCCAAAACTTAGTGGGCACATCCCGGCAACTCCCTCCGGTGGCAACATCAGGCATCGAGAGTAAGTCACCCGGGACTGAACTAGCAGGTCGCCACGTCAGACATGAATCACACCCGTCTGCGACCAGCGAGCCACGCGCCGGCCGTAGGACCGACCGTCAGCAGGTGCCAATGACGGTACACAAAGCGCCGCGCTGCAGTCACGTCATCAGTACCTCGCATACCCTCGCCCCGTTGAGCCAGCCGTCTTGACGTGGCACGTGCGACACGTGCCCTGCTCCACGCGGCACGGGCAGAGACCGTCGCTCCTCCGCCGCCTGCGTGTGCCGCCCAGTGCCTGCACGTGGCGGCACGAGAGGCCCGTCTCGTGCCGTGTCGTCACCCGACGTCGGACTGGTGCTCTCCGGAAGCCGTGTTCCCCTTATCACTAACGGCCTCAGCTCATGACTTCCACATCGCCCCTGTTCCAGCAGCGGCTCCCGAGCGTACTGCGCAGCTCTGTTCCGGCGCGACGGGGACTAGTGGGGCTCTAGGTGATCAGATGCAGACCGGCCGGCCTTCTCCGGGCTCCGCGATGACGGCACCGGCGCCTGATGACGGCACGGCGCGCGCTGCCCTCGTCCCGGCGGCACGCCGATCCGTGACGTCACTAGTGTCAGTCGTGACTCAGCGCGAGTGCAGGGATGAGGTGTCCTTTGAGCATATCCAGCATTCTGGGCTTTCCGTCTATGTCGCAACTATGCGGTAATAACACATTAACGGCACAGCAACAAGGCGAAACTTGATTTCAGTGACCCCGCCAGTCTGCTCGTAATTGCATAATCGCATAATCGTGACGACACACAACTTCCTCCCCAAACATTTGCATGAAACACTCCTAACATAGTGTGACCCAAGGTCGTGCCTATCAGCGCGGCCATTGTATACCAATTCGGTACACGACTATAACAGTACATAACACAATAGGTACTTGAAAGGCATAATGCGAGATAATCCCTGTCAGCTTTTTGTTATCTTTACCGTGTGATGTTTAAACTTACGGTTGCACCTGTGCTATCTGATTGATAGCGGATGAGTGCCAGTCAAATGGTGTAGGTATATACGTTCGCGTTTTTATTCTCAATCAGCCCGTTTAATTAACCGATGCATTCCGAAACGCCACATCGTTGTTAAGCGGATGTTTCTTAAATGCATTCGACTTGCGTGACCCAATAAGTCCTGCTAATAATTTCGATTTGCTTGTTATGTCAATTGGGGCATGGAACATGCATGTTTTCTGTTTATTAAAGAAGCATGCACTAATGCACTTGGCATTGCAACAATCCCACAGCTTAAGCGCTTCGCTTTCAGTGCGATATGACCCGAACTAAACACATATATTTTAACACTGTCATTCACGGGAAATAGCAGATATGATCAAGTGAAATTCGTACGATAGTCATACGAGTATGTTTGCATCCGACTCGTAGAATCTCTTAGTCATAGATGTTGTAGCTTGAAGTTGTTGTCATCGTCCATTGATTAGTGAAGTGCCGATTGCTCCTTCAACTACTTGCACACGACAGCAAAGCAGCATAACTCAACAGCAAAGCATCCACAATAGCAGTTTTCACGATGGTAAACATTTGGTGCACATTAGGTGCAGCTTTAGTGCAGATTTGGACAAATTAGATTCATTGTGTTTCTTAAAAGCTATCAGTTGGGTTCCACAATGCACAGTTGCCTATCATCATCATCATCAATTGATGATGCGTCTTTATCAGACAACACACAAACACATTTCACTTTCCACTAACCACACCAGACAGGTATAGTACAGATACTGCAAGTATGACGATAAACACAACACTAAAACCACTGTTGCAGAGCACATTAACAATTCAACACGTTTATGAAAAAAAACATGAGCACAGAAGCCTCACGAGGCGACGAGACATCACCGTCTGGCTGGAATTTAAAAGCTTAGCGAATCTACTAATCGCGCTGCCTAAAAAGCTAGGGCCCACATGGTCCCTCACAGCATAGAGCACGTTTTGAAAAGAGCAGTTAAGCAATGCCAGGTCCAAAAATGTTCCGTGCAATTGTCTAGGCTCGGTAGCTGAAAAAGCCAGCTCTCGTAGCCTAATGTGTTTCAGTCGGTGTTGGTGGCTTCAGAATATAGGTTACCCAATAAGACTAGCAGCACCGTTCGTCTAAGCTGTTCATGTATTCTCGGGATACTTAAAGCTGCAAGCAAAGCAGAATGATGAGTGTATTTAGATAACATGAAATCATTTAAGTGTTTTAATCGTATATAATGTGTGATAATTTAACAAATGAGGTATACCAATAAGGAGATGTGTGACTCAAACTGATAACTTCTAACGCGCGCTGGTGGGAGGGGGGCTGTTTTTTGCCCCCCCCCCCCAGACCTTTCGACTCCAGAACCGCTGCGGCGATCGTCACCAAACTTTCAGTACCCTCCCGGGCATCAATTTTACACATTGTAACTAAAATTATCCAAAGGCTATGATAGGTTGGCCGGAAATGATGTCAGAGTGACGCCAAGTTGTGCCGTTTTTGACCCAAAAAACAGGTTTCGCGGGAAGAGCTGTCAGGCTTATAGCTTTGAAGATAAAAAAAAAATGATAAAGACATAAAAGCTGTAGAATTGACAGGGCTACAAAACTGCCGGCTCGGATTTTTGAATTTTGACAAGCTGCATCGAATCGATACCCATTTTATGCAGAAATATCCACATTGAAATTTTACCGTTTTTTGACCTGACATTGACCTGACCTCCATCAGAAAGTCACCTGAGCCGGGCCACTCGTACTGATATTTTTACGTTATATGTATTCAAAAGACTTCGCTTCGCTCGCTGCGCTTGCTCGCTCGTAATAAGCATCTGAACAACCCAAACTAACAACTTTTAAGAAACGCAGTGAACCTAATTTGACCAAATATACACCAAACCTGCACCTAATCTGCACCAAATGTGCACCAGATGACCTTCGTGATAGTGAAAACGGCTACAATGAACCTAATTTGACCAAATCTGCACCAACTGAGTACGATGGCCGTTGTGAAACCGGCTTGTGTTTCTTAAAAGTTGTCAGTTTGGGTTGCACAGATGCTTATAGACCTCATTTTTTCCATTTATCAGACATTATTTTCGATTAAAGCACTGAAATAATTTCATGATATGAAGATATTTGCTGTCAAAGAGATTTGGCGCAGAGCTGGTCAAATTAGGTGCATGCTTGCCAGATAGCCCGTCGTAAAAACGGCTTTTATCCGTGATGCGTTAGCATTTATTATCAAAAGTAGGTAATTGATAACAATTACTTTAGGAGCACGAATCTTTATGCATAAAAAAACGAAAGACTTGCTCACGTGAAACGTCTAATGACCTGATTTTTAGGCATCAGGTTAGTGTTCAAGGTATTAACGGTGCATTTCAAGAAGTTTGTGTTTTTTCTTTTTGTCACCTGAAAAACTCCGGCAGACGGATAACCGCACACTTGCCTTTCCTTATGCGGTCAATTCGGGTCAAACACGGATATATGTACATAGTCTTATGAAAACACTATAAAATTAATCGATAATAGTTTGACCCATATTTGAGGCTTATGTTGTGATATGCTAGAATTGAACAATAGGTATGCATGCTGATTGTTGATGATCTCCCTTCGCGTTTTGACGATATAGCCAATGGCAAAAGCTATTTAGACGGGTGACATTTCAAACATTTTTACGTCATTCCTCACTTACACACCACAAACATATGCTCGGCAGCTGCTGAATCATCATGCCATGCAGTGCTCTGCGTGGCCACTGGCCAGCGCGGCATTAGCTGACGCCGATGCGCGACCCGATGGCGGCGTTCCCCGATTACTCGACGTCACACAATCTGCGGTGACGTCACGGCCGGCGTGCGGCCGGAACGAGGGCAGCGCGCGCTGGGCCGTCAGCGGTGACGCCGTGGGAACGTCGGGGTACCGCAGCTGACCGCAGCCCGAGCCGCGGCCGTCGCTCCGACTGAGCACCGCGGGCCGGGCCGTCCCGCTCCCTGCACCGCTCACGGAAATCCTACCCCACCAGGCCTAATCTTAGTTAAGTTAGGTTAGGTTAGGTTAGGTTTGGGTGGGTTAGGTTAGGTTAGGTTAGGTTAGGTTAGGTTAACCCGCGCACCGACGGGGGCGGATATCCACCGGATCACCCCTGAGGTTTTTCGCGAATAGCGGGAAAACCGCGGCGCGTTGCGCCGCGAAATTTGGTACAACTATTCTCTCATCAATTTTACACATGATATGCAAGTTTGAACCTCCTAACTTTCAAGGTCAGGTCACCAGGTCACTTTGAATGACCCAACCTCAAGTCACTTTTTTGCAACTTTGTCACCGTGCCAGAGCTACAGTAGATGTCGGAGGCCTTTGAAAGTCGCAGGATGTTATTAGGTCATTAGTAGCTACAATTTGTATATCTCGGAATTTTGATATCGGTGACCTAAGGTCAGGTCAATTTCTCGACCTCCCCATTATAAGTCAATGGGAGTAAAATCAACTCCCTGTTTTTACCACTAAAACGGGTCAGAATGGCCCCATATACCATACATGACACCGACACTACCTTGAGGTCTGTTTTGCTGTCGGGCAGCTGTAAGGTCATGTGACGTCATCAAAGGTCACCAAAGGGTTTTTGCCAATAACTCCGTACAGGAACAAGACACAGCCGCGCGGATGGTCTCATTGTGTTCAGCTCGTCAAGACGCATCGAATGATATACATGATGACCTCGAGGTCACGTGACCTGAGGTCAACCTTTGACCTTGACCTTTCGAGGTCAACATATATATCATTCGATGCGGATTGACGAGAGGATCACGATGATGCCCTTAGATTGTTTCTATCTTGACTAGTTCGAAAGTTATTCGAGAAAAACACTCTCCATATATAGCGCCGCCATTTTGACTTTTTTGACCCCTGTGACGTCATCTTTGACCTGACCTGAAAATGACCTTTGTAAAAATTGTAGACCTTGTCCGTGCGTATTCGATGCCGTTTACCGCTTGTCGCTATGTTGCTTCGTTCTCGAGATCTCAGGGGGGGGGGGCGGTCATCCGCCCCCCCCCCGTCGGTGCGAAGTTGGCGCAGACCCCCGTCGGTGCGCGGGTTAACCCTCGCCCATGTAGGGGGGGGGGGGGTTGATGCAACCAGTGTTCGCCACGGGCCCCAAAATCCCCAGCCCAGCCCGGCCCGGGCCCATGGGTTCAGAGCCCGGCCCAGCCCGTAGCCCGCTCTTGGCAAATATGTCCAAGCCCAGCCCGGCCCGGCCCGTCAAATAATAGCAATCTAGTTATTGTCTTAGTCTATTGCTATAATAAGCATGATTGATTTCACTATTTTGAGAACAATTCAAATTGCATGAATATTAACATGGCAATTATGACTCCCTTCTTTTCAATGAATATAATCATTTCAAGTACCTATGGCACAAATTTTAACAGTAACAGCAAGCACCTCAGTCAATTAGGTCATGATTACACACCTATAAAAAGTTTACATGATTATATTAACTACATTCTATGAGTAAACTTATCTTGCAAGCTGATGTGTGTTAACATTATCATGCATAATGGGGTTGGGAACTCGATTTTTTAAGAATGTATAGAAATGATCAGACTATTTTTGCAGAATTTATGGTGCATACAGTTTCCTCATAAAATCATTATGCTGAGAGAAATGGGGGAAGACAGATAGAAAACATGCTTTTTAAAGTTCTTGAAAAAGACGCTCTTGATGCTGTTACGTCACATGTCACCTTCTGCGGTTGACAAATAATGGCGCATCTGGCGCACCACCGATTACATGTTATTTCAATATGTGAAAGAGGTTGTTTGTTTCACTCTGCCATTCGCGCTGTTTTTAGCTTTAAATTATGCTTAAGCATTCACGAATGAAAGGTTCAGTGTCAAAAATTGATGCGCCTGCCGTGTACTGTTCCCATTTAACATTGAGCGCGTGGTAAACATTTTGTGAACCTCGAATTTTCAAATGAAAAACATGATGAATCGGAAGATGCTGAAGCGCAAAAGCCTTTCCAATACTCATTTGGCCTAATTTACAATTAAAATTTTAACATTTCTCTAATCTTATAAATAATTGCTTTGTTCTTTTTCATAAAAATAAATTAAGGCGTTGAGAACCGATGTAATTTCTATCTACCGTGCCTTAACTTACCAACAACAGCAACCTATCTACGCCCTACGGTGGCAAGGGAGACTGTGAAAGAAGCGTAAGCTGGATTCTAAACAATTCTTTTGTGATATACTGAAGGGCAAAGTGCAGAGAAAAGCTTACAAGTCCTGTTTCGTGCCAGGCTGTTGCAGTGGCACTTATGAAACTCCGAAAACGATCTTCGTTTATGTCCCGAACAACATCACCCTGAGGAGATGATCGTCTGCAATAGCAAGAAGAGCTGATGCAAGTACTTTGAAATCCACTATCAAGTCGGTGATATTGTTGTAATGATCACTGTGAGGTGAGATATTTTGTGCAAGGGCTGAGTGTAATGCCCAGGAGATGACCTCCATTCGCCCCCTGACCGGTCAGGGTTATAAAATTTGAGTGGATGGCGGTCCGTTTGGGGTTCAAATGTCAATTGTATTTTGTTACTGTCAAACAATACATGTTATGCTGGCAGCGAATGTGTGTAACGTCGGTTTTCGAAACAGAAGTTAGAACTGTAACGGCAGAGTGCTTGCTGGTATCATCGTAAGTATTGTAGCAGTATTGTAAGCATTGTCAATATTGTAAGTATTGTGAACATTGATGTATGGTAGATATCACCTCACATGATCTCGCCCTCAGATAACCCTCTCCTGTGTCCCTGTCAGTAAATGGCACCTAGATCATTACAGATAAGATAATTTGTCATAATTCTTAAAGAATTGGGCGGTTTTGACTCGTTTACTCGAGGCAGGTCGCATTTCAATATTTTTTCATAGGCTTGCAATGTAAAGGTCACGACTCTGACCTAACCTCAGGTCACAGATAAAAAAAATTCTGAGATATACAAACGACACATACTGCAGGTACTGTTTTGAAGACCTGATGAGAGGAAATAACTTCGTGAAAAACTCAAGCTCTGACGTGATTGCAAACTTTTCTGAGGTGGGGTCAACAAACCCGCTCTGGTTACCTGACCTGACCTGACCCGGCATTTTTTTTTTTTTGCTGAGATGTGCGCAATGAGCATTTAGGAAAAGTCACCAAATATGAGCTGAATGTCTCGCGGCGTTTGACAATTGTACAAGAAAATCCTGAAAGGCCTCCCCCGTCCGAAATAGGGTTAATGTGTAGGGTAGAGTGGGGCAAAGCGCCCACCCTAACTTTCCAGCCCCAGTATCTCATTATCTTACAAATTTGAAAGACAACTAGGTAGCTGATCTGGTAGCTCATTACCTTGGCTTTCTTCGAATAACACATCAGAAACAAGTGGCATGCATGGTTTTTGAGATATGCCATCCGAATTGAGAGGACTACAAATCGGGCGTTTTGCCCCACCCATGGGGCATAACGCCCATATGAGTGGGGCATAACGCCCAGTCCTGAACGTTTCATTACACGCTCGGTACTCTGACAAAAGAATGCAGTATTTATCATTTCTCATTTCGTTTGACTTTAAATCGATAGATTACACCACCAAACACATCTTGAACACTGTTGTTACCACCCCACTCCTCATTCAGTCAACGGGCTGTCACCGCCTTAAAGAGCGGAGATTAGTTCGTGCGAATAAATTGTTCCAGGCGATACTAACCAGTATATTGCATATTTCATAAGAATCCTGAGCATTAGAAACGTATCCCGACACTCACTTTCAGCCAAAAATGTTCGCAAATACCCGTACTGTATAACTCCCATTAGGGGTAAAACGCCCATGATGGGCGTTTTGCCCCACACCAAAGTGGGCGTATTACCCCAACAGCACATTCAAAACGAAGTCCACCAAAATTAAGCGTGTGACGATTGTGTTGCAAACCAGTAAATGCTCAAAACGTAGCTTAAATCCGCAGGTTCTGCGTAGCTAAATTTCATTGCCTACTTTAATCTCTGTCAGACAAAGTTTTAGTAGTATGAAAACATGTAATATCTAAAAATTGTCTGAAATAAACTAATCTTTATCTTACGTCCAGAACAACCCACTTGTAGAACCGAAAAAGGGGGCAAAAGTAGATTCCTGCTCGTTCTTGAAAATGGCTATCGAGAATTCTTCGAAAAGTCGAGCACTTCATAAAAAAGAGGGGTGGGCGTTTGACCCGCCCTGGGCGCTTTGCCCCACTCTACCCTATATGAAGAGTTGCAGATGCTAAACATACCCAGATCTAAGACTGCAGTTCCCAGCGCCGCTGCAACGTTTTTAAAACAAACATACAAACATATAACATACAAACATGTTTATTTGCATCTGTTTTGGATAATAGCAACTCATGGCGCCATCACCCGCGAAAACTGTTAGGATTTGAGATATATTTTTATTTGGGCCATTAGTTTGGCTGTAATGTTTATTAATATTAGTTGGGCGGAGTTTGGTAGTTTTTTATTTAACTTATGGTATGTTGTGCTGATTGCGGGTTGTTCAAACCTTTCAAATGTAAGGACCTTATTGAACTCAACCCTACCCCTACACTACCCTCTGGACATTTTCCAAGCCCACAAGCATCACGACGCCGAGATGGAATGTAGCCGGGAAATCACCCTCGCCATCTGCTCTAGAGCTAATCGGTGTGGGGCGGCGTGTGGGGCGCCGCTTAGCCTAGGGGGGTGCACTTCTAGTGGATGGGGGACGGGGGTGCACCTGCACCCCTTTCATATGGAAAGTTACTTCCCTGACTACAGCTCCCCGTATTGCACCTAATCAGGGAACGGCCAGCAAACGAAGGAACTATTTCTGGATGGCAGGCGAATAGCCGCTCACGCAAGGAGCGGAGCTCCGCCCCGTCCAAAGTGGCCAACAAAGCAGAGACAGAGGCAGCATCACATCTTCCATCAAAGAACTGGTTTCTGGCTTGGAAGATGAGCTCCATCTTTGCATCTGAGTCGGTGCTGGCAGGAATCAGCTGGTCTAATGGAGTGAGACGACTAGCCATCGTATCAGAGCTGTCTGGTCCTCGTAGCATTTGCACCGATTCTTCTCGATCGGACTCTGAATTCTGTCCCTCCTGCGTATTACTTGAGGCATTGCTATGTAGCTAAGTCTTTGGCAGTTTCATTATCCATGCTTTGCAAACAGTGCCATAACAACATAGTTAATTAATCACCAAGCTTCTTTGCAAGTTCCAATACAGTTGAATCGCACGCGATTTGAGTGCAAAAATCAATAGAAGTGCCAACTTGTTCCCGTAAAATATTTTGAATATTGACCTAAAAAAATGAGTAATTTCCAGATAAAATAACAGCGAAATCAGTTTTCGCTTGCCAATAAAACTCACAGATATTGAAGCTCCATTATTAAAGGAACATTTTAGTATATGTCATTTTTGATAAAACTTCTTAGCCACGCAATACCAGCGCAAAATAAAGAGACACTGAAAACACGACCAATCACTCCGATTTACCATAGGAAAATACATAGAAAATGTATGTCTCAACTGCGCCAAATATACAGACAGTTATATACCTACATGTGACGTCATGATTAGCCCGACCAATCAGAAGCAAGTTGTTTTCAGTCACAAATAATTAATTTCTGAGCTAACTAGGCATTTTTTTAACAAAGTGATTTTAAATTAAATCATGAAAAATTATCAGCTTTCTTATTTTACCAAAACATACAGAGCATGCAGATAGGTCCCAACCCTATTGGTGACTCTAATGCATACTTGAAGGAAGTATTTGCAACTTACTCTATACTTCCCAGCACTTACCAGCAGAAAAAAAGCTTGACTTATGGGAATTGATGAATCTGTCTGGGATTGACCTTGCTGTTAAATTCACTCCATTGATGCTGCAATATCAAAAGCCTGAGAAAGCATACAAAATAGGTGACACTAGCTTTAGCACTGTCTTCCAAAAAAGAGAAAATTCATCCATTTATCAGCAAAACTGATTTAATCTATTTTCAATTCATGCCCACGTGTCAACCGAATCTCTTTGGACAACTATCTGCTGCTTTTCTTGCTATTTTATGTTAGGCTCTTTTTCAAGATATGGATATCGCTAGCAGCGTAAGCAGAAAACATGGTAAGCTTGAAATGTCATTGGATACTTTTGCGACTTTTACGCATCATCATCATCAATTGAGAATGAGCGAACACTTCTTTATTGTCGCAGTTGCGGCAGGTAGCGATTCTGACCAATTGTATGATAAAACATATGATCAAGTTTTTATTTTGTTTTTCGTTCGAGTTTTCAGACTTCTTGATTTATGTTTTATTTTTTATTTGTTTAATTTTGTTTTTCACCTTGATACTTACTTAAAACACGTATTTATTTGATATACTGTTGTGTATACTACGTAGATGCCGCCACATCATAGAGCCATTCTATAGAGCCTTGCGCCACATAAACATAGCGCCATGATCGCAAATTTTGTTGAAAAGGGGCTGGTTTGTTGTGATTTATTTTGACAAATTTATGGACATTTAAAGAAGCTTTCATCGCGAAATACTCTGTAGAATTCCTCGTTACTTACAGTGTGTTTCGTGAGTATCCTTTTAAGGTTCTGTTCGTTAAAAAGCCGTCGGTGAAGGAAAAAAGACTGTGTTGGAATTGTCTCACTATCGCCATATATAAGTGTTAAACTTAATGTACCTAGCCCTGTAGCCCATCATTGTTGAGTGGCTTCTTAGTTTTTGGAGTTGTAGTGCTAAGTAAGTTATTCTGATAACTACATTTTAACTTTTATTAACAAACCAATGATGCTAGAGATTCTCTTATCTATTTGGTTGCGGAAGTTTTATGAAAACCCTCCTATGTGTGACATGATGTGATATTGGATAATTCTCAAGATTCCCAAAATTCAATATCAAGTAGGTTTTCTTTCACATTGCTTAAATTTGGTTTAGTTTTAGTATTTTCCCAGTGGGTTTTGTTTGCATCAGTTTCCAAATTTTCTTAAATTGACATTAGTCGCAAAACCCATAGTCCACAAAGCTCTTGGCCCGGCCCGTCCATAGCCCGTTAACTAATGATATTTGGGGGCCCGGCCCAGCCCGTAGCCCAGCCCGGCCCATGGCCCGTTGGGCTGGCCAGGCCCGTGGCGATCACTGGATGCAACCCCCCCCCCCCCTGAGGTTTTTCTTAGCTACACGCCGAACCGTTTCAGATAGCCTGCTCAAATTTTCAGTACCCTTTGGGGCATCCTTTGCGCAACTTTTGGTAATTTTTTGTCAAGGTCATGTCAGGTCACTGAGTTATGACGTCATAAAGGGAACAACCTCCGGCCAGATTTACGCTAAATTGGAGATTGCTTCACATTGGTATAAATGCCGACTGACCTGACACACTGATGGACTGTTTTAGAATCACAACTGGCTGATTTGGCATTGGCACAATGTCCGTTGACATTTTGAAGGTTACTTAAGGTCAAGGTAAGGTCAGTGACCTCGGTTGACCTGTAATGACTTCTTGCACTTGTATGCCTTTTCGGGGTATTTTGATGCCCTGAATTCGAATTTGCTATCCATTTCAGGCATCGTCGGTTGTTTCTTGTAGTTCATTTTGGGTCAGGGTCAGGTCAGTGACGTCACACGCCTGACGTGACCCAATACACAAATGGCCTTGCAGACTTCCGATGCTTCCAACGCATCATTTTTAGAGTTATGACATCGAAATATACACCAAACGATAGAGAATTGATCAAGGATCACGATAGTGAAGGTTTCAAGTCGATATCTCTTACCTTTTTGCCGCAATCGGCGCGGAAATCTGAAAAAGTTAGATTTTTCCGAAAATTTGACCTTTGACCGGTCATAAGTAGGTCAAATGTTGACCTAGGACCAAAAAATATACCACCAATCGCGAGATCTCGTTGTGAGCAATCCGTTGGTCTTTTCCGCTAAGCTCTACGACGCTCCGTTTTCAAACGCCAGGGGGGGTCGCACCCCCCCCCCTGCATGGGCGAAGGTGGCAAAACACCGCTTACGGGCGAGGGTTAAGACTCCCTCGAAAGGAGCGTACAAATATATTTTGCCGATTCATCTATCTGGGATATCTGAATATTTGCTGAATTGATGAGAATCAGGAGCCTTTTATTACATGGCAGAGCAGAGCCAGAGGGTACCTAAGCCAGCGTCAGAACAATCTGAGGGTGTAAGCTAAGCTACGGTAACCTATGGAATGAGGCGTAATACTAAAATAACTTAATGCTAAATAAAAAAGTTGTTGGCAATTGGTGTAAGTACATACCGGGGGCTCGCAACAGTACTGCAGTATTTCTAATCGACATACCTGCGCAGTGCGCAATGCCTTTTCTCACACACTGCAGTCGAACACACAATCAGTTGAAAGGTGCTATTCTTAGCTCTACTGTGGGAGTGGTGCCGTGATGAGCTAACCCTACCAGCCCGTGATAAGAACGCCGTGCATAGCCCTACCCCAAACCGGTCGTTTCGGTCGTATAGTCGGTTATTTACATACGCTAACATGAAGGCCTAACTGAGCGCATTCTTTACTGTATGCAATATGCATGCATTGTCTGCATAAACAATGCTTCAAGCCAGGTTTTCCGGCGATCGTAATGTTTATAAACAGAAGGGCTTTGCAATGAAATATCGAAAGGCACTCAAAGGGCAGTTGCACTCTTTTAAGTCGGATATGAGTCAACACTTCTTGAATCATACATGTTACGATGCATATACATTATACATACATGTTACGATGTATAAGCATAAACTTACAGATACTCATACAGGGATGTTCACGAAAAACTGACACATTCTAAAACGACATTGTGACCAAATGAGTGCTCACAGAGTGCTTGTGTTGTGTACCGATTAAAAGCGAGCGCGATGGTCACTTCCGTTAAACCGCACAGAGCAGAGGTGTCTGAGCAAATAAAACCGTCGTATGCACACCGAAAAAGTGCGATCTAAGTGACCTAAAGTCCCTCTTCTGAGTCAGCTCTTGACGTGCTGAAACTTGAGCTTTGGATCGGCGCTCGAGACGCGCCGAGTTTCATGTTCCCCTCCGTTCCCCTACAATCCAGGGCCAGCCATCCTTCGTCACTGCCAGGAAGCCATTTCTGTCACTCTCCGGAGCTCGTGACTGTTCTCCGTCGACGGGGACAGGTCACACCGCCGGGTCACCGCCGGGTCACCGCCAGCGTCACCGCCGGGTCACCGCCGGGTCACCGCCAGCGTCACCGCCGGGTCACCGGTAGATCACCGCCGGGGCCACCGCCGCGCCGGGTCACCGCCGGGTCACCGCCGGGCGCCAGGTCACCGCCGGGTCACCGCCGGGTCACCGCCAGCGTCACCGCCGGGTCACCGCCGGGCGCCAGGTCACCGCCGGGTCACCGCCGGGTCACCGCCGGGTCACCGCCGGGTCACCGCCAGCGTCACCGCCGGGTCACCGGTAGATCACCGCCGGGCCACCGCCGCGCCGGGTCACCGCCGGGTCACCGCCGGGTCACCGCCGGATCACCGCCAGGTCACACCGCCGGGTCACCGCCGGGTCACCGCCGGGTCACCGCCAGCGTCACCGCCGGGTCACCGCCGGGTCACCGCCGGGTCACCGCCGGGTCACCGCCAGGTCACCGCCGGGTCACACCGCCGGGTCACCGGTAGATCACCGCCGGGTCACCGCCGGGTCACCGCCGGGTCACCGCCGGGTCACCGCCGGGTCACACCGCCGGGTCACCGCCGGGTCACCGCCGGGTCACCGCCGGGTCACACCGCCGGGTCACCGGTAGATCACCGTTAGTTACATAGCACGCGACAGGAATTTGCATCATCGACGGAGGGTGATGGCAAGCACACCTGTGCGCCACACGATGGACGATACCACCGGATGACTCAAGCAAATAATATCAGAAAGGTATCCACATTCCAAATTCATAATCTTGTTACATTCCTTCGGAATGCTCGAGACGAGGTCAGTGGTCGGGCTTCCGTTCCGGCTTGAGTTGGAATGTTCGCTTCACGGCGTTTCAGACCCTACAGGGTACATTTTCTAATTAGCGACCCTTTGCAATTTGCGACCTACCTCACTACAGAAAAGCTGGGAACAGAAATCGGCGTAAACCATGTCAGAAGGGATGTCATACTATGGTTATCAAATTCGGTGCTTGTGGTCGGATGTTTTAGGCGAGTTAAAAAAAAAAATGGCAAGTTGTTTTATCCAAAACGCGTGCATTTGTGCCCTATCTGATGAAAAGAGATGCACTTTAAGACAATGCACCTTTTCGACAATCACATTTCTAAATCGACAATCATTTTTCAACTGATTGCTGTTTTCCCGTAGCCTGAATCGCTGTATATACTAGCTATACAGTGCATACTGCATAGTGGTTAACCCGGCGGCCGCTGGGCCTCCGCGCCACCCGCCGGCCGCTGGGGGAGGGGGGGCATATAGTTGCCCTCCCTTTACTTCTGCGACGATATCGTCGCAACGCGAAGAGATAGAGAAGCGAAACTTTGCACACATCTTTCTGAATACCTAGCCAAGGTTGTGTCCAACTTTGGTGTTGATCCCATTTGAAATGACGTCACAGTAACGTCATAAGTGAAATTATAGATTTGCGACTCTCATATTCCTCACGATACATCAGATATATGGGACCGAATATAAAGGACCGATTATTGGTCAGAAACTAGATGGAAGTGTAGTTAGATGTTTTAGGATGACAGCAGGTGCTGTCTAGTTCATTTACAGTTGAGATGGTCAGCGTCATCAGAAACGGTCCATATCGGAAAACGGCAAAACTTTATGACGTCACTGTGACGTCATCTTAGGTGCTACAACCACCAAACTTTCCTCAAACATTGCCTAGGTATTCATTTGAAGCTATGCCAAGTTTCACGTTCGTAGCTCATCAGGTTTCGGAGATATTTCACAAAACGTAAAGGGGGGCAACTTTATGCCCCCCCCCCCAGTGGCTCGTGGGTTAACCCTAGAACGCCTAGGGGGGGGGTTGTATCAACCCCCCCCCCCCCTGAGGTTTTTTCGAAGTGCACGCTAAACGGCTTGTCGTAGCGGGCTGAAATTTTCAATACCCTCTGGGGCAACCTTTGCGCATCTTTTGATGAAAAAAATTGATCGGGTCATGTCAGGTCACGGAGTTATGACGTCATAAGAGGTACAGCCTCCGGCCGGATTTTCACAAACTGAGTGCCAACGCCCGAGGTTTCCTGCCGGTGGTACGGACATCGGTTGATGGATCGTGATGAAACTTCCCATGCATGTTGGGGCAAGTATTGGCTATCATATGGTATAAGAAATTTGACCGGGTCAGGTCAGGTCACGGAGCTATGACGTCACAAGAGGAACAGCGTCCGGTACTATTTTTGAAAAGCGCCCGAACCACTATTTTGCTAATTCTTGTCACCTCAATGGGAATATGCAGCAATATTAGCTTCTATTGGGAGCAAATGGACCTCCCAAATCCAAAAATACAATCAGATTTCAAAAATTTAAATTTTGATTTTTCGAATTTCTGCCGCCGACTGTGACCTTGCCCACTTCCGGCGCTCCCAACGCGCCATTTTTAGAGCTAGGGAAACGAAATACATACCAAACGATAGAGAATTGATCAAGGAACACGATAGTGAAGGTTTCAAGTCGATATCTCCCACGGTTTTGCCGCAATCGCCGCCGAAAGTTGAAAAAGTCTATTTTTCCGAAAATTTGACCTTTGACCGGTCAAAAGTAGGTCAAATGTTGACCTAGGACCAAAAAATATACCACCAATCGCGAGATCTCGTTGAGAGCAATCCGTTGGTTTTTTTCCGCTAAGCTCTACGACCTTCCGTTTCGAAACGCCAGGGGGGTCGTAACAACCCCCCCCCCCCCTGGTCGTTCGTGTTATGAGAAATGGCCTGGTCGTGCGAGGGCGGGCGGGCGCAATATATGTATCGCAACCCATATTTCCTATTTGCGCCCGCCTTTAAATCGCTTAAAGTGAATGGAAAGGCTTAACCCGCGCACCGACGGGGGGGGCGGATATCCGCCCCCCCCTGAGGTTTTTCGCGGATAGTGGGAACACCGCGGCGCGTAGCGCCGCGAAATTTGGTACGACTATTCTCTCATCAATTTTACACATGGTATGCAAGTTTGAACCTCCTAACTTTTAAGGTCAGGTCACCAGGTCACTTTGAATGACCCAACCTCAAGTCACTTTTTTGCAACTTTGTCACCGTGCCAGAGCTACAGTAGATGTCGGAGGCCTTTGAAAGTCGCAGGATGTTATTAGGTCATTAGTAGCTACAATTTGTATATCTCGGAATTTTGATGTCGGTGACCTAAGGTCAGGTCAATTTCGCGACCTCCCCATTATAAGTCAATGGGGGAAAAATCAACTCCCTGTTTTTACCACTAAAACGGGTCGGAATGGCCCCATATACCATACATGACTTCATATACGATCAACTTTCACTACCTTGAGGTCTGTTTTGCTGTTGGGCAGCTGTAAGGTCATGTGACGTCATCAAAGGTCACCAATGGTTTTTTGCCAATAACTCCGTACAGGAACAAGATACAGCCGCGCGGATGGTCTCATTGTGTTCAGCTCGTCAAGACGCATCGAATGATATACATGATGACCTCGAGGTCACGTGACCTGAGGTCAACCTTTGACCTTGACCTTTCGAGGTCAACATATATATCATTCGATGCGGATTGACGAGAGGATCACGATGATGCCCTTAGTTTGTTTCTATCTTGACTAATTCGAAAGTTACTCGAGAAAAACTCTCTCCATATCTAGCGCCGCCATTTTGACTTTTTCGACCCCTGTGACGTCATCTTTGACCCTACCTGTAAATGACCTTAGTAAAAATTGTAGACCTTGTCCGTGCGTATCCGATGCCGTTTACCGCTTGTCGCTATCTTGCTTCGTTCTCGAGATCTCAGGGGTGGGGGGGGGGGGCGGTCATCCGCCCCCCCCCCCGTCGGTGCGAAGTTGGCGCAGACCCCCGTCGGTGCGCGGGTTAAAAATTTCCAAACATAGTTCCTGTGTGTAAGGCGAAAAATAATATTTTGCAGCGCAAAATAGTTGGCATTGCATCGCGCAAAGCACACCACTATAGCGGTCAGATTCAGACGAGCAGTGACGATGCCTGTGGACATACAGGGTGTCCCAGAATTGACCGAACACTGTTAATCATAGTAAAATATAAGGGAAAAATAATAACACCTAATTCTTTTTATCGTCTGATATAGTCTGCTAGCCCACGCTCCACTGAGTTCAGGGTATAACGCGCCCCAATGGGGGGGGGGGCTATATTTGGCTAATGTTGAGGCTATCGAACTAAAACTTTCTAAAATATGTTATCTGTATGTGTTCTATCCCATAGGGGAAGTTGGGGGAACGCCGAATACTTTTTTTCTGACGCCCGTAGCACGCAAGGTAGACAACATAAGCTATTCTTGTTGGCGTCATTCGAGAGGCCAGTCTTTTGCCTTTCAAACATACCAGGCGCATTTGATGAATTCGCATACCGTTAAGCGCACAAACTAAAAATATCAAAGAAGTGACTTTTTCGGCGTTGCCCCGGACTGCGGGGAAAGCCGAAAATGGGAGAAATGATCTACGGGAATGCCGAAATTGATGTTTTGCTATTTTATCTCAAATTTTATCCAGAATTCGTCAAAGCTGACACGCGTTTTAAGAGCTTGAGGACGCTTGGTGCACACTGGAAGTTATAATTGTGTGATATGATAAGAAAAGGCCAGGTAAATCATTCCTTATGGTAACAGGCCCGGTTGTGTCGGTTAAAAGTGTAATTTGTGTGACTAAAAATACGTGTTGCTATTCTACAGCGGTAAAGTTCACGTAGCGTGCTTTAACGCGCGTAATTGCACGTTTTCGGCATTACCCCAGCCAGCCATACTTTCATTTGCAGGCCCATAACTTTTCAACGTGCTGTATAAATTTCAAATAGGCAGCACACTTATGCAAAGATGTGCTGAAGATTACTTGACCGAATTGGCCAGACAAACGGTAGCATAATGAGTAGGAAATGCAGCTTCGAAGACGCATGTAGTACAAAGGAAACGTACCTTGAAAACGCTCTTGGCGCCCTCACAGCCGAAGTATTCCGAATGACGACTGGTAACAAACATGCGATAATTGGTAGTCACTTAAGCTTCAGAGCATCACTGACAGGTGGCATCCATGTCGTACGGTTTTCGAAATATCTCGAATTTCGGCTTTGCCCCAACCCCGGCATTGCCCCAACTTCCCCTATACTTCGTATTTCGAAAAGTCAAAAACGTAAAAAAGATTTATTTTATGTAATTTTCAAATTTTTCAACATTTTGAAAATATGAGATTAAAATGTGATAGCCCTGTGTATTTTGAGTCCCCTCATGCAAAGAAATTGGAGCTAGCCTTAACCCGCGCCCCGTAGGGCTACCGGCGGACCCTACCACCCGTAGGGGGGGGGGGGGCGTTTCGGCCCCCCCCTAAGATCTCGGAAAGTTACCGGCCGATTTTCAAAATTCAAACGGCGTTCGATAGCCCCACCCGGGAACTACCTTGTGACCAAATTTCATTGACCTAGGTCAAACCGATGACGTCACAGGTCAGGTCAAAGGTCAGATTTTCACCGTTCACAGGCAATTCAAGAAATGTGCTGTGAAAGCGAGTAAATTGGTAATTTATTGAAAACCATCGATGGTACATTGTTCTTCAAACACATACTTTGCTATCTGAGGTCACTGATACCAGGTCAGGTCACAGCGAGGTCAGGTCACCGGGGGTCACAATATGAATGTGTCGTGTGATACATGTTTTATGGTCCATTTTACATGACAAATGCGATTATGTGAGTTAGGCAGCCTTTGGGGCCAGCCTAGGCCACGTTTTTGTGAAGGTCAGGTCAAGGTCAGGTCAAATTAGGTCAAATTTCAAAGTTGATATTTTTGCATAAAATGGGTATCGATTCGATGCAGCTCGTCACGGGGAGTCTAATGGTGGTCTTCGTTTTGCTCTATGAGTTCTAGAATTGCCAAAAATTGAGTTTGAAAATTTGACGTCATCATTTTTGAACAGTTTTTTCGCTATAACTTGGCCAAAAAACGAGGTATCGATCTGAAATTTGGTATGTAGATAGGTGACGGTAGGCACTATCACATATATTCCGGTTTTTTCGAAACTCAAAAGCTTTTTGGATTTTTTGGCGAATATATAAAAAAAATGCTTTTGTGATTTTGGGGGGTCAAAACTCAAAAATTTCAAAAATTCGAGATAGCAGTTTTGTAGCCCTGTCAATTCTACACCTTTTATGTCGTGATCATTTTTCTGTATCTTCAAAGCTGTAGTCCTGACAGGTCTTCTCGCGAAGGTCTTTTTTCGGTCGAAAATGACAGAACATGACGTCACTCTGACGTCATTTGTGGCCAACCTATCATAGCCTCTGGAAATATTTTTTGTCACAATGTGTAAAATTGATGCCCGGAGGGGTCCTGAAAGTTTGGTGGCGATATCTCCAGCCGTTTAGGAGATATCGACCGAAAAGGACAGGGGGGCCGTTTCGGCCCCCCCCTACGGGGCGCGGGTTAACCCTCGCCGGGCCAGGGGGGTTGATGCAACCCCCCTAAGGTTTTTTCGCAAATAACGTAAAAACGGCGGCGCATACCGCCGCCAAATTTGGAATACCCTCTTAGGCAACCTTTTACCACCTTCCATAGGTGGAACTTTGTGCCGAGCTCGGAGGGCCCGAGCTCTCCAAATTCGACGCCGACTTGGCTTTGGAGCCGCAACAGACCGCGGAGGTCAAGGTCACCGCTAAGGCGGCGGCGGATTTGCTGCGCCCGGGCCCTCCCAACTCCGCACAAAGTTCCACCCGTGCCACCTTCCCTGAAAATGTCAGGTCAGGTCACCTAGGCCTCGTTTCATAAAGCGAGTCCGTAACTTACACCGGTTTTGATCCACATCCCACTCTCACTAAATGACTTCACACCAACTCTCTCAGCCAAACTACACAAACACTACCAATCAAAATGGAACAACACTCGAACTGCATTACAATTTACAAACCATTTAACCACGCATAGAACACTGGCACTCCAAGAACATGAACTCACGCAGAAACGAGAGGGCTGTCACACGACCTAGCATTGGACACACTGCTATTACACACAACTACATTATCACAAGAAGCCCGAGACCAAAATGCAACACCTGCAACACTTTTATCACTGTCAAACATCTACTACTCACGAACCCACAATACCAACACCACAGGACAAACATATAAACATACTGCAGAGATGCCAACATCCCACTAACACTCACAACACTGCTCGGGGACTTACACCCCGACCTAACAACACTACTCATCTACTACGTACACAACACTGGGCTGATCAATGACTTGTAAATCTCCTCCCCTAGAGCCAAGGACAAAAAACAAAACAAAAAAAGCCAAAGAAAGAAAAGAAAACTAAAAAAAAAAACATTAAAAACAATGAGAATCAAAATAAAATACCCCAGAATGGCAAAATGGCAACAAAAGACAATGAAAAAAAACAGGGGCAATCCGGCTACTCGGGAGGAGATAGAGCTATAAGGAAACCCCGACCCACCCCTCACCCCACCCTTACGAGCCACCAAGAGAAGACAACGTGTACCACTACAAGACGGACGGACGAACGACGAACAACAAAACGGACGAAAGAACAGAACCGGGCCCAGATACATGAATCTGTGGCGCAGACCCCCGTCGCTGCGCGGGATAATCTTGTTGAAGATAGCGGTAAAAAAGAAGACTGATATTTTGTAGCTAGCCCTGTTCGCGTTGCCGCACTAAGGCTTAGTGACACTTGATCTCAAGTGTCACTTGGCGATTTCGGTTCGCGCTGAGCCACTAGCCGATTGCTGTAAAATACCTACCGCTTAGCGACATTACCTTCAGGTGTCACTTGACGGCCTAGTCTTACTAGCTTCCTAGTGCGCCATCTCGAATTGGCCAGATCTGTCGTTACGCTTTTTTTTTTGTAGATCGGTGAGATTCGTTGACCAATGACCATGTCATGACAAGCACCCGGTTGACAACCGGTGCATGCTCCTTTTTGACCGCGCCCAAGCCTGTCGATCACATTATCTCTTGCTCTTTCTGGCTTCGCTCGCTGATATATTGCGCTTTTCTCACTCCTACCTGCTTCGTCGATGAGCTGCTGGGGCTCTCCAGCAAGAGCCATGCCGAAAGTCTGTTTACGAAGTTGAGAACGGCATTTGAATTGCCATAATTTCCTTTTTACGGCTTGGGCTAAAACAGAAAGGGACTACTCTTTCTTGACTCTGGATAATAATTGATTCGTGTCGTGACCGGTCACCAAAAGCACACAGTCTCCAAGCTCGATAGCTAGGAGATGTCTTAAAAACAAGGGTGCTTGTATATATAATCAGAATCGAGCGCAATCGTACTTTTAGCTAGTAAACTAAATGTTCGGTCAATTCTGGGACACCCTGTACATCTGAGCGTCCGCTAATAGTGTGAACGATCACGTAGGAGTCTAGGATACGTCATCCGCTAATTTGGGGTCACAGCTGCACCAGGGCCTATGATGAGCGACCTAACATTGAACAGGCCGCTGGAGGTCAAACACATTGCGCGGGCTGGCGTAGCACCCGATAGCGGTGCAGATCGGCTGGCGAAAAGATGTTGCAACGATTCGTAAAAAGTGCGTCATTCGCATCACAGTGGACAGACAAACAGCCTCCATCGGTATATCTTCTGACAACCAGAATTGACGTGAACCGATTGTCAAGTCAGTAACAATGATATCACATTTTATGCCTACTTTGTCTTTTTACAAGATTTGTCAGTAGCTAGTGGCTTAGGAAGTCCGCGCTTAGCATTGCCTGCTGCTAGAGTCACCCTGAATCCACGGTACGATTGTGACCGCAGCCGATTCAAAGGTGTTACTTGAGTTGAATGTTTGTCGCACTACAGGTATTGATAGTCGTAATTCTTGCTGGGCGCGGCGTACCACTCTCATCAGCTTCCAGCTGATTGAAATAGCTACGAGGCTATCTTTATAGGAGATTTGACGAGGTAGGCATTCCAGGATATTATGGAACATTGAGTGAAACAATCGGCACTACAGTTAACGACCCATGACATTTTCATGTGGCAAGTTTAACTTATTTCGGTGTATGTCGGCACGGATTAGCCGCGTGTTTGCAGCCATATCGTGGTTTCAAGCGTTTAAACATGTGATTTGATGTTGCTTCCATGCATTATGGTGGGTGTCAAGGTCACCTGAAGGTCAGGTCAGGTCATTGACCTTGATGACCTCGGCTCATTTTTCGAGTTTTACATGTTTCTAGGTTAGCTTTTGGAGCTGAATTCGAATTTAGCAACCACATGAACATTTACGTAGTTTTGTTACCTTCATAACACGTTACGAAGCTGTCTGAGGCGGTTGACACTTACTACGAACCGTGCAGTAAGGGTCCTGCAATACCCTGCAGGACCCCTACTGATTGACCTGACCTGACCCGACTCGACCTGGCCTAAATGCATGAAAACATGATATGTGATCAAAACTAACATGATATTCGTGATAGCACCTCACAAAACCCATAGCAGCCACACTTGACGACGTTCTAACAGGTCCCAGTTTTCCCGATTTATGGGTCATTGGCCTGACCTGGAAGGTCAAAAAATGACCTAGGACCTTAAAATTGGGTAACATCGGCTTCCTCTCATCACGGGCAAAAAGAGTCCAATGAACCCTTCCCACTTCACTCCTGGCTGGCAAAACACCAATACGGGCGAGGTTAAATTCCCGAGATATTTCAATTTTTAACCCTAGAACGCCTAGGGGGGGGGGTTGTATCAACCCCCCCCCCCCTGAGGTTTTTTCGAAGTGCACGCTAAACGGCTTGTCGTAGCGGGCTGAAATTTTCCATACCCTCTGGGGCAACCTTTGCGCATCTTTTGCCGAAAAAAAATTGATCGGGTCATGTCAGGTCACGGAGTTATGACGTCATAAGAGGTACAGCCTCCGGCCGGATTTTCACAAACTGAGTGCCAACGCCCGAGGTTTCCTGCCGGTGGTACGGACATCGGTTGATGGATCGTGATGAAACTTCCCATGCATGTTGGGGCAAGTATTGGCTATCATATGGTATAAGAAATTTGACCGGGTCAGGTCAGGTCACGGAGCTATGACGTCACAAGAGGAACAGCGTCCGGTACTATTTTTGAAAAGCGCCCGAACCACTATTTTGCTAATTCTTGTCACCTCAATGGGAATATGCAGCAATATTAGCTTCTATAGGGAGCAAATGGACCTCCCAAATCCAAAAATACAATCAGATTTCAAAAATTTAAATTTTGATTTTTCGAATTTCTGCCGCCGACTGTGACCTTGCCGACTTCCGGCGCTCCCAACGCGCCATTTTTAGAGCTAGGGAAACGAAATACATACCAAACGATAGAGAATTGATCAAGGAACACGATAGTGAAGGTTTCAAGTCGATATTTCCCACCGTTTTGCCGCAATCGCCGCCGAAAGTTGAAAAAAGTCTATTTTTCCGAAAAATTGACCTTTGACCGGTCAAAAGTAGGTCAAATGTTGACCTAGGACCAAAAAATATACCACCAATCGCGAGATCTCGTTGAGAGCAATCCGTTGGTTTTTTCCGCTAAGCTCTACGACCTTCCGTTTCGAAACGCCAGGGGGGGGGTCGTAACAACCCCCCCCCCCTGGTCGTTCGTGTTATGAGAAATGGCCTGGTCGTGCGAGGGTTAAATCATAACATTACTTTTTAGACACTCTGTATATAACCGACTGTAACGGCTCGTGCCAAGTACCAAATCTGGCCCCAGGGTGTAAAAAAAATGTTCTAGCTACAAAAGTTCCGCAATGATGAACGTGCCAAGAGGATTACCCCGAAACTTGTTTTGAATATGCTAAAATAGCACCCGTTCAGACTCAAGAGGCATCAGATAAGCAGATGTTTGCTGTGCTTACACCACAACTTACAAAATTGCTATTCTAGTTTTGCTATCGCCCTATAACAGTTATTCTGCGAACATCAGCCGTGGCAGCCGTTTCTTCTTATAGTACATATGTGCCGCGGGTTCACCGGAATCGTGCGTACAGCCGTTCAGCCAACGCGGCAAGACCGGCCTTTTCCGCACACATAGCCACTGCTAGCGTCATCGTTGTGCAATTCTGACATCACAGCAGAGTGGACTGGGAAACGCAGAGCATCTTTGACGTAAGCGCTGTGCCGCAAATCGCGCGGCTACTACGGCCGCGCTCCGCGCTCCGCGGCCGGCCAGTGAGCGGCCGGCCCGAGCAGCTGGGCGGCGGGAAATACCCGGCCATTCCGGCGGCGAGCTGCTTTCCCCAGAGCTGCCGAGCGTACGAGCCGGGCGGCGGGCGGCAGCGCGGGGCCGCGACCCGGCGCACTGCTCCGACATCCGGTCACGTGCCCCTTCCCCTGTCATCCCCGTGTCGGTGACTGCCGTGCGGCTGCCGACAGGTCCGGTCCGCGGGTAGGTGAGGGTACTCGTATAGACGTCTGTGGACCAGCAGCCCGCACCGGTTGGCACATACCAGCGGAGCTATTTCTGTCCACGTGTGATGAGTCATGGCGGATGCTGCTTCTAGTCCCTGATTGGTACCGTCACTTGACCTACAACGTGAAGGGCGCCAATGTTTTGAGCTTTTTGGCAAACAGAGCATTTAACTTACTTTCAACAGTGACTTTCTGCATGATTCCGCAGACGAGGAGTATGTACAGCTAATTGATAGCGTTTTTCTTTCTTTTCAACATTGCCTTTTAATGTTGGCTCTCTGCTCTAAGGCCCCGATAACTAAGATATTACAAAGTTCTTAATTACTTTCTAGCGTAAACCTAACTTATATGAAAATTAACCCGCGCCCCACTGGGGGGGGGGGGCTATTCATAGCCCCCTCCGTTTTTCTGCAATAACTTCAAAACGCTTGACGTATCGACGCCAAACTTTCAGTACCTTCGGCTGCATCAATTTTACACCTTGTGTTAAAATATGAACTTCGTAGCTACCAGGGGGCGTCGAAGTCTAGTAGGAAAATCTGGAAATCCCCGGTGTGACGTCACGTCGGGGATGACCGACAGCACCTTGCACTGAAAGATACGGCAGAACGGCTATTTTTGAAAAATGATTAAAAATACTTTTGTGCTGTTATGACACATACAACACTTATCAGCATGTTCCTCATCATGTGATAGAGGCAAATCCGTGGTCGAAAATAGCCGAGACCCTCCCAATTTCCAACCATCGACCTGATAAGCAAAGGATGTAAGCGTAACCCTTAAGGGCGACTTTCCGTTACATATCTGTACATATGCAGCCTTATGGAAATCGGTAGTTTGGCGATTGGCGACGCGCGCGACATCTGTGCTGCGACTGTAGCGACGCCTGGTGGCTGCTTTTCTGCTGTATGTAGGTATTGGGGTTTTGCCAGATGTGGTTCCTACTGCTACACCACTATGTTGACCCAATACTAGAAAAGTTATTTTGCTAGTAAAAGGCAAGCAAATTGAAAGTTGATTTATAAAATTGCTTATAAATGATTACGAGATAATAATAAAGAAATTTTGATTGAATAATTATTTAAATAGCCAACCGTGAAACTATATTCTGGTAGGTTTAGTAGAAATAAGTCCGTGCAACCTTGTATTTAGGGCCTTGGTAGCTACCATAGGTCAGCCAGAAATGATGTCAGAGTGACGTCATGTTCGGCCGATTTCGACATAAAACATTGAACCACGGCAATCGCTCCCAAGAGCTCAGTTTTTAAGCTACTAGCTACTCGTAGATCCAATTACTTTGCATGAGAGGACTGAAAATGGACTGCGCTATCAAACTGATATCTCGAATTTTCAAAATTTTGAGAATTTTAAAAATTTTATACAATAAAATTCAAAGCTTATATTTTTATATTTTTCAGTTTTTTCACTTTTCGAAAAAAACGGAATATATGTGATAGAACACATGGTTATGACTTACTCTAGCAACTTTTAGCAAAATATTTTCACAAATGGCCAAGTTATACGCATTATTGCAAGAAATTCACAATTATAAATTCTTAAAATCAACTTTTCAGTACGTTTTTGACATTGTACAACAATATAAATAGCACCATCGTGTTCCTGAGCTCAAACTGCATCTGATGGGCACCGTTTTGGTTGGGAAATTTTAACTTCAAAATTTGACCTTTTTTGACCTGAAAGTGACCTGACCTAAGCTATGTTCAGATAAAAATGACCTCAATTGACACAGGCGACACCGAATTCGAAATCTATGGCCTGAATGGACCATAAAACATGTGTCAGGTGACCGACTTATGGCATAAGATTTCCGTGACCTATGATGGCCTGACCCTGACCTGAAAATCAAATTACAAGTTAGGTACCCTCAGGGTATCTAAATTATCTGTTCACGAGTGCGTAAACCAAAAATCAGCCTGATCTGACTTGTAAGACGGCAGCCAGAGCCCAAAAAGTGAACAAGTTAAATATCGATAATTTTTACTTTGACCTGACCTGTGACGTCATCGGTGACCTCGAGGTCAATGAAATTAGGTTTCGTTCGACAGTTTTTCCGGGGCTACCAAATGCCGTTTGAGTTTTGACAATCAGCCCAGTAGTTTCGGAGTTAGGAGGGGGGCTATGAATAGCCCCCCCCCCCCCCAGTAGGGCGTGTTATACACAGCCCCTAGTGGGGCGCGGGTTAATTATGATTATTGAAAACCATAAAAGGAAAAAAACATTTATTTTCGAAGCGTTCATCGAAATAAGGTACTTATTTCGACGGCACACCATTGAGTGCCCTCAAGCTTCGTGTGATTCCATTTAGTTCCATTTATCAGCATATTACGCATGCAAGTGCCGCTGAGGTTCCCCAGGTAACGTACCCCATAACCATAAGCTACCTCCAGAATGCCTCTCAGCAGCGGTCAAGGCCTCTGGCGCAGTGTTGGTGAAGTGCGCAGGCTGCTGACCCCGTGTCGGGGACTGCAGAGTTGCCAACAGCGCCTCTCGGTCGGCAGGATGACCTCCCACCGCACCCAGAGGCCCCCGCCGGCCCCCCGGACTGCGTGACCTCGCGCCCGCTATGAGGCCGAATACAAACACATTCCAATACGAGGTAGCTGTTCCCAGAACGGATAAGGTAACGTTTTGAATATACATCTCATGGTTACGGAGTCATTGAACATGCATGCCATCCCATTCACATCAAAGACCGTTGCACTTGGTGAAAGTGTTTGGCAATCGACTCATCGAGAGGCAGACGTAACCCTTATACCGTTACTAGCCCAACCGCCAATGTCGATGAGGGCGGAGGTGATTGCCTGAAAAAATGACCTGTTTCCGGACTGACATGGTGTTGACTGTTGAACCATCCTCCAAACCGGAATCATTGAAGGAAAAAAACAACGTTATTTTTGTCCTATAGGCATCAAAGTAAGGTTCAAGTAATGCAATCAAAACATTTATTATCATTAGACAGTGTCCTTAAAGGGACTATACCACCTTTAACCCTAGAACGCCTAGGGGGGGGGTTGTATCAACCCCCCCCCTGAGGTTTTTTCGAAGTGCACGCTAAACGGCTTGTCGTAGCGGGCTGAAATTTTCGATACCCTATGGGGCAACCTTTGCGCATCTTTTGCCGAAAAAAAATTGATCGGGTCATGTCAGGTCACGGAGTTATGACGTCATAAGAGGTACAGCCTCCGGCCGGATTTTCACAAACTGAGTGCCAACGCCCGAGGTTTCCTGCCGGTGGTACGGACATCGGTTGATGGATCGTGATGAAACTTCCCATGCATGTTGGGGCAAGTATTGGCTATCATATGGTATAAGAAATTTGACCGGGTCAGGTCAGGTCACGGAGCTATGACGTCACAAGAGGAACAGCGTCCGGTACTATTTTTGAAAAGCGCCCGAACCACTATTTTGCTAATTCTTGTCACCTCAATGGGAATATGCAGCAATATTAGCTTCTATAGGGAGCAAATGGACCTCCCAAATCCAAAAATACAATCAGATTTCAAAAATTTAAATTTTGATTTTTCGAATTTCTGCCGCCGACTGTGACCTTGCCGACTTCCGGCGCTCCCAACGCGCCATTTTTAGAGCTAGGGAAACGAAATACATACCAAACGATAGAGAATTGATCAAGGAACACGATAGTGAAGGTTTCAAGTCGATATCTCCCACCGTTTTGCCGCAATCGCCGCCGAAAGTTGAAAAAAGTCTATTTTTCCGAAAATTTGACCTTTGACCGGTCAAAAGTAGGTCAAATGTTGACCTAGGACCAAAAAATATACCACCAATCGCGAGATCTCGTTGAGAGCAATCCGTTGGTTTTTTCCGCTAAGCTCTACGACCTTCCGTTTCGAAACGCCAGGGGGGGGGTCGTAACAACCCCCCCCTGGTCGTTCGTGTTATGAGAAATGGCCTGGTCGTGCGAGGGTTAATTAACATGGGGTTTGAGTTGAGATAGCCAAGTTTGCGACGAGGTTCAGAAACCACTATCTATCTAGGTTGCAACCCCCGCGGCCTCTTGGTGTTGAAGAAATTCGTTCCCTTCATTTGAAAATGGGCCTTGCGCAAGGCCCTATCTTCAACATGGAGCGACCGTTAGTGTGACGTCACCTCGTTTAGTCATTCTGATTTAAATGGGTTTGTTCGTTGAAAAATCGCTTAAAACTTGGTCTGAACTTTGTTGTGGTGCCTACAGAGTAAAAAGAATCAGCTTTATGACAGTAATGTGGCCTGGGAAGGAGGTAATTTTAGGCTGTGACGTCACATATTTGAAAGTTTGTGTTTGGAATATGGGAAGCCTAAGATGTGTAATGAAAAATAAATGCCAGAACCGTGTTCCTGGTCATCCAATCTATAAAGTCGGGCACAATTTAACTGGTTTTAACAACATTTTAGAAGGTGGGATAGTTCCTTTAAATGGTATGGATAATATCGAGTAGCAGCAGCTTCAAACCTTATGTGTTAGCCTTTACGCCTAAATGCCATGCCCATGATAACCTTTACACCTTTCTAAGACGAAATTCTACTATGTCATGACTAGCTGGACTCCATATTTACATTCAGAAACAAACTTAATGTTTTAAAGCAGCCAGTGCAAATTAGATTGGAAGTGCGTTTTAATAGAGCAAGGTCACACCAAGAAAAGTCTCAATGGGCTGAGCGCGGGAGGCGAGCCAGCCCTCCGCTTCCGACCTGTGGTTCGGGTAACCTGGGGGAGAACCTCGGGTACACACAGCAGGTGTCGCAAGGGCCTCCTGGACGGGTTCTGTCTCCTTCCGATGGAAATGACGTCATAACTGCGCGGTCAGCGGCAGTGGCAAATCGGCTGAAACCGACGTCATCGTTGCACGGAACACCTGTCGCCGAGCCGTTATGAGAAGCGACAAACATGAGAGTTTTTATCTGTTTTCTCGAAAATGCTAATGAACAGTGCTACGACTGAAAGAGCTTATAATAACAGACAACACAAAGACAGCGACCAGGGCACCAAGGTGTCCCCAGTCTTGAGGTCAGTGTCAGTTTCCAGTGTCATACTACGGGTAACGGTGTCATTACTGGTGTCAGAGGTCCCCACTCGAACGAGGTGTCATATTCCTGGTGTCGGAGGTCCCCACTCGCACGTGGTGTCATAACCCTGTTGTCGGTGTCACCTCAGCGTGTCACAGGTCACTCGCTGTTCACTTCTGATGAATGACATCACCTCAGTCGCATTCCCCGCGTGCATCCGTGCACCAGGGATCGGAGCGCATCCATCACCGAGCGGAAGCCGTTGCGCCACTCGCGTGTAATGGCCAACTGCGCTGACCTCTGGGTGTCGCACTTGCGCCACGTTGGCCGCCGTGCGCTGGAAATTGTCTCCCCTTCCGCCGCTTGAGGCGAGATGCCGGTTGATTACTCGGTACTGGCACGGTGCGAGTGAGAGCACGTCTGTTGAGCGCCAGATCGCAGTCAGGGAGCGCCGGAGACATGCGGCAACCTGCGGAGAGCAGAGCTCCGTCAGCAATGCTGGACACCCCGGTTATTTACAGCCATTAGCGAGACAGCTCGTGTCCCTCGTCAGTTCCGGCTATGATCAGAGCAGGTTAGAGCAAGCTGCCGTAGCATGCGACTGGTGGTTTGTGGTTTATGGCTGTCTCGAGGCGTAGGCTTGGTGGTGCAAATAGGAGTGCATGGAAATGTTGTGGAGGCTCCGGCTCCGGCTCCGGCTCCGACTCAGTACCTACATCCCCTATGCGATCCATTAACCCTATTAGTGGCAGGGGGGGGGGGTTGTTTTTATCCACCCCTCAGGTTTTTCGGGAATATCTCCGAAACCGCTGAAGCTACGATGCTGAAATTTTCTGACTTTTCCTAAAACTAAATTGGGCACATTCCCTGAAAATTTCAAGTTCATAACTTTACCAGGGGCGGCTCCAGAGCACTGGGAATTGGGGGGTCCTATTCGTGAAGCGAGTCATTTGGGCGAAGATCACGATGCTGCACCAGTTTTACGAACAGTGAATGAAAGCTATCATGTGATAACATAAACAGTTATTGTGCATCCTCTTTTGACACGTTTTTGCTATAATAGGCGGATCCAGGCGTCCAAAAAGGGGGGTTATGTTTTACCTCCCAACATAGGTGCCCTGACACCGCCTATGCGTGACCAATACAATTGTAGTCGTTCTCTCATAAGAAAATTGTAACATAACAAGACCATTACCACCATTTTTAGAAACAGTACCAACAAAAACCTTATTTACTATACTTTTTGTGTACCCCCAATCGCAGTGATCTGTATCCGCCTATGATTTTTGAAAATGCATATTTTTGGGATCCATGTGAATTACTGGTTCATTCTCTATCGATCGGCAAAAGTTGCGTTAAGATTGGTTCAGAAACCTGGCCGTGATAAACAGTCTAAAATGTATCTGCAATTTGCCCGTTTTTACCCCCCTCTACCCCCCCTATTGACATTTTTTAATTTTTATTTTTTAGAAATGTAGATCACGTTGAGCGAAATCGAATGCCGTTTGAGTTTTGAAAATCGGCCCGTTAGATCTCGAGATATCAAGGGGGGGTCGTAAACAGCCCCCCCTGCCACTAATAGGGGGTAGCCAGGAGCCTGCCACTAATAGGGTTAACCCTCGCCCTGGCAGGGGGATCGATGTGACCACCCTAGGGTTTTTCAAAGTTAGCGTAAAAACGGCGGCGCGTAGCTACGCGCCAAGTTTAGCACAGTCTATGGGGCAGCCTTTGTTACATATGACCTGAAAATTTCAGGTCCGGGTGACCTTGGGTCAGGTCACCAGGTCAGAAAAACTGGTACATGGTCATGGCCAATTTTTAATTTTATTTATGCACCTGTCCAACTCACAGTTTTGGACTGATTTCATTTAAAGTTTCAGGATGCGTTAATTTAGCCGAGTTGTATAAAATGTAGTTCGTTTTATGATACTGACCGGAGGTCAGTTAGAGGTAATGGAAATAATGGAAATCGTAATGCCTATGGGAAAATATTCAAATTACTCCAATTCGGAAAATACGAGAGATACCCGCTTCGTTCTATCACTTGTGTGCTTTGAAACCACAGCACTTAACAGTATGTCACTTGGTCTTTCTTTGTTTGGTGTACTTATCCAAGGGTCAGGTCAAACGAGGTCAACTGAGGTCAAATGACGTTTTTGCCAATAACTTGCCACATAATGAAGATAAAGCTTGTAAAATGGTACCATTCTGTTCCTCTTGAACAGCCGAGTCAAATGATATGCAATGCAACATTAAGCATTTGGACTTAAGTTGTACTAAAGCTGTGCTAACTTTTTAAGGACACCTAAGCAAGCAAAAAAATGTATATCATTCGACGCGCCATGACGTGCTGAGTTCACTGGTGCTTTTGTTTTTGCTCTATCTTATTTAGATCAAAAGTTAGAAGCGAAACAAAAAAATTTGACCTGTTTTAGCGATTTTTTACATTTGTACCCCAAGCCCCCCCCCCCCAAATGTGACCTAGAGCAACCAAATTTGCACAGGGACGAAAATTCCAGGGGGCCCACCTACCTACCAAATTTGGTGTTTCTAGGTGCCACAGGAGCAAGTTGCGAGGGGGTCGCATCGACCCCCCCCCCCCCCCCCCTGCCAGGCCGTGTCATGAAAAATGCCCTGCCAGGGCGAGGGTTTAAATGTGGGTGGAAGAATAAAGGCGATTGGATTGGTACTCGCTGCTTCTGTATTTGCAAACCAAGGCTATTTATTTTCTCAACAGCACATGCAATCAGCGAACAGGGTCCCATAAGTTCGTTCTCACATTACGTTTGCATGTAAGACAGAGCACATTGCCTTTTGATGCATTTATGTCCCGGCAATGTGCTCCTCATTTCATGGGCAAACACATGAATTGGACTCCGGCTCCGCACCCCTGGGTGGAATGCATTCCTGAGGATACGCTGAAGGGTGTAACTATATGCGAGTGGTCTCCAACAAGCCGCCGTGCAGGCATCGAAAGTGTGAATGGAGCTTCGGGGTACCTTGGCTGTCGGTGTCAATGGGTGCACTGTTACGTCAGCATAGTGCGGTGCATATCAGCATTCCACTGCGGTCACGGGACCTCACTTCCTCTCCCCCCCCCGTCCCACCTCCGGACGTCCTTCACCACCCCTCCCCTCCCCCCTCTGATACTTGGCACCCTGCCAGCGAGTGAGCCACCCGGTAGTGACGTCACTCACAGAAATCGGCGGCCCTGTCGCTAGGCACCGCGGCGCTTGTCTTAGATCCCGCCATATCTGTAACCGTTCGCCCTATTTCACACATGACAATGAGGAGATATGCTGTCCAGCTATACGTGACAACCTATGTGAACGTATGACATCGATCAGGTAACTGCTCTTCGCTTATATCGTAGAGCTCACTATCATTGCTCGTAATATGCCCAATTGATCGTAAGATACCTACCCAATACTCGTATGCCAAGCACCGAAAATGTCTGTCTCACACCGCTCGAATCTGTTGTGGTGAACCGTTTCCCTTTCACCTACTCTCCGCCGCTATGCCGCCATCTCGGACGGTGTGGGACTTCCCCTCTGATCCCTGTGTGACGCCCGTGGGACCCAACAGACGCGCCGCGCACCCACCCCCACCCACATATACCGCCCCGGATGTTACGGGCGGTAGCCGGGGCCGCTGTCCCGCAGCGTGCCCGCAGGAAGGCCGTCAGAGCAGCGCGCGCACGCGCCAGGGGCGCTCCCGCCGCATACCAGCGCGTTATACCAGCCGGCCACGCACTGCGTGACGTAACGACCAGCTACTGGTGACGTTAGAGACACCTCATCGGTCGGACACGCGACGAAATGCGCCGCGCGTGGTAATAAGGCAGCCCTAAGAGCGTGACACGCTATCCGTAGTAACCGAGGCCATTCATGGCTACAATAGCGGCAAGCATGTATCAATGAAAAACAATAAACTGAATCAGAACGATGATAAACCATAGTAGGTGTTTGACTTTGAGGTCTCAAGGTCAAAGCCCAGACACGATGGCTGGTGTTTGAACAGGGAGAGAGTCTGGGTCACTGACGCGTGTTACGGTGCCGGATGCCTGACTCATCGCTATGTGAACCGCATTCTAACTCTGCAACGAAGCATATTCATCATGCCATGCAAACACAGGCCGTTCTGACTTCTGTGTATCTGGGGCGCCAATAGAGACTGTAGTAAGCATGGTGCTTACTGCACACTGTGCACGTTGGTTCATCTTTAACCCGCGCATGACTGGGGTATTTTCCATAACGCTGCTGACTGGGGGGGGGGGGGGGCTCTACAGAGCCCCGCCTCCTATCTCTGAAACGACAGGTACTTTTGTCAAAATTCAAATGGCGTCTGATAGCCTTGGACAAACTGTCGAAAATATTCTAATTTAGTTGAACTCAAGGTCACCGATTAAGTCACAGGTCAGTTCAAAGTAAATATTATCAACACTTAAAGGGACCCTCCCACCTTCAAAAAAGTTTATGAATTGGCATGAAAGTGATGTCGCTCGGTTCAGAAAGAGCGAAAACGGATATCTACCAATATACACCGAAAAATATTCACCGGTTTTCAAGATATTATACTTTTACTTTTGTTTACTTTTTGGGATCTCCGCTGTTCCTAGCGACTTTATTTGGAAGCAATAGTTTGGCAGCTGAAAGTGCGGCACTTGTTGCGCGCAAAGCAGCATATACCACCGCGTGCTACAAAACGTTTTAGTCAAACATTTAAAAATCGTTGGATATCTGCGCTGACGTCACACATTCAGACGGGTATTCCTATGCATTAGCCCCTCTGAATCAAAACGCTGCAATTTTGAAATTCAATATTTCCGATTTAAGGCATTTCTCGATGTTGTGAGTGCCGAAACCGGTAATTGTGAGCCAGGGACCCCATTTTGGCTATCTCAACTCAAATTTAATGTTAACCCTCGCCGGCCGAGGGGGGGGGCGGGTGCCGCCCCCCCCCCCCATAGGGTTTTTTCACGATAGCTCCGAACACGCTGGCGATAGAGAGCTGAAACTTGGCATACCTGACCTTTGATCCAAGCCGGATCTTTTGACACCAACCGCATTTTTGGGTCAGGTCAGGTCACTGACCTATGACGTCATAAGTGAACCTCTGCACGGTCTTCAGATGTCGCAACTTCGCAACGCCCTCACTGCCAGAGGAGATGTCACAGGGAAATGAAACTTGCAGGATCTAGTATCCATTATGAGTCCCACAACTTGTATATCTCGGATTTTTCCTAAAGGTCATATGAGGTCAGGTCATTTTCGTGACCTCACCATTATAAGTCAATGGGGAAAAATTCAAACTGCTATTCTGGCGCCGGGAACGATCTCCAACTATCTCAAGCACACCGAATCGTGATTAGATGCACTCCTTGCAAGGTTAGATGCGTCACTTTTGCAATGTTGACCTTGCGTGACGTCATTTATGACGTCATCAAGGTCATATTAGTTTTTCGTCAATAACTCTTGATCAAATTGAGCTAGCGAGTCGGGAAAGCCACCAATGGACTCAGGAAGACCTGCCGAATCGAATGATATGCGACATGACCTCTTTCGACCAACTTCCTGACCTGGGGGTGCTGACCTGACCTTGACCTGAGGTCAACATCCCAAGTTGACCTGACCCGGACAAAAAGTATATCATTCGACGCGCCTGAGCGAGACGAACACGATGCTGCCAAAATCGGCGCTCTGCGGCCGTTTTTTGCGAAGTTATTCACCAAAAACTGAACCGTACCTTGGGGCACTTGACCTGACCTCAGAGGTCACCGGTTGACCTAGGACCTTAAAATCGGGTACCAATCTCTGCGTCTCGTAACGGCGCACACGCTCGTTTTTTCCGCGACGCGCTAGCTCCACCAGGGGCGAAACGGCGAGGGGGGGGGGGGTCGTACCCGCCCCCCCCCCCCCCTCGGCCGGCGCGTATGTAGAAAACCAATAGGTCCGGCGAGGGTTAAGGTGGGAGGGTCCCTTTAATTAGACTTCTTCACACTTGGGCTCTGGCCACCGGCTACCAAGTCAAATTAGGCTCATTTTGGCTTACACACTCGATGATAAATGCCAAATCCTCTGAGGATACCCTACATGAACTTCGCATTTTTCAGGCCAACGACATGTCATCATAGGTCCCGGAAATTTTATATCATGCATCGGTCACGTCAGTGACACATGTGTTATGGCCCATTTCAGGCATCGAAAACAGGGTCGTTTGCACTATTTGGGGCCATTTACACAGCTATGTATACTGTATAGAGGGCAGGTCACTTTCAGGCCAAAAAGGTCACATTTTCAATTTGAAATTTTTAAGCGAAAAAGGTCCCTATCAGATGCAGTTTGAGCTCAGAAACACGATTGCGCTATTGATTTCGGTATACGATGTCTAAAACGTACTGAGAAATGAAAATATTGATTTGGATATTGCGAAATATTGACTACAAAGCGTAGAACTTAGCTATTTTGGAAGATATCGGGCTCAAAGCTCCTTCAATAGATCATCGGTATGTGTTCAGTACATATGTTCAGTTTTTTTTCTTCGAAAAGTCAAAGACATGTATGAAAAAAAATTCAAATCTTATTTTTGGGATATTATAAAATAGTTTTGAAAATTTTCAAAATTTAGAAAATACGAGATGAAATTTTAATAGCCGCGTGTATTCTGAGTCCTTTCATGCAACGAAACTGGATCTAGCTTAACCCGCGCCCCGTAGAGTCATTGGCGGACCCTACCAACTATAGGGGGGGGAGGGGGCGTTTCGCCCCCCCCTAAGATCTCGGAAATTTACCGGCCGATTTTCAAAATTCAAACGGCGTTCGATAGCCCCACCGCGGAACTACTTTGTGACCAAATTTCATTGACCTAGGTCAAATCGATGACGTCACAGGTCAGGTCAAAGGTGGGATTTTCACCGTTCAAAGGCATTTCAAGAAATGTGTTGTGAAATCGAGTAAATTGGTAAGTTATTGAAAATCATCGATGGTAAATTCTTCGTCAAACACATACTTTGCTATCTGAGGTCACTGATACAAGGTTGGGTCACAGAGGTCAGGTCAATGGGAGTCACAATATGAAAGTGTCGTGTTATACATGTTTTATGGTCCATTTTACATGACAAATGCGGTTATGTGGGTCAGGCAGCCTTTGGGGCCAGCTTAGGTTACGTTCTGGTGAAGGTCAGGTCAAGGTCAGGTCAAAAAGGTCAAATTTCAAAGTTGATATTTTTGCATAAAATGGGTATTGATTCGATGCAACTCGTCACGGGGAGTCTAATGGTGGTCGTTTTTTGCGCTACGAGGTCTAGAATTGCTAAAAACTGAGTTTGAAAATTTGACGTCATCAATTTTGAACAGTTTTTTCGCTATAACTTGGTAAAAAAAAGAGGTATCGATCTCAAATTTGGTATGTAGATAGGATGCTGTAGAGACTATCACATATCTTCTGTTTTTTTTTCGAACTTCAAAAAAAAAACTTTTTGGATTTTTCGGCTATTATATTCAAAAAATATATTTTGATTTTTTGGGATCAAAATCCTAACTTTTCAAAAATCGAAGATGACAGTTTTATAGCCCTTTAAATTCTACACCTTTTATGTCGAAACATTTTTCTGTATCTCTAAAGCTGTAGGCCTGACAGCCAAGGGCTCCACCACAGGGGGTACGCGTGGGTCCGGACCCCCTCAATAATTTACCTGGGGGGTACAGTACCCCCCAATATTTCGAATAACCACATGGGGCCCCCATGTAGTTTTCGATATCACTGAGAGCCTGTATAAGCTTGTTTTCACATAAGAATGACTAAATCATTTACAGAATGTGTTGAATAATTTAGAATACGTTGACAGTCGCAAACCTAAGGAATTTAACCCTCGCCCGCACATGGGGGGGGTTGCCACCCCCCAGGTAGTCTTTCTGCTCTGCACTCAACATTTTTAGAGCTAGAAGGCTGATTGTTCGTATAGCTGCTCCTCTATCCTTTCTTGATGTCCACTGAAAATTTCAAGTTTCTGTATTTTTTGGTTTCGGAGATATGACCTTGTTTTTCAGGTCATGTCATGACCCAAATGGCCAATTCTCAACATCTTGCGCTTGCCATGGGCCTTGTGAGCTTTTGACACCCTGATTTCGGCCTTTTTTGCCAGTCTTACCTCCCACCTATCATGGGACATGTTGTTCGACGATGTACAGGGGTCAAGGTCAGGGTCAAGGTCAACCTAGGTCATCTAAGATAATTGCGTTTTAGGCAAGCTGAATTTACTTTTTGTGAAGTTTTTTGACTGCATTTTTGGTAAAAGCTTCTCAGATCATGATTTCATGTAATATGGACCCAAAAACAATCGGTGCACACATCAGTATACACACAGACACACACAGACATACAAACACATATGATTGACCTTGACCTAACTCGACCTGAAATGACCTCAGCAGCAAAATTCTGGTCGGGTAGTGTGACAAAGAGGTTCTAGCTGGCTTGGCACCAGAAAACAGCATCGTCATCGGTATTTGATAAGCAGCGCACTTGATATCCAACGGTGACCCAAAACAGCAATATTTTTTAGTTTGACCTGACCTGGAAGGTCAATGACTGACCTGAGAAGGTAAAACTGGGTATCATTGGATTCGTCTCTTCCCAAAGAATCTTTTTGGTCCTTACTGCTAAGCTCTATCTCCAACAGGAACGAAATGGCGCGGGGGGGTGGCAACCCCCCCCCATGTGCCTTCTAGGATGGGAAAATGGCATGTGCGGGCGAGGGTTAAGGTCTAGAAATGTAGGGATCCATTAAAATGTGACACACGAAGTGCTCAACTCTCGCCGACCTATACTCGTATGTACGGGAGTGCCATTATTCTACCGTTTTGTTATTAAAATGAATGCGTTTAACCCTCGCCCATGTAGGGGGGGTTGGTGCAACCCCCCCCCCCTGAGGTTTTTCGGAAATAGTGCAAAAACGGCGGCGCCCAGCGCCGCCAAATTTTGGGTACCTTATGGGGCAAATCTTGCGCATCTTTTGATAAAAAAAAATTGACCGGGTCATGTCAGGTCACGGAGTTATGACGTCACAAAGGGAACAGCCTCCGGCCGGATTTTCACAAACTGAGTGCCAACGCCCGAGGTTTCCTGCCGGTGGTACGGACATCGGTTGATGGATCGTGATGAAACTTCCCATGCATGTTGGGGCAAGTATTGGCTATCATATGGTATAAGAAACTTGACCGGGTCAGGTCAGGTCACGGAGCTATGACGTCACAAGAGGAACAGCGTCCGGTACTATTTTTGAAAAGCGCCCGAACCACTATTTTGCTAATTCTTGTCACCTCAATGGGAATATGCAGCAATATTAGCTTCTATAGGGAGCAAATGGACCTTCCAAATCCAAAAATACAATCAGATTTCAAAAATTTAAATTTTGATTTTTCGAATTTCTGCCGCCGACTGTGACCTTGCCGACTTCCGGCGCTCCCAACGCGCCATTTTTAGAGCTAGGGAAACGAAATACATACCAAACGATAGAGAATTGATCAAGGAACACGATAGTAAAGGTTTCAAGTCGATATCTCCCACCGTTTTGCCGCAATCGCCGCGGAAAGTTGAAAAAAGTCTATGTTTCCGAAAATTTGACCTTTGACCGGTCAAAAGTAGGTCAAATGTTGACCTAGGACCAAGAAATATACCACCAATCGCGAGATCTCGGTGAGAGCAATCCGTTGGTCTTTTCCGCTAAGCTCTACGACGCTCGGTTTTCAAACGCCAAGGGGGGGGGGGGTCGCACCAACCCCCCCCCCCTGCATGGGCGAAGGTGAAAGATCGCCGTTTACGGGCGAGGGTTAAGATTGCTAAAGGATTTTTTATTGCTATAGGATTAGCTAAGCATGCCAGAATTCGGCTATTATACAATAATTAATTTAATGCAATTTCCTACTTTATTGTAATTAATGTAATTTCGTGAGAGAGGCCCAGCTTGCAGCCTGCAGTACACCTCTTAGACACACCTCTGCCTCTTACCCGCCCTAAATGAGCTTCAAATCGATCTGAGAATCCTTTTTCCATGTGAGGTCAACCGATAGTGTTGGGGGAAGGGGGTTAAGCCGGTCTTTCGAGCACCGTGCTAGTCTAAGCCGCCTCACACCGTTCTGAGGTAATCTGCAATAATCTGCACAGGACTCTGAATGCAGGTCGGTAGAGGTACGTCTACAAATCACAACTCTTACAGAATCCCCTCCATAACCTGACCTTTGATTCAATTGCAGCATTTTGATATCCATTTTCAGGTCAAGTTAGGTCACTTTCTGATCACAGAGACTGAATGTCAGTATCTAAGGAGTCCATACAGCTATATGTATGAGGGCAGGGCTTTCAAATCCCTTCAACGACTCCTGAAGCCCTGCGCTTTCCTTTAACCCGCGCGGGGCTGGGGTCTCCAGCCGAACGCGCGGGGCTGGGGGGGGGGGTAAATTTTACCCCCCTGTTATCTCCCGAACTAATGGTCCGATTTGGAACATTCAAACGCCAATCGAAAGCTCTCATCACGAACTACTAAAAACATGTACTTAATTTAAAGTTTGAGGTCAAGGTCAAGGTCAGGTCAAGGGTACAAATTGCAAGTTTCTTCAGTATCGGCCTTGCACCGTAGTTGCCGAAGAATGGAGTCATGGACTGAGACTGATCGCCCAAAACGTGTTCTTAGGCTACCAAGACAATATTCGTTGCATACAATATCATTCAGAGGTCAAGGTCAAGGTCAGGTCAGGTCAGGTCAGGTCACCAAAAAACAAAATATAGAAAAGGGCATGTGCGACACATGTTTTATGGGTCATTTTACTCATAGAATTCAATAGGCACACTCAATAAGTGATATGGACCACCTCTGGATGAATTTCAGGTCGAGGTCAGGTCAAGGTCAGGTCAAGTGAGGTCAAATTTTGAAGTTGGTTGTTAAGGCCTAAAAAGGTGTCTATCTGATGCAGTTTTTCACGGCGAATCGAATGGTGCTATTTTTGTTTACGTACGAGGTCTAGAACTTCCAAAAAAGTCATTTTTCAAAACATTTGTGTGTCGTGACGTCATAAAATTTTGAATAACTCCCACATTTTTGAACCGATTCTTCTAAAATTTGGTATGTAGGTGCACATAGACCACTTCTCTGACATATATTCCGGTTTTTTCGATAGACTCAAAATTTTGGATTTTATAATAATTTTCCCGAAAAAGTCAGTTTTTTGAAAAAATTTTGGCCAAAATCCAAAATTTTCAAAAAACCGAGATAGCCATTTGATAGACAAAGTAAAATTACGTATAACCTTTTTTGTTACGTCTTGATTCCTTTAAAAATGAAGATGTTAGCGGCGTTTGAACTTTTGCCGTTTTTGAGGCGAAAATGGCGAACATGACGTCACTAAAACGTCAATTTCTCAAAAAATTTCCGACGGATTTCGCTCAAATTTTCAGGGAACGTGTCAAATTGATGTAAAAAAAGGTACTAAAAGTTTGGCGGCGCTGCGCGCCGCCGTTTTTGAGATATCGCAAAAATTCGCGAGGGGGGGTAAAATTTACCCCCCCCCCAGCCCCGCGCGGGTTAACTACGGCCTTGGAGGACCCGGCACTGGCCTAAGAGCCTACATAGATATCTGAGCGTCTAAGAAGGTCCCTAAATTCCCAAGCCCATGCCAGTCACTGAGAGACTAATGCGCTGTCTGATGGCTAACACCGCCCTTGGAGCGCGCAACAGCGGCCTCCATTCCTCAAGAACGCTGATTTGAGAGGCCGCAATGTCGGTGTCAATGGGCTCCGCTTCTCGGATTTCGATTCCTTGTGCAAATTGAACCTTGGTTTTTCGGTTTAAAGCAGAATTCTCCCGATAAAATTATTAAGTTTTCTTGGAGCTCTAGAAAAAGCGGCAATTTTTTATCATCTTCGGGAGCTGCAGGGGGGAGGGGAGGGTGAATTCGCCCAAAATACCCACCCTGGATCCGCCAACGAGGTTTTGTGTTTTGGGTCGCACCCCCCCCCCCGGCCCCAATCCCAAAACCGTGGCGGAGCCCCTGCTGACGGCTCTTCTCGCGAAACCTTTTTTGGGTCGAAAATGGCAGAAATGACGTCAATCTGACGTCATTACCGTCCAACCTATCATAACCTTCGGAAATTTTTTTGGTCACAATGTGCAATAGCTAATCACGGAAGGGTACTGAAAGTTTGGTGACGATCGGCGCAGCGGTTCTCGAGATATATCGAAAAAAACTAAAGTGGGGGCAAAAAATGCCCCCCCACCGCCTGGAAGGTTAAAGAAATAACATTTTCAGTGACAATTCAAATTCCTGTACGTTTTTATCAGACCTGTAGTTTTTATGCGTTGAATACCCTTACCCTCGCCACAGCTATGGCCGAGTACACCCGAGATTACTTTACTGAGTGCGCCCTCCTCCCACACAACCCAGCACCACCCCCACCCGAGTTGTAGCGAGGGTGAGGGCATTCACCGCATCCAAACTACAGGTCGCCCAGCACCACCCCCACCGAGTTGTAGCGAGGGTGAGGGCATTCACCGCATCCGAACTACAGGTCGCCTAGGCACTTATCTTGAGAGTTGAGACCAATAGTACGTCTTTTTCATACGAATCTTGGACGTTAATTATGAGAGTACGGTAACTTTACTTGATTATTTGTTTTACGCACGCCCGTTTTGGTGTTTTGCCAGCCGCTAACGTATAAGGGGGGGGGGTGCTCCGTTGGACCCCCTTGCCGTTTCGCCCCTGTTTGGGCTAGAGCTTCGCGGAAAAACCAGAGTGGCACCCGTGACGAGAGGAAACCGATGATACCCAAGTTTAAGGTTCTGGGTCGTTGGTTGACCTAAGTCAGGTCAATGACCCAAAAGTCGGGAAAATCGGGACCTATTATAACGTCGTAAAGTGTGACTTCTTGTGGGTTTCTCGTGGTACTGATCACGAATATCATGCTAGTTTTGAGCACAGATGATGTCTTCGTGCATTTAGGCCAGGTCGGGTCAGGTCAGGTCAGGTCAACTATTAGATGTCCTTCCGGATATTCGTAGAAGCATGTAGAAGGAATCAGCCGCCTCTGACAGCTTCGTAACATGTTACGAAGACACAAAAATTACTTCGTAAATGTTCAGTTGCTAAATTCGAATTCAGCCCCAAAAACTAGTCTGGACACATGTAAAACTCGATAAGGTGAACGGAGGTCGTCAAAGGTCAACGACCTGACCTGGCTTTCAGGTGACCTTGACATCCATCGTACTCGTAATGCATGGGAGCAACATCATATATGTATGTTTGAACGCTTGAAACCACGGAAAGACTGCAAACGCGCGGCTAATGCGAGCTGGCATGTGCCGAATCGCGATTCCGGCCAAACATGGTCTGGAAAAGTAGGTCGCAGCTCAAAGGTCATTTGGGTCAGGGTCATGAAATTTTCAGGGTATTCGTGACATTGATTAAATTGAGGGTGCTGAAAGTTTGGTCGCGATCGACCGCTTTTTACGCGAGTTATTTGCGAAAAAACGAGATGGGGGTCCATTCGACCCCTCCCCCTATACGGGCGAGGGTTAGGCATGTCTCCTAACCCGCGCGGGGCTGGGGGGGTAAATTTTACCCCCCCTCGCGAATTTTTGCAATATCTCAAAAACGGCGGCGCGCAGCGCCGCCAATCTTTCAGTACCCTTTTTTTACATCAATGACACGTTCCCTGAAAATTTGAGCGAAATCCGTTGGAAAATTTTTGAGAAATTGACGTTTTAGTGACGTCATGTTCGCCATTTTCGCCTCAAAAATGGCAAAAGTTCAAACGCCGCTAATATCTTCATTTTTAAAGGAACCAAGACGTAACAAAAAAAGGATATACGTAATTCTACTTTGTCTATCAAATGGCTATCTCGGTTTTTTGAAAATTTTGGATTTTGGCCCAATTTTTTCAAAAAACTGACTTTTTGGGGAATATAGCTATAAAATCCAAAATTTTGAGTGTATCGAAAAAAACCGGAATATATGTCAGAGAAGTGGCCTATGTGCACCTACATACCAAGTTTTAGAAGAATCGGTTCAAAAATGTGGGAGTTATTCGAAATTGTATGACGTCACGACACACAAAAATTTTGAAAAATTATTTTTTTGGAAGTTCTAGACCTCGTACGGAAACAAAAATAGCACCATTCGACTCGCCGTGAAAAACTGCATCAGATAGACACCTTTTTAGGCCTTAACAACCAACTTCAAAATTTGACCTCACTTGACCTGACCTTGACCTGACCTCGACCTGAAATTCATCCAGAGGTGGTCCATATCACTTATTGAGTGTGACTATTGAATTCTATGAGTAAAATGACCCATAAAACATGTATCGCACAGGCCCTTTTCTATATTTTGTTTTTGGTGACCTGACCTGACCTGACCCGACCTTGACCTTGACCTCTGAATGATATTGTATGCAACGAATATTGTCTTGGTAGCATAAGAACACGTTTTGGGCGATCAGTCTCAGTCCATGACTCCATTCTTCGGCAACTACGGTGCAAGGCCGATACTGTAGGAACTTGCAATTTGTACCCTTGACCTGACCTTGACCTTGACCTCAAACTACAATTAACTAAATTAAGTACATGTTTTTAGTTGTTCGTGATGAGATCTTTCGATTGGCGTTTGAATTTTTCAAATCGGACCATTAGTTCGGGAGATAACAGGGGGGGGGGTAAAACTTACCCCCCCCCAGCCCCGCGCGTTTGGCTGGAGACCCCAGCCCGGCGCGGGTTAACCCGCGCCCAGATGGGGTCTGCCGAGCAACGCGGTCTGATGGAGGGGGCATTTTAGCCCCCCCCCCCCCTCAGATCTTGAGAACCACGCAACATAGCGACAAGCGGTAAACGGTGTTGGATAGCCCCAACGGGGAACTACCTTGTGACCCAATTTCATTGACCTCGGTCAAACCGATGACGTCACAGGTCAGGTCAAAGGTAGAATTTTCACCGTTTACAGGCATTTCAAGAAATGCGTTGTAAAATCGAGTAAAATGCATTTCAATGGAAATCATCGATGGGGAATTGTTCTTCAAACACATATTTTGCTATTTGAGGTCACTGATACCAGGTCAGGTCACAGAGGTCAGGTCACTGGGGGGTCACAATATGAAAGTATCGTGTGATACATGTTTTATGGTCCATTTTACATGACAAATGCGATTATGTGGGTCATACAGACTTTAGGGCCAGCTTAGGTCACTTTTTGGTCAAGGTCAGGTCAAGGTCAGGTCAAGGTCGGGTCAAGGTCAGGTCAAGGTCAGGTCAAATTAGGTCAAATTTCAAAGTTGATATTTTTGCATAAAATGGGTATCGATTCGATGCAGCTCGTCACGGGGAGTTCAATGGTGGTCTCCGTTTTGCGCTACGAGGTCAATAATTGCTAAAAATTGAGTTCAAAAATTTGACGTCATCAATTTTTTAACAGTTTTTTTTTGCTATAACTTGGCCAAAAAAGAGGTATCGATCTAAAATTTGGTATGTATATCGAAGAGCGCAGGGACTATCACATATATTCCGTTTTTTTCGAAATTCGAAAATTTTTTGGAAATTTTTTTAGTTTTTCTAAAAAGTCATTTTTTTTATTTTTGGGGGTCAAAATCCCAAAATTTCGAAAATCCGAGATTGTAGTTTTGTAGCGCCGTCTTTTCTCTACACAACCACATAAAGAACTTTAAAATTGCTTGTTAACTGTAGAATTGGTGAGCGTTTCAAGATGTCATGTTTTTTGCTCATTTTTACTCGAACATGACCTCAGTTTGACCTCAATAACTCCTGACCTGAGGTGACCTGTGACTTGAAATTTTGTGTGAAGGTGTCAAATTGATGCCCGGTAAGGTACCCAAAATTTCTCGCCATTTAAGAAAAACCACAGGGGGGGCTAAAATGGCCCCCCATCAGGGCGCGGGTTAACCCTATTCCTGGCGGGCTCCGCCGGGACAAGAAACTGGCGGGGGGGGGGCCGATTCGGCCCCCCCTGAGATCTCGAGAACGAAGCAAGATAGCGACAAGCGGTAAACGGCATCGGATACGCACGGCCAAGATCTACAATTTTTACTTAGGTCATTTTCAGGTCAGGTCAAAGATGACGTCACAGGGGTCGAAAAAGTCAAAATGGCGGCGCTAGATATGGAGAGAGTTTTTCTCGAATAACTTTCGAATTAGTCAAGATAGGAACAAACTAAGGGCATCATCGTGATCCTCTCGTCAATTCGCATCGAATGATATATATGTTGACCTCGAAAGGTCAAGGTCAAAGGTTGACCTCAGGTCACGTGACCTCGAGGTCATCATGTATATCATTCGATGCGTCTTGACGAGCTGAACACAATGAGACCATCCACGCGTCTGTATCTTGTTCCTGTACGGAGTTATTGGCCAAAAACCTTTGGTGACCTTTGATGACGTCACATGACCTCACAGCTGCCCAACAGCAAAACAGACCTCAAGGTAGTGAAGGTTGATCGTATATGAAGTCATGTATGGTATATGGGGCCATTCCGACCCGTTTTAGTGGTAAAAACAGGGAGTTGATTTTTCCCCCATTGACTTATAATGGGGAGGTCGCGAAATTGACCTGACCTTAGGTCACCGATATCAAAATTCCGAGATATACAAATTGCACATACTGGTACCCTAACTAAACCCTGAAGAGAAGAAATTGATCGGTCAAAAACTCTAGCTCTGGCGTGATTGCAAACTTTTCTGAGGTAGGGTCACCAAACCGCCTCTGGTGACCTGACCTGAGGTCAGATCAACTCAAAATTTTCAGACATGTTGCGTAAAAGCCTTTTAGGAAAAGCCAGAAAATTTGAGCTTCCTAGCTCAACGCATTTGGGAGAAATAACCAAAAAACCTCAGGGGGGGGGGCTCCTGAGGCCCCCCCGCCAGGAATAGGGTTAAAACAGTGCAAAGAACAATTCAGAATAAGCATGACATATTGAATGGAAACGTAGCACCCGGGACTGATTAAACTCTTTAAGCTCTTTAAGCTCTTTAAGCACGTGAGGTCATCTCAGGTCATGAAAGTTCTTTTTGTCAATATCCTTTGATGAAGATATGCAAGGTCGATGAAAAATATCGGATGCGTTTAGATCAATGAGATGAGATCAATGATATTAGATCGAATGTTATGTAACATGACTTTTTCCGGCCAGGTCATGACTTTTACCTTAAGTTAACTTGTAGTAAACTCCTTACGTCCACATTGCCGTTGTATTGCCAGCTGCCTCAGTCGCGCGCCGGCCCAGACTGGCCGGGGGTCGTACGTGACCCACCTTTTATTCAACAGGCTACGAAACGTCTAGAACACGCCCAAAACGAGTGCGAACTTGCACAGCAGCGACGAGGTGACGGAAGGCGCCAGCTTGGCGGCCTACGTGCCTTAAATGACATATCTTAAATTTACAATTGCGCTGCGCGTGCCGCCGGCCGTCTCCTCCCGGCCCCGCCCCGCACAATGCCATATAACTCATCCCGAGCCTGGACGGGGCGGCGGCGGCGCCGCAGTGGCACGGCGGCCACAAGATTCTAATACACTCCCCCCTGATCTACAAATCATCGTACTGGGTCAGAACGGCAGGGCGTCTCTCCCGCATGCCGCGGCGTAGAACTTCAGCGTACGTCACAGGGGGCACATTTTCCCCGTGGCTTTCGTGCGCACACTCTCGCAAGATAATTGGGCCAGAGTCGTCATTGTCATTGTTCGGCGGCTCAGTCTGGTCACTCTCCGGACTGGGAACGAAAGCCAGTCTCAGATCTCTCACGTGACGGGGGACATTGTCTACTTCCACACACTGCGCCGACACTTGTCGGGTGACTGTTCCTATGGAACTTGGCACATCACACCGGCGACTAGGGTCTCTGATCCATACCTTATCGCCTACATTGAACATAGCACACTCACTCTCTTCGCATTTTTCCTCACTCTCCACGTCCGGCACTCTCAGTTTGTAGTTGAACAGTACGTTGGCAGGACTAGATGTCCTGGATACGAAGAAGTTTAAATTTTTTGAAGATTGGTGCAGTGTGCGCTAATCTACATTGGCCGTCTATTAATCTAACGACACGCTTCTGTATTTTGTCTAATTCACCTAGGTTTGTTATGTACGTATTACTGTAGATAAAGCAGCAATAATTAACGTGAGACAGAAAGAGTGAGTTGTAGAGCAATAACAAATGTTTACTGTCCAGGAAAAAATTCAATTTAAACATAATACCTACATTTCTCGACAGTACTTTCTGGAGTTTGGAGATATGAGTTCTCCACTTCATATCCTCATCTATGAAAATACCAAGATATTTAACAGTATTAGTAGTTAGTACGTTGTAATATCACACCATTCAGTTCGATTCGCAATTCAAGTTGTCGTTTCTTGTTCGTGTATATCTGATAATATGTTTTATCAGCATTGAGAGACAGTTGGTTAGAAGTAAACCATTCAGCTACCTTTGGCATCAAGGTATTTAATCTTGTTTGTAAAATATGCTCACTTTCCCCTTCTATTAAAATAGCAGTGTCATCAGCATATAAGAGTGTACTTATGTGTTCACCACATATCAAAGGGAGATCATTTATATAAAGTATAAACAGAAGTGGTCCCAAAATTGATCCCTGAGGGACTCCAATATCAATTGGAAGGAAGGATGAACGCATGCCATTTATTTCCACACACTGGGTACGGTCACTGAGATATGAGTGAAACATCATATGGGCATCTTCAGAAATACCGTACTGAAGTAATTTTCTAAGAAGAATTTCCTTGTCAACAGTATCAAATGCTTTACGTAAATCGAGATAAATGCCGCACATGTTCGAATCACTTTCAAACGCACTTATGATTTTGTCTTGTAATAACACTATAGGCATGTATGTACTCATGCCAGATCTAAAGCCAAACTGTTTGTCACTGATAATTTGGTTCAAGAATAAGTGTTGGCTTAAACGAGCATATATTATTTTTTCTAACAGCTTAGAAATAACTGGAAGTAACGATATTGGTCTATAGTTACTAAAAATATGTTTGTCGCCGGCTTTACAAATTGGTTTTATAACTGCTTGTTTTAATAATGTTGGAAAGACACTATTCTCAAGACTCTCTTTTTTGAACCATTGCCTACTTTATGTCGCTCATGTCCCAGGATTGGAAATAGAAGGGAGGGAGGATGGGGGGGATTACCATGCAAATCTAGGACCAATTTTTAAACATTTTAAACATTTGTAATTTTGTTTAAAGAAAATATCTAAAAGGTCGTCATCTAACGACTACAACGATTAAAGCAACTCAGCCAAACGGCTTTACAAGAAGTGGATAATTGTGTCAAATCGGAATTTTATTTTGTGAGCATTGAGCCCTTATCGGTTGAAGTAACGGATTCTCGAGAGAAGCTATGCATTGGCGTAACGCAGACCAATTGTGTCTCGCCGTAAAACGGTCTAATGGAATGCATGCCAGCGTGCCAATCACTGCACCTGCCTATCACACGTTCGATTTTACGTCAGCACCGGCCGATCGACGGAATTTGCGTCAGCTTTTATCACTTGTGCATGCTCAGAACAATAGCGCCGGTGATTAGCACCGAATGCTATGTTGCATCAGCATCAAACGCAAGATAATCCATCTGGTACATTAATAAACACTATTATTCACCTGGGAAGGAATCATTTCTAGTGACGCATATTCGAAGCATCGAATACTTTTCATTTACGGTAGCCTTCGAAAACATTGCGGCTTTTGAGGGGGAAAGCCGCAGTGCTTTCGAAAGTGTTCGATGACCAAATTGCTTCATAAAACGTGTGCTGCACACATCCTATTATATGTATAGCTCGTCTTTGGTGACATAACCTGAACTTGACCTTCGCGTGAGATTGTTTGTCACAGGGCTGTGGAGTCAGAGTCGGACTCCAAGTCGGAGTCGGTTGGAGTCGACAGTTCTGCCCTGAGTTGGAGTCAGAGCCGGAGTCGACAAAATCTCAACGACTCCGACTCTGGAGTCGAAGTTATTGTTGCATGACTGCACGTCATGTCTTGCACCAGCTTACTTGATGATACCATTTATCCTACATGTATCAAATTCCCAAGAAGCCATCGTAGTACTAATCAGTGGCGAATCCCAGGGGGGGCCACATGGGTCATGACTTAGGGCCTGGGGTCACCACATGCCTGCCAGGAGCACCACAGGCCTGACAGCCGACAGGGGCACCACAGGCCCGCCAGGGGTACCACAAGCCTAGCAGGGGCAACACGGGCCTGTCAGTGGCACCACAGGCCTGTCAGGAGCACCATCGGCCTAGCAAAAGCACTACAGGTCTTCAGGGGGCACCACAGACCTGCCAGGGGCACCAGAGGCCTGCCAGGGGCACTATCGGCTTCGCAGGGGAACCACCGGCCTCGCAAAAGGGTTACCATGGGCCTGTCAAGGGCACCACAAGCCTGTCGTTGGCACTTTAAGATTGTCAGGGGCACCACAAACCTGTCAAGGGCACCTGCGTTCTAACAGGGGCACCACAGGCTCGCCAGGGACACCACATGCCTAGCAAGGACACCACAGGCCTGTCAGGGGCACCTCGGGCCTGTCAGGGCCCATGGGCACCTAAGTCATGTCAGGGTCCACCGTAGGCTTGTCAGGGGGCAGGGTAGGTACTTAAGTAGGTACCACAGTCTTTCCAGGGGCACCAGCGGCCTAGCAGGGGCACCGATCATCACATGACTAACCAAAAATAAAGAAAAAAAACTGAAAATAGGGCACCACCAAAATTAAGTGGCCGAAATCTATTGAGGTTTTAATTTTGGGTATAAGTAGGTTAGTAGGGGCACCACTTCGATTCATGAACCTCCCCTTGGAGTTTTCCCGAATCCGCCCCTGGTACATACTAATACATCAAATTTAAGGGGGCACCTTGCTATTGGTGCCCCTTGCAGAATTCAAGGGGGCACGGTGCCCCGGTGCCCCCCCCCTCCCGTTCCGCCGCCTATGCGGTGCGGGGCTTGAAGCCTGCGGTTTATCGCAGCTACCGCACGTGCCCGTGAACAGCGAACAGGATTTTTTACAGCATGTGCAGACAAGATGTACGAGTATTAGGTATAAGGTGTGTCCAGGGACACGTCCTGTGTCGCGGAGCCCCGCCGTTTATGAGACATTCGCAAAAAACGTGTTCAAACACCCCTCTCCAGCAGGGCGCGGGATAACGAGATCAGGTGTGACGACTGGATCACGGCCAGCAGCCCGGCATCGTGGAGAGGGAAGTGCCCGTACAAGAGGATGACTAACAGACGGTCTTACCGGGCCCAAATACAAGAATTTGTGGCGGCTCGTAAGCAAGAAGAACCAAGAACCGCCTTCTTTAGGGCCCTTGCGAAGATCGGTAGTAGTGTCACGGCTTGCTCTTCTTTGTGGCGCGTCGGACGAATGCTCTCGAAGTCTCTCAGCTATTCTGAGAGGCTAAGCTGACTGGATATTGCTACTTTATGTCAATTAGGTGGATGTCGTGTCCCTGTCGCTTCCCACCGCAGATGTTGCTGCCTCTATCCTCTGGTGGCCTCCCGCACCTCCCTTCTGTTGCGCCGCTGCACTGTGCCGCTGAATGTGGCGCATCCATCTGCTCAACGGCTTTATACCTGCCCTCTGTGTGGTGCGGCACGGGCCGGAAAGCATGCACGACAGTTTGTAATGGCAGTTCATTTGCTGTTGTATCTGGGGTTTCTGTCTTTTGGGAGCTGTATCTTTCAAAACCCTGCTCTGTGTTAACGTTTTATTTATCGCAGCCATCACTCAAAGATGACGTTAGATGGAAACATTTTCAACACCGCTATGAGCCTGTAGCGACGAACTAGAAGAGGACCGTTCTTCTTGTGATTCTTCCGTGCGCATGATAAGCAGGTCAGTCGGCTTTATGACCCCGCTGAGCCGCTGAGCACCCGTTCGGGGCCGGGTGGGCCGGGGCCCGAGCCCGTCTCACCCCGAGTCCCCTCATCTCCCCGGCCGGCGGCGCTGAGCTCTCATTATCCGTGCCCACACGAGAGGGTCGGCATGCGAGCCGGGCGCGCGCCGCGCCGCTGCCGGCGCCGCCGGCTCCTCCAGCCGCGCGGATAATCGGAGGGGCGCGCGCCGCCCCTTCCTGGCTGCTATTTCGGCGGCGGCATTATCCGGGTCAACAAACATTGATCCGGACTGCAGTGGCGGCCGAGGGCGGGGCGCCGCGGGCTCACGTGGGCGCCGCACCAGGTGTGTGCGTGCTGCAGCCAAAGGGGCGGCGCAGGGGGGCGGTCGGGCGCTCAACACGCCAATTTGGCCAGCCAACACGAGGTCCAGAAACTGTCGGTGCTTCCCGGCCCGAGCCGCGCCACAGGGGCAGGTATAAAGCCGTTGAGCAGATGGATGCGCCACATTCAGCGGCACAGCGGCGCAACAGAAGCGAGGCGCGGGAGGCCACCAGAGGATAGAGGCAGCAACATCCGCAGTGGGAAGCGACAGTGACACGACATCCACCTAGTTGGCATAAAGTAACAATATCCATTATCCAGTCAGCTCGGGCTACGAATAGCTGTCCGACTCCGATACTATTCGTTATTTGGATCTGAACAGCCAGCCGTAACACTACTGCCGAGCTTCACTCTAGCCCGAGGGAAGACGCTCTCCTAGTCATCCTCTCCAGGAGCGCCTCCCTCGTCAGGATGCCGGCGCCGCTGGCTGCGCTCCAGTCGTCACCTCTGATGTCTCTGACAGCAGACATCATCACCATCACCGTGGTACCTCTGCTGCTGACGCTCTCGGCGGCGACACCGCTGTCAGGGACACGTCCCGTGTCACCGACAGGCCTCTCGACCGACCTCACAGTCCCTCCCCCCGTGGCAGGCGCCTGCGGACACCTCGGTCATCGTCCGGACCTGCTGGCGCTCTGTCTGCGAGGTGCTCCCGCACGCGTCACACGCGCCATCGACTCCTCTAGCGCATCCTCTGACAACTCTGTCGGCGTCCCTGCCAGCGACTCGCACTGCTCTCCGAACCAGACCAGCGAGGAGCCGCAGCTGCGCGCGCTGTGCCCGTTCCGCGTCTACCAGCGGCAGGTGGGCGGTGTCAACCTGACGGCCGCCGAGTGTCTCTGCCCGCTGAGCTCCTGCGGCGTCGGCGGCTTCGAGTGCACGCCGCTGCAGGCCGAAATCCGCTACCGCCAGCAGGGGCGCATGTTCAGCGAGAGTGTGACGGTGGCGTGCGTGTGTGCGGCGCCCGTGCCCGACCGGGTGACCGCCAAGCGGCCGCCGCCGCTGTGGGTGGCTGGCGCGGACCGGCCCCAGCCCCCGCCGGTGGGCAGGAGGGCCGCGCCGGCAGCTGAGGACGCGGACGTCCCGGTGACCAGGACCGTTCGGCATGGCCACGGACGGCGCCGCCAGCACTACTGGCGCTTCTAGCTGGTCGCTCGCAACGGCAGAAGGCCTGTGCATTGCTTTGTGGCAGACGACGAGAGGGCCCGTTAGCAAGACATGGTGTCAGACATCTGCATTGACACAATGAGGAAATGTTCAAGAACTAGAAAAATCCATTAGAATATTTCTGGTGGGAAGGAGATGACTGATGAAGTCCACCGAGAACATAGACCTAAGGATTTACCAGAGGGCTTTCCACTTGAAGTAATGCTGCGCTTCAGCCGTTTCTACAAATGGTTGAGTAGCTACTGTACCGGGTATGGTTACCAATCGTTGATCGGAAGGAGCCGAATGAATGTCGACTTATGTTTTGTTAACGCCTTACAGATTACTATAATCGTTAAGGTGATTTTTCTGTCCCTGCCTTTTTGGACTAGATCAGACTTATGGTGTTGGCATTGACGTGACGTTCGTGATCATTCCATGATTGTTTTTAAATGGACATAAGCCATGAATAATTCATTCTTTTTATCTTCACATATATCATTGCAATGTATTGTTAGGAATATTCTGCATATTTGTATACTATTTATAAAATGCTTATTGCCTAGTTGTTTGTTATAGGAGCGATAGCGAAATACATACAAAAGAATGTTGGTATGATGAGAGATTCACTGTAAGACTTCTCTTGCACCGAAAATATTTGTTTTAGTTATTATCCATCATATGAAAAGGAATTGTGCATTGTTCTATCGCCAAGTCTTTGTACGGTTCTACCATAAAAAATCAAACGCTTGACATATGTATGTACTTACCTACTTTGGAAATTGGAGATTCTAACAACGTTTTCGGAGTAAAACTTTTCCGAAAAGCTTTCTTCCCATCCGTAGCCAGGCCAGTTACAAGGTGTAAGTCTACATTATAAGTAAAAAATCTAAGCGCCCTGCTCGGGCACATTGCCCCAAAAGACGGTAAATAACTTTTGAAAATACCCATCTACAATTTTAGTGTTTTCTGGGCTAAAATTTTGCGAGGAATCCGATGGTGTGGTCCCCGAGATCTGAAAAATTTCCATTTTGGCCATAGCACCTATTTTTTGAAAAATAAATATTCGTCAGGCATAATAGTCAAATAAATTGAAAATATAATGAGTTAATTTTTGTATAACAACACTAGAATGTGTCGAACATGAATTAGAGATATCCTATTTTAGCTGAGATAATACTATATCTGCGCAAACATGTACATGAACTAGTAAATTAACCCTCATCGGCCGAGAAGGGGTGGGGAGGGTGCCGCCTCATAAGGTTTTTCGCGATAGCACAAAACACGCCTAGGGTAGACAGCTGAAACTTGGCATACCTAATCTTTTATTCAAGCTGGATCGTTTGACACCAACCGCGTTTTCAGGTCTGGTCAGGTCACTGACCTATGACGTCATAAATGAGCCTCTGCGAGGTCCTCAGATGTTGCAAATTTGCAACGCCCTCAGTGCCAGAAGAACTTTCATGCAGGAAGATGAAACTTACAGGGCGTAGTATCCTTCATAAGTCTCACAATTTGTATGTCTCGGATTTAACCAAAATGTCACATGAGGTCAGGTCGGTCACGTCACCTCACCATTATAAGTTAATGGGGGAAATATGAAAACTGTTATTTTGGCGCCAGAAATGATCTAAAACTATCCCAAGAACATGGAATCGTGGTTTCATGATCGGACCTTACAAGGAGTGCATGAAACCACGATTTCATGTGCTTGGGACAGTTTAACCCGCGCCCCACTGGGGGGGGGCTATTTATAGCCCCCCTCCCGTTTTTCTGCAATAACTTCCAAACCGCTTGACGAATCGACGCCAAACTTTCAGTACCTTCGGCTGCATCAATTTGACACCTTGTGTCAAATTTTGAACTTCGTAGCTACCATAGGTCGGCCGGAAATGACGTCAGAGTGACGTCATGTTCGGCCGATTTCGACGCAAAACATTGAACCACGGCAATCCCTCCCAAGAGCTCAGTTTTTAAGCTAGATCCAATTTCTTTGCATGAAAGGACTCAGAATTGACCGCGCTATCAAACTGCTATCTCGGATTTTCAAAATTTGGAAAATTTCGAAAATTTTAAATAATAATATTCAAAATTTATATTTTTATATTTTTTTCAAAAAGTTTTCGACTTTTCGAAAAAACCGGAATATATGTGACAGAACGTATGATTATGACTAACTCTAGCAAGTTTTAGCTAAATATCTTCAAAAATGGCCAAGTTATACGCATTATTGCAAAAATTCACAATTATTAATTTTTCAAATCAATTTTTCAGTACGTATTTGGCATCGCACACCAATATAAATGGCACCATCGTGTTCCTGAGCTCAAACTGCATCCAATAGACACCTTTTTTGTTGAAAAATTTCAACTTCAAAATTTGACCTTTTTTTACCTGAAAGTGACCTGACCTAAGCTAATTTCGACTCAAAATGACCTTGAATGACACAGACGACATCAAATTCGAAATCTATGGCCTAAATGGACCATAAAACATGTGTCACGTGACCGACGCATGATATAATATTTTCGTGACCTGTGATGACCTGACCCTGACCTGAAAATCAAAGTACAAGTTTGGTACCCTCAAGGTATCTAGAGCATCTGTTCACAAGTGTGGAAACCAAAAATGAGCCTGATCTGACTTGTAAGACGGCGGCCAGAGCCCAAAATGTGAACAAGCCAAAGTGCTAATAATTTCTACTTTGACCTGACCTGTGACGTCATCGGTGACCTCGAGGTCAATGAAATTAGGTTTCGCTCGACAGTTTTTCAGGGGCTATCAGACGCCGTTTGAATTTTGACGATCGGCCCAGTAGTTTCGGAGTTAGGAGGGGGGCTATGAATAGCCCCCCCCCCCCAGTAGGGCGTGTTATACACAGACCCCAGTGGGGCGCGGGTTAAGATCATTTCCGGCGCCAAAATTACAGTCTTCATATTTCCCTCATTGACTTACAATGGTGAGGTCACGTAACCGAACTGACCTCATGTGACCTTTGGGAAAAATCCGAGATATACAAGTTGTGTGACCTCTGGAGTATACTACGTCCTGTAAGTTTCATCTTCCTGTGAAAGTTCCTCTGGCACCGAGGGCGTTGCAGAGTTGCAACATCTGAGGACCTCACAGAGGCTCATTTATGACATCATAGGTCAGTGACCTGACCTGACCTGAAAGGGTGGTTGATGTCAAAAGATCCAGCTTGAATAAAAGATTAGGTATGCCAAGTTTCAGCTGTCTATCCTCAGCGTGTTTTGAGCTATCGCGAAAAACCCTATGAGGTGGCACCAGTCCCAACCCTTCTCGGCCGACAAGGGTTAACGTATTATCGTTCAATAAGTAACGAACAATCGGTCCTAAGTTCTTTATTTCTTTATTTAACACTTTCAAACTTTCACAAATTATAGATCAAATGTTTCTGAATGTAGCCTTTGTCTCAAACCAGTCGCCGCCCGCCTGCACACACTTCTCCCAGCGTTCCGGCCAACGCCGGAATTCCGCCCGGAAAAACGCGTTTTCCGTCTTTTTCACCCAGTTCTTGACAGCGCACTTGACTTCAGCGTCGGTCTCGAAGTGTTCACCACGGAGGCCATCCTTCAGGGGACCAGAGGTGAAAATCTGAAGGAGCCAGGTTCGGACTGTAGGGCGTCTGGGGCATGATATTCAGCCCTGTCTCGCGATCTCCTCGCGTGTGGCGTGAGACATGTGCGGACGAGCGTTGTCATGGTGTCATCCTGGTGGGCTTTCTTGAACCTGGGCGGACTATGGACAGCGGGCCGCTACATCACAGTCCTGCAGGAGACTGAGAAAAGCAATCCTGAAGAAGAGGCGCGGCTCAGATGTCAACAACATCACCATACACCATGACAACGCCCGACCGCACTTGTCTCACGCCACGCGCGGGGAGATCGCGTGACAGGGCTGAATATCATGCCCCAGCCGCCCTACAGTCCGAACCTGGCTCCTTCAAATTTTCACCTCTGGTCCCCTAAAGGATGGCCTCCATGGTGAACACTTCGAGACCGACGCTGAAGTCAGGTGCGCTGTCATGAACTGGGTGAAAAAGACGGAAAACGCGTTTTTCCGGGCGGAATTCCGGCGTTGGCCGGAATGCTGGGAGAAGTGTGTGCAGGCGGGCGGCGGCTGATTTGAGGCATAGGCTGCATTCAGAAATGTCTGATCTATAATCTGTGAAAGTTTGAAAGTGTTAAATAAAGAAATAAAGAAGTTATGACCGATTGTTCATTACTTATTGAACGACCTAATACTAGTACATGTACATGTATGATGAGATATAGTCTCATCGCAGATAGAATATATCACTCATTTATGTTCGACACATTCTTATGTTGTTAAGGGTGGGTGTCAAGGTCACCTGAAGGTCAGGTCAGGTCATGGACCTTTGGTGACCTCGGGTGACCTCGGTTCACTTTGAGTTTTACATGTTTCTAGGCTAGTTTTTGGAGCTGAATTCGAATTTAGCAACCATTTGAACATTTAGGAAGTAGTTTTGGTGCCTTCGTAACATGTTACGAAGCTGTCCGAGGCGGTTGACACGTATTACGAATACCCGTCACAACCCCTACCGGTTGACCTGACCTGACCTGACCCGACCTGGTCTAAATGCTTAAAGACATCATCGCTGATCACAACTAATACGATATTCGTGATCAGCACCCCGGAAAACCACATAGCAGCCACACTTTACGACTTTCTAACAGGTCCCGATTTTCCCGGTTTTCGGGTCATTGACCTGACCTGGAAGGTCACCCGATGACCTGGGACCTTAAAATTGGGTATCATCGGCTTCGTCTCGTGACGGGCAACACGCTCGTTTTTTCCGCGAAGCTCTAGCTCGATCAGGGGCCAAACGCGAGGGGGGAGTCGTACCAACCCCCCCCCCCCTTGTGCCGTCGAAGGACTCAAAATGGCCTGTGCCGGCGAGGGTTAAGGAAAAAATCCGGGATATGCAAATTATGAGACCTTTAAAAAATATTAGGGCCTGAAAGTTTCATCTCCTTGTGAAAGCTCCCCTGACACTGAGGGCGTTGTGAAGTTGCGACATTGCAGGACCGTGCAGAGATTTACTTATGACGTCATAGGTCAGTGACCTGACCTGACCTGAAAATTTGGTTGGTGTCAAAAGATCCGACCTGAATCAAAAGTCAGGTATGCCAAGTTTTAGCTTTTTATCGCCGGCGTGTTCCGAGCTGTCGCGAATAAAAAAAGCTTTAACCCGCGCCCCAGTGGCGGTCTCAGCCAGCTTCGCCCTAGTGAGGGGGGGGGGGGGCATATGTTACCACCCACCTCTAACTCAAAAACTAAGAGGGCTAGAAAGACGCGGTAAAAAGCAGTCGATAGCTCTCAATGCGTACGTTTGAAAGTACTTCAGTCATTTTTCATCTTAGAGCAATATTGGGGTCACCAACTCACCAGAGGTCATCAAATGTCACAATTTGCCAATGGTCATTATATTTTTTCAGAAAACATGCCGTTATCTCAGGAACTATGGTAGCTAGAAAAGCGCATGGAAAAGCAATCGATAGCTTTTGAACTCTTCTTTTGAAAAGGTCATTATCAAAATTGACCTCAGGTCAACGGTTTAGCCTCCAGAGGGCAAAAACTTCAAAAATAGCTGTTTTTACAAAAAGTGTTTTTCGACAATGATTTTCGACTACAAAAAGCCACGACATTTCTATTGCCAGAATCGTGTTCCTCTCGCCGAGACGCGTCGAATGAACTATAATTTGACCTTGAAAGGTCAACTTGAAAATTTGACCTCAGGTCAAGGTGACCGGAAAAGGTCATGTTGCATATCAATCGATGCGTCTCGGCAAGACAAACACAATGAGACCATCCCCAGCGTTCTATCTCTTTCCAATCGCGAGTTATTGGCAAAAATCTGTTTGTAGCCTCAAATGACCTCGGATGACCTTTCTAGAGGCTATCAGCAAAAATGACACCTTGGTCATCACGGGTGGTCCAAATCATTGTGATTCTGAAATATTTGGACTGTTCCTATGCGTACACACGGATCTAGAGGCATTTTCATTTTTCTCCATTGACTTGTAATGGTAAGGTCACGCCACTGACCTGACCTTAGGTCACGGATATAAGAAATCCGAGATATACAAATTGTAGGCGCCCATAACATCATGCAATCCACCAAGTTTCAAAGCTTTCTGACAAACACTGCAGGCTGGACATGATTGCAAACTTTTTTAGGCTTGGTCAGTTAACTTGACCTGGTGACCTGACCTGACATGACCTGGGATTAAAAATTTCACACCTTGTCCAAAATTGATGTACCAAAAGGTACCCCAAGCGGCGCGGCGCTACGCGTCGCTGTTTTTTATTTATACGCAAAAAACGCGACAGGGTGGTAACACATGCCCCCCCCCCCCCACTGGGGCGAAGGTTAAGGGGGCGACGGACGTTTCCGCCTCGACCAGCGAGGGTATTGTATTGTATTGTATTGAACTATCATGAGCGATCCACATTCTCAAAGTGCGTGGCGATTACTGCTCCACGCACTTTGTCAAGGCGTTTATAAGATACTGGCGAAACTCGGGAGGAAGCAGGCTCTGCCACCTCCCCGTAACAGGAGGGAACGGAAATTTAGTAGGTCATTTGACTTCATTTCATGATAAGTACACTCGTTTTAAGGAAGCTCGGACATTATCATTGAAGTGGACCCAAGAAGTGGTACCCTTCAATGCAGGGGCGCCGCCACGGATTTTTGACTGGGGGGGGGGGGGGACGGACTGACTGACTGAAAACACAAGTAGACTAGACATTCTTACCGTGGCTTTTTCGGTCGGATGCATTCAACGTTTAAAGTAAATATGCCACTTTTAACATAGGGTTTTGAACTGAAGTAACAGTTTTGTAGCTTGAGCTGAGACGAGAACAAATCAGGAGCTTTTATGGCTCAACGATCACCCTAGCCAAATATATAGGTATCAATTTTAGGTTTGAAGACTGAAGTCATTCCCATAGATTACACTTTGTCATTCTCTTACCGAGGAATCCATTCCCTTACGGAAAAATGCTAGCCAATCAGCATTCAGCTGGTTTGAACTACGTACTATGCTTGGTCTATTTATATACACTGTGGCTTGGTCAACGCTCTTCCGCTGCAATATAGGCAAGTAGCCTCTACGAAAGATGGGAAATAGTGATGTAAAAAATATAAAATCCTTTTGCAAATATTCATTATTTCCTGACCATTTTATGTTTAAAAACTCATAAAACTGTGGCGAAATAACTGGTTTGAGGAAAGTAGTTTAGGTAGGTATTTCCTTAAAGTAATGGCTATAGACCGCATTCCCACCGAATACCTACCTTTATACACATCTGATGTCCGATTCAGTTTGACACGGCAAAGCCTCGTGTTCTATCACGGTATAATTGCTGATGTATGCCACTAATATGATCGATAATGCATATTGCATAGGTAATGCATATTGCATACCCGCGTGGGGGAGGGGGCGTTGTATAGTCACAAATCTCTCTTTTTGGTTTGTGCACGAATCGGCGCGAAGCGCCGCGAAAACTGGCAAAAAATATTAGGCAAAACTGCTCCAAAATACGAATTTTGCAGACCGTGTAACAAGCTTGATACCAGAAAACCTTAGGTCAGGAAAACCAAGTCAAGTAGTCAAGTCGCCTCAAAGTTTTGTGGTCCTGCAACCGTATAGCTTATTTCTTAGAAGCTGGAAATTTAGTGTAGCGTGACTGCAGAAGCGTGGGGTCGGAGCCGGAATCAGTCGGAGTTGACTGTTTTGGCCAGTTTTGGCCAGAGTCGGAGTTGAAGTCTTCGAAAATGTTCGGATTTTGACTTCGAGGTCGGATTGGTGTAAAGTCATGTTCTTGGCTGGTTAGACGAAATATATTAGGCCCGTGTTCGGCCAGTCGTGTTGTACGGCACACGTTGATCACGATATCAAAAATCGGCAGTTCCGCGATGGCAGGTCGGATAAGCCTGGAGATTTTGTTGGCCGAGGTGGCAGGGGTCAGACTCATGCATGTGGGCCCACACCCCATATACTGAGTACCTAACCTCCTGGACCCTCTCAGATTCGGCACCGGCCGTTCCATCTCTTCCATCCTCAGGACAGTCAAATCCTTCTCCTCCACGCCGCAACCCCCTGCTCCGGGCTGGACGGGCAACTCTATCCCATGCGGGAATGGCTCCACTGGAGCTATAGTCCTTTGCCGGGTGCAGTGAGTGCCAGTGGGCTGGGCTGCCTGTTCAATTGGTCGGGTTCATCCCAAGTGGCTCACTAGGGTGGCTGCCCCGACCAATGTCTCCCACTAATTCTTTCATACTTGCGGCTCTGAAATGGTCTCTTTGGACCGAAGGGCCTAATCAAATTTCGAGTAGGATAACAACCAGTAAAACGCCTTTTGGGGCGACCAACGGAGCGAGCGAGAGGGTGGGGTGGGCCTTGCACGTGCGAAATTGCGAGGGGATACCTCCAACTAACTTGTGCACTGCACCCTTCTAACCGGTCCCTAACGATGTGCCAAATTTGAGCGCAATCGGCCTAGCCGTTCTCGAGATCTGGAAGCGGCACCCTGCACGTGCGCACGTGCAAAATGGGTCCCAACTGACTTTTGCACGGCACCCTACTAACCGGTCCCTAACCATGTATCAGATTTCAGCACAATCGGTTCAGCCGTTCTCGAGATCTGGAATCGACCCCTGCATGTGCGAACTGTGGCACATGGATATGCATTGCCTAGTGTGTATACATACCTACCCAAGATTACCTACCTACATGCCAACTTTCAGCGCAATCGGCCCAGTAGTTGCCGAGATATTGAAATTGTTACAAAACTAACACCTCTTCGTTTTTCACGTGGCACGTGCATATGGGGTCACTCACATGCATCGGGAATAGTCCGATCCGATGCTCGTTAGAAGGAATGAATCTAGATTCTAATGCTACCCTACAAAAATTACCGCATGTAAATCGGCCAAGTGGTTGCTGAGATATAAGCCTAGCAAAAGCGTGACCACGGCATACTCAGAAATTTCCGTTAACCTACGAAAGACTACGCTCGCTTCGCTCGCTCCGTAATGAGTTTGGGGGGGACGTCCCCCTTCAATTCTGAGAGTGGGGGGACGCGTCCCCCCGTCCCCCCCCCCCCCGGTGGCGGCGCCCATGCTTCAATGTTCCTTAAAATCCTTCGAATGTTGAAAGGGTGAGTGTCTGTCGGAAAGCAAGCATGACTTGCCGTTTACTCGGGGATACGCTGGTCTTTGAGGCTTATTTTGAGATTACGACTGAATCACGATGAATCCCATAATATTGTTAGTACAGATTAAGAACTTTGTGGAATATTTATCTGATGTAATTGGCGTTCCGAGAATAAGCATTGGCCCAGACATATTAGTGATAAGCAGAAACAAAAGCAATAATGAAAAAATGTTACAGTAACACACCTATCTGATACTAAAAGAGCAAAATCCGTCTGAGTTTCTTTGTCCGGACGCCAGAACGCTGGCAGAAAGGCGACCTTGGACGCTGGGGGGGGGGGGCGAGGGGGGCATACCCTCACAAAAATCCAAAACTTATCGGATTTTGATTCTGTACGCACTGCTATGTAGTTAAAAACAACATTTTCCAATGAAAAGCTGTTCAGCCTTCGCTTTATTCTAAAAAATGCAATCTTTTGTCGATTTTGGACGCTGCCAGAGGAGGGAACCAACAACTTGACGGCGTAAGGATGGGCCTACCAGTTACCACTTGGCCCTACCTTTGCCAACATTTTCTTATGCTTTCATGAGAAGAATTGGCTTACTGCCTGCCCTTCTGAATTTCGTCCTGTCCTGTATAGGAGGTATGTTGATGACTGTTTTCTGGTCTTTCGACACATCACACATGAAAAGCTTTTATCCTTCCTTAACGAGCAGCATTCAAAGATTAAGTTCACCAAAGAAGTAGAGTCCAACCAAACGCTACCCTTTTTGGATGTCAAGATAAAACGTATGGGCTCTTCTACTGAGACTTCCGTTGTCCACAAGCCTACCTTTACCGGACTAGGATTGAGCTTCTTTAGTTTCGTCCCATTTTCCAGCAAGTGGGCTGTCATCCAGTCATTTATTTGACAATGACAATTACTGCGCAGATCAACCACAGGTTGAAAAAAAAAACTCGAAAGCTTTATCAATTTGCCATTTCGTTCGTTGCCGTGACATTCATTAAACAAGGCACCCTAAAGGGATTCCTTCAATGATGCTGCAAGCTGCAAGATTGCCGAGACGGACCTAGACTAAAGCGCCAGCAATGGCTTGAGCGGGCACCGCTTTTTATGCCACCTCCCGCAACCAGGAAGCCTTGCACCACTCTCCACGCTGCCTCTACGAGCAGGAAGCCTGGCACCGCTCTCCAGCTGCCTTCCCCGAGGAGGAGGCCTCTCCTGAGCGCCGGCGCCGTTGGAATCGCCGCTCACCCCGCTGCCGTTCGTATGGAGGTCGACGGGGGCGGGAGCGTGCCGATTTTCTTGCCGCCGATACCGAGTGGCTCTGGCTGCAGTAGGAGGAGCTCCTCCGTCACAGGAGCTCGCCCTTCATTACTCTCGCGAGAACTTCATGTCTCCTCAGCGGCCACAGTCGGGTCAGGTGGACGGTATCTGCGCCCACTGTGGCGCCCTGCTATGGCGTCTGAAGCCCCCCGGCGCATGCTGCCACGGTGGAAATATGGCTCCGCCTTTCCGCCAGCTTTCCGCCCTCCACGAACGAAGGCGCTGCGCCACCTTCACAGGCACTTCTCGGCTCACCGCATCACAGGCACTTTACAGAACACACGCGGGCCTAAAACAGCGCGTTCCAGGTGGCCAGCAAGCGATGTGAGCAGGCTCGGCAGACCGGCTGGAACCCTGTAATTGTCCTCATGGAAATGTGTCCCACTGCATCGGGAGCCTCTTGGCGGTCGAGAGCGAGCAACCCCGGTTCCTCCAGCCGTACTTCTATGAAAGTATACGACGGCTATGAAGCTATGAATCTAAGTATGACGGCTATGTCGTATCTATGAAGGAATACGACGGCGGCCGCATGGTGGGGCTGGCCGGACTGGTGGACGGTGGTGGTGGTCCCATGGCACCATCGACAGCCGCTGGGTAGCCCCGTATGACCCCGTGCTCCGCGGCGCTCTGTGCCTGCACGTGCCAATATGACATGCAGAGATCATCGCCGGGCGCTGTGATGGTCAATTCACAATTTAGTGAGCTATGGAACGGAAGGGTGCTCTTGATGCTGATTAATTTGGATAATTACATCAGCCTCTAGCCAGTGTGATGAGATTCTCCGCCATCGCTGCAAGACATGACAAAACGACACGGCGAATCACATCCTTAAACATATCGCCTTACGAGCAAAGATGTTTCAACATCCGGCTAGAAATAGTCCGCTTCTAACCAAAAATAGCCTCGGCGATCGTGGGTGGCAGGATGTCCTGTGGATACCCAGTTCCGTCGGCACCGGACCCGCGTCCCGCCGCTCGAAACCCTGCGCACCCCAGCCGCCACCCATTGCAGATTGCAGGTCCTGCAGTCCAGGCGCGTCGCTGTGAACGATAAGATAGACTTTGTCATCGGTATCGACGCAGACATATCGTCGGCAGTGATGGTAGGTATAAACGGGGCGCTGGCGAGGGTCAACACCAGTTCGACAGGCGACGGTGTCCTCCCTGGCAGCGTGATCACGTTGTGAGAGACAGGGAAACAGGGAGCTTTTTCAGTCGTCTGCTGCTTTGGCCTGTACCCCTTGTCTTGAATCGGGACAGTGCTTGAAAGAAGAATTAACATCTTATTCAAGAGGTCTAATTATTTGCCGCGCAAGAATTCGTTGGCAGTTTTCCATTCGCTGTTGAGTCCAACGAAGTTGCTCAAGAATCTTTGAGGAATACACAAAAGAAATATCTTGGCAACTGAACCAGCTCACTCACAGCCCGCACAGCGATGTCCTCCTCCGCCGGACGGTGTTGCCTGCTGTCGCTGGTGCTGCTGATGGTGCCGGCACTGGTACACCTGGAGCGGCCCTGCGACGACGCGCTGGTGACCAGCGACGACCACAGCTGGTGTCAGAGCCCGGCGCGGTGCCGAGCCGACCCCGAGTCCGGCGACCTCCATCGGCGCGCGCTGTGTCCGTTCCGGCGGCGCGCGCACCGTTTCTACCAGACGGTAGTGGCCAGCGGGTGGCGGTGGCGCGCTCAGCGTCCGCAGGCTGGCCGGCCGCGCAGGCTGCGCTCCCGGGTGCGGCGGCGCACCCTGCTGCGGCTGCAGCGCGCCGAGTGCCGGTGTAAGCAGAGCGGCTGCCGGCCCGGCCTGGAGTGCACGCCCTTCAGCACGTTCGTGCAGCTGCCGGGCGATCAGCGGTCCGAGGCGGTCAGCGTGGCCTGCCTCTGCATGGCGCCGTTCCAGCGGGACGCGGTGGCGGCGCAGCGCACCGCCGCCGACTAGGACGCCTCCTGTCCTTCCTCTGTCCGTACATCCCATGTCGTCCATCCCATGTCCGTCCATCCCATGTCCGTTCATCCCTTGCCCATTCTCTGCCCCGCAGTCTGTTCCCTGTTTGCCGCTTGACATTGTCCGTTCCCTGTCCGTTACATGTCGTTATCTATTCGGGCATCTCATGAGCGTCCCTGTCTATCCCCAGCCCAGCTCTCGTGATTCCTTTAAAGTCTGCCTGGTCTGTCCTCTTGTTCTTCTTATGTCCGTCCTTCCCGTTCCTTAAAGTCATGTCCGTCCTTTACCCGTCTCTTATCCATTCTCATTCGCTTCTTATCCTCCCTGTATCCACTCTTTATCCGTCCCCTGTCCGTCCTGTATCCCTTCTCTATCTTCTTCATCCGTCCCCTACCCCTTCTCAGTTCTCGATCGGTTCTCTGTCCGTCCCATACCCCTTCTCGATCCGTTCTCTGTCCGTCTCCTATCCCTTCTCTATCCGTTATCTGTCCGTGTCCTATCCCTTCTCTATCCGTTATCTGTCCGTGTCCTATTCGTACCCCATCCGTTCCCTACCCGTCACGTTTCCGTTTTCTACGTACCCTATCCCTTCTCTAACCGTCTCCTATTCATTTCCTATCCGCCTCCAGTCCAGTTTATATCTGACCCACTCATCTTCGACTCCTAGTCTCCCCCCCCCCATCCTTCTCTTCCCCATCTCCCATCCTTTCCCATGCCGTTCCCTGTTGACTACCTTCAATTTTTTTCCCGTCCCCTGACCTGTTTCCTACTCAATGTTTGATGTAAAATGTTTACTATTTATTTCAGACTTTCGTTAGCCTTTCCGCCTCTGATGTGGAACACAGCTGATGACGTGGCAAATGCAAAAATCAGTCTGATCAATGACGGAATAAAATGCTGTAAGCGATACCATTGTGTCGACACTCGACATGATATGTGTGTTTTCCTATTTTAGTGCTCCACCATTTTCTACATCAGCAAATTACTGAACAGAAATCAACCAACAGGGAAATTTAAGTCATTTCTTCAGCATACGATTCCAAGCCCGACGACTCTAGCGCAATCAGAAAGTTCGGTCTTACCCATAACTCAGTCTCGCTGGCGCACTGGGTCGTGTGTCCCGCCGTATCCCGCCGCGTCCCCGCCCCGCCCCGCCCCGCCTCTTCACCCGTCCTGCGCTCTCCCGTCTCGGTGACGCACGCGCCGGCGCGGCCCAACACAAAATGGCGGCCGGGCGAGTCAGCGGCGGGGTCGGCGGCGATTGGCTGCGGGCGAGCCCGGTCCACGGGGATACTCAGCCGAGTGGCCGGGCGCGCGCCTGAGTCAGCGGCCCCGCCACCAGCCGGGAAACTCCGCAGCGCGGACACTGCGGGGACTCAGACCAGCCAGCCGGTGGGCACCGACGCAAGCCGCAGGGGTGTGGCTGAAAGGACGAGTTGTGTGCTAAACAGCGTACACCAAAGGGGAAATTACGAGACGAAAAAGTTAAAATGCATGAGAATTCGACTTTGTTGATGATTGTAGTACCTATTTATTGGGTGAGCTGTCTTGAGGCGACTGGTGAGAGCGGTCGGCCGCCTCACCATAATTTTAACATTACGCCTATGGACGATAGGGGAAGTTGGGGGAACGCCGAATACTTTTTTTTTCTGACGCCCGTAGCACGCAAGGTAGACAACATAAGCTATTCTTGTTGGCGTCATTTGAGAGGCCAGTCTTTTGCCTTTCAAACATACCAGGCGCATTTGATGAATTCGCATACCGTTAAGCGCACAAACTAAAAATATCAAAGAAGTGACTTTTTCGGCGTTGCCCCGGACTGCGGGGAAAGCCGAAAATGGGAGAAATGATCTACGGGGAATGCCGACATTGATGTTTTGCCACTTTATCTCAAACTTTATCCAGAATTTATCAAAGCTGACACGCGTTTTAAGAGCTTGAGGACGCTTGGTGCACAGTGGAAGTTATAATTGTGTGATATAATAAGAAAATGCCAGGTAAATAATTCCTTATAGGTAACAGGCCGTTGTGTCGGTTGAAAGTGTAATTTGTGTGACTAAAAATTCGCGTTGCTATTCTACAGCAGTAAAGTCCACGTAGCGTGCTTTAACGTGCGTAATTGCACGTATTCGGCATTACCCCAGCCAGCCATACTTTCATTTGCAGGCCCATAACTTTTCAACGTGCCGTATAAATTTCAAATAGGCAGCACACTTATGCAAAGACATGCTAAAGATTACTTGACCGAATTGGCCAGACAAACGGTGGCATAATGAGTAAGAAATGCAGCTTCAAAGGCGCATGTAGTACAAGGAACGCGTACCTTGAAAACGCTCTTGGCGCCCTCACAGCCGAAGTATTCCGAATGACGACTCGTAACAAACATGCGATAATTGTAGTCACTTAAGCTTCAGAGCATCACTGACAGGTGGCATCCATGTCTTACGGTTTTCGAAATATCTCGAATTTCGGCTTTGCCCCAACTCCGGCATTGCCCCAACTTCCCCTACATGGAAAGAATCGATAAATTGTTATGGTTTGCCCCCCCCCAAAAAAAAATCTGAGCTGGATCCGCCTCTGCCTAGTTGACCCCCTCTACCACACATAGGCATGCATTACGGTTAGCCATTTTTGGCTCAGGCTTTTTTTAGATGGAATGGATACTCCCGTCTTAGGTCTATTCTGATTTCATCAGTAACGAAAATAATGAAATTAAAGAATTTCAATGGGACTCCATTTCAAAGTGAAAATTTTAATTTTAGCGGAAAATCAACCAAACAGGGCAATTTGACTTTGGGACGTTACCTTAGCAACGGGGTTGGATTCATTCTCTCATCATTTGCTCTGTTTTGAATCAGGCAGAAGCAAAAATAACGATATCTGAACGCGCTTTAAGGGATCGCTTCTTTACATTGAAAGCTTCAGTGTTAGTGAAAAATGGCATTTTTACTAACGACTATGCATATGAATAGCCAATATGTTGCATTGGTCTTGAAGATGACTGCTTGACGATGTGCAACATTATTTTATATGCAGGGGCCCGGGAACGATTTTCAAGTTGGGGGGGGGGGGCGAGCCTAAAATCCTGACATGATGCATATGAAGCAGTGGCGTAGCTAGGGGTCTAAGGGGACACGTACCCCCATCGGGTTCAAAGGGACCCTCGGGTCCGAGAGGCCCTGCGGCGCCATTTGGCCGCTGAGGGTTAACGAAAGCCATGTTTCAACTCGGAAGGGCCCATGGGGCTCGTTAGAGCACCTCATGGGCCCTAAATAACCACACTAAGATCTCCATAAGGGCCCCACGCCGGCTTCTGAGGGCCTCTTGTAGATTTTAAGGGCCACTCAGTGGTCTCCAGAGGCCCGTTTCTGGCCTCTGAGAGTTCTTACCTGCCTATGAGGGGCCAGTTCTAGGGGCATTTCCCGCATGTGATGGTCACACACTTATTTTTCTGAGGGCCCATAACGGCAACTGTGGGGCCCTCATCGGCGCTTATGAGGGCCCACACCGGTGTCTCTGAGCGTTTCACACCCCCAGGCCCCAACTCGGAGTGTCTATGCTTACAGTCTACACCAGTGCCTATTAAAGCCCTATATCGGCGGCTCTGAGGACCCAACAGTCAACACCGGCGCATCCTCCACCACCCACTGGTGACTTTTGAGGGCCCCACACCGGTGACTCTGAGCCCCGACGGCCCCACCGGCGTCTGACAGTACCATGCTGGTCTCTAAGGGCCCCACAATACTTCTTCTGCCGGCCTAAGGGCCCCTTGCCGGTCACTGAGAACCCCCTGCCGGCTTGTAGAGGGTTCGCGTCAGCAGCTCTAAAGACCCCACACCCGTGTTTAACGGCTCCACACCAGCGTCTATGAGGGCCCACAGCAACGCCTGTAAGGACCCTCACCGGCGCTTCTGAGAGAATCACACTAGCACCTCTGAGCGCCCACACCGGCACCTGCATGGGCCATGGCGGCCCCACACCAGTGCCTCTAAAGGCCCCTTACCGGCGGCTCTGAGGGCCCTACGCCGGTGATTCTGAGGGTGCTACCGATAACCGAAGGCAGCACACAGGCCCTTAGTGTCGCTGAGCTTTGATCCCATACCGGCCTTCCGAGGGCGCCACGTCGGTGTACTCATTGCCCCACACCCCTCCCTCACACCGTCCCGGAGCGGGTAAACTGTGTTATACCTATTGCAACGATTTTATCACCGTTGTACGTTATGCATTTCTCAAAGTTGACTCAAAATAATCCAGTATACCGGGTGGCCCAGAAAAAACGTTCCGAACTTTGGAGGCCTATATATCAAATTTGAGTACAAATAACGAGCCAAAATTTTCATCAAGTTTGCGTCACTTCTTTGCACATTGGTATGCCAAATTATAACACTATACCACCATTTTCAAGCTGGGACTCTTGAGTTGAATTAACCCTCGCATGTGTAGGGGGGGGTCGGATGGACCCCCCCCATGGTTTTTTGCGAATAGCTCGCGTAAAAAGCGGCCGATCGCGACGAAACTTTCAGTACCCTCGCATTGATCAATTTGACACCTACCCTGAAAATTTCATGACCCTGACCCAAATGACCTTTGACCTGTGACCTCTTTTCCGAGACCATGTTTGGCCGGAATCGCGATTCGGCGTACGTCGGCTCGCATTAGCCGCGCGTTTGCAAGCTTTTCGTGGTTTCAAACGTTCAAACATGTGATTTGATGTTGCTCCCATGCATTAGGGTGGGTGTCAAGGTCACCTGAAGGTCAGGTCAGGTCATTGACCTTTGGTGACCTCGGGTGACCTCGGTTCACTTTTTCGAGTTTTACATGTTTCTAGGCTAGTTTTTGGAGCTGAATTCGAATTTAGCAACCATTTGAACATTTACGAAGTAGTTTTGGTGCCTTCGTAACATGTTACGAAGCTGTCAGAGGCGGTTGACACGTACTACGAATACCCGTCACGACGCCTACTGATTGACCTGACCTGACCTGACCCGACCTGGTCTAAATGCTTAAAGACATCATCTGTGATCAAAACTAACACGATTTTCGTGATCAGCACCCCGAAAAACCCCTTAGCAGCCACACTTTACGACTTTCTAATAGGTCCCGATTTTCCCGACTTTGGGTCATTGACCTGACCTGGAAGGTCAACCAATGACCCAGGACCTTAAAATTGGGTATCATCGGCTTCCTCTCGTCACGGGCAACACGCTCGTTTTTTCCGCGAAGCTCTAGCTCGATCAGGGGCCAAACGGCAAGGGGGGAGGGGGTCCAACCGACCCCCCCCCCCCCTACACATTAGAAGCTGGAAAACGCCGCACACATGCGAGGGTTAAGCAAGACGTTTTTGCTTTTTTTGCCGATGTCAAACGATAGTGATGATTGGGTTAGACGTCCCATGTGATAAAAAAATAAAAAATAGGGCACGTGAATGAAACCAACACGTATGTTCCTATTTTAAATATTTTTGTCTCACTTATGTGCCAAATGTTCAAATACTGAGCCAAAATGGTGCTCATGGATGCCATTCGTTTCAACACCAAATCATGTTTCGAGCAGGAGTGGCACGGTGCATGGATTACTGCTGATTACCCTCCTTTCAGTAGATCAAACAGTAAATCGACCGGATAAGGAAAACAAACTAAAGAAGACTGGTTCCTGTGCCAGAAGACCACAGAATAGCTTATGAAAAGCAACATTGCCAGCAGATGACAAAAAAAAAACTGGTTGAAAAGCTACCTTTTCCCAGGAATGTCAGCCAGGAAAGCATTTGAGCCACAAGCTGGTTAGAAAACTGGAAACTTCTTTCGATGCCGCTGGCACAAAGCCATCGTGGTTGCCTGAGGAAATGTGTCATCCTGAGACCCGAACCATCAATGAGACTAGCTGCCAGTAGAAGTCATGGCTCTAGGCCGCGGTGCCGCGGGGTGAAAGTGACCCGTTCACTCACATTTTTTAGTGAACATCGGAGCAAAAAAGTAATTTTTACATGGCATACTTGAAACACGAACCGTTTAAAAAGTAATTTACCGAACACCATGAAAATCACACCATTTACTGAAAATGTGTGCCGCATTGGCTATTCGAAGTTTCAATGTTGTATCTTTATCACTTTCTGAGAAATATTGATTTAAAATTGGGAACGTTTTTTCTGGGCCACCGGGTATGTAAAATCTGGCCTGCCAAACTTATGGCCAAGGCCAGGCCCAAACCAAAGCGGGATGACAAAAGCAGATGTTGTCAAATCGATACTGCTGTATGCAGCAAAAACCATTCAGATGGCTAGGAAAACGCCGTGTGTTGATGTTTAGATGTACGAGTATAAAGGAAACAAGAAGGAAAGAAGTCCGGAAAAGGGAGGAAAGATCCTTTCACGCTGCCTCAAAGTTGAGGGGGCGCCTCCCCCTCGGCTCTCAAGTTGGGGGGGGGCAAGCGCCCCCGCTGCCCCCCCCCCTGTTCCCGGGTCTATGTTTATATGTATATTCGACGTACAGATTCATAAAGAAAAGAATACAAAAAATAGGTAATTTGGGTCAGGCAACAGCGTATGCATTATCTTCTATATTACTATTTGAGGAGGGTGCGTCTGTCTGTTACCGAGGTCCCGACTTGGTGCTGCTTTGCGTGGACTACAGGCCAGACCGTTGCACCTAGCCCGGTGAAATTTGCACAACTTATAGATCAAGGATGCGCGACGTGCCTTTGAGGGGTCTCAGCTCGATCGGATTGATAGGGAGCGCGTGGCGCGTGCTCAAAAAGTGCAAATTCGCGTCATAGACTTTACATGTATAAATCGGCGTGCGAAATCGGGCGAAAACGGCTAATTTTGGCCGACACGGGTCCAGTCCAGGTGCGATATCTTGGTGACCAGGGGTCCGATCGGCACTGGGAAAACGGTATCGTGTAAATAATTGAACGGGCTACCGAATGGTGTGCGGTGCAGGGGATGGCACGCGCCACGTGCACCGTGGAGGGCACTTTTGTTGAAAAAATGCGGTTTTTGAAGGATTTTGGAATTGATTTTATTTTTAGATGACCGTTAAACGGAGCGAGTTGGAACAACGCCTGTTGGCAAGAGAAATGTACCGCTTCTCATATAAAATTTGTGAAAAGCTGATTGATCCAAATCAAGGTGGTACAAATCACGGGAGAAAATGGTATTTGTCAATTTTGTGCCACTTTATTAATTACACGGATTTTGCTGCATAACCTGATCCCTTTGGCAATTGAATATGGTACCATTGGATAGAGCATTCAATTCTGCCCAATGTTCACTCTTCATTTTTGCATGATGAGCAACAGTATTCTTAAAAATGTAAATGTTCCAAACCATTACATTGTCATTTTTAGCGCAATTCATTGATGGCCCTCAAAAGACTTCACGCCAGTTTTCGAATCATTCTTAACCCTATTAGTGGCAGGGGGGGGTTGTTTTTATCCACCCCTCAGGTTTTTCGGGAATATCTCCGAAACCGCTGAAGCTACGATGCTGAAATTTTCTGACTTTTCCTAAAACTAAATTGGGCTTATTCCCTGAAAATTTCAAGTTCATAACTTTACCAGGGGCGGCTCCAGAGCACTGGGAATTGGGGGTCCTATTCGTGAAGCGAGTCATTTGGGCGAAGATCACGATGCTGCACCAGTTTTACGAACAGTGAATGAAAGGTATACATGTGATAACATATACAGTTATTGTGCATCCTCTTTTGACACGTTTTTGCTATAATAGGCGGATCCAGGCGTCCAAAAAGGGGGGTTATGTTTTACCTCCCAACATAGGTGCCCTGACACCGCCTATGCATGACCAATACAATTGTAGTCGTTCTCTCATGAGAAAATTGTAACATAACAAGACCATTACCACCCTTTTTAGAAACAGTACCAACAAAAACCTTATTTACTATACTTTTTGTGTACCCCCAATCTCAATGATCTGTATCCGCCTATGATTTTTGAAAATGCATATTTTTAGGATCCATGTGAATTCCTGGTTCATTCTCTATCGATCGGCAAAAGTTGCGTTAGAATTGGTTCAGAAACCTGGCCGTGATAAACAGTCAAAAATGTATCTGCAATTTGCCCGTTTTTACCCCCCTCTACCCCCCCTGTTGACATGTTTTAATTTTTATTTTTTAGAAATGTAGATCACGTTGAGCGAAATCGAATGCCGTTTGAATTTTGAAAATCGGCCCGATAGATCTTGAGATATCAAGGGGGGGTCGTAAACAGCCCCCCCCCCCCTGCCACTAATAGGGGTATACCAGGAGCCTGCCACTAATAGGGTTAAGGAGAACGCATGATAATACGACACGGGCACCTCGATGCGATGTATCTTTTTTGTTTTATTACCAAGTGCTTGGCCGTCAAAAAGCAATCGAGCGAAATGGATACCAACCAAGTCGACACAGACCAACCCAATACCCACGGGTCACAAATAACCCTTCTTCGCGTTGCGGAGCACGCGGGTAACCCTAGTGTATGTTCTATTGCAGTGACTAAGACCGTGATTAGTACACAGGACCTGCATATGCGTACACGCTCCTTTATATGGTGCGTCCTGATGCCATGTTACGCCCGCTGCATGGTGATAATCTTCAGCTACACCTTATGTTTTCTCAGATTCAGTCGCTAATTACATGTGATCAGTGATCACAAGTGATCTGTGCGGGAAGCTGCGAAAGACATTCGTTTCTGCTGCACATATCAGCGCATGGCTAGTCGTTGTTGCATACGAACGCGTGAATGCTCTGCAGCAGTATCAGAAACTCCTACACTTTAGAACACGCACTGTCCTGTCCACTGAAGTACATAGTTAATGAAACGATACCTATTACCTATATGGTTGGCGGTCGTGGAAAGTATCGACGGTTAGGAGTTTGAGTTTTTTTGGGGTGGGACACACAGCTTTTTCATACCCTTTTAAACCCGCGCATGACTGGGGTATTTTTCATAACGCGAGTGACTGAGGGTGATGGTGGGGTTGGGGCAGTGGCGGATCCAGGGGGGGGGGCAAAATGGGCATTTGCCCTCCCTCACGGCATAATTTTAACATTACGCCTATGGACGAGGCATGGAAGGAATCGATAAATTGTTATGGTTTGCCCCCCCCCCCAAAAAAAAAACTCTGAGTTGGATCCGCCTCTGGGTTGGGGTGGGGGGAGGGGGCACTATCAGAGCCCCCCCCCCCTCCTATCTCCGAAACTACTAAGCCGATCGTCAAAATTCAAACGGCGTCTGATAGCCCTGGAAAAACTTCGTGCGAATACTAATTTCATTGACCTCGAGATCACCGATGACATTACAGGCTAGGTCAAAGTAAAAATTAGCAGCATTGTTTAGCAAAAATTAGCAGCTTGTTCACAATTTAATCTCTGGTCGCCGGCTCATCAGTTCGATAAGGCTCAATTTTTAGTTACGCGCTCCTTGATATATGCCTTAGATACCTACCCTGAGGGAGGGTACCGAACTTATGCTTCGAGTTTTTCAGGTCAATGCCAGGTCATCATAGATCATGAAAATTTCATATCATGTAGGTATCGGTCACATGACCCATGTTTTATGGTACATTTCACTCACAGATTTCGAAAACAGTATCGTCTGAGTAATTTGAGGTCATTTTCAGCTTCATTTAGCTAAGATCAAGTTATTTTCAGGTCAAAATGGCAAATTTTGTTCCAGAAAAAGTTGTCTATCAGTTGCAGTTTAAGCTCAGAGACACGATGGTGTCATTTATATTATTGTGCGATGTCAAAAACGCATTGAAAAAAGGATTTGAAAAATGTGAAATTTTAACTATAATGGGTATGACTCAGCCATTTTTGAGGATTTTGAGCTACAACGTTCTGGAGTAGTTCATCGGTGGGTGGTCTATCTCATATATTCCGGCTTTCTCGTTAAGTCAAAACATTAAAAAATATATTTTTTATGAAATTGTTGTATATGAAGTATAATTTCCAAAATTCTTACAATTTTGAAAATTCGAGATAGCAGTTTGATAGTCACGTGTATTCTCAGTCCCCTCATGCAAAAAATTGGATCTAGCTTAAAAACTGAACTTTTGAGAGCGATTACCGTAGTTAAATGTTTTGCATCAAAATCGACCGACATGACGTCACTCTGACATCATTTTAGGACGACCTGCGGTGGCTAAAAAGTTGCAATTTGCACAAATGGTGTCAGTTTAATGCCGCTAAGGGAACTGCAAGTTTCGTGTTGATACGTCGAGCGGTTTATAAGATATTGCAGAACAACGGGAGGGAGGGGGCTCTGTAGAGCCCCCCCCCCCCTTCCAGTCATGCGCGGGTTAAAATATGCATTTAGGTTTCGTTATAGCCATAAGCGATTACGGCGTTTCGTGCAAACTCTAGCTTTGCAATGAAAAATGTCATTAGCATTCATTTTACGCGATGGGACATTGCCTATCTATTCCTGCCTCCTGGATAAAAAATGCGCCATTCGCTAACAATATCACACAGTGAAGGATCTCATCTGTTACTAAATTTGGAGATGCAATCACTCCAGAGGAATGCTGACTGGATCACTGACACATACGGGGTAGATTCCCTCCAACTGAGAAGTTATGGATGTTCCCAGATTTTCATGACAAGAGCGACAAGCCGTGTTGCTAAGCCAAATGAACTTTAACGGAGGAATGAGTTCCGGGACATAAAGCCATAGTACCGGAACTCAACAGCCAACAGGCTATTAAAACAAATCCAACTGCAACCCAAAACTGGGAAAATACCCGATTTCGACGACCGTTGGGTGGCACGTGCGTCACAGCGCGTGCCTCGGAGCGTCCATCGCTGGCGAGAGCCGCCGTCAAATACCTGAATGACCCTCCGAGCCGAGCCGTGACGTCGGCGACGACAGCCGAGCGGTCCCGGGGCGGCTCCGCGGCCACGCGACAGGCCGTCTGACGTCATACGGCACTGAGTGTGACGTCATAAGCCGGGTCATGACGTCATATACCGGCCGACCACTGCGCTGCCGCCCTGCCGCGGTCGGCTGCAGGCGGCAGGCAGCCCCATGGGTATGTGGCTGCCCCCGTCTACGCGGCCGGAGAGCGGGAGCCTCGTACCGCCTTGCATCATCTTCGCATACGAGACTGCAGCTTCCGGCATGCACACTGATTGCCGCCTTTATAACATTATTCTGGGCTGATTCTGTGACTAACGTTGACAGCAGCCATGGCATTTACGGGCTAGCGGGAGCTCTACGAGTGTTTTCCGATAGCGGAAGCGGTGACAGCCGCTACCTTGATCTCTGCCCCCGCCTCCTCCTGCTTCCCCATGTTGATGCATGATAAGGTGCTGAAAGTCTGCCGTAGCTGCTCTAAAGCGTTTAGAAGATATTGGCGAAACACGGGACTCGGGAGGGGTTGAACTCATGCACCGAAGCAATTGTAGCTATGTATGTACCGGGTGATCATTAATGGATGATACAAAAACGAACTCAGTTCACGGATAAGCGGGTGCATATATTGATGCAAATTGCACGTAAAACGATTCAGCACATCTGGACATTTAACCCTCGCCGGCACGGGGGGGTTGATGCAACCCCCCCTAAGGTTTTTCGCAAATAACTCGCGTAAAAAGCGGCCGATCGCGACGAAACTTTCAGTACCCTCGCATTGATCAATTGTACACGTTCACTGAAAATTTCATGACCCTGACCCCAATGACCTTTGACCTGTGACCAGACTTGTGCCAAGGTCCCAAAAAGGTCCGAGATCCAGGGTTCGCAGAGTCCAAGGTCTGGGACCTTGATGGATCCTGGACCTTGCATTGTCATTTTTGTCGTGAGACCTTGGAAACCCAGGACCTTAAAACATCCATATGCCGCGAGACCTTGGAATCCCAGGACCTCAACATTTGCATATGTCGCGAGACCTTGGAATCCCAGGACCTCAACATTTGCATATGCCGCGAGACCTTGGAATCCCAGGACCTCAACATTTGCATATGCCGCGAGACCTTGGCATCCCAGGACATCAACATTTCATGTGACATCAGACCTTAGAAACCCAGGGCCTCAACATTTCATATGCCGTGAAACCATGGAAATCCAGGGGTCAGGACCTCAAAATTTTGGTATGCTGCAAGACCCTACAGAATGCAGACCTTCAGTCCCAGTTTTAACCCGCGCCCTGATGGGGGGGGGGCCATTTTGGCCCCCCCCTGTGGTTTTTCTTAAATAGCGAGAAAACGGCGGCGCGCAGCGCCGCCAAATTTTGGGTACCTTACCGGACATCAATTTGACACCTTCACACAAAATTTCAAGTCACAGGTCACCTCAGGTCAGGAGTTATTGAGGTCAAACTGAGGTCATGTTCGAGTAAAAATGAGCAAAAAACATGACATCTTGAAACGCTCACCAATTCTACAGTTCACAAGCAATTTTAAAGTTCTTTATGTGGTTGTGTAGAGAAAAAACGGCGCTACAAAACTGCTATCTCGGATTTTTGAAATTTTTGGATTTTGACCCCCAAAAATAAAAAAAATGATTTTTTTAGAAAAACTCAAAAAATTTCAAAAAAATTTCGAATTTCGAAAAAAACCGGAATATATGTGATAGTCCCTGCGCTCTTCGATATACATACCAAATTTTAGATCGATATCTCTTTTTTTGGCCAAGTTATAGCGAAAAAACTGTTAAAAATTGATGACGTCAAATTTTTGAACTCAATTTTTAGCAATTCTAGACCTCGTAGCGCAAAACGGAGACCACCATTGAACTCCCCGTGACGAGCTGCATCGAATCGATACCCATTTTATGCAAAAATATCAACTTTGAAATTTGACCTAATTTGACCTGACCTTGACCTGACCTTGACCTGACCTTGACCAAAACATGACCTAAGCTGGCCCTAAAGTCTGTCTGACCCACATAATCGCATTTGTCATGTAAAATGGACCATAAAACATGTATCACACGACACTTTCATATTGTGACCCCCCAGTGACCTGACCTCTGTGACCTGACCTGGTATCAGTGACCTCAAATAGCAAAATATGTGTTTGAAGAACATTTCCCCATCGATGATTTTCAATGAAATGCATTTTACACGATTTTACAACGCATTTCTTGAAATGCCTGTAAACGGTGAAAATTCGACCTTTGACCTGACCTGTGACGTCATCGGTTTGACCGAGGTCAATCAAATTGGGTCACAAGGTAGTTCCCTGTTGGGGCTATCCAACACCGTTTACCGCTTGTCGCTATGTTGCGTGGTTCTCGAGATCTGAGGGGGGGGCCAAAATGGCCCCCCCCCCCATCAGACCGCGTTGCTCGGCAGACCCCATCTGGGCGCGGGTTAATATTTGGCATGGGATCTTAGGAGAAGGGTCTGGATCTACACCATCATTTTGTTGAGGGACCTCAAGAATCCTGGAAGCAGGACCATGAGGTTTATGTTGCACATGGGCCACTAAGGACCCTGCACTAGGTTTTGTCTGTAAACACTTCAATAAATATCTATGGTTGAGCCGCTGAGCGACCAGCTGCAAGGGGCTAGGATAGATACATGAAGAGAAAATGAACCAGACTGTGTAGACATACACAGAGCCAAATCGTTATCATGGCTGTGAGGCAGAACTGGAACAAGAGACCTGGTAGCTTTTTACATTATCAATGTTATTGTTATGGATTATGAAACTGTCAAACAGTGGACAGTGGTGGTTTGGAAAGTTCTTTTCTAATCTCACCTGACATATTTTCTGGGTTGTAATATGCCGGGCTTGAAGCTACTTGGAAGCTACCTTGACCCACTGACCAAGTAAGTGTCAAACTTATTTGATTTGCAAGTCAAAGTCATCAAATCACCATTGAGCAATGAGCATCCAATATAAGCAATGATTCCATGACAGTTCAACTTTTTCGTTTAGCAGGTTTTCGTCGGACAATTTTTCGTCTGCAGATTTTCGTCTGCAGACTTCGTCTATGCATTTTTCGCCTGTGCATATCTAAGTCCGCGTATTTTTTCGTAAGGACATTTTCCGCCTCGTCCAGACGAAAAAAAAAAATGCCGGACAGAAAAATACTCCAACGAAAAATGCACCAAATCAATTCGTACAGACGAATAAATGCAAGACGAAAAAGTCAGACGAAAATCTGCCGACGAAGAACCGTCTGACGAAAAAATTGTCATATGGAATTTTGTTCAGAGCCTTCAAGCTAATGTGAATGAACAGTAAGTAAGGTTTGCGCTCGCTGATACTCTAATTCTATTGGCTTAATCGATCCGTATTTTCTGTGAGCGCTCGTGAAAACAAGACTTAGAACATATTTGAGTTTTTATCCAGGGCCCTGTTCGGTCGCTGTTTTTATATCAGCGTGCGGCTTGGCCTCTCATTGGTCTAACGAATAGACCACTTGAATTCGACCAATGAGGAGCCAAGAAGTTAGCAGCATGGTCGCAGCCTGCTGATAAATAAACGGGGTGCGAACAGAGCTCTAGGTATTATGTAACTGAATGTGCAGAAAATCGAAAGCATATACTGGCATTGGCATATACCTATCCAATTCAATTTTTCCATTTTCATGAAGCCTGCAGGTTTTATTTCTGTTTTTTATCTTGCCTGAAAGAATACTTGGATGTCTGTCTTCACTCTTCAATAACTGTAAGGTGCCATCCTACATTCATAATGATCAGGTAAGATTGATTTGAAAGGGACATGACAATGCAAAATGCAAGGTACCTATTACCTACCTATATTTTTATGAATTTGTCAGGCTAAAGAAGAAGAGATTGATATCATGATTCATCTTTAACTTTGACTTGTGTTGAAGCTCCCCCTACCTATGTTGGTAAATGATAAGACCACCACAGGTTTGCATAGGTTCTGCCCCTTTCAATGTTGCTGGGCATCCGTTGGCAGAATATTTAGAAGTAAGCCTGCTCATCAGAATGTTAGTTTAAGTTCTTGTTGTGGGACCCTGAATACTTTAGATCCTGAGATGTATTCTTGCCGTGGGACCTTGAGGACTGTGGACCCTGAACTCTGAAGTGTGTACTTATCATGGGACCTTGGGGACTGTGGATCCTGAAATTCACGCTTGTCGTGGGACCCTAGGGACTGTGGATCCTGCAATGCATTCTTGTCGTGGGACCTTGGGGACTGTGGATCCTGCAATGTATATTTGCCGTGGGACCTTAGAAACCTTGGATTCTAGAAATTTAATTTGCCGTGGGACCTTGGAAACCTTGATTCTAGAAATTGAATTTGCCGTGGGACCTTGGAAACCTTGGATTCTAGAAATTGAGTTTGTCGTGGGACCTTGGAAACCTTGGATTCTAGAAATTGAATTTGCCGTGGGACCTTGGAAACCTTGGATTCTAGAAATTGAATTTGCCGTGGGACCTTGAGGATCCTGGATCTTGATTTTTGGTCACGGCACAAGTCTGCCTGTGACCTCTTTTCCGTGACCAGGTTTGGCCGAAATCGCGATTCGGCGTATGTCGGCTCGCATTAGCCGCGCGTTTGCAAGCTTTTCGTGGTTTCAAACGTCAAACATGTGATTTGATGTTGCTCCCATACATTAGGGTGGGTGTCAAGGTCACCTGAAGGTCAGGTCAGGTCATTGACCTTTGGTGACCTCGGGTGACCTCGGTTCACTTTTTCGAGTTTTACATGTTTCTAGGCTAGTTTTTGGAGCTGACCCAGCAAACATGCCCACATGGGTCCCATATGGGGTGAACATGGGCCAGATGGGCCCACGTGGGACATGGGCTACAGATGGGCTACCCATATGGGCCCCATATGGGATAAAAATGGGCCAGATGGGCCAAACGCATGCATGGGCTGGAGATGGGCATCCCATGTGGGTCCCATATGGGGTGAACATGGGCCAGATGGGCCCACGTGGGACATGGGCTACAGATGAGCTACCCATATGGGTCCCATGTGGGCGCCGCGTGGGTCCCATATGGGGCCTACGTGGGCTGACCCATATGGGTCCCACGTGTCACCCACTGCCATTCCCATGTGGGACCCATATGGAAGAGGTGGGGGGCCCATGTGGGCCCCATATGGGAACCATGTGGGCATGTTTGCTGGGGAATTCGAATTTAGCAACCATTTGAACATTTACGAAGTAGTTTTGGTGCCTTCGTAACATGTTACGAAGCTGTCAGAGAGGCGGTTGACACGTATTACGAATACCTGTCACAACCCCTACCGGTTGACCTGACCTGACCTGACCCGACTTGGTCTAAATGCTTAAAAACATCATCTCTGATTAAAACTAACACGATATTCGTGATCAGCACCCCGGAAAACCACATAGCAGCCACACTTTACGACTTTCTAACAGGTCCCGATTTTCCCGGTTTTCGGGTCATTGACCTGACCTGAATATTGACCTGACCCAGGTCATCGGGTGACCAAAAGGTCACCCGATGACCTAGGACCTTAAAATTGGGTATCATCGGCTTCCTCTCGTGACGGGCAACACGCTCGTTTTTTTCCGCGAAGCTCTAGCTCGATCAGGGGCCAAACGCGAGGGGGGTCGTACCCCCCCCCCCCTTGTGCCGTCGAAGGACGCAAAATGGCCTGTGCCGGCGAGGGTTAATATTCTGAGCACAAAGCTATTGTCTTGTGCATAGGTGCATCACAGGAAGTGCTCGAAAAGACCGCCCTTTTGTGCCACGCACGCCTCCGCGTGTGGCGGACAATTTTCCGGAGCCTTTCTGGACTCATACTTCTGACAGTGTTCTCAAGACTCAACAACCTCCTTTAACTGCTCGATCGTCCCTGGCTTAGCTTTGTAGACCTTACTGGAGATGCTAGACCAGATGCTGAAATCGAGGCAAGGGCTATATGCAAGGCTATATGGAGGCCAAGAGTGCTCATTATTGTGGCTGATTACCCGGTCTCCGAACTTCGCGTGAAGGAAGTCCATTACCGGCTTTGTGACATGCGGAGGCGCTCTATCCTGTTGGAACCAGTACTGACACGCCGTTGCACGGTGTCTTATAGCTGGCCATACCTTCCCGCACGTGAGCACTAGGGTTCGACTTAAAGAACGCTTCGACCCTGTCGACTTTCTCCTTGGCTACGGGCCCTCTCCCGGTGGGGGTCTGAGGCCTCAAAGAGTTTGTCTGCTTAAATCGCTCAATAAGCCTTATGAATGCCAACCGTGAAGGCACCTTTCTGGAACAGGAAGAGTAAAACTCCTCTCTAAAAGCCCTCCGGGTGCTCAGAACTGACTTAAGCCCCTCATATTTCAGAGCAATCCCTTTTGCCTGATCCTGCGAAAACGGACCTGTTGATCTGAAGTGCCGAATTGGAGTTAACGGCAAATTGCTCATAGGGAACGACTATTGGCACCAAACCAAGGCACCGAACTGTGAAATGTCATTTCAGGGCACAATGCCCAAGCACTGACCTTATAACGCACGTGCGGACTAAAAAAGCACTAATGTGCGCACGTGCGTTGTTTGTTTTTGTATCATTCATTAATGATCACCCGGTATGTAAGTACACGTACAGCTAGCCAGCTACAGCTACAGCTTGTAGCTAGCTATGCACCTACTGTGCCTTAAATGCAGCGTTTTAGCGCAGCTTAACAACCTTCCCATGCGGCGACTAAGTGCTCGCCACGTAGCGTGATCTGTGCGTGCGCGCACCAGCTGACCCGCCCTGGCGCGGGGTCATTCTCCGCTCTGCAGGGGTCTGCACCAGCGCTGTCCGCCCGCTTCTCCGCCGCCTCCTAGTCTTACATATTGTGTGATCGAATGTACATACGCGCTAGTAGCGTTGCGCATTGTAATGTTGCCGTTGTACCTCGCCCAAAGCCGGTTGGAGGGAAATAAACACCCTTTCACACTACACCGTCTTTGCATGCGCAAAGGAGCAGCATGGAAATAAATTTCAAAAGGAGGCACACAGCTCATTTTCGGTTTTCAAAAAGATTTGCATGCAAAATGAAATAATTTACTAACCAACTAATTCGACCAGCCTGTACTAAATGTGACCAAATAAGTGTCAGATAACCTTCATAGAAATGACTAATAGCGCGCTTGATCTGACCCTCATAATGTAAGCGGTCTTCCATCGGATGGCTCATGCCGACCACCCCAAGCCGGTATCAGCGATCTGAGAGTGGTAGGAACGGGGTTCCCGCCCCGGCGCGCCGGACAGGCGACACGAGACCTCGGCCGTGACCCGCGGAAAACCCGCCGTAAAAACATTTCTACGCTTCGTTCGAGCTCGCAAAGGCGTTGTTGTGATTATGGGTCTATGTATTGTGCAATCCAACAATGCCTTTGGGTGAGGAAAAGCCCACAATACATAGCCGAAGACGAGGGAATGTACATTGCACAACGCATCAAGCATGTACGCGAAGCTGCACAATTACACGAATGATAAAATACAGTCGCGTCGGTGGCGGAGGGGAGGTGGATGGCGAAGAGCAGGAAGCGCCGCGCTCAGCCCACGGCTCAGTGGCTGACTGCTCTCGGCGGCGCTGCGAGCGCGAATGACCCGAGCTCGGGTCATGCGGACCTGAAGAGCGGGCGGTATGACGCAATCACATGGGCGGCGCTCGCCCTCACGGCGGAGAAAAAACATTATCAGTTGACTTATAATGTTACATATATCAACCGAGGAGCGATGACGGCGAAATGGCGAGGTTTGAAAAAGCGATCCTTACAGGACTCAGCAGGTTAGAATTGGCATCCACCCACCCACCCACGTATCCATTGCGTTCAGCCTCTCAAGCGTGGGTAGGTACACAGATAATAGCGTATAGTTAGCCAATAACATAAGTATGAACAGCTGCCGTGCTCCGGCTATATCGGATGTGTGCACTGCTCTTTTGAAGAGTACAGCATGACGTACAGGATGTCCCGAAAAAAACTCAAATAATCCAAAATAAAATTTACTAATTATACTCAACTAGTCTGAATTTTGCGCACTCATTTACGATGCAATGAAAAGGACGTGGAAGGGGTTCAAGGACGTGGTTTCAGGTGAATCAGATGTGTTCAGCTACGCTGGTGGTACGTGAAAAATGTCCAATTTTAGAGCAAAATTCTCGTAAGTCCTTTCACACCGTCATGGTTAGCGCCTATATTTGACCCGTATGACGACTCGGAAGCTGCATAAAAAGCACATGGAAGCAAAATGATTGTCCACAAATACTGTAATATTCATCGGAGATCGAACTTTCAGTCAAGCTTGCCAATAGCAGTGCCGAGCACGAATATTCCGGTTCTTTCGTACGTAATATTGCAACTTGCAAGTATATGTGTGCCACTGATGAAGAGCCACGACTGAACATATACTAGTTCAATTTGTGAATCTCTATAGGCATTCACAGGCTAAATTTGGTCATCCGAGTACGTTAATCAATGAAGAACTGTAGGTATGGAACTCTACAGCCAAAATGCGCAATTACTACATTCACTTGACTGCCTGAACATATGTGAACAGCATTTACCGCTGCGGTGCTTGAAATGCCACTGGTGTTTTTTTGTCATTTCTTTTAACCCCAGCAATTCTGGGGGTGTTTGAACGCCCCCGTGGTTTTTAGCACACCTTATCATGTATCTTTTCTGCACATGCTGCGAAAATTTCAGACCAAGGTCTCACAAGGTCAGGCCACCAGGTCACGTCAAATGACCTCACCTCAGAACAAGTTAAGGCCGCCACACACTGGACCTCTCATGCGGGTTGCGACTTGCGAGTCTGCAGATTTTGGGTTTGAGGGTATCATACTCATTCATGAAGTGAGAGAGCATTCTGTAATATTCACTCCATGAATCATACTGAGAAACCGATACACCTTTAGAAAAATTACGTATTATCTCAATAGTAGCACAACGAACCAAAAACCGACACCAACAAAACACTTCAAAAGTCGCAGACTTCGCAGAGAGGAAAACCGAAAGTTGACTCAAAGTCAACTTTTGGAATGCAAAGTAAGCTGGCTTGCACGTCAGAAACTTGCGGACTCGCTTGTTAGATGGTCGTGTGGGTCAGTTAACACCCGCGCCCCAGTGGCGGTCTCAGCCAACTTCGCCCTAGTGTGGGGGGAGGGGGGCATATGTTACCACCCACCTCTAACTCAGAAATAAGAGAGCTAGAAAGACGCGGTAAAAGGCAGTCGACAGCTCTCGATGCGTACGTTTGAAAGTATTTCGGTCATTTTTCATCTCAGAACAATATTGGGGTCACTGGAGGTCATCAAAGGTCAAAATTTGCCAAATGTCATTATATTTCTCAGAAAACATGCATTTATCTCAGGAACTATGATAGCTAGAAAAACAGGTGGAACAGCAATCGATAGCTTTTGAACTTTTCTTTTGATAAGGTCATTATCAAAATTGACCTTAGGTCAACGGTTTAGCCTCCAGGGGGCAAAAACTCCAAAAATAGCTGTTTTTACGAAATGTGTTTTTTGAAAATAACTTTTGACTAAAAAACGCCACAACATTTATATTGCCAGAATCGTGTTTCTCTCGCCGAGACGCGTCGAATGAACTATAATTTGACCTTGAAAGGTCAACTTGAAAATTTGATCTCAGGTCAAGGTCATGACCTGACCGGAAAAGGTCATGTTGCATAGCATTCGATGCGTCTCAACAAGACAAACACAATGAGACCATCCCCAGCGTCCTATCTCTTTCCAATCGAGAGTTATTGGCAAAAATCTGTTTGTAGACTCAAATGACCTGGGATGACCTTTCTAGAGGCTATCAGCAAAAAAGACACGTTGGTCGTCACATGTGGTCCAAATCATTGAGATTCTGAAATATTTGGACTGTTCCGATGCGTGCATACGGATCTAGAGGCATTTTCATTTTTCTCCATTGACCTATAATGGTAAGGTCACGCCACTGACCTGACCTTAGGTCGCGGATATAAAAAATCCGAGATATACAAATTGTAGGCGTCTATAACATTATGTAATTCACCAAGTTTAAAACCTTTCTGACAAACATTGTAGGCTGGACATGATTGCAAACTTTTTTAGGCTTGGTCAGTTAACCTGACCTGGTGACCTGACCTGACGTGACCTGGGGTAAACAAATTCACTTATTGTCCAAAATTGATGTACAAAAAGCTACCCCAAGCGGCGCGGCGCTACGCGCCGCGGTTTTTTATTCACACGCAAAAAAAAAAACGCGACAGGGTGGTAACATATGCCCCCCCCCCCACTGGGGCGAAGGTTAACGTAGAATGTATTATTTAACTTTGAAGAAACCCGAAAACCCAAACACCCGCAACCCGCACGCGAGGTCCAGTGTGGGGCGGCCTTTACATAGAATCCTCGTCATAGCTACACCGAATGAACAATTGCCTTGAAACTTCAGCGATTGCTTGGGTAACAGATATACAAAGTGTAGGGAACGCGTGCACTCACCAAGCAGCGTCCAGCGCTCTACCGGCTGAGCTAAGAGACCTCAGACCGGCAGGAATGATTACTACGGGCGGGAAGAATGATTCACACCTTACGGGAAGGCGTCCCATGTTGTGTAGTGAGCACCTAGCTGCTCGCAAATATATGCGTCGGGGTGCAAACGCGTTGGTGCAACCCACGCTGGGGGAATATTTCCATTCATTTAATGAGCTGTTGGTGCATTTAAAGCGAGGTGCTATGACGGGTCACTCAGTAGCACTCTGAGGGAGACAGGAGCACGCACTCCGGACAGGTGAAGTGGTGTTAAGTGTGAACAGTTGCGTGTGATACGTGCAAGCGATTCCAAGAGCCACAGGCGACTCAGTAGGTCAGCAGAGACCCTGACGCCCATTGAGCTATTCCAAGTAAGCCGGTGGCATCTACAGCTCACAATTTTTCACCAAAAAGCACGGATATCACCTGCCAGAAGCCTCTCAGCAAACGGCCCTACAACGAGCAGTAAAGAGCGCCTCACGTGTCTGTGGTTCTACTGAGCGTCTCCTAGCGCCCCACTCACAGAAGATGCGCTGCAGCCTGACATCGCTGGCAGCAGCGGCGCTGCTCTGCGCGGCCGCGGTGGCGCCGCTCTGCGCGGCCGCGGTGGCGCCGCAGCCGTACGGCGAACACCGTGACACCGCGGCAGGCCGCCGTCATCACAGGCAGCAGCACCACGGCCAGCACGGCGCGCGGCACCACCACCGGCAGCCGCAGCGAGACGCCGCCGACGTCAGCCTCAACGTGGTGGTGGGCGAGCCGGACTGCTCGCAGAGCCGCGCGCCGTGCCCGTTCTGCCTGCGCGCCTACACCCTGGAGTCGCCCGCCGGCAACGTCACGCTGCACGAGGCCATCAGGGACGCCGACCGGGAGGACAGGTGCCCCGGGGACGCCCAGTGCACGGCCGTCTCCGCGGAGCTGGTGTTCGTCGGCAGAGCCGGACGGTTCGGCAGACAGCTCACCGTCGCCTTTCACTGCGCCTACGAGGTCGAGAGCTCCCGGCCCGCCCAGCTGCCCTCGCTGGGATTCTAGAGGCCAGTGACATCAGCTACAGGGGATGAGTTCAGGTCGTATTTTGATGCTTTTTTCAGATTCCTAAAATACTCAATATAGGTATATATTTTTTTAAATCATTTGTAGGTTCTTTTCGAACCTTCGAAAGAAGCTCTTCCATGATTGTGCGAAGCATTGCAAGCCTTGTCAGACCCAATCCCCCTCCGGTCCGGCGAGGTTTAAGATGCTTTAAATGTTTAACCTCCCTTCGGTACAACTTAGTCTATGAGCAAGGTGGTCAGATGACGCCGACGGGCATTTATAAGGTAGATGAGCACTGACCATTTCCAAGCGCCATATTTATTCTTGCCTTGTATCAGGTAGTACATATAGACAAATGGTTTTCTGGTGTTGATATTCTTCTCTTTAATGATATTATTTTCATTTTTTGTGTACATTTTTTATAAGTTTGATAAAAGAGCAGCTCCATGCTTGACCATAACTATTGATTTGGTTATTATTGCTATAAATGATGCTTATGTTATTGAACCTCATGGTCTTTACTCGGCATGTGTAATGTGTATCTGTGTAAGCTGGGATGGGAGCTGGAAGGTATCTAAGTACCTGCTTTACCTGGTCTGTCTGCTGTGATATTTTTACTGCTGTGTGCGACAGTTTAGCAATACATTGCTGCTGGCTGCTAGCTCTGTCTGTGCGGATGTGTATCGCGGAGCTCTCAGTAGCGGGCAGTGGCTACCGATGCAGCTGGTGAGAGCCCGGGTGCGGGTCGCTACGGCACTCAATACATGATACTGCTGACGGGGCTAGTCTGCAGTTGGTCTCAGAGCGGCCGCAGGCAGCTGAGAGTCTGCTGAGTGGCGGGCAATGTTCAGATATGATGGGCACGCTAGGCTTTGGCGTTTAATTCTCTCGTTATTTGGCATTGGGCGATCGGATGGTGAAGGGGTCGGAGCCCATACCCAACATCGTAAATACAATACAATACAATACAATACAACAAGCCATGTTAGCGTGGGGCCCGGCCCGGCTCTATCAATCCGTCCAGTCAATCAGTTGAGGTAATAAACTGGTATAACATCCCTCGTGACACATTCTTCGAAAAAGTAAGGTTCCTGAAATGCCTGAAAATGAAGTCCCTGAGAATTTTAGGTCCACGTCCTTTCAAGTCAGGCCACCAGGTCACACAAACCGGTACAAGTTCAGGGTAAAACTGAACTATTTTAACGGCAAGAGAATCACACCGTTTTTCGTTAATAGCGTGAGCGGCGTGAGCATCGTGACACAAAGCGACATAAAATTTCAAGCAGTGCTTGGGGCATTGATTTGACACGTAACCTGCGAGATTTGAACCTCAGTGACTTCAGGCCAGGTCACCAGGTCACAAAAACCGGTATATTGTCAAAATAGCACTGAAATTATACTACATTTCTATGAAACCTAAAATTTTGCATCGATTTGATTCAAACTTGCAGAAACTGCTAAGCTTATCGAGTGCCTTAAAATATAGGGACATTCCGCGTTTTCAAATTAGGTTGACCTGTGATCATCATGAAAAAGTCTCAGGAAATTTGTCCGAATGTCTCTAATTGTAAAAACATGACAGATTTATACATATGCTCCCTTTTAACTGTTTCTGTTTTGCTACCTTAGTCTATATCAATAATTACGTGACAAAATTGGTGTTCGCATGCGGCAAAAAAAAAAAAACAAAAAAAAAAACGCTAGGGCTGGGTCAAATGGGATTGCATGAGGTCAAACTAAGTTATTGCTAATATTAGGTCGTTCAATAAGAAACGAACAATCGGTCATAACTTCTTTATTTCTTTATTTAACACTTTCAAACTTTCACAGATTATAGATCAGACATTTCTGAATGCAGCCTATGCCTCAAACCAGCCGCCGCCCGCCTGCACACACTTCTCCCAGCGTTCCGGCCAACGCCGGAATTCCGCCCGGAAAAACGCGTTTTCCGTCTTTTTCACCCAATTCTTGACAGCGCACCTGACTTCAGCGTCGGTCTCGAAGTGTTCACCACGGAAGCCATCCTTCAGATGATCAGAGGTGAAAATCTGAAGGAGCCAGGTTCGGACTGTAGGGCGGCTGGGGCATGATATTCAGCCCTGTCTCGCGATCTCCTCGCGCGTGGCGTGAGACAAGTGCGGTCGGGCGTTGTCATGGTGTCATCCTGGTGGGCTTTCTTGAACCTGGGCGGACTATGGACAGCGGGCCGCTACATCACAGTCCTGCAGGAGACTGAGAAAAGCAATCCTGAAGAAGAGGCGCGGCTCGGATGTCAACAACATCACCATACACCATGACAACGCCCGACCTCACTTGTCTCACGCCACGCGCGAGGAGATCGCGTGACAGGGCTGAATATCATGCCCCAGCCGCCCTACAGTCCGGACCTGGCTCCTTCAGATTTTCACCTCTTTGGTCCCCTTAAGGATGGCCTCCATGGTAAACACTTCGAGACCGACGCTGAAGTCATGTGCGCTGTCATGCATTGGGTGAAAAAGACGGAAAACGCGTTTTTCCGGGCGGAATTCCGGCGTTGGCCGGAACGCTGGGAGAAGTGTGTGCAGGCGGGCGGCGGCTGGTTTGAGGCATAGGCTGCATTCAGAAATGTCTGATCTATAATCTGTGAAAGTTTGAAAGTGTTAAATAAAGAAATAAAGAAGTTATGACCGATTGTTCGTTACTTATTGAACGACCTAATACGTTGGCAAACAATGAAGCTATAGCTTCAAAAATGTTGTCACTGTGTTATTTGCGATCATCTGAGTCGAATGATATGCGATGTGATGTATTTCAATTAGCTTACGAAGTTATGAACTTTTAGTTACTTAACCCGCGCACCGACGGGGGGGCGGATATCCGCCCCTCCCTGAGGTTTTTCGCGAATAGCGGGAAAACCGCGGCGCGTAGCGCCCCAAAATTTGGTACGACTATTCCCTCATCAATTTTACACATGGTGTGCAAGTTTGAACCTCCTACCTTTTAAGGTCAGGTCACCAGGTCACTTTGAATGACCCAACCTCAAGTCACTTTTTTGCAACTTTGTCACCGTGCCAGAGCTACAGTAGATGCCGGAGGCCTTTGAAAGTCGCAGGATGTTATAAGGTCATTAGTAGCTACAATTTGTAAATCTCGGAATTTTGATATCGGTGACCTAAGGTCAGGTCAATTTCGCGACCTCCCCATTATAAGTCAATGGGGGAAAAATCAACTCCCTATTTTTACCACTAAAACGGGTCGGAATGGCCCCATATACCATACATGACTTCATATACGATCAACCTTCACTACCTTGAGGTCTGTTTTGCTGTTGGGCAGCTGTGAGGTCATGTGACGTCATCAAAGGTCACCAAAGGTTTTTGGCCAATAACTCCGTACAGGAACAAGATACAGCCGCGTGGATGGTCTCATTGTGTTCAGCTCGTCAAGACGCATCGAATGATATACATGTTGACCTCGAGGTCACGTGACCTGAGGTCAACCTTTGACCTTGACCTTTCGAGGTCAACATATATATCTTTCGATGCGGATTGACGAGAAGATCACGATGATGCCCTTAGTTTGTTCCTATCTTGACTAGTTCGAAAGTTATTCGAGAAAAACTCTCTCCATATCTAGCACCGCCATTTTGATTTTTTCGACCCCTGTGACGTCATCTTTGACCTGACCTGAAAATGACCTTCGTAAAAATTGTAGATCTTGACCGTGCGTATCCGATGCCGTTTACCGCTTGTCGCTATCTTGCTTCGTTCTAGAGATCTCAGGGGGGGGGGCGGTCATCCCCCCCCCGTCGGTGCGAAGTTGGCGCAGACCCCCGTCGGTGCGCGGGTTAAGTTTTATAAGTTTCAGTGACCTTTGAAGTTCATCCAAATTGGTAAAAAGTATACCATTCGATGCGCATTGACGTTCTGAGTTGACTGGTGCTTTTATTTTTGCTCTAGCTTTATCGTGCCGATAAAAAGCGAAACACTTATAGCGTGTTTCAAACGTAAAATTGTATATTTACCCTCCCCCCCCCAACTACAGCTGGTGAGGGTGGTCCCGTGGCCCGTTGACGGCCCGGGCGGCAGAGGGGCACCGCTGGGCCTCTGTGGCCCGTTGACGGCCCGGGCGGCAGAGGGACACCGCTGGGCCTCTGTGGCCCGTGTCCCCCGGCTGCGTCACGGAACGGGGGCGGCTAGGACCGCGGCTCCTATCGGCCGGGACAGCCGGACGGAACACCGGCTGATATGGCTGGCCTCCAGCAGCGGCGACCGTAGCCTACGGCCGTGACCAGTCCCAGCTCACTCCTTTGAATATTGACATCACTACTGCTAATACAGAGTCACGTTGTAGGGTAAGGGCGGGTAAGAGTACGCGGGCGATAAGGGTACGCATCAGCTGTTTCGGTTGCTTAGCAACGCGGGTTTGTCGAGTTCATGAAGTGACATGAAGCCGCCAGTGTGTGCATGTCACCAACGGAACTTGGGCGTTGAGCGGCGACGCTGTTGAGTTTAAGGCGATGAATATTATTTTCGAGCGTTATGATATTATTATGATATGGTACAATAACTTTGATACTTGGCAGTTGAGATGAGGTACATTTCCGTGATTGTTGTGGGAAACTTGTGAGGTTATCTGGGGAAATACTGTAGGGGAAGTTGGTGGAACGCCGAAGACTTTTTTCTGACGCCCGTAGCACGCAAGGTAGACAACATAAGCTATTCTTGTTGGCGTCATTCGAGAGGCCAGTCTTTTGCCTTTCAAACATACCAGGCGCATTTGATGAATTCGCATACCGTTAAGCGCACAAACTAAAAATATCAAAGAAGTGACTTTTTCGGCGTTGCCCCGGACTGCGGGGAAAGCCGAAAATGGGAGAAATGATCTACGGGGAATGCCGACATTGATGTTTTGCCATTTTATCTCAAACTTTATCCAGAATTGATCAAAGCTGACACGCGTTTTAAGAGCTTGAGGACGCGGTGCACACTGGAAATTATAATTGTGTGATATAATAAGAACATGCCAGGTAAATCATTCCTTATAGGTAACAGGCCGTTGTGTCGGTTGAAAGTGTAATTTGTGTGACTAAAAATACGCGTTGCTATTCTACAGCAGTAAAGTCCACGTAGCGTGCTTTCAACACGTGCGTAATCGCACGTTTTCGGCATTACCCCAGCCTGCCATACTTTCATTTGCAGGCCCATAACTTTTCAACGTGCTGTATAAATTTTAAATAGGCAGCACACTTATGCAAAGACATGCTAAAGATTACTTGACCGAATTGGCCAGACAAACGGTAGCATAATGAGTAAGAAATGCAGCTTCAAAGGCGCATGTAGTACAAGGGAAACGTACCTTGAAAACGCTCTTGGCGCCCTCACAGTCGAAGTATTCCGAATGACGACTCGTAACAAACATGCGATAATTGTAGTCACTTAAGCTTCAGAGCATCACTGACAGGTGGCATCCATGTCTTACGGTTTTCGAAATATCTCGAATTTCGGCTTTGCCCCAACTCCGGCATTGCCCCAACTTCCCCTACAGTGCAATATTCTGTTTGCGAAGTTTTGCACAACGTTTCGGGGTTGTTTTGTGCGCGAATTGCATGTACGGTAAGAGGACGCACTGTTCAGGAGGGTAAGAGTACGCAGAATTATACATTAAATCGGATATGCAGAAATATATAATTATTAATCTATCGCTCAATGACGTTTGTTTTGTAGGTATATCATCAATGGAGCACTGTGATGCAGATGCGTACCCGAAATTTTTCCAAATACGAGTTATTCTCCTTTTTGATTGTGCATTTTTTTAAAAGAAACACACGACATGATTATTTCCTGATTTATAGACTTGAAAGATTTATTTTATGTTTTTCTTTTTGGATACTAGAATTAACTTAAATGCCTTCTGAGTTTGAAGTTAAGCATTTGGACAGTGCAAGCTGCATAGGTGTGTGTTCATATGCTTGCGTACTCCACCCGCCTGGCGTGCGTACTCTTACACACCCCATATGGTAAGAGTACGCAAGTGCAACGGTTCAGAAAATGTCAGTTTTAGACCACTTCCATTTACGCTGAAGGATCGTTGCCCCATGGGTTGATGGCTAATTCAATGAACTTTAACCTTCGCCCCAGTGGGGGGGGGGGGCATATGTTACCACCCTGTCGCGTTTTTTGCGTGTGAATAAAAAACCGCGGCGCGTAGCGCCGCGCCGCTAGGGGTAGCTTTTGGTACATCAATTTTGGACAATGTGTGAAATTTTTGACCCCAGGTCATGTCAGGTCAGGTCACCAGGTCAAGTCACCTGACCAAGCCTAAAAAAAAGTTTGCAATCATGTCCAGCCTGCAGTGTTTGTCAGAAAGGTTTGAAACTTGGTGGATTGCATGCTGTTATGGGCGCCTACAATTTGTATATCTCGGATTTTTTTTATATCCGTGACCTAAGGTCAGGTCAGTGGCGTGACCTTTCCATTACAAGTCAATGGAGAAAAATGAAAATGCCTCTAGATCCGTGTGTACGCATCGGAACAGTCCAAATATTTCAGAATCACAATGATTTAGTCCACTCGTGATGACCAAGGTGTCATTTTTGCTGATAGCCTCTAGACAGGTCATCCGAGGTCACATGAGGCTACAAACAGTTTTTTGCCAATAACTCGCGATTGGAAAGAGATAGAACGCTGGGGATGGTCTCATTGTGTTTGCCTTGTTGAGACGCATCGACTGATATGCAACATGACCTTTTCCGGTAAGGTCATGACCTTGACCTGAGGTCAAATTTTCAAGTTGACCTTTCAAGGTCAAATTATAGTTCATTCGACGCGTCTCGGCGAGGGGAACACGATTCTGGCAATAGAAATGTCGTGGCTTTTTGTAGTCGAAAGTTATTGTCGAAAAACACTTTTCGTAAAAACAGCTATTTTTGGAGTTTTTGCCCTCTGGAGGCTAAACCGTTGACCTGAGGTCAATATTGATAATGACCTTTTCAAAAGAAGAGTTTAAAAGCTATCGTTTGCTTTTCCATGAGTTTTTCTAGCTACCATAGTTCCTGAGATAGCGGCATGTTTTCTGAAAAATATAATGACAATTGGCAAATTTTGACCTTTGATGACCTCTGGTGACCCCAATATTGCTCTAAGGTGAAAAATGACCGAAATACTTTCAAACGTACGCATTGAGAGCTATCGACTGCTTTTTACCGCGTCTTTCTAGCCCTCTTAGTTTTTGAGTTAGAGGTGGGTGGTAACATATGCCCCCCCCCCCCCACTAGGGCGAAGTTGGCTGAGACCGCCACTGGGGCGCGGGTTAATATTCCCTATTTGCGATTTCTTTCCTTCAAATATTAAACAAATGAGAGCAAGAAATCCACTAAGTGCGTACTCTTATACGACTTCACCCTAATGTCAATCGCACACTGTACTGCAAAGTATGCATGATTCCATTCACGTTCATATACGGTTGGATTGCTGCTGCAAGAGACAGGCACCTTGCGACCACTAGCGAGTAGCGACCAGTGCATAATTGTAATGGCACGCGTCCCTCGCTGTAGCACAACTCAAGGGCACAACCGTTGGCCGGCCGCGCCGGGAAACCGTTTACTCTCGGGCAAACCGATGACGCAAAAGGTGTGTCAGAAAAAGTACCAGCCGTGTAGCGCTCTCACCTGGCATGTTGTGGTCACCGCTGAAGTAATGCGAGGTACCTACCGTCAGACATGTACATGGATACGAGAAAATGGACCTGGGATCTGATCCAACAGATCGTGATCATGGATCCGATGGGTTCATAGATCCAGCTCCTAAATTTATTAAGAGATCCATTGGGAGCATAAATATGAGTCTAACGTTTACTCGAGATCAAGTGAGATCGTAGATCCTCAAATATTTCTGTCAGCACAGAGATCCTAAAGAGTCTCTTGTTGCAATTCACAAAAGCTCCGTTTTAGTAATTCAACATAGTTGCACGTCATTGACTCATTATTTATGGTCGTGGGACACTTATTTACACAAAAGCACTTGGAAACGTGGTATCAAATGTTGTGCGTGGTGGGATTCACTCAGATCATGGATCCATGTTGTTTTATCGTCAAATCCTATGAGATCATCGATTAGGGATATAGTTTTTTTTTGTTTCACTCGGGATCCGGTGGGATCATAGATCCTAACATGCGATTGGCTTCTAATCCACTGAGATCATAGAGGCATTACTCAGATCCACCCCAAATATCTGGTTACGGAGCGAGCGAAGCGAGCGTAGTCTTTCCTTAGATTAACGGAAATTTCTGAGTATGAGCGGCCGGCCGGCCGGCCGGCCGGCCGTGGTCACGCTTCTGCGACGCTTATATCTCAGCAACCACTTGACCGATTTACACGCGGTAATTTTTGTAGGGTAGCTTCATTCCTTCTACCAAGTATTGGACTATTCCCGATGCATGTAGGTGACCCCTTATGCACGTGCCACGTGCAAAACGAAGAGGTGTCACTTTTGTAATTGTTGCAATATCTCAGTAACTACTTAGCCGATTGCGCTGAAAGTGGGCATGTAGGTAGGCACCCACTAGGCAATGCATATCCGTGTGCCAGAGTTGGGGTGCTGCTGCACGTGCGCACGTGCAGGGGTCGATTCCAGATCTCGAGAACGGCTGGACCGATGGCGCTCAAATTTGGCACATGGTTAGGGACCGGTTAGTAGGGTGCCGTGCAAAAGTCAGTTGGGACCCATTTTGCACGTGCGCACGTGCAGGGTGCCGCTTCCAGATCCTGAGAACGATTGTGCTCAAATTTGGCATATCGCTAGAGACCGGTTAGTAGGGTGCCATGCACAAGTCAGTTGGAGGTACCCCCTCGCAATTTCGCACGTGCAAGGCTCACCCTCTCGGTCGCTCCGTTAGTCGCCCCAAAAGGCGTTATACTGGTATCAGTAGTGGGTAACGTTTGCATCGGTATTTCAGAAACTGTTTGTCAAGACTACCATGAAACTCGGAATCTTACTTTGATCTTACGCAAAACAATGAACTGAGCTATATTGTTAAAATGCATGGAAATAATAAATCTGAGATAGAAATAGGCAAGTCACAACTGCTCATTTCCAACATATTATCTCTAAGATATTCCCTTCTATCTTCAAAGCTGCAGTCTGGATAGTTATTTTGATCAGATTTCCCATGCGGCACGCCGTCTGCTTCACAAAATGGCACCGAACAGACATCTCTTCCACGTACACCTGAGGTCACAACTCACTGGTACCAGATCTGCGGCAGGTGTCTCAGTCAGGCTACCCCCACCCAAGCCTCTCCCACTGCGCCGGACAGCAACCCTGTGACACGTTATCTCGAAATGCAACTTAGAAGTACCTATCAGAATCGTCTCGTCGTGTTCTTTCGTTTGCCGTCTCACCCGTTTCGGTGCGCCTACTGGTTCTCAAGCTATCGGCTCGGGGCGTCAAACGCCCCCCCCCCCTCCAGCAAATGGCAAAATACGAGTATCCCAGGAGCTGCCAGGTTGATGTGTATGTATAATTGATGACTGTGCTGGTGTGCTAACAACGTTCATTCGTTGTCAATCAGAGGTGCAGAGCAATCGTAACTATTATACCAACTCAAGAGTGCTCACAGTCTGAACTTCGATCAGCGATATACAATCTCACTCAAGCCACTCCAGGTTCGTGGGAACGACCCCATCCTGTGTCGCAGTGTATCACTCCGAGCGTGGGTGGCTACCGCAAACGTACTATCGTAACCGTAAACGAGGTGCCGTGACTGCACGATGCAGATTAGAGCGACCCAGTCGGCGCCACGGCTCGGCCGACTCGGTAAGTACACAGTACGGGCGTACCCAAGGTTGGCGACCTTGGCACACCGAGCGACTGCCAGCTGATCAGCTATTCTGCAGTAGGCCGCAACCGGTCAGTCAGCCCAAACGGAAAAAAGTAGCAACAACCGGTGCAACGGCTTCCGCGTGACGGCCGCACCACGGACGGACATGGCACGTAGTTATGCCGTTTATAAGCAATGATCTGGAATCTGGTGGGCTAACTGATGAAACAATTACAGCATGATCACCAACAGCCTCCCAAGGCTGAAGCTGTGGCTCTTGCCTTTAGAGGAGCCAGGGTCAATGCCAAGATGGGTTACCGTATTTGTAAAAAAAAAGTACACAAATGGCAGATTGTGGAAGGTCCTTTTATTGGTGCGTCTTATTATTGATATCAAATGCAAATGTTCACAGCCGGAGCAAACGTTAATAGAACTCGACAACAAATTAATAAAACATGGTTCCAAGAGTTCATTATAGTGATATTGTGACACAAAAAGTGAATTTTGCCGTGCATGCCATTCCTACACTTAAATCGCATGCATGGCGGGCAGTATAAATCCGAGCACAATGCCTTCAAACAAGCTGCAACAGTAGCATATATCCTACCGCTTAAAGGGACCCTCCCACCTTCAAAAAAGTTTATGAATTGGCATGAAAGTGATGTCGCTCGGTTCAGAAAGAGCGAAAATGAATATCTACCAAATTTCACCGAAAAATGTTCACCGGTTTTCAATATATTAGACTTTTACTTTTGTTTACTTTTTGGGATCTCCGTTGTTTCTAGCGACTTTATTTTAGAAATGCGGCGTTTGCGGCAAATGTTGCGCGCAAATAGCATATACCACCGCATGCTACAAAACGTTTTAGTCAAACATTTAAAAATCGTTAGATATTTGCGATGACGTCACACATTCAGAGGGGTATTCCTAAGCATTAGCCCCTCTGAATCAAAATGCTGCAATTTTGAAATTCAATATTTCCGATTTAAGGCATTTCTCGATGTTGTGAGTGCCGAAACCGGTAATTGTGAGCCAGGGACCCCATTTTGGCTATCTCAACTCAAATCTAATGTTAAGGTGGGAGGGTCCCTTTAAGCACGGTAAGTAAATGACGCTCACAAACAACGCACTTTCTGGTACGCGCCTTGCACTCACAGTTTCGGCACCAAACACTTCACTAAGCATGAACTAATCAACGTTCTGAGTGCCATGCCGCCGTCTGACCGCCGCTTTGCCACGAACACTTGCCCACCTCGAGCGGCGGCACTTGTCGCGGCGACCTCGTGGCGGCCGTCGCGCCGGCCGGCCGAGTGGCCCTCCCCGCGCCGCGTCCCGCCAGCCACTGAGCGGCGAGCGGCCGGCGCCGTCCCAGCGATGAATCGACTGGCAGCAGCCGGCCGGAACAGCTAGCGCCCGGCCCAGGGAACCACCGCCGTGTCTACGAGAGCAGTTGTGGTGAGTCATCCTCATGAGGACGACCAAGCAGCCGCTTTGATTGGTGCGCATTGAGTGTTGCGACACGCAGGGTAAGGACGGGGCGGGACTAGTGTCGCGTTTTTACCCGCCCCCTCCCCTCCCCTCCAAAAGAAGAACAAAAGAAGCCAGCTCGCAGAAGCTGGCCATCACTCGCTCAGCGCAGCCAAAAGGAGAGGAGCTCGTGAGACCGATCGCGATTAGTCGCCCCGCTGGTGGTCGTGCCGTGAACATTCATTAGAGTCGCCGGTTAAAGTATCAAGATGCAGTTCGCGAAGCTCTTGTGTCTGGTGGCTGCGGCCGTCGTGTGCCTCTTGGCCGTGACCGAGGGTCGGCCGTCCGTCGACGCTGCCGAAATCAGTCGGCTGCGACGCTCGCCCGGCGGGTGCCGCCCCAAGGACAACAGCCGCCGGCTGACGGAGCGATCGTTGTGTCCGTTCACCACACGGATCGGTCGCGTGTTCGCCGAGTACGACATCGAGGTGGAGCACGCCGAGCTCGACCCGGAGTGCCGCGACAGTGACCTGTCGTGCGGCGAGCACGGCACCGGCCAGTGCACACCGGTCAAGTCGCTCATCCAGTTCGGCGAGCTCTCAGAGACCGTCACCCTGGCGTACGTCTGTGCCCTGCCAGAGGGCTCCCTGCGGGCGGCCCAGGCACCCGACCTGGCGTGATGAGAGTCCAGGGAGGGACTCCCATGGACCAGAGGCCCTCAGAGACCGCCGGAGACCGCCCGGCGGGACTCGAGGTAGGACGGAGGCCAGGAGGAGATGAAGGATTCATCAGCGCAGCTTCGGCGCTGTGCTCCAAACGTCTTATCGTCTAAGACGAGGAAGAGGCTGTTGACAGGCTGAAGCTTTGCACCTAGTCGGGCTGTGAAGTGCATTTGATTGCTGCTAGTGGATGTGGTAGATCACTCGGGAACTAAACGTGCAAGGTGTTTCTACAGTGGTCAATTGAGCTTATGCGTGTGACATCGCACGGAACGAGCTGTCATTTTCTATCGCCACCGCTAGTGCCTGCTGTGGCTAGCTCAGCAATGTACCAAGTACAAATCGCAGCAACATATTCAATACTGTGATAGGCTGCGATATGTCAGCAGTGATGCTAGTTTTTTTTTTACAAGTGTTTACTGTTGTAGTGCTTTTTAAACTGATAGCATGTTCACCATCATGTAGTTCCTGTTATCATTTTTTATATTTGTATTTATTCAGAATTATTTGTATGCTGTTTTGTAATTTATTATATTTATATGTATTTATATTGTTATTATTTATACAGCTTTTGTAATAAATATGATGCACAAAAAACAGTCGTTGCTACAGGGTTGGTCAAGAAAGTGTGACACTTTTCAGCACTAGTATTTGAAAGTGGTAGAGAATACGGAGAAGAAACTTTCACAACGTAACCCGCGCCCTGGTGGGGTCTGTTTATAACGCGACCTGGTGGTGGGGGGGGGGCTATTCCCCCCTCGTATCTCCGAAACTACTGGACGGATCCGCAAAATTCAAACAGCGTTCGATAGCCCTGTCAAATTTGTCGGGGGAAACCAAATTTCATTGACCTCGGGGTCACCGATGATGTCACAGGTCAGGTCAAAGATAAAATATTTCACCGTTCACGGGTCTTCTAGGGAATACGCTATAACACCGAAGAAAACGCATTTTGTCGAGAATGAGCGATAGGGCGTCAGTTGCCTAGTACATATGTTGTTATAAGAGGTCACTGACAATACCAGGTCAGGTCACAGGTCAGGTCACCAAGGGTCACAGGTCAGGTCACATGAACCTAACTTTAGGTACTAAGGTTGTGCGATGCATGTTTTATGGCCAATTTTTCATTTCCAACTCAATGGTGTTGGTTATAAGACTATCAGGTACGGCTTAGGTCACTTTCTGGTGGAGGTCAGGTCAAGGTCAGGTCAAAAAAGGTCAAATTTTAAAATTGATAGTTTTGCATAAAATGGATATTGATTCGATGCAGCTCGTCACGGGGAGTCTAATGGTGGTCTTATTTTTGCGCTACGGGGTCTAGAATTGCTAAAAATTGAGTTTGAAAATTTGACGTCATCAATTTTGAACATTTTTTTCGCTATAACTTCGGCGATCGGCGCAGCGGTTCTGGAGATATATCGAAAAGTCTGGAGGGGGCAAAAATAGCCCCCCCCACTAGGGCGCGGGTTAACCCGCGCCCCGCTGGGGGGGGCAGAATCTGCCCCCCCTCCCGTTTTTCGCCAATAACTTCTAAACGCGTTACGCCAGCGACGTCAAACTTTCAGTACCTTATGATACATCAATTTGACACGTTCTCTGAAAATTTGAGCGAAATCCGTCGGAAAATTTTTGAGAAAATGACGTTTTAGTGACGTCATGTTCGCAATTTTCGCCCAAAAAATCGCAAAATTTCAAACGCCGCTAACATCTTCATTTTTAAAGGAATCAAGACGTAACAAAAAAGGTTATACGTGATTCTACTTTGTCTATCAAATGGCTATCTCGATTTTTTGAAAATTTTGGATTTTGGCCCAAAATTTTTCAAAAAACCGACTTTTTTGGGAAAATAATCATAAAATCCAAAATTTTGATTGTATCGAAAAACCGGAATATATGTCAGAGAAATGGTCTATGTGCACCTACATACCAATTTTGAGAAGAATCGGTTCAAAAATGTGGGAGTTATTCAAAATTTTATGACGTCACGACACAGAAAATTTTTGAAAAATGATTTTTTGGAAGTTCTAGACCTCGTACGGAAACAAAAATAGCACCATTCGACTCGCCGTGAAAAACTGCATCAGATAGACACCTTTTTAGGCTTTAACAACCAACTTCAAAATTTGACCTCACTTGACCTGACCTTGACCTGACCTCGACCTGAAATTCATCCAGAGATGGTCCATATCACTAATTGAGTGTGCCTATTGAATTCTATGAATAAAATGACCCATAAAACATGTGTCGCACATGCCCTTTTCTATATTTTGTTTTTGGTGACCTGACCTGACCTGACCTGACCTTGACCTTGACCTTTGAATGATATTGCATGCAATGAATATTGTCTTGGTAGCCTAAGAACACGTTTTGGGCAATTAGTCTCAGTCCATTCATCGGCAATTACGGTGCAAGGCCGATACTGTAAAAACTTGCATTTTGTACCCTTGACCTGACCTTGACCTGACCTCTGACCTACTTAAGCAAAAAAATTTGGGCTCTTAAGATTCGCCTCGTTGAGAGCTTTCGATTGCCGTTTTCCCCGTCTTTCTACGACCATCGGTTCAGAAGTTAGACAGGGGGGGGCAGAATCTGCCCCCCCCCCCCCCCAGCAGGGCGCGTATGGCTGAATAGCCCAGCGGGGCGCGGGTTAAAGAAAATCGTTAGACAAATTATACGATACCCATTTCGTGGAAATGTTTCAATTGAACTGACGTTGCCATCATCATTTCAAAAACGGGATCTGTGCGGCTCTCTTTTATTTGCTCATGTGCTCAAAGTGGGCACCTCCACGGTCAAGGCACATCTGAACGCGCTCCAGGAAGCTGACGCCCACCCTCCCAGGCCCGCGGTGTCTGCTGGCACTTCACGCACGTACTGGTCGACGCTATGACGCAGCTCCTCCCGGCTACCGGGCTTATTACGGTTGACGCTGTCCTTGCAGGCTCCCCAAAACCAGTGAAGTCCAGCGGGTTGAGGTCAGGACTGTGATGAGCACACTGCTCTTCGCTTTCGTTGGAGGAGCGGCTGCAACGTCTTTCGGGCCGTGTGCGGTGGCGAGAGACACGGCCAATGGGACGCTGCAGCTGCTCCAAGAACTCTTCGGTCGCCGCGTGATCTCTTTAGGAAGAGAAAAGGAGTGTGCTCATCACAGTCTTGGCCTCACTGCTTTTTCTTCGTTTTTAAGAAGTGCCTAGTAATAAGTAGAGATGTCCATCGGGTGCCAACTTTTTGGTATACCGATACCGACACCAGATCGATACCAACTTGGTATTTGGTATTTGAATCCCAACGTTTTTGGTATTTTGTTGGTATCATGGATCCTCACTAATGAATAATCGGGCAGTGTATTTGGTAAAAAGTTGGTATTTCCCTTCTATTCCCAAACTGGTTTGGTTTCGGTATTTTCCCGTGATTTTGGTTGGCATTTAGTTTGATATCGGTATTCTGATTTTCAGTAACTGACACCACTAGCATTAACCCGCGCGGGGCTGGGGTCTCCAGCCGAACGCGCGGGGCTGGGGGGGGGTAAATTTTACCCCCCCCCCTGTTATCTCCCGAACTAATGGTCCGATTTGGAAAATTCAAACGCCAATCGATAGCTCTCATCACGAACTACTAAAAAAATGTACTTAATTTAAAGTTTGAGGTCAAGGTCAAGGTCAGGTCAAGGGTACAAATTGCAAGTTTATACAGTATCGGCCTTGCACCGTAGTTGCCGAAGAATGGAGTCATGGACTAAGACTGATCGCCCAAAACGTGTTCTTAGGCTACCAAGACAATATTCGTTGCATACAATATCATTCAGAGGTCAAGGTCAAGGTCAGGTCAGGTCAGGTCAGGTCACCAAAAAACAAAATATAGAAAAGGGCATGTGCGACACATGTTTTATGGGTCATTTTACTCATAGAATTCAACAAGCACACTCAATAAGTGATATGGACCACCTCTGGATGAATTTCAGGTCGAGGTCAGGTCAAGGTCAGGTCAAGTGAGGTCAAATTTTGAAGTTGGTTGTTAAGGCCTAAAAAGGTGTCTACCTGATGCAGTTTTTCACGGCGAATCGAATGGTGCTATTTTTGTTTCCGTACGAGGTCTAGAACTTCCAAAAAAGTCATTTTTCAAAAATTTTGTGTGTCGTGACGTCATAAAATTTTGAATAACTCCCACATTTTTTAACCGATTCTTCTAAAATTTGGTATGTAGGTGCACATAGACCACTTCTCTGACATATATTCCGGTTTTTTCGATAGACTCAAAATTTTGGATTTTATAATGATTTTCCCAAAAAAGTCAGTTTTTTGAGAAAAAAATTAGGCCAAAATCCAAAATTTTCAAAGAAACCGAGATAGCCATTTGATAGACAAAGTAAAATTACGTATAACCTTTTTTGTTACGTCTTGATTCCTTTAAAAATGAAGATGTTAGCGGCGTTTGAACTTTTGCCGTTTTTGAGGCGAAAATGGCGAACATGACGTCACTAAAACGTCAATTTCTCAAAAATTTTCCGACGGATTTCGCTCAAATTTTCAGGGAACGTGTCAAATTGATGTAAGAAAAGGTACTGAAAGTTTGGCGGCGCTGCGCGCCGCGGTTTTTGAGATATCGCAAAAATTCGCGAGGGGGGTAAAATTTACCCCCCAGCCCCGCGGGGGTTAACCCGCGCCCCGTTGGGGTCTGCCGAGCAACGCGCCCTGTTGGGGGGGGGGTCATTTTGCCCCCACCCCCCTAAGATGTCGAGAACCACGCAACATAGCGACAAGCAGCAAATGGTGTTGGATAGCCCAAACGGGGAACTACCTTGTGACCCAATTTCATTGACCTCGGTCAAACCAATGACGTCACAGGTCAGGACAAATGTGGAATTTTCACCCTTGACAGATAATTCAAGAAATGCGTTGTAAAATCAAGAAAAATCATGTCACTGAGAAAATATTCTTTTCTGGGCAATATTTTCTTGATCAATATTTCAATCAGATCTCACCTTCTGCGCCAATTCGATCATGTCTCCCTATATCTTTATATCTTGCTTAGCGGCGTGCTGGGCGGCTATCTTGCTCTTTAACTGTGTACAGTAGGTCTACAAAAGAAGTCCTCTCCGAATGCGGGCAGGTGGCGCTCGAGTAGCGCTCAGGCGTTAAAGGAACTATCCCACCTTCTAAAATGTTGTTAAAACCAGTTAAATTGTGCCCGACTTTATAGATTGTATGACCAGGAACACGGTTCTGGCATTTATTTTTCATTAAACATCTTAGGCTTCCCATATTCCAAACACAAACTTTCAAATATGTGACGTCACAGCCCAAAATTACCTCCTTCCCCAGGCCACATTACTGTCATAAAGCTGATTCTTTTTACTCTGTAGGCACCACAACAAAGTTCAGACCAAGTTTTAAGCGATTTTTCAACGAACAAACCCATTTAAATCAGAATGACTAAACGAGGTGACGTCACACTAACGGTCGCTCCATGTTGAAGATAGGGCCTTGCGCAAGGCCAATTTTCAAATGAAGGGAACGAATTTCTTCAACACCAAGAGGCCGCGGGGGTTGCAACCTAGATAGATAGTGGTTTCTGAACCTCGCCGCAAACTTGGCTATCTCAACTCAAACCCCATGTTAAAGGTGGGATAGTCCCTTTAAAGGGCCACGTAGCGACACGTAGTAAGCGGCAATCGAAAGAAGGTCCAAAATAAGGACTAAAACACTTCTGTTATTTTTTTGGGTCAGGTCACCAGAGGTCACCAAAGGTAAAATGTTGACTATTTCAACATTTTGGAAACTGCCAACGGCTATCTTGGGAACCGACAGAGCTACAGCGTCGCAGAAAAGCGCATTCGATAGCCCCTTTACAGAACTTTCTGTATCTTGTTCTCAGATTTGACCTCAGTTCAATGGTTTAGCATCCAGAGGGCAAAAACTCCAAAAATAGCCGTTTTTACGATAAGTGTATTTTCGGCAATGACTTGACTCAAAAGAACCATGCCATTACTTTTGCCAGCATCGTGTTCCTCTCGTCGAGACGCGTTGAATTAACTATAATTTGACCTTGAAAGATCAACTTGAAAATTTGACCTCAGGTCAAGGTCATGACCTGACCGGAAAAGGTCATGTTGCATATCAGTCGATCCGCAACGTCGAGCCAAACACATATTGGTCTACACTAAGGCGTTTTCATCGCTCTAGCACGCCTCTATCAAAAGTAATTAGCGATAAACTGTTAAATTCTGGTCGTGACGTGAGACACCTCGGGGACATAACAGTTGCCATTTTCCGGTTCAGTGTGTCAATTCTACCTACATCTCGATGTTTGAGAGTGTCTAGAATAGCGTTCGTGCAAAACAGGTGCTTTTCAATTTTCTCCCATTGACTTATAACCCTCGCATGTGTGCGGCGTTTGCCATCTTCTAATGTGTAGGGGGGGGGGGGGGGTCGGTTGGACCCCCCCCCTTGCCATTTGGCCCTTGATCGAGCTAGAGCTTCGCGGAAAAAACGAGCGTGTTGCCCGTGACGAGAGGAAGCCGATGATACCCAATTTTAAGGTCCTAGGTCATTGGTTGACCTTCCAGGTCAGGTCAATGACCCAAAGTCGCGAAAATCGGGACATGTTAGAAAGTCGTAAGTTGTGGCTGCTAATGGGTTTTTCGGGGTGCTGATCACGAATATCGTGATAGTTTTGATCACAGATGATGTCTTTAAGCATTTGGACCAGGTCGGGTCAGGTCAGGTCAGGTCAACCAGTAGGCGTCGTGACGGGTATTCGTAGTACGGGTCAACCGCCTCTGACAGCTTCGTAACATGTTACGAAGTCACCAAAACTACTTCGTAAATGTTCAAATGGTTGCTAAATTCGTATTCAGCTCCGAAAACTAGCCTAGAAACATGTAAAAATCGAATAAGTGAACCGAGGTCACCAAAGGTCAATGACCTGACCTGACCTTCAGGTGACCTTGACACCCATCCTAATGCATGGAAGCAACATCAAATCACATGTTTGAACGTTTGAAACCACGAAAATCTTGCAAACGCGCGGCTAATGCGAGCCGACATACGCCGAATCGCGATTCCGGCAAAACATGGCCTCGGAAAAGAGGTCACAGTTCAAAGATCATTTGGGTCAGGGTCATGAAATTTTCAGGGTAGGTGTACAATTAATTAATGCGAGGGTACTGAAAGTTTCGTCGCGATTGGCCGCTTTTTACGCGAGTTATTTGCGAAAAACCATGGGGGGTCCATCCGACCCCCCTACACATGCGAGGGATAATTTGGACAGGCCGCAAAATTGACCTGACCTTAGGTCACTGATATCAAGATTCTGAGAAATACATTTAATAGATAATGTTACTCTTATCAATCGCTGAAAGTTTCAAGGCAATCGTTCAGTCGGTGTAGCTATGAAGAGCATTCTTATTGTTTCTGAGGTGAGATCACTTGGCGTGACCTGGTGACCTGACCTTAGACGATCTGGGTCTGAAATTTTTACAACATGTGCGGAAAAGATGCACAAACGGATGTGGCAAAAACGACGGTTTTTGAGATAACTGCGAAAAACCGCAGGGGGGGGGGGGTGTTCAAACACCCCCCCCCGGCCCGGCGCGGGATAATGAAGGGCCCTTTCTGTGGGTTTTCGCAGATAACTCAGAAACGGCTGCGAATTTCGACTTGAAACTTCAACTTTCCGAGCATCAATTTTACACAACTCCTGAAAAAAATCAGGTCCCAGGTCATCTCAGGTCTAGTGATGTCAATTTCAGAAAACATATGTCCAATGTCCGTCCAATGTCCAATACTTACGTCGACTGTCCGTCCAAAAATGTCCAATCCAGCCAGTTGTCCAAAGATGTCCGACGTCTACGCAACAGTTTACACTCAACACCGTTATTTAATTTAGTTTTAACCTTCGCCCCAGTGGGGGGAGGGCATATGTTACCACCCTGTCGCGTTTTTTGCGTGTGAATAAAAACCCGCGGCGCGTAGCGCCGCGCCGCTTGGGGTAGCTTTTGGTACATTAATTTTGGCCAATGTGTGAAATTTTTGACCCCAAGTCATGTCAGGTCAGGTCACCAGGTCAAGTTAACTGACCAAGCCTAAAAAAAAGTTTGCAATCCTGACCAGCCTGCAGTGTTTGTCAGAAAGGTTTTAAACTTGGTGGTTTGCATGCTGTTATGGGCGCCTACAATTTGTATATCTCGGATTTTTTATATCCGTGACCTAAGGTCAGGTCAGTGGTGTGACCTTTCCATTACAAGTCAATGGAGAAAAATGAAAATGCCTCTAGATCTGTGTGTACGCATAGGAACAGTCCAAATATTTCAGAATCACAATGATTTGGACCACTCGTGATGACCAAGGTGTCATTTTTGCTGATAGCCTCTAGAAAGGTCATCCGAGGTCATTTGAGGCTACAAACAGATTTCTGCCAATAACTTGCAATTGGAAAGAGATAGAACGCTGGGGATGGTCTCATTGTGTTTGTCTTGCCGAGACGATTCGACTGATATGCAACATGACCTTTTCCGGTCAGGTCATGACCTTGACCTGAGGTCAAATTTTCAAGTTGACCTTTCAAGGTCAAATTATAGTTCATTCGACGCGTCTCGGCGAGTGGAACACGATCCTAGCAATAGAAATGTCGTGGCTTTTTGGAGTCGAAAGTTATTGTCGAAAAACACTTTTCGTAAAAACAGCTATTTTTGGAGTTTTTGCTCTCTGGAGGCTAAACCGTTGACCTGAGGTCAATTTTGATTATGACCTTATCAAAAGAAGAGTTCAAAAGCTATCGATTGCTTTTCCATGCGTTTTTCTAGCTACCATAGTTCCTGAGAAAACGGCATGTTTTCTGAAAAATATAATGACCCTTGGCAAATTTTGACCTTTGATGACCTCTGGTGACCCCAATATTGCTCTAAGATGAAAAATGACTTTGATACTTTCAAACGTACGCATTGAGAGCTATCGACTGCTTTTTACCGCGTCTTTCTATCCCTCTTAGTTTTTTTAGTTAGAGGTGGGTGGTAACATATGCCCCCCCCCCCCCCCCACTAGGGCGAAGTTGGCTGAGACCGCCACTGGGGCGCGGGTTAATGTATCGTTACCAGCTCAAAAGTGGTAACCATATCGAAAGCTGAGCTTTCTAATAGCCAATCAATGTTACACACGATTACTTTATAAAAATGTTGAGGTGTAGCAAGCGATTGTCCAAAGTTGTCCAAAGCCTGCTGTCATTGTCCAACCGAATTCCGAATTGAACATTGGACAAAATCGGAATTCCGAAGATTTAAGTTCCGATTGACACCACTACTCAGGTTACGAGCTATAGAGGTCAACTGAGGTCATGTTTGGCGATTTTTCGTCGAAAATTCTGTTCACGGAGAAAAATAGCAGAAAATCAGAGTTTCAATTTAGCGACTCAAAAATTGGACCATAGGTATAAAAAGCATGGTGAAAAAATGGCTATCTCGAAATTTAAAAAAAAAATAAAAAAATCCCTAGAGCTAGGGATTTTCTAACTTATTTTGAATTTCTTGAGATAATTTTGAAGTTAGGTGAAATTTTGAGAGAAAAAAAAAAAAAACAGAATATATGTCAGAGAACACCTTACGGGCGCATATTTACGTCTGGACATCGAGTTGCGGGGAAAAGTGCTGATTGTGTTGCAGTTTTAGGAGCCGGTGATTAGGCTGGATTTTTGGGCTACTTTTTCGTTCCGATTCATGTATTTCATAGTGTTTGGCTTTTGAATATTTTAGTTCTTTCAGATAAATATTACTTGCCTTACAACTTTGGTAAAAACGTTTCATTTTTTATAAGCGTTCAGAGTCCTAAAAATGCATCAGCACTACAATCATTGTAAACAAACAAATGGAGCACCACTTGGCTCTGTTCCAAGGCCATTTTTTAGTTTATCTGGTGGTTTTCTTGCTCTTGTACGTCGTTTTGTTGGATGTTTTTAATCCCTTAAGATTGACTTATATCATATTTAAGAAGCATGTTGACTGAAAACAATCTGAAGTATCCAGGAGGCTGACAGAGGTCCTGACTACTGAGCTATATCAATATCAAGTTGAACAAGTTATGAAATTTTGGTTGATAAACGCAAGTTGATCGGGCTCATATATCAGCAAGAAAAAGTAAAACTAAAAGAGCTTATTGTCCAAAAACAAGCTATAATATTGCAGACCTTGGAGCAATACTGAAGAGCACGCTGAGCAGGATCATGCCAGAAAATGTTGACTGATGAGCGCATATTGATGTATTGGTATGAATATTGAATGATAGCTTACAACAGCAAGATAAATTAGTGCTAACTATCAAGTTAAAATCTAGAATGAATGGACTTTGGCAGTTTGTTAGATGCTATGCAGATTGTAATGTGCATCAGGTACTCGTGTCTGGCAAATGAAACATGCGATCATTCCATTGCTACTGGAGGAGAAAGCTTGGATCACTAAATCCACTTTATGTTGATTTTGATGTTAATCATCATCACTGTATTTCTTGAAAAAAGGATTGTAGTAAAATTGTCAATGTGACAATCCATGCAACAATATAATCATATTATGTGTTCATAGTCATTCGTGATAGTCATTATTGGTCCAATATACAATGGCAAAGCTCTCAGTCTCAGCGTTTCTTCCTGTGGATGGCCAGCAGTGACTCAGAGCTTAGAAGTATTAGTTTTCTTCACAGGGCTGGGATAAAAAGTACTGAGGGTAATCTTCCACCAAGGAACTCTACCTACTTTGACATGGTATGAGATGTAGGCACAAGTAGATAGGTGCTCAGTTCCTATAGTCAGTAGTTGTGTATGTTTAGTCGGGTTAGCTTAGATCAGATTGTTAGTTTTTAATTTGCCAAATGTCCATAAAAATGTGACCTGAGCAATGAGCATACCTGAACCTGACTAACCTGACAGCTAACCTAACCTCAATCATCACACATATTTGCAGCCTACCCAAGACCTGCAATGGCAGTAGCACCCAGTTATAGGTAGGTACCCACCCTAACTCAATCTTACCTGCTAACCTTCAACTTGCCAAAAGTTAGCTCACATTGCCAAGCTGTGTCCAGGGAAACAGTCAACTGAGGAACTGGCTCATTGGGTGGCTGGTGTGAGTCTGTGCATTTAAAGTGTTTCTTCTCTGAAGCTGCTCTGCACTGCTGTATGTCATGTTAGATGCTCAGAAAATGTGGGAAATGATTACTAAGCTACTTTAGTGCTTTGTTAATGCTCGAGACATGAACAAGTACAGATCCTGCAGGGTACAGCTATGAGTTAGGTGCTAGGTGAGTATGTTAAGTGAATGTGCTGTTCCCTGTTTGACTGTAAGTATACAAACAAGCACAGGGTCACAGTTATATTCAATCTCCACATAAACATACAACAAAAACGGCCATATAGCATAACTCCGAACACACCACAGATAACTTAAGCCTTTGAAGGCACAAAAATGTTTTGATTAACAGGACAGGTTTACAATATATCCTCTGTCCTTGGGGGATCTTGCTGCCAAGTTGAGTTATGATGACTGAACTTCAGGATTGATCAACCTTTTCTTAGCCATGCTGCTTATATACGAGAAAGACCAAATGCTTGTTTGTTTTGATTTACAGGACATGTATACAATATATCCTCTGTCCTTGGGGGATCTTGCTGCCAAGTTGAGGTACGATGACTGAGCTTCAGGATTGATCAACCTTTTCTTAGCCACTGCTTATAAACGAGAAAGACCAAATGCTTGTTTGTAAACTGCGTTGAAAATTTAATGATCCTTCAATTCTGACATGAAGGCACAAATGAAATAGTTCCCTCTCCTTTTGGAATACACAAAGCAAAATAGTTAATAAATTTTAGTGGATGGACAAGAGCAATTAGCATAGCTTTCCCTCAAGTTAACTTCTGGCACTGTTGATGAATTACACTGACGCTTATTCGCTTCATATTTTGTAACAAACGCGCTAAAACTGCAATATAACAGCACTATATGCTTCTTGACAAAATGCAATAGTATTAAAAATTTAGCCCTGATGGCATTCATTCTTGGTGGAAACGTAATTACAAAATATTTTGTAGTAACTATTGAATTCCGGCCGAAAACAGTGCACGGTTTAACCCGGCGGCCGCTGGGCCTCCGCGCCACCCGCCGGCCGCTGGGGGGGGGGCATATAGTTGCCCCCCCTTTACTTCTGCGACAATATCGTCGCAACGCGAAGAGATAGAGAAGCGAAACTTTGCACACATCTTCCTGAATACCTAGCCGAGGTTGTGTCCAAATTTGGTGTCGATCCCATTTGAAATGACGTCACAGTGACGTCATAAGTGAAATTATAGATTTGCGACTCTCATATTCCTCACGATACATCGGATATATGGGACCGAATATAAAGGGCCGATTATTGGTCAGAAACTAGATGGAAGTGTAGTTAGATATTTTAGGATGACAGCAGGTGCTGTCTAGTTCATTTACAGTTGAGTTTCATGCTCAGCGTCATCAGAAACGGTCCATATCGGAAAACGACAAAACTTTATGACGTCACTGTGACGTCATCTTAGGTGCTACAACCACCAAATTTTCCTCAAACATTGCCTAGGTATTCATTTGAAGCTATGCCAAGTTTCACGCTCGTAGCTCATCAGGTTTCGGAGATATTTCACAAAACGTAAAGGGGGGGGCAACTTTATGCCCCCCCCCCCAGCGGCTCGTGGGTTAAAAAAGAATCATTCCAATGACGGTCCATTCTTGCGGTCCTGAAATCGCCACTATTCCCGGCCTCTCCAACGCAACTCGTTGTCCAGACGTAAATATGCCTTACGGGCCTTACACATGCCAAAAAATTAACAAAATATCTCTAGAACTGCATGCCTTTCCTTTAGCATGCCTTTTCTTACGATTCATGAAAGTGTTTTTGATTGGTCGAAGCTGACCTATGTTGTGACGCCACAGGTCATCATCCACTCAGTTGACTATCCACATGCCAGATCTATCATATACATCATATCCAGACTCATTTTGGAAACTTAGATTTCATTTCGACCGACTTCTCGTTCGACTGATTTGACCTTGTCGCCGCGATGTCCTCTGGTTTCGTTTACATACGCCAATGACATTTAACACGCGCAGTGGAAGGGTTGCGAGTACTACGCCCAGTGGAAGGGGGGGGGGGCGGATGTCGCCCCCCCCCCTAAGATCTCAGCTCCCACTGGAGCTAGAAAAACGAAATTTGGAGGGTAGGTGGGGGCCATGGGGAACTCTGTTGTGTGTGAATTTCATGACCCTAGGTCAATATCTTCAAGGTCAAATGAGGTCAAATGTGGTCAAATCTGCCATATTTGCGTCTTTTTTGCGTTTACACGCCGATAACTCAAAAAGTTACCGGCCGATTTTCTTTTTTCTTTCACTATACGAAAGACCAAACATTTGTGAGTATGTATGGTGAATTTCTACTTAATCCAACAATAAATATGGCAGTTAGAAGCCTGGTAAGGGTAAGATGTCGCCGGCTGAAGCGGGATCGGCCGACGCGGGAAACGCGGCATTCACAATTTTGTGTTTACACACTCATAACTCAAGTTGTTACCGGCCGATTTTCAAAATTCTTTAACCATATGATTGCCTGTACATTTCTCAGTCTTCTCACCAAATTTGAAGCGAATCTAATCTAATCAGCGGTAAGGAGCGCGATGTAAAGACGGAACCGTCCCGCCCCGGCACAGTCTACAATTCAGGCGGCGCGTAACGGCTAGCGCCGGCCGCCGCGCCGCCGCGCCGCCGCCGCGGCAGGATGTTTGACTTTACACCGCTATTTCTAGAAAAGTTGTGAACCGATTTTCTTATTTCTGGCACGGTAAGATCCGCAATTCAATTCTGGACAGGTAGCCAAAATTTCATATTAACCCGCGCCCTGGTGTGGGTCTGAGCCACCTTCGCCCTGGTGGGGGGGGGGGGGCCAAAATGACCCCCCCCGTCTAACTCGAAAACGAAGAGGGCTAGGAAGACGCGGAAAAAAGCAAACGAAAGCCCATAACAAGTACGTTCGAAAGTATTTCGGTCATTTTTTCGCTAAGGTCAATATTGAGGTCGCTAGAGGTCATCATAGGTCAAATTTCAGTGTTTTCGGTGTTGCCGGACATATTCCGCTGTAGCTCGGAAACTAGAAGAGCTAGAGAGCCGCGGAAAAAAGCAATCGATAGCTCTTTTCAAGCTCTTTCGCCAAGGTTCGTCAGATTTGACCTCAGCTCAACGGTTTGGCCTACAGAGGTCATGCAAGGTCAACTTGGCAAATTTCGTTGAAAATGTTTTTAACTATAGCATGCATTCACGAGAAAATAGAGAAACGATTCATGCACCATCGTGCTTGGCTCGTCGAGACGCGTCGAATGATATATAGTTTGACCTCGAAAGGTCATTTTGAAAATTTGACCTCAGGTCAAGGTCATGACCTTACCGAAATAGGTCATGCTGCATATCATTCGATCCGCATTGACGAGACAAACACGATAAACGTCGAACGGAGTCTCTATCTCTATTCAATAACAAGTAAGTGCAGAAAAACCGCTGGTGACCTCTGGTGACCAGGGAGATGACCTAGCGTGACCTCAGCAAGGTCACAAGCAAATGGTTTCACATGGGCTGTGATTTGCTGACCCAAGACACTTCAATAACGAAATATAGGAACAATCACGCCCGATTTAGCTGAAAAACAACTACTTTTCGATTCTCCCATTGACTTATAATGGGGAGCAGCGATGACCTGACCTGACCTTAGGTCACATTTATAAAAAATCCGAGATAGCCATTTTGTAGAGCTGGGTGACATCTTCAAGTACTGTAAATTTTACATCGATCGGATAAAAGCTGTGCCTTTGAGAGAGCTTTGAACTTTTTTAGAGGTGGTGTCAGTTTTGGTGACCTTGTGACCTGACCTGACCTGACCCGAACCCCCCAAAAAAGGACATGATGTAAAAATGTTGAATAAACAGCTATACAAAGTTTCAGGGCGCTAACTCAAGTGGTTTCTGAGTTATCGCTGAAAAACCACAGGGGGGGGGCCAAAATGGCCCCCCCCACCAGGGCGAAGGTTAATATTATGTTTGCGGCGCGAGTTATTGGCGAAAAACAGGAGGGGTGGGCGAAATCCGCCCCCCCCCCCCTTCCACTGCGCGTGTTAAAGACATGATGTGGAGATGAATTGTGAATTAAAATGAAATCGGACTTACTCCACAAGAGTTCGTTGGGTCGGAGCTTTCGAATTGTATTACAATTCTTCGTCAGCGAGAGTCGTATCGGATGTTAAGATCGAATCGAAGGTACAGTGCGGATCGAAAAAAATATGGGTCGGACAGGAGGGTCTCTGAGGCAACTACACCTTTTTTCGTCCGAATTCACAAAGATGAAGTCCAAATTCACAAAGCTGAATTCCAAATTCACCAAGCTGAATTCCAAATTCACAAACCTAAATTACGAATTCAAAAGTCAAAAGTCCAAATTCACAAACAAAAAGTTGGAATTCAAAAAGATCGAATTTCAAAAAGCAAAAATGTGATTTCAAATAAGTAACAAGCAATTTCACAAACCAAAAATGCAATTTCAAAAAGATAATGCTGGATTTCAAACGTTGTTTCTTGTTGTTTTCTGATGATATGTTACCTAGCTCTTTTAACATATACCTACAATTTAAAATGACAAAATATTTTGTTTTTTTCGGATGTAAAAATAATGTTCCTATATCTTCAGAATTTGTCGGTTTTAGCTTATAGTGGATACCTAATAACGTGATAATGAGCAGAGTGGCCATCTGCAGGCACTGATCTCGTTGAAATAAATGCAAGGCAACGGACGGACAGTTTTATTTGCGACTTAGACAAAAACAACGCAAAGCTGCTTGTCTGACAACGCCGTAGGGCACGTTTGGAACTAAGCCACTACAAATCAGTAACATATCTTGAACCTCCATCACTCTCACACGCCCATCGCCAGGTCGGCCAGGGCCACGCACCCGGCATAGTGGCGCTGGACGTGATTGTAGAAGTTCATGCACATCACCGGGTTGATGCACTCCATGGCGGCGTCCATCTTGGCCTCCAGGTAGCGCAGCCGGTGCTCCTGCTGGGTGATGCCGTCAGTCGTGTCCATCATGGCGCTGAATGATGACGCCATGCCCCGCTTCATGTTCGCCTTCACTGCAGACCAGACAGCCTCAATCGGGTTCAACGGCGCGCTGTATGGCGCTGTCCGTACCAGCTCCAGACCAGGGAACTCGGCTGCAACTGCCTCCAGGTCACAGTGTACCGGCGCGTTGTCACAGACGATCGTCACCTGGTCGAGCGGCAGAGGGCAGGCCTGCAGGGCACGTCGCAGCCAGTCAGAGCAGTCCGTCTTCCGAAAGGACCCTCGTCGGCGCTCCCAGTAGATGATGCCGGTCTGCGACATCAGCCCGATGATATGGACGTTGGGGCCCTTACTGGTGGCGGCCTTCACCGAACATCGCAGGCCGCGGCGGGATCGGCCCTGAGAACGCCGCAAAAACAGGTTCGCGTTCGTTTCATCCATGTAGAGCACCGATCTCCCACTCCCCGTCGCCGCCATCATCTTTCGCACGTACTCGGCCCTCTTCTGCTTATTTGCGGCGTTGTTCATGGCCACTGGCTCGGCCACGACCTTCTTCATAGTAAACAGCTGGCCGTGCAGGTGGCGGTGGATGGTCGGGACGGATATGGTGACACCGGTGTCCTGGCGCAAATTGCGACCGATCTCCACGAGAGATATCAATGGATTCTCCTCGACGTAAGTGACCATCTTGTCGACCATCCCCTGGGTAACTTTCTTCTTTGTGGCACCGCCACGGGGACGCGGCAGCTGTCCTTCGGGCCTCGTAATGTACCCGTAGGCAGTGCGGACCGGAATTCCATTCGCTGTCGCAGCCGCCTTCCAGTCTCCACCTTCATTGAACACGGCCACGACCCGCTCTTGGGCATCCCGGGGGATCCGCTTGTACGGCCCACGCCTGGTGCCCGGCGGAGGGCCGCGCCTGCCTCGCGGCTGTGGTGGGCCGTCACCGCCACCGGCAGGTCCAGCTTCGTCAGGAGCTCCGTCAGGAACTGGATTTTCAACCTCTGTCAATTCTACCTCAACTTGCATATCCCCATCATGGTTAAAAAAATGGTCAACCTCCGTTGAGGACTGAGACATACCTGGCTACAATAAAATAAATCACAGCAAGTTATTGACGTTAACAGAGCAAATGAGGTAAGCATCTGTGAGTTCAACCACGGTATATAGAGAACTAGGTAAAACCGGTTTGCCGCCACAGCACTAAGGTATTTTGACCACTTTCTTCAGCTGGCCATTAAGACCCAAAAACGAAAAATAGGCGACATATTTGGGCCATATTAATTATGCATTTATTAATTTGAAGTGCATTAGCAGAGGGGAGCCGACAAGAAAATCTGTATGCTAATGAAGGAAATAAAATCAAGCCATTCGCACCATTTTTCCAAAGCAATTATTTCAAGTTGGAGCCGTTTGTTGCACAAATCTCTTCTTTTCTGTTTTCAAATATTAAAATTAATAATAAATCCACAAAAATATCTACAAATAGTGCTTTCTAGAATTTCGAGCATATCCATGGATCGTGACCATTCTTGAGTCGAGAAGAGGCAATGTTTCAAGACAAATATAGGGTAAATTATCATGTATTGGTCAATAAATGTGGTATATTCAGGCTCAGAAAAGATTTTTCGATAACATGAGCTACAATTCATCAGAGTATATGCCCTGAATTCTAATATATTACAAGAAGTGTAAATTAGAGCTGCAGTTCTACACGGCTCCCGCAGCACACTTCACACACGATATCTCAAAAACGAAAGAGAGTCGCGGTCTATTTAAAATGTCAAAAAACGCAGAATTCATTTTCATATAAGCATGAGAATTCTTTAAAAGAGAATCATACGGTAAGACATTGAATTTTGCTCCCAAATATAAAACTTTGCATTTGTCTGTCACTCAATTTTGAACAAAATGGACATTTTGTATAGATCTTCCGCTAGTTGCTACCAAAATTATACCCTATCCGACGGGGAAACTATTTTTCTTATTTATCTGTGCATGATTATGAGCATAAATAATCGACAGACCAGAAATTTTGCGTCTAAGGTAAGTCACCATTGCATTTGCAGAAGGTGACGCTTTCACCTTCCCTGGATGATTTCTCAAAAACAAGAGGGAGTCGCGATCTATTTAAAGCTGAAAAATGTACAGAATTGATCATTCTATCGATGGTGAGAATACCAAAGACCAAAGCATACGGTAAGACATCTCATTTTGACCTCAAAGCCATAAAAATGTTTTTTAATGTGAGGTACGTCGAATCGCAATGGCGTAATTTTATGTTCGACGTTCCTGCTAATGATGCATCCGCTTTAATACTTCTGCGTTTGCAGGCGTCATTCGATGTTTGATTGGTCCAGAGCAGCTCAGATTCGGAGCAACAACAGCTTGACAAACATTTTTCGTCTTTGTTGTGCATTGTCATGCATTGTATGGGCTTCGGTAAAAACTGGATTGCGTCAGCTGGCTGGCCAGCTGGCGACGTACGATATGTATTAAATATAGATATAAGTTAGGTAGTAGGATGGACATTAATATTTCAAATGGCTTTAAATGCAAAATTGATAGGTAGATATTTATTCTTTTATATCTAGCATTGATATGTAAGAAGCTCTGCTAGCGCCACCATACGGCGCCAGCTGGCAAATAATCCAGTTAATACCAGAGCCCCATTGTATTGTCATGGATTGAGGTTCTTTCATCCATGGTATTGTAATATATACACTTGGTTTAAATTTAATTTGATTTGATAAATTTGAGCCTATTCTTAGTGATATGGGAGTTGTCTTGCAAGTGCCCACAAGCCCAAATATATATTTTTTCAGTGAAAAGTTACATTATGAAAAAGTGGATGCTGGATGGTTTAAGAAAATGCCTTATGGTCAAAGTCGTGTGTACTGTGTTCCTTACATCAAGCACTCAAAGCATCACCGTGAAGAGACAAGGGTCAAGGAATGAGGTGTTTGTGTGGAAATGTAAGTAATATTTTTTGTGATTTGCTGGCAAAGCTAGACAACATTGATATCCATATCCACGCTAGCAGTGGTTGTCAACATGTGGGTAACAGCGGGTCTGGGTGGGCATCGGGAAGCAGTAAAGACTATCAAAATTGTGTTTTTTAAATGTAAAAAACAAGTTTTACCGGGCATGGGCATGGACGACTACCTACTCTTCGTCCAACGACTACTTGTTATCCATTGCCTGGGACAGGCATTGCCAGCAGCTTTTTTTGTAGGTACGCACAAAGTTGATGTATTGTTGGGTTGGGGTCCATATGCATATACTATTTCTGTTTCATTATCTATCATGCTCGGATAAGTTGATGTCACTTGTGACCAAGGTATTTGGGTATGAGTCAGAGCAGTAGCGGCGGAACGCCTTCGATTAAGGGGGGCACCGCCGACTTTTGGTCCCATTCTTTCCATGCAACACCCATAGGGCTAATGTTAAAATGCCAAAATCAAAGGGGGGCACGGTGCCCTGGTGCCCTCCCCATTCCGCCGCCTATGAGTCAGAGTAGAGCAGACATTATAGAAATGTTTTCCAACCAAGGCGAGGCGCTTTACCCAGAGAGTCTTCTTTTTAAAGGGAGTAGGGACTATCCCACCTTTAACATGGGGTTTGAGTTGAGATAGCCAAGTTTGCGGCGAGGTTCAGAAACCACTATCTATCTAGGTTGCAACCCCCGCGGCCTCTTGGTGTTGAAGAAATTTGTTCCCTTCATTTGAAAATGGGCCTTGTACAAGGCCCTATCTTCAACATAGAGCGACCGTTAGTGTGACGTCACCACGTTTAGTCATTCTGATTTAAATGGGTTTGTCCGTTGAAAAATCGCTTAAAACTTGGTCTGAACTTTGTTGTGGTGCCTACAGAGTAAAAAGAATCAGCTTTATGACAGTAATGTGGCCTGGGGAAGGAAGTAATTTTGGGCTGTGACGTCACATATTTGAAAGTTTGTGTTTGGAATATGGGAAGCCTAAGATGTTTAATGAAAAATAAATGCCAGAACCGTGTTCCTGGTCATCCAATCTATAAATTCGGGCACAATTTAACTGATTTTAACAACATTTTAGAAGGTGGGATAGTCCCTTTAACACCAAACCAAACCTTACCTGACGTAACCTAACCTACAAGTCAACTACAACCTAAAATCATACAACCTACAAACCTACAGCTGTGCCTCTCCTTGGTTGGAAACCCTTCATAGTTCATTTGACATCTGCTCTACTAATGCCGTTAATTTTAATTTGTAACCTAACCAAACCAAGCCTAATATAATCCAAACCTTGCTCATAACTGTGATAAGTTGCAGTACTAACATCACTTTGATTTTCCTCAGCCCTATTACACCATCAAGAGGGAGACCGCACTGACAGGGGTCCAAGATCCATCTCAGGCCCTACTGTAGGTAAGTGTGGACGTCCTGACCTGTAGCCAGAAACACTGCCACTGTAGCACAGCAGCTAATTCCCTATCATCCTTCCAGCTCTGCAATGGTCTGCATTTCTGCAATGGTATCAACAGGCCTGACTGAACACAAAAGCATTTCACTTACTAACATAAGACTAATATTATTCTAAAAATGGTTGTAAAGCAATGTAGAGTGAAATGGATATATGGTGTATATGAATAGAATTGGGTGTGCTGAGACTTGTACTTAATGAACTTGAACAATGAACACTAGAGTAACTAATTCAACTATTTGTTGTTATTCAGACTGCCCGCCAGCAGACGGAGGCCCACCGACGGACGTCGGCTCATAGGCCAACAGTGGCCCGCCGGCCGGCTGACGGTGGCTCGCCGACCGACGCCGGCCCGTCGGCCGACCACGGCCCACCAGTTGATGGTGGCCCGCCAGCTGACGGAGGTTCGCCGGCCATTCGTAGCACGCCCGCCGACGGCAGCTCGACGCACATCCTGGCCTTAACTATGGCTATGTCACCCTCAAGATTAGTTCGCCCCCCCCCCCCCCCAAGTCCCTAGGTGAGTGGCTGGAGAGTGGAGAGAACTTTGTGTGTTGCCGGGAGGGGATGTCTGCTAATGCAGGTGCCGTTGCAGGGGTCGTGACGTTAATACATTAACGCATAAACAGGTTAATGTATTGCAATTATGGCAAAGTGTGCGACAGGAAACGCTATGAGCTATGAGTTATCGTCGCCGTGGCGGAAATGTGAGGACCGTCGCAACCTGTGACGTCGCCGTGACTGCTAATTGATGGTCGCCTTGACTCGTGTGTAACGGTCACTGTGCACGGTATGTGACGGCCGCCATGACTGTTTATATAACGGCCGCCGTGACTGTTAATATAACGGCCGTCGCGACTGAAATGTGACGGTCGTCGTGAGATCTGACGTGTCGCGACTCGCTGTGTCACAGGTCACCAGTTGCGGGCGCTCCATCTGACGGTGTCGTCCGACGGCTCCACGGTGACCAGCGCCGCCACTGCGGAAACCATCGGACCCCGAAAATGCTGCTAGCCGTACACGAACAAAAGGCGCCATGCACCCAGGACCAGCGCCCTGCTCCGAGGCGGTATCCAAAGAAGGCCGCATAGTGCACTTGCTGTGCTAAGGCATAGTGCGCGCTGACTGATAGGAACAAATGACGGTCAGTTATCAGATCTCAGTATGGAACTCAAGATGGTCGGAGCCGACCTGGCCCGGTGGATGGTGTGCCAGGCCTTTAAGTGTCGAAAGGAGTGAGACGCCCAGATATGTGAAGGATACGTCGATACGAGCCCCGGCTTCGACTCCCCGTCCCAAAACAATGTTGGCTGTGATTGGAGTTTGGTATCTATACGGATTCCCCCCCCCCCCACCCCCACCCCCCCACCCCACCCCGGAATTTGTGCTATGTAATAGGACGATAATATGTCGTGGTCTCATTTATGCTCGATATGGTAATAGGTACTTAATTGGACAGATGTTGATGGTATTGGTGGTGGATGTAAATGACAGGTTTGGCGAGCGCGAATTAGTAATCGTGAGTGCACTAGCTGCAATCAGTCGCGCGCTTATTGCTGAGCACCTGTGAGCAAGAAAATGGTATGAAAGTGGTAGTTCGTCGTGAAATCTGTGTACTTTTGGATTAAGTTTTCAGAACAGAAGTGTATTTTTGCCGTGTCCACTGCAGCTCTGGAACAGAAACATAGAGATCGGCTGTGTGCTGTAGCAGGGGCAAGTAGTCCGTGCCAAAAAATCAAAGGTGATATGTGAATTTAAGTGAATATGCCTCGCTTTATTTTCAATTTTATTATAACAGAACCAATGCGTCTACTGCTGATTACCCTCGGCTCCTAACAATAACGTTTGCAATACTGGAAAGTACATAGACAATAGATACCCTTGCGACCGACTGGCGCGATCCGAGAATATCTCTCACGACTCACTGTTTTTGCTGACCTACACACGAAAACACGGCCGAATAGCTATGAGCGAGAGCACGGAACGATGCTGGTGACTGACGGACCAGCGAAAATAGAGCTCCCGTCTACGCGCGGAACAGCGCTGATTGGCGCGGCTCACAGACTCCATTGGCTCATCAGAGTTCAGACTGTTGACGATTGTTGCTCCTCCCTCCCCTCCCCGAGAGGGCGTAGCCAAGTAGCTTAGTTGTGTGCGCAGCTGGCGGCCACCGTCCAGTCGTCTCTTTGCATCTGTGAAACCGTTGAGTGGATGGTATCCAGACGAGCAAGGCGTCGGCGTCGCCCATCCAGCGGTCGGGCACGGGGCAGCGCAGGTGGACGGCCGCGGATGGTCCGCCACCGATCTCGGCACACTCTGCAGAGTGTGGCCGGACGCTCCACGGACACGGAGTTGCATAGCGTCGATAGGCCGTATGGTGTCGCTGTCGTAATTATGAAAGCGTAAGTAGAAGGTTGAAGCAAGATAGAATGCTATCGTTTTCGAGCTTTGTTACACATAATTAGTACCTAGGTATTGGCCGTTTCTTTACAAATAATATCGCAAAGCACAGCTTTATGTGCTGGTAACGATATGTGCGCGTTGGTTGCGGCGGTAATCGTCGAATAAATATATAATTTATGAACGTTTCTTGATCATTCAATGATAAACATGGCAATGTTTGCCTGTTGTGAAGAAGACTCCTATACTGCCGCTCTATCGTCCGAAATTATTCGTGTCTGATAACGGCGATTCCGCCACTCTATCAGCTGATTTTTGTTTCCGAGTCACGTGACCAACCGGTGTCTCCCTGAGTTCAACGTTCAGAATGATTCATGTGGATTCATAAACAATTGTTGTAAAAAATCACGTGTTCCATGTGCTATTTTTGTTAAATGAGTTCCTCCAAATAGGAATATTACATAATATTAGCAGATGTATTCCTCATGCGGAAATTTATGTACCTTTTCTTATAAGCACCTCTTATAAAAATATAAAATTCAGGTGCAGCAGCTTTGTCTGTAGTTAGTTCAGAATATCTTTTGAAATCAAACATTATCTTTTTGAAATTGCATTTTTGTTTTGTGAAATTGCTTGTTACTTATTTGAAATCACATTTTTGCTTTTTGAAATTCGATCTTATCTTTTTGAATTCCAACTTTTTGTTTGTGAATTTGGACTTTCGACTTTTGAATTCGTAATTTAGGTTTGTGAATTTGGACTTCAGCTTTGTGAATTTGGAATTCAGCTTTGTGAATTTGGACTTCATCTTTGTGAATTCGGACGAAAAAAGGTGTAGTAAAATATCTAATACAAAAATATAGGCAGGTAGGTAAAATACAGTTAATGACATGTACAAAATTGCATAGATTAGGTGCAAACAGTACCTAAAGCAGAGATAAAGCTTTACAAAAACACGAATAGTAAACTAGACTAAGATATAAAATATCAAAATGATAAATTCTATAAATGAACTTTTTAACGGCAGAAACGGCGAATAATGGGAAGCCACCTGTCTTGCAGCAGGGCACCAGAGTTGCAGTTCACATTCGCGTCATTGGGTGACACTAGGACGGCTTCCCGCCGTCCCACGGTACGAATGTAGGCCGATTCGAGAAGGAGTCTCATCTGGTGGTGGCAGGCACGGTTCAGGATTTTGGCGTCGTCGAAGGCCGGCGTGCAGTCCCGGTGCGTGCTGAACGCTGAAGCGTAGGCTCTGGAGCGGACCGAGCCAGCCCAGCTCTCTCGGTGCTCGCGGACTCTGGTTCCAAGTTCTCGGTCCGTTTCTCCGATGTAGACGACCGGGTCACCTTCTACCCGGCAGGAGCACTCGATGCAGTAGATGACATTGCTCTCCTGCTGCTTGGGTAGACGGTGCTTGGCTTGGCTACAGAGGAGGGTCCCGATGGTCTGCGACGGCTTCGACACGAGCTGAATGCCGATCTTGTTGGCTTCTCGCTTCAGTTGGTAGAAGCAGGGACCAGCGAACGGAACCGAGAGCCGGACGGGTGCAGGCAGCGGGCTGGGGTTCGGTGGCGACGGCAGAGCCCTGGCCTTCAGCTGGAGGTCCTTTTCTGTTCTTCTCTCTGTTTAGGTACTGTTCTGTTCTTTATCTCTGCTTTAGGTACTGTTTGCACCTAATCTATGCAATTTTGTACATGTCATTAACTGTATTTTTACCTACCTGCCTATATTTTTGCATTAGATATTTTACTAGTGTGTTTTATACCCATTTTACAGGCTTTTTCTAGTAAGTGTGCATCCTGTTATTATTCACGTGTTTTCCCAGTGTTTGTATGTTTATTTCAAGACCAACTGGTTGCCTCAGAGACCCTCCTGTCCGACCCATATTTTGTTCGATCCGCACTGTACCTTCGATTCGATCTTAACATCCGATACGACTCTCGCTGACGAAGAATTGTAATACAATTCGAAAGCTCCGACCCAACGAACTCTTGTGGAGTAAGTCCGATTTCATTTTAATTACGCCAATGACACTTAGCCCGCGCCCCACTGGGGGGGGGGGGCTATTTATAGCCCCCCTCCCGTTTTTCTGCAATAACTTCCAAACCGCTTGACGTATCAACGCTAAACTTTCAGTACCTTAGGCTGCATCAATTTGACACCTTGTGTCAAAATTTTAACTTCGTACCTACTATAGGTCGGCCGGAAATGACGTCAGAGTGACGTCATGTTCGGCCGATTTCGACGCAAAACATTGAACCACGGCAGTCGCTCCCAAGAGCTCAGTTTTTTGGCTAGATCCAATTTCTTTGAATGAGAGGACTCAGAATAGACTGCGCTATCAAACTGCTATCTCGGATTTTCGAAATTTTGAAAATTTTGAAAATTTGATATAATAATATCTAAAATTTATATTTTTACATTTTTTCAAAAAGTTTTTGACTTTTCGAAAAAACCGGAATATATGTCATAGAACGCATTATTATGACTATAGTCCGTTTTTCTTAAGTTTGCCCCTCACTGTAAACGTCTCTTTGAACACAGCACGAGAATTGCTAGCTGAATTACTGAGAAAACTGGTTAGCGCACATTGTATTGTAGATATGAATAATATTTTCAAAAATAAGTTTTGAACATTGACGATTTAACGTTATGTTAAGCGCCGTGCAATTTATTTATTAGTTCAGACATAATTCCTGAGAAGTCGTCTTTCCCTGTGGGGCTGTAGGTATTGGCAGATACGATTTACGAGTCTGTGAAATAGTAAATAAATTTGATGAAATTGATCGTCTGTGAAATCTGGTTAAATCAGTGTGCGCCAACCAGTTTTCTCAGTAATTCAGCTAGCAATTCTCGTGCTATGTTCAAAAAGACGTTTACAGTGAGGGGCAAACTTAAAAAAAAACGAACTATAACTCTAGCAAGTTTTAGCTAAATATCTTCAAAAATGGCCAAGTTTTAAGCATTATTGCAAAAAAATCTCAATTATTTATTATTCAGATCAATTTTTCAGCACGTACTTGACATCGTACGCCAATATAAATAGCACCATCGTGTTCCTGAGCTCAAACTGCATCCAATAGACACCTTTTTTATTGAAAAATTTTAACTTTAAAATTTGACCTTTTTTGACCTGAAAATGACCTAACATAAGCTAAATTCGACTCAAAATGACCTCGAATGACACAGACGACATCAAATTCGAAATCTCTGACCTAAATGGACCATAAAACATGTGTCACGTGACCGACGCATGATATAATATTTTCGTGACCTGTGATGACCTGACCTTGACCTGAAAATCAAAGTACAAGTTTGGTACCCTCAGGGTAACTAGAGCATCTGTCCCCGAGTGTGTGATCCAAAAATGAGCCTGATCTGACTTGTTAGACGGCGGCCAGAGCCCAAAACGTGAATAAGCCAAAATGCTAATAATTTTTACTTTGACCTGACCTGTGACGTCATCGGTGACCTTGAGGTCAATGAAATTAGGTTTCGTTCGACAGTTTTTCCGGGGCTATCAGACGCCGTTTGAATTTTGACGATCGGCCCAGTAGTTTCAGAGTTAGGAGGGGGGGGGGGCTATGAATAGCCCCCCCCCCCCCAGTAGGGCGTGTTATACGCAGACCCCAGTGGGGCGCGGGTTAAGTGTTTGGGCAGCAGGGGCGGATCCAGGGGGGGGGGCATCTGGGGGCCGATGCCCCTAGCCTATCGAAAAATGCCGCCCCTCCGCCGCCTTCGGCGGCGGAGGGCGGCTTTTTTCCATACGTGATGAAGTGCATTTTACGGAAATGACCCGCATTTCTTTGAAGCTCATTTCATAATAATCTCTGGTAGTAACTATATGAATTTATATTTAACCCTCAGAGTATGTCGCTTCTCTCCCTGAAGTCAGAGTGCCGCCCCTTAATTCGAAGTACCGCTACTTAAAGTCATATTGCTACCCTTTGAAGTAGTAGTGCCGCTCTCGGAAGTCGAAATGCCGCCCTCGGAAGTCGTAGTGCCGCCCTCTGTACTCGTAGTGCCGCCCTCTGAAGTCATAGTGCCGCCCTCTGAAGTCATAGTGCCGCCCTCCGCAGTCTTCGTGAAGCTCCTTGAAGTCATTGCGCCGCCCTCTGAAGTCATAGCGCCGCTCTCTGAAGTCATAGTGCCACCCTCTGAAGTCATAGCGCCGCCCTCTGAAGTCATAGTGCCGCCCTCTGAAGTCATAGTGCCGCCCTCTGAAGCATAGTGCTGCCCTCTGAAGTCATAGTGCCGCCCTCTGAAGTCATAGTGCCGCCCTCCGCAGTCTTCGTAAAGCTCCTTGAAGTCATTGCGTCACCCTCTGAAGTCATAGCGCCGCCCTCTGAAGTCATAGTGCCGCCCTCTGAAGTCATAGCGCCGCCCTCCAGTCTTCGTGAAGGTCCTTGAAGTCATTGCGCCGCCCTCTGAAGTCATAACGCCGCCCTCTGAAGTCATAGTGCCGCCCTCTGAAGTCAAAGTGCCGCCTCTGAAGTCATAGTGCCGCCCTCCGGTTGTCCCGAAGTGACGAGATATTTCCCGCCCAGTCGGAGTAAATAAGGCGCTTCAAATATTATCCGGCATAAAATTAGTTGTTGAACCCGGTGCCTGACAAATTTGCTGTTTCACTTTCTCATTTTGGCGCCAGTGTTTACACGGCCAATAGCCATTCGTCTAATACCTATAGTAGGGCAGGTCATCAAGTGGCGTATTAATATGTTGGAAAGGGGAGGAGGCCAAACATGGGAATTAAGAAGGGGTCCTATCTTAACTTTAGGGGCCCCAGTGGTAACCTACTTTACCCGAGATCGGGTGCGGTTTCTAGCCAACTTTGCCAATTTTTCCCCTCGCATCCGGGCGCATAGCTCGTGAACCGTAAGTGTTACAGCGTCACGGAACAATGCATTTGATAGATCCTTGGAAGCTTCCACTGCGTTGTCCTTAGATTCGAGCTCAGTTCGACAATTTGGCCCACACTGAGAGCAAAAACTGCCAAAATAGACGGATCTTGCAGAAGCATTTGTTCCATTTCTTTACGTACTATACATATATCTACTCACTCCACGTATGGTAGGGGAAGTTGGGGCAATGCCGGAGTTGGGGCAAAGCCGAAATTCGAGATATTTCGAAAACCGTAAGACATGGATGCCACCTGTCAGTGATGCTCTGAAGCTTAAGTGACTACAATTATCGCATGTTTGTTACGAGTCGTCATTCGGAATACTTCGACTGTGAGGGCGCCAAGAGCGTTTTCAAGGTACGTTTCCCTTGTACTACATGCGCCTTTGAAGCTGCATTTCTTACTCATTGTGCTACCGTTTGTCTGGCCAATTCGGTCAAGTAATCTTTAGCATGTCTTTGCATAAGTGTGCTGCCTATTTGAAATTTATACAGCACGTTGAAAAGTTATGGGCCTGCAAATGAAAGTATGGCAGGTTGGGGTAATGCCGAAAACGTGCGATTACGCACGTGTTAAAAGCACGCTACGTGGACTTTACTGCTGTAGAATAGCAACGCGTATTTTTAGTCACACAAATTACACTTTCAACCGACACAACGGCCTGTTACCTATAAGGAATGATTTACCTGGCATGTTCTTATTATATCACACAATTATAACTTCCAGTGTGCACCGCGTCCTCAAGCTCTTAAAACGCGTGTCAGCTTTGATGAATTCTGGATAAAGTTTGAGATAAAATGGCAAAACATCAATGTCGGCATTCCCCGTAGATCATTTCTCCCATTTTCGGCTTTCCCCGCAGTCCGGGGCAACGCCGAAAAAGTCACTTCTTTGATATTTTTAGTTTGTGCGCTTAACGGTATGCGAATTCATCAAATGCGCCTGGTATGTTTGAAAGGCAAAAGACTGGCCTCTCGAATGACGCCAACAAGAATAGCTTATGTTGTCTACCTTGCGTGCTACGGGCGTCAGAAAAAAAGTCTTCGGCGTTCCCCCAACTTCCCCTAGGCACAGTTTTTTTACCGTAATTGAGTCTCTCGTATCGAGAGGCGTTAAATTATCTATAGTATGACCTATAGTCAGTTGCATGCTCTAACCGAAAAAGGTCATGCTGTAAATAAACTGATCTGTGTTGTTGGGCTGAAGGCATTACATAATACACTCTTTCATCACTCTAATATGTCTTCTTTTAAAGTTATTGTTGAATTTTTTGGTGCCTTTGGTGACCTTTCTTGTGACTTCTACAGGCTCCTGCACCGACCGGTAAAGGCCACGCTGGTCACTGAGAGGTCACGCTGGTCATAGGTCGGTCTCTCCATGTCGTCGACCTCTGAGGACCCTGCACAGACTTTGGAGGCTCCACATCGGACCCTGTAGATCCTATCTCCGGTCTTAGATCCTTGAGGGCTCAAGATGGTCCCCGAGAGCCCCACGTCAGTCTCAAAGAGCAGATATCGATCTGCCTAGAGTCTTGCGCTGGTTGAGGGCTGATACCCTAAGCTTTAGGAGGGTCCAACTCGGGCTATGCATTCCTCTGATGGCTCCATGTCGCCCTCCAGGGCCTCAGTCCGACCTCTAAGGCCCAATCATGCATAAGTGCTGAATTCTGCCTGTCGAGGCCTTCAATGTGGCCTCTGGTGGCCCAGCACCAGTCTATGAAGACCCCGCGCTGGCTTCTGAGGACTCAGCAGTCAGCACCAATCTCAGTTTTCAGAAGACAGAGGGCCCCACGCTGGCCTCAGAGTGTCCAACGCTGTCCACAGAGGGCCCCCACACCGACCAAAGAAGGCACCAGGCCCATGGCCTAAGAGGGCCCAAATTGTCATCATAGGGCCCTATATGGCCTCAGAAGGCCCTACCCCGTTGGTCTTACAAGGCCTACGTGCGGGCTTTTTAACGCCACACGCCCCCCTCACATTTGGCCTTTTAGGGTCCCCAAAGCGGCCTCTGAGTGCCCCATGCTAGCCTCCGAGGGCTCGTCCTGGGCCTTCGAGCGCCTTACGCTGGCCTCTTAACCCTATTCCTGGCGGGGGGGCCTCAGGAGCCCCCCCCTGAGGTTTTTTGGTTATTTCTCCCAAACGCGTTGAGCTAGGAAGCTCAAATTTTCTGACTTTTCCTAAAAGGCTTCTACGCAACATGTCTGAAAATTTTGAGTTGATCTGACCTCAGGTCAGGTCACCAGAGGCCGTTTGGTGACCCTACCTCAGAAAAGTTTGCAATCACGCCAGAGCTAGAGTTTTTGACCGATCAATTTCTTCTCTTCAGGCTTTAGTTAGGGTACCAGTATGTGCAATTTGTATATCTCGGAATTTCGATATCGGTGAGCTAAGGTCAGGTCAGTTTCGCGACCTCCCCATTATAAGTCAATGGGGGGAAAATCAACTCCCTGTTTTTACCACTAAAACGGGTCGGAGTGGCCCCATATACCATACATGACTTCATATACGATCAACCTTCACTACCTTGAGGTCTGTGTTGCTGTTGGGCAGCTGTGAGGTCATGTGACGTCATCAAAGGTCACCAAAGGTTTTTGGCCAATAACTCCGTACAGGAACAAGATACAGACGCGTGGATGGTCTCATTGTGTTCAGCTTGTCAAGACGCATCGAATGATATACATGATGACCTCGAGGTCACGTGACCTGAGGTCAACCTTTGACCTTGACCTTTCGAGGTCAACATATATATCATTCGATGCGGATTGACGAGAGGATTACGATGATGCCCTTAGTTCGTTCCTATCTTGACTAATTCGAAAGTTATTCGAGAAAAACTCTCTCCATATTTAGCGCCGCCATTTTGACTTTTTCGACCCCTGTGACGTCATCTTTGACCTGACCTGAAAATGACCTTAGTAAAAATTGTAGATCTTGACCGTGCGTATCCGATGCCGTTTACCGTTTGTCGCTGCGATGTGTAGTTTTTGAGATCTGAAGGGGGGGCCGAATCGGCCCCCCCCCTCGCCAGTTTCTTGTCCCGGCGGAGCCCGCCAGGAATAGGGTTAAGTCTTAACCCCTCGGTAGAAGGAGGTATACGAATACTTTTGTTTGGGCAGAAATTTTGTATCCTGGCCTGTGCATGTTACATGCGGTGTATACGGTATATGTATGTTACGTGGTGTCATTCTGGCTTCTGAGGTCTGGTTTGCCCCTTAGTCGAAATTCATTAGCCAAGACCCTGAGATACAGTGCCGCCCTCTGAAATGAAAGTAGCTCCCTCTGATCTCGTAGCGACGTCCCTGAAGCCAGTTTACCCCCTAGGTAGTGTGCCAGCTTTCCTGGACCGTATGGAGTTAATGGCCCAGATAAGGAGAACCGGATTTTTAGAACTTATCCATACCTTCAAAACTCATGGAAACGTCTTAAATTCTTCAAATTTTGAGTACCCCAGTGCGAAATTCGCCCCGACGGGTTGTCTGTCGCAGGGGCGTCGCCACGGATTTTTGAGTGGGGGGGGGGGGGGTCGGGTTTCCGGTCTTCGTCTTGATGGGTAGGGGTGTTTTTAGCCACATTCCCGGTTTTTTCGTGTGCCCGGAGAAAAACCTCGGCGCCGCGCCGCGAAAGCAGCGGTATATCTTATTGTACATCATTTTTGCATCGTGCATAAAAATCAAGCAGAGGTCACCTGAGGTCAGGTCACAATGTCATGTCAAGTTCAGTTTTAATGCCTCTTAAAACTGCAATCTTGTCATTCCTACAGATTATCTCCTGACTCCTATAAGTCTGAAATTTGTTGTAATGAATGGGATTATAAGTGCCAAGAGTTCATGAATCTGGGATTTTACATCCGAGAAGCGAAGTCAGGTCAAATAGGTATGTGACCTCACCAATCATGATAAGATATGGGAAAAAGCACGATGCCCTCTGCTTTGAAAGAATATGCTTAAAAACGCTAGATACTTTTGTAGCCATGGCACCTTGTTCATTTTAGTGATAAGGTGCAGCTAATGACCAGTGGTGACTGAAATGGTCAGTCATTAGGTCATCAAAGGTCTCTAACACATTTTCGACAACAACTTATCGTACAATAGAGATGTTTCCGAGCGCCAGACTAGGCAGTCCGGTCAGTTACATGTACCGCGTGTTCGAACCAGCCTTGGCCAAAGAACTTTTAAGCAGCGAGCGTGTAAACTGTACAACGAACATGTCATAGGAACGGAGCTTCAGGTCATGTCTGGTCCGCGCTTTAAGAAATGTATTCAAAGCCACCTATTCAGATAGATGGATAGGCGACGATACAAACATTTTAGCTGTGCTTATAGTTTTAGTGTGCTTTTATACTCTTGCAGGTTTAACTGTTTATGTTTCTTTTTAACGCGCTTACTGTTTTGACGAGGGCTCGGAATAGCCACCTTGAGTGGAAGAGTGCCAATGATGTAAAATACAATACAATACAATACAACTTTTGATGGAGACGTTGTAGAGCGATGACAGCACCTGGAGTGTGTTCAGCTCAGTAACACAGATCGATCCATATGCAGCAGGTTCTTTTCCGGTCAGGTCATGACCTTTACCTGATGTCAAGTTTTCTATTCAAGTTTTTAAGTTCAAATTGTAAGCCATGCGACGTGTTTCGACGAAACAAAAACGATGGTGATAACATGAATATCATGCACATTCACTGAATCATAGGTTGTTACAGAACAAATGTTTCGGCAAAATCCGTCAGTTTAGCTGTTTGGACTCTATGGTACACAAGCCATAGACCCGAAGTCATATCTGAGGCGAAGTTGGCGAAAGAGCTTTAAAAAGCTATCGAATACGCTTTCTGTGTTGCTGTAGCTCTTATTCGTATTTTGCGGGTCGCTAAGGTAAAACGTTTACCAACGTAACGCATAAGACATGCTTTCGGCCCCTGATCGAGGTAGAGTTTCGCGGAAGAGCGAAAATGCTGCCCGTGATGAGAGAAAGCCGATGATGCCCAATTTCAAGGTCTTGGCCGGGTCATCTTAGGTCAACGCCCAAAAGAAGGAAAAATCTGGCCGCCTGCTAGAACTTAGTGAGCCGTAGCTGTTATCGGGGTCCCGAGTACGAGTTCGATGTTAGTCTTGAACAAAGATGATGACTCCATGCCAGGGCTGCGGAGTCGGAGTCGGAGTCGGAGTCGGTCGGAGTCGACAGTTGTGACCAGAGTCGGAGTCGGAGTCGGAGTCGATTTTAGAAACCCGAGCCGGAGTCGGAGTCGGAGTCACCGAAAATCTGTCGACTCCGCAGCCCTGCTAGGTCTGCGGAGTCGGAGTCGGGAGTTGGAGTCGGTCGGAGTCGACAATTCTGCCCGGAGTCGGAGTCGGAGTCGGAGCTGGTTTTTGAAAGCCGGAGTCGGAGTCTGAGTCGGAGTCGCCGAAAATCCATCGACTCCGCAGCCCTGCTCCATGCATTTTGGGTAGATCGGGTCGGGTCAGGTCAGGTCGACCATCAGGCTTCCTGCCGGCCATCTAGAGTGGGTGACCGACAACCACCAACGATAGCTTCGTAACATGTTACATAACCATCATTTATCAAAACTACTTCAAACGGTTCAAACGGGCGCTCAACTCGAAATCAGCCCCAAAAACCACACTTGTAAGTGGAAGCAAATAAAACTCAAAAAAGTTAACCAAGGTCATCCATATTCGAATCATGGGGCCATTTTTTTTAGAATAGGTGTAAAATTCATTAACTCGAGGTCACTGGAAGTTTCGTTGCAATATACCTACTCCTTTTTCCGCGTCTTATTAGGAAAGCCCCAGAGGGATCCACCATCTGACCCCATTTCCCCTATGCAGGCAGGTCCGAGGGTAGCAGGGCTGAGGCTAGCCAGGTACATACCTCGTAGCTACTGATACGTCATCCGACAAATCGACTGCAACCATTATTTTGACAATCAGACTAACGCTTGGGTCAGTTTTGACGCGCTCGCTCATTTGAGGGATAAAAAGGGACTAAAATCATATTGTCATGCTGATGTTCTAGCCCACAGCTTATTGACCTATAAGCAATAGGGACTAGGGAGCTCTTGAAGCGATTCTGAATCTGACGTTGTATTTGTTGATGTTGCTGACGCCAACTTCCCTGACATGATAGCTAAAAAAAGCATACTCAGCATCGCCAAAAGTGGGGGGGTTGACCCCCCCGGTTCTGACGAGTGGGGGGGTCGCGACCCCCCCGACCCCCCCGTCGGCGACGCCCCTGGTCTGTCGTACCCCAACCACATTTCACACCACTATGAACAATAAATGCACACACTGAAATCACTATTACCGATAGGCTCATCCAATCAAGTTTCGATAAACCCGTTCATCATCATCTCCTGCGGTTTCGAACACGCCTGTTAGGTGGTGCGGTAGACCGCGCCCAAAGCCAGGGCCCCGGTAACGTGAGGTAGCCGAGTCGGGCAGCGTGCGCTGACCCAAGCCGGGGCCGCTCGTCCTCCCGGTGTCATGGATTCCATGACGGTTTTTCGTCCAGCAGATTTTCGTCGAACAATTTTTCGTCCGCAGATTTTCGTCCGACTTTTTTCGTCTCGCATTTTTTCGTCTGTACAAATTTTCGTCCGTGCATTTTTTCGTCTGTACATTTTTTCGTCTGTACATTTTTTCGTCCGGACATTTTTTCGTTCGTAATTTTTTTTCGTGTGTGCATTTTTTCGTCCGGACGTTTTTTCGTCTACATTTTTAACGTAACGTAACGTAACCTAACCTAACCTAACCTAACCTAACCTAACCTAACCTAACCTAACCTAACCTAACCTTACCTACTGATGTTTGCCTACCGGGGGATAAGGAAAAAGTTACTTGCATGAATAGATTGCAAGCAATGGTAAGTCAAATATTTTTAGGTTAAGTGGTTATGCATCAGGCTTCAGGCCTTCGGCCTGAAGCCAGATACACAACCACTTAACCTAAAAATATTTGACTTACCATTGCCTGTAATCTCTCCTTAGGCATTGCCTTCGGCACTGCACTGCTTCGCCCCGAGTATTATTATGACGTCATTTGCCTCACAGTTGAATAGCATTGTAGTATGTTTTCACTCAATCTTGAGTGCACAGACGTAAAATTTATTGAACGAAGAAATGTCCGGACGAAAATATGTACAGACGAATAAATATACGAACGAAAAAATGTCCGGACGAAAAAATGTACAGACGAAAAAATGTACAGACGAAAAAATGTACAGACGAAAAAATGCGAGACGAAAAAAAGTCGGACGAAAATCTGCGGACGAAAAACTGTCAGACGAAATTTTGTCCGGACACGGGTGTCATGTGATAGCCCGGGGCTGCCCGGGGATGCGGTAGACCGCGCCCAAAGCCGCGGCCCCGGCTTGGGTCAGCGCACGCTGCCTCGACTCGGCTACCTCACGTTACCGGGGCCCTGGCTTTGGGCGCGGTCTACCGCAGATGGCTTCTGCTCATACTTTGTGGTGCGGTGGTGGTGCGTCGGGCCGCGCGCTCTGACTTCGGCCAAGAAAAATGCGTCAGCTGATCATTGTCATTTCTGCCACTTTCATGTGGTGAGATGGGGTCATAACTTTAGAGACGGCTGTTTCATATCAATTATTTTACATAAAATAATATTTCAAACCATAAATTAATGTTCGACAGCCAAATTAAAGAAACAATACCAATACAGGCTTACAGTTTAAATTCGACATTGTGTTGTCTACGATTAGACAGCTGATAACTCATTCCCGTACGTCGTAACTCTATAATGACCTTTGCTTATTGTCACATGTGCGCCGCATTCGCGATTGTTGCCGACGCCTGTTTGCAGGTCAGCCCACTACATACAGTTGTTAGGTATACATATCGAAAAACCGATAAACTTTTCGGCGAAAAAAGCACTATTCCAGGCCCATTTTTTTTATTTTTTTTGCGATATTAGGTAAAAACAGAAGCTTCTTATGCTAGGAAAAATAAAATGGGAAATCTTTGAAAGGTGGCACACTACCTTTAACCCTCGCGGGCCGAGGGAGGAGGGGGGGGGCACCCCTTACGATTTTTTTCGTGACTGCTCCGGAGCCGTTTTCGATAGAGAGCTGAAACTTGGCCTACGTGAGCCCCCATCCAAACCAGACCTTATGACACCTGATTCATTTCCAGGTTAGTTCAGGTCCATATGTGGATAATTGTGCCGAACGGTGGGTGCTCGGGCGCAGCAAATCCGCCGCCGCCCTAGCGGTGACCTTGACCTCCACAGTCTGTTGCGGCTCCAAAGCCAAGCCGGCGTGGAATTGGGAGAGCTCGTGCACCCACAGTTCAGTACAATTCTCCAACTATGATCAGGTCACTGACCGATGCATAAACCTCTAAAGGTTATAAGTAAACCTCTGCACTCTGCAGTCTGCACTGTCAAAAAAATGTTGCAACTTCGCAACGCCGCCAACGCCAGGCAAAGTGTCGGCGAGGATGATGACACTTTCAGAAAGTAACAAGCTCCCGGGTGCTCATACTTCGTATATCTTGGGTTGTTCGTACAATTCATCTTGGGTCAGGTCAGTCACCTGACCTCCCCCATTATAAACCTATGGGGGAACTACTGAACTTGCTCTTTTTGGAACATATAGTTGTTATATAATCCGCCCGAAGACGCAAATAAATGTGTTTTCATACGCTCGTCAAAGGATTCCGTGCCTTATTTTGGCATTTTGTACCTACTTGTATGACGCCACAGAGAACGTCACAGAGGACGTTCTTTTGGGTCATAATCGTTTTTCGTTAATAACTTTCGACCAAATTAAGCTAGAGTCGGGAAAGGCACCATTGTGATTGCAATGAGCTTCCAAATCGATTGATAGGCAACCTGACCTAGTCCGAACAGTGTCCTGAGGGGGCTTGACCTGACGACCTTTGTGTCAATCTTGATTGTGACCTTTACCGAACAAAAAGTACCCACAACATTCGACGCAGCTTGAGAGGAATACGATTATGCCTAAATTTTTGCTCTATGGCCATTTGTTAACAAAATTATTTGCCAAAAACAAAAACCCGACTTTAGGGTAATTTACCTGACCAGAGGTCACCAGTTGACCTGAGACCCTAAATTTGAATATCAATCGCTGCGTCTCGTGACGGCCGTCAAGCTCGTTTTTTTTCCACTGGACTGGAACAGACCCTATAAATGCCGCCCCCTTAGGCGGAAAATGTGCCGCCCCTGTGCTTGACTGCCCCCACCCTATCGAAATCCTAGATCCGCCCCTGTTGGGCAGGACCGACCAAAATGAGTAATGGGAATAGATAAGGATGGTGAGGAAGGCGCCAGCCACTGCCTGATTCAGCCCCTCAATGGCGAGGCCACTGAATGCAGACAGATCAGTGATACTCCGGCGCCTTGATGGCAAGGTTAGCCGGAGCCGACTGGTCGCACCCCTTGAATGAGAGGAGTCCCGCACCCGCGTCTCGAGGACGAGACACAGGAAAGCGAGTTCGAACAGAGTGTCCCGATGGCGAGACCCTCGGCCGCCTCCCTCAATCACCCCAAGAGGGAATAAAAGATGACTTCCCGGGAAGGACGGGCGGGATGTGTTGGATTGTGCAACACCGCTCGCTGCTTGCAAGCTGCACCTCAATTCCGTAACCACTGCTTCACTGCCCTCACCAACACTGTTTCTCGAGTGCACTTGATGTATTGTGTCCCATCACTTCACAGCACAAATCTTACGACCACAATCCCAGACAGACACACACCTGCTCCACTCCATCCCGTCTCGGACCCAACAACCGGCCCGCCAGTCCGGTGGCGGCCCGGCATAGCCTCGCTAGTGCCCGCGGCGCAGCCAACCAGCAGCCAATCGCCGAGCCGCCCGATCGCGCGGGTCACGACTCACCGCCCGGGCCAGGTCAAACATGCCTCCCGGCACCACCTGGCCTCAGCGGCCGGTCCGCACGCTGCGCGGCCCGGCCGGAAGGTAAACTGATGCAGCCGTCGGCAACAGACCTTCTTTGACCTCCCTGTGACGTCACAGGTCAAATATCAAGGTCCTCGATAACCTATCTTGTGCATCTCGATGAGCTCTCCCCCCCCCCCAACAGGACGTGGAACAGTGGCGGATCCAGGGGGGGGGGCTGCGGGGGCTGGCAGCCCCCACCCAAGGAAAACTGGCGCCACTGCGCCGAAGGCGCAGTGGCGCCAATTTTCAATTCGCAACTCATCGGAGTGCCGCATACTAGGACTAGGATGCAAAAATCAGTCGAATAACGTCGTTTCAGTACGCTCCGCACCGATATTTCCAATCGTGTGGTGTCACTGTACATACTGATCCTGGGCGCCTCTTGTCAGGGCCACTGCACTGTAAAAAATGCTAACAAACCAGTTAGTTAATTCTTGAAGCAAAATCTAGTATAAAAACACACGTTGTTGCAAAAAACGGGTCAGATAACACATATGTTTGCAACCTTACACCACATCCATTTCATCCAAGCAGAAAAGCTAACATCATTGTAAGCCGACAAATATTATCCGTGCAAACCATGCCGTGTTATTTGACAAACATGTTTGTTTATGCTTTCTTTGTCTTTTTTTCTGAGTAACGTGTTAATTAACAAATCAAACGCATGTTGTAACTTACAATCTTAGTTTTCTTACTACCCTTTTTGTTGTAGCATTACAAAGACCTTAGTTAATTGAAAAAGTTCGCCATTTTGTGCGCCCCTCTGCGCCCGCCATGTTCAGTCTGTGCCAAGTCAGAGAAGGGAGAGGACGTGTGCGTTGTGAAGGGTGGCGTATACAAAGTGTAAGTGTTGCGTGTGTGCAGTATATAAGGAGCTGCTGTGGTGTTAAGAATAAGAATAATAAGAAGTCAAACAGTGAAATGATATGGATTGTTGGACATGGCTTTTATCCTTACTGGTATGGTGAGTGATTATGGGAAAGATCAGTGCAGATATTACTGGCGTTTTAGTGTGGTTTATGTACCTATGTCACTCATTCTCTTTTCAATTGAACCTCCAACCAGGCTTTAGAGGGTCTCAGGTTGGAGACACTGTTCATTTGTTGACTGTCAATTGACGTCTGTAAGTACATGTGACGGACTGAACAATGAGCATGTTGCACACTAAAACCGCATTAAGCTTTGAACAAGAAATTAAATGTAACTAATTTTGGGTTGGGCACTCAACCAGTGAACGCGGTGAGGTGCTGTTTTATGCAATTCCTGTCACTGTACCCATGTTGTCAAATAAAATGTTTGTAGTCACATGAGCCACCATTGTTCGGTCAGGGAATTTTTGCCCTTTTGTTGCAATTTAGTGTACCCATATCGACAGAAATGAAGCATTCTCAATGTTTTCGTAATAGGTATTTGGAGCCTGTATGGTGTCATGGCTGGTGCGGATTCCTGCAGGCTATATATAGCTTAGAACGTAACTTTAGAACGGAGCGCCTTTGCCGCTCGGCAGTTTCCTACAGAAGATTACTTTTTTAGGTTCATTTTTAGTACAATAAGAGAAATATTACTGTATGCAGTTGTAAGCTTGCTGAAAGGAGCTTGAATGCAGTTTTGAATAAACATGTTTGATGAGTTTAATTCGATTCGTTTTTTTTGGGGGGGGGGCGGCTCTGAAAAGAGGTGACTAACACGCACATTAGTTAAGTTACACGCCTGTTCTCAAAAATGCATTTAGTTTATTAACACGCACAGCTTAGTTAGCTAACACGCAATATGTGTGTTTTGCGTACACGCATATAGCTAGTGAAAAGTGGCCGTGTGACAAACACATGTGTTACCTAACACGTCTGTAGTTATTAACAAAACACACTGATGATAGTCAATAAACACGCTTACACGGCTTATCTTAGTAACCTGGCAAATATTCGACAACTAGGAGGTGTGTTTCAAAACACGCTATCCAACCTTTTGCGTGTAATTGAAAACACACTTAGTCATGAAATGCGTGTTTTGCTTACACGCCTATGGTTAGTGAAAAGTGGCCGGATAACTAACTAGTTGGTAAACTTTTTTTTACAGTGTGGGCGCCAATATTTCAGCGCCAATACGATGCGACTATGGCGTCCATCCGGGGCGTGGCGCCCAATTATGACCTGCAGCCCCTCCCCAGTGAAAATCCTGGATCCGCCACTGACGTGGAACCCATGCCAGACCTCAACGGGGCGCGGGTTAACCTTCCAGGCGGTGGGGGCATTTGTTTGCCCCCCCCCCCTTAGTCTTTTTCGATTATATATCTCCAGAACCGCTGCGCCAATCGTCACCAAACTTTCGGTACCCTCCCGTGAATAGCTATTGCACATTGTGACCAAAAATTTCCCAAGGCTATAATAGGTTGGCCGCTAATGACGTCAGAGTGACGTCATTTCTGCCATTTTCAAACCCAAAAAAAGGTTTCGCGGGAAGAGCTGTCAGGCCTACAGCTTTAGAGATACAGAAAAATGTTTCAAAATAAAAGATGCAAAATTGAAAGGGCTACAAAACTGCTATCTCGGAGTTTTGGAATTTTTGGATTTTGACTCCCAAAAACAAAAAATATGTTTTTTGAATATAACAGCAAAAAAATTCAAAATGTTTTTTTTAATTTCGAAAAAACGGAATATTTGTGATAGTCCCTATCGCCTTCTATCCACATATCAAATTTGAGATCGATACCTCTTTTTTGGCCAAGGTATAGCGAAAAAAACTTCAAAATTAATGACGTGAAATTTTCAAACTCATTTTTTAGCAATTCTAGATCTCGTAGCGCAAAACAAAGACCACCAGTAGACTCCCCGTGACGAGCTGCATCGAATCAATGCGCATTTTATGCAAAACTATCAACTTTGAAATTTGACCTTTTTGACCTGACCTTGACCTGACCTCCACCAGAAAGTGACCTAAACCTTACCTGATGGTCTTATAACCAACACCATTGAGTTGGAAGTGAAAAATTGGTCATAAAACATGCATCGCACAACCTTAGTAAAGTTGGGTTCATGTGCTGACCTTTAGTGACCTGACCTGTGACCTGACCTGGTATTATCAGTGACCTCTAATAGCATCATATGTACTAGGCAACTGACGCCCTATCGCTGATTTTCGACAAAATGCTTTTTACTCGGTGTTATAGTGCATTCCCTAGAAGACCCGTGAACGGTGAAACATTTATCTTTGACCTGATCTGTGACGTCATCGGTGACCCCGAGGTCAATAAAATTTGGTTTTCCTCAACAAATTTGACAGGGCTATCGAACGCCGTTTGAATTTTACGGATCCGTCTAGCAGTTTCGGAGATACGGGGGGGAGATTTCCCCCCCCCCACACACACACCGCGCGGAAGGTGGCAGGGAGGCCCACCGCCTGCCAGGTTTAAGTCGTCTACACCTTTTTACGGCCAAATATAGAAATAGTGCACACAGTTCAGAAATAGTGCAACCATTTCGACAGTTCGGCATAGTGCACCGCTTCTTGGGCCGAGTGCATGAAATTCAGTAATAGTGCACACGGCTCCGAAACAGTGCAAGCAATTTAAAAGAGAATGCATTCATTTTCAGTAGTTGCGATTTCAGTTTCGCCAGAGTGCATTGCTTCGTCATATGCATTGGTATTCGGCGTACCGCAAAGCAATTTAGTTAACCTTCAAGCGAATTCGGTGCCCCATCTAGAAAATATTTTTGACAACGCTCTTGCTGTTCATCAAGTGTAGCGTGGTGCTGTTCAAACAAGCTGCTAATGAAATTTTACTAAATTATTGAAATTTTACTGCTAATGAAAATTAATGAGATTTTAATGAATGTAATGAAAAGGCCCAATTTAGGCGGCAGTGCACACATTTCAAAAATAGTGCAGGCGATTTCGACAGTACGGCATAGTGCATTGATATATTGAATCGGGGCACGATATTCGCCATATTGCAGCCATTTCGTCATAGTGCAGGTTTAAAGTGACCCAGGTTCAGGCATATTAGACATATCGCACATTATTCGTCAGATCGTTTCAATTTCGGGGTCCCGCATGTAATTTAGGCACTGTTCAGTAACACGGCACTGCATAAATAAGTAATAACAATTTTTATTTGACATTTCACGCTAGGGTAAGGGCGGGTAAGAGTACGCGGGCGATAAGAGTACGCATCAGCTGTTTCGGTTGCTTAGCAACGCGGGTTTGTCGAGTTCATGAAGTGACATGAAGCCGCCAGTGCGTGCATGTCACCAACGGAACGTGGGCGTTGAGCGGCGACGCTGTTGAGTTTAAGGCGATGAATATTATTTTCGAGCGTTATGATATTATTATGATATGGTACAATAATTTTGATACTTGGCAGTAGAGATAAGGTACATTTCCGTGATTGTTGTGGGAAACTTGTGAGGTTATCTGGGGAAATACTGTACAGTGCAATATTCTGTTTGCGAAGTTTTGCACAACGTTTCGGGGTTGTTTTGTGCGCGAATTGCATGTACGGTAAGAGGACGCACTGTTCAGGAGGGTAAGAGTACGCAGAATTATACATTAAATCGAATAGGTATACAGAAATATAGAATTATTAATCTATCGCTCAATGACGTTTGTTTTGTAGGTATATCATCAATGGAGCACTGTGATGCAGATGCGTACCCGAAATTCTTCCAAATACGAGTTATTCTCCTTTTTGATTGCGCATTTTTTTTTTTTTTTTTTTTTTAAGAAACACACGACATGATTATTTCCTGATTTATAGACTTGAAAGATTTATTTTATGTTTTTCTTTTTGGATACTAGAATTAGCTTAAATGCCTTCTGAGTTTGAAGTTAAGCATTTGGACAGTGCAAACTGCATAGGTGTGTGTTCATATGCTTGCGTACTCCACCCGCCTGGCGTGCGTACTCTTACACACCCCATATGGTAAGAGTACGCAAGTGCAACGGTTCAGAAAATGTCAGTTTTAGACCACTTCCATTTACGCTGAAGGATCGTTGCCCCATGGGTTGATGGCTAATTCAATGAACTTTAATATTCCCTATTTGCGATTTCTTTCCTTCAAATATTAAACAAATGAGAGCAAGAAATCCACTAAGTGCGTACTCTTATACGACTTCACCCTACCTGAGCCTCCAATGACACTCGTAGTCAGTCAGCAACGCAAAAAAGTCAAGTAGCCAGCTGCACTGCTCTGGATGCAAAAGGTAGAGGGTATTTAATGTTTCATCTGGGTGCCTTAGCTTCAATCATATAAGACATAGTGCACATAATTCGTCGGGTGCTTATATATTCGGCATGAGCAATATTTTTTCGGCTTTGTTCAATCAAATTCGCCATGATGCTGAAAGGCGATAACAAGAATCCATAGCATTTCTGATCTTTTTGAACCAGCAACGAAGTTAATGCACCCGATTCAGAAGCCCTGAATGCCACGTGACCGCCACTCGACCGTGTCACCGAGTTCTTAGAGCGAGACTAATGATAAGTTAATTCCTGAGAGCTGAAACTGCATTTGAGCAGGTTTTTGACCAAGATTCACGCTACTCTTGACAGGCAGATAGGGGCTTTCAAAAATATTTTCCCAATCCAGCAGCGAATTCACTTGAACATCGCCTAAATCGCTTTGCTGGACGCCGACTATCAGGCCACATGACGAAACCGTGCACTATGACGAAATTGAACCTACGGCTCATTGAATTTGAACGCACCATCTTCTAAATTGATTGCTCTTCATTTGAAACGTGTGCACTATTACCGAATATCATGCACTTGGCCGAACTAGAGGTGCACTATGCCGAACTGTCGAAATCGGTTGCACTATTATACTGAACTGTGTGCACTATTTCTATATTTGGCCGTAAAAAGGTGTAGCGCATTTCACGTTCACGTGACATCCCACATTCTTCATTAGCTCCAGAGCTTTGCTGAGGGCTTAAGTTGCGTAGGAAGGTGAGATTTGTTTACATAATCGCTTATTTATACCGTGCTGGATTTATTTGAACGTTGCCGTAAGCACATGCCGTATGTCGAATTTGAATTAACCTGACGAATTATTATTTGCACTAAGTCCAATATGTCTGAACCTGAGCCACTTTTAACTGCACTATGACGGAGTGGGGTGCACAATGACGAATATCGTGCCGCGATTCAATATATGAAGGCACTATGCCGAACCGTCGAAATCACCTGCACTATTACTGAAATGTGTGCACTTCCGCCTAAATTGGGCGTAAAAAGGTGTAGTTGTATAAATGAGTACTACACCTTTTTACGCCCAATTTAGGCGGAAGTGCACACATTTCATTAATAGTGCAGGTGATTTCGATGGTTCGGCAGAGTGCCTTCATATATTGAATTGCGGCACGATATTCGTCATTGTGCACCCCACTCCGTCATAGTGCAGTTAAAAGTGGCCCAGGTTCAGACATATTGGACTTAGTGCAAATAATAATTCGTCAGGTTAACCCTCGCCGGCCGAGGGGGGGGGCGGGTGCCGCCCCCCCATAGGGTTTTTTCGCGATAGCTCCGAACACGCTGGCGATAGAGAGCTGAAACTTGGCATACCTGACCTTTGATCCAAGCCGCATCTTTTGACACCAACCGCATTTTTGGGTCAGGTCAGGTCACTGACCTATGACGTCATAAGTGAACCTCTGCACGGTCTTCAGATGTCGCAACTTCGCAACGCCCTCACTGCCAGAGGAGATGTCACAGGGAAATGAAACTTGCAGGATCTAGTATCCATTATGAGTCCCACAACTTGTATATCTCGGATTTTTCCTAAAGGTCATATGAGGTCAGGTCATTTTCGTGACCTCACCATTATAAGTCAATGGGGAAAAATGAAAACTGCTATTCTGGCGCCGGGAACGATCTCCAACTATCTCAAGCACACAGAATCGTGATTTGATGCACTCCTTGCAAGGTTAGATGCGTCACTTTTGCAATGTTGACCTTTCGTGACGTCATTTATGACGTCATCAAGGTCATATTAGTTTTTCGTCAATAACTCTTGATCAAATTGAGCTAGCGAGTCGGGAAAGCCACCAATGGACTCAGGAAGACTTGCCGAATCGAATGATATGCGACATGACCTCTTTTGACCAGCCTCGTGACCTGGGGGTGCTGACCTGACCTTGACCTGAGGTCAACACCCCAAGTTGACCTGACCCAGACAAAAAGTATATCATTCGACGCGCCTGAGCGAGACGAACACGATGCTGCCAAAATCGGCGCTCTGCGGCCGTTTTTTGCGAAGTTATTCACCAAAAACGGAACCGTACCTTGGGGCACTTGACCTGACCTCAGAGGTCACCGGTTGACCTAGGACCTTAAAATCGGGTACCAATCTCTGCGTCTCGTAACGGCGCACACGCTCGTTTTTTCCGCGACGCGCTAGCTCCACCAGGGGCGAAACGGCGAGGGGGGGGTCGTACCCGCCCCCCCCCCTCGGCCGGCGCGTATGTAGAAAACCAATAGGTCCGGCGAGGGTTAATTCAATTTCGACATACGGCATGTGCTTACGGCAACGTTCAAATAAATCCAGCACGGTATAAATAAGCGATTATGTAAACAAATCTCACCTTCCTACGCAACTTAAGCCCTCAGCAAAGCTCTGGAGCTAATGAAGAATGTGGGATGTCACGTGAACGTGAAATGCGCTACACCTTTTTACGGCCAAATATAGAAATAGTGCACACAGTTCAGTATAATAGTGCAACCGATTTCGACAGTTCGGCATAGTGCACCTCTAGTTCGGCCAAGTGCATGATATTCGGTAATAGTGCACACGTTTCAAATGAAGAGCAATCAATTTAGAAGATGGTGCGTTCAAATTCAATGAGCCGTAGGTTCAATTTCGTCATAGTGCACGGTTTCGTCATGTGGCCTGATAGTCGGCGTCCAGCAAAGCGATTTAGGCGATGTTCAAGTGAATTCGCTGCTGGATTGGGAAAATATTTTTGAAAGCCCCTATCTGCCTGTCAAGAGTAGCGTGAATCTTTGTCAAAAACCTGCTCAAATGCAGTTCAGCTCTCAGGAATTAACTTATCATTAGTCTCGCTCTAAGAACTCGGTGACACGGTCGAGTGGCGGTCACGTGGCATTCAGGGCTTCTGAATCGGGTGCATAACTTCGTTGCTGGTTCAAAAAGATCAGAAATGCTATGGATTCTTGTTATCGCCTTTCAGCATCATGGCGAATTTGATTGAACAAAGCCGAAAAAATATTGCTCATGCCGAATATATAAGCACCCGACGAATTATGTGCACTATGTCGTATATGATTGAAGCTAAGGCACCCAGATGAAACATTAAATACCCTCTACCTTTTGCATCCAGAGCAGTGCAGCTGGCTACTTGACTTTTTTGCGTTGCTGACTGACTACGAGTGTCATTGGAGGCTCAGGTAGCGTGAAATGTCAAATTAAAATTGGTATTACTTATTTATGCAATGCCGTGTTACTGAACAGTGCCTAAATTACATGCGGGACCCCGAAATTGAAACGATCTGACGAATAATGTGCGATATGTCTAATATGCCTGAACCTGGGTCACTTTAAACCTGCACTATGACGAAATGGCTGCAATATGGCGAATATCGTGCCGCGATTCAATATATCAATGCACTATGCCGTGCTGTCGAAATCGCCTGCACTATTTTTGAAATGTGTGCACTGCCGCCTAAATTGGGCCTTTTCATTGCATTCATTAAAATCTCGTTAATTTTTATTAGCATTAAAATTTCAATAATTTAGTAAAATTTCATTAGCAGGTTGTTTGAACGGCACCCCGCTACACTTGATGAACAGCAAGAGCGTTGTCAAAAATATTTTCTAGATGGGGCACCGAATTCGCTTGAAGGTTAACTAAATTGCTTTGCGGTACGCCGAATACCAATGCATATGACGAAGCAATGCACTCTGGCGAAACTGAAATCGCAACTACTGAAAATGAATGCATTCTCTTTTAAATTGCTTGCACTGTTTCGGAGCCGTGTGCACTATTACTGAATTTCATGCACTCGGCCTAAGAAGCGGTGCACTATGCCGAACTGTCGAAATGGTTGCACTATTTCTGAACTGTGTGCACTATTTCTATATTTGGCCGTAAAAAGGTGTATGTACATTGTACCAGAGATATAATAAAATTCCTCCTACTGCATTTGATGAATATACTAAATCGCCTCAAAGTTTACGATTAGAATAACAACTTATTAGTTCAGTAGTCTGCAAATTTCGTTGCCTGTTGAGCTAGGGCGGTGATACCCAATGGGCGGTGTTATCCCGAAAAATGTAGACATTTACTGAATGTGGAATAATGAAATTATGAGCGAAACAACAAGAAAACAATGGTTGATATCAATGTAAAACTAATGCGACAATCCAATGAAACTGAGAGACTGGCCATGTGGCCATAAATCGCGTGACTAGACCCTAAAAGGTCAAGGGGGTCGGTGTACGCCCCACTTCCCTTATGCTCACAATGCAGTATGGCTATGCCTTTTATGTATATTTTTGTATGTAATGTGTGCATTGCGTGTTTTATCATATGGCTTCATCAGTAATTGGCCGTTAGCCCGTTGGTGATATTTTAAATGAATGTCAAAAACTCAACTAAACTATGTAGCGGAGGTTGGGGTAATTTGGCCGCTTTTTTAGAAAACGATGTAACTTAAAATTGACGACACATTTCTGCATTTTCTTAAGGCTGGCAGGTATCGCGTTCATTTTACTTTACTGGACAGTGAATTTGAAGTGATAGAGTAATTATTTATATCGTAATTGTGACGTATTACAAAGGTCTGCAAGGCGGCCAAATTGCCCCACTAGCAGGGTTATTTGGCCGGGGGTGTGGGGCAATTTGGCCGGTGTTAGTTTGAGGCCGGGTTATTTTTGTTATAGGCGAGTCAGCTTCACATTCAGCAATAACGTGTGTCCTGCGACGCATTTGACGCATTTCGGAGGTTGACTCAGCGGTCACAGGGGTCGAAAATAGTCAAAATAGCGGCTCTAGATGCGATCACAGTCTTTTACGAACAACTTTTGAAGTAATCAAGCTAGGTCAAAACTAAAAGTAGCATCGTAATTCTCTCGTCAGTCCGCATCGAAACATTTATGTGTTGACCCCGAGAGGTCAAGGTCAAAGGTTGACTTCAGGTCACGCTACCTCAAGTCGCTTGACCTCAAGGTCACGTGATTTCAAGGTCATCATGTATAGCATTCGATGCGCCTTGACGAGCTGAACACAATGAAACCATTTGCGCGGCTGTATCTTTTTTCCGTTATGATTTATTAGCAAGAAAACGTTTGGTTATCTTTGATGACGTCACATGATGCCCTTACAGCTGTCTAATACGAAATAAGGCATCAAAGTTGTCAAAGTTGGTCATAAATTATGTCATTTATGCTAGGGGTAACTGACCATGAGAACTCGGCAGTCCCAGCAAAGCGACCCTGAGCGCAACGGCCAAGCTGCCCCGCTAGTCCCGGCCAAATAACCCCATATTGCTATTTCGAAAATTTTTGTCTATAAAGTCGTCATGGCCGTACGGAACTAAATGAAATTGCTCTTGGGACCGCTGAACACCCCCCAGAATGGCGGTATAATTTCGGAATTCTTTTACAGCCCGAATACTACATGTGTTATACAACTTTTTAAGCGGAAGTAAAAGTTGCCATTTTCTAATGAAATTCACGTTTTAGTTATTTTGAAGAAAACTATGAGGGGGAAAGTTTTGACATTTGTCCTCGAGTTAGTTCTACCCATGACAAATGAAAAGAGACTAGAGTTATTTCATTCTCTTTTATCAGCTATTGTACAATGTACAGGTGGGGGCGGCCAATTTACACCACCGGCCAAATTACCCCAACCTCCCCTACACGCCACACGGACTATACTGGCAAACACCACATTAAGCTAGATGACATATGACATCAACATAAGTGTGAGATGTCTCGAGATGCGCCACGCGCGGTGTTACCCACCTCTCCCTCTCTTTCTTTTTCTCCCTTTTGGGGGTGATTTCCCTCAACTTCCCGGCTCAGCTCGCTGGCTTTAGCTGCTCAGCGCCGCCGATATAAAAACAAAGCGTAACAACCGATCGTTATCAGTCGCCCCGCTGGTGGTCGTGCCGTGAACATTCATTAGAGTCGCTGGTTAAAGTATCAGGATGCAGTCCGTGAAGCTCTTGTGTCTGGTGGCTGCGGCCGTCGTGTGCCTCTTGGCCGTGACCGAGGGTCGGCCGTCCGTCGACGCTGCCGAAATCAGTCGGCTGCGACGCTCGCCCGGCGGGTGCCGCCCCAAGGACAACAGCCGCCGGCTGACTGAGCGATCGTTGTGTCCGTTCACCACAAACACTAGCGTCGTGTTTGCCGAGTACGACATCAAGGTGGAGCACGCCGAGCTCGACCGGGAGTGCGGCAAGGGTTATCCCTGCGGCGAGCACGGCACCGGCCATTGCGAGGAAGTCAGGTCGCTCATCCAGTTCGGCGGTCTCTCACAGAACGTCACCGTGGCGTACGTCTGTGCCAGGCGCAAGGACGCCCAACTGGCGGCCAAGCCTCCTGCATTGTCGCAGTAGGCGTCTGGGTGGGATAGCCAAGGACCAGAGGCCCTCAGAGACCGCCGGAGACCGCCCGGTGGGACTCGAGGTAGGACGGAGGCCAGGAGGAGATGAAGGATTCATCAGCGCAGCTTCGGCGCTGTGCTCCAAACGTCTTATCGTCTAAGACGAGGAAGAGGCTGTTGACAGGCTGAAGCTTTGCACCTAGTCGGGCTGTGAAGTGCATTTGATTGCTGCTAGTGGATACCGCATATCGCTCGGGGCACCTGGACCGGGAAATAAGCGTGCCAGGTGTTTCTACAATGGTCAATTGACCTTGTACATTATTCCACATTTGCTTTGTACGTTTAACAGTGCCACCATATAGATGTGTGCTGTCATGTTATTTGCCAGTGCTTGTGCCGGTAGTGGCTAGCTCAGCAATGTACAAGTACAAATCGGAGCAACATGTTCAATACTGTGATAGGCTGCGATATTCCACCAACGATGTTCTTTGTTTTACAAATATTTATTTCCGTAATGCTTTTTGTAGTGAGGGCATTTTCTAGATCAAAGAGTTTCTGTGATCAGTTTGATATTTGTATTCATCCGCAGTTATTTATGCGCTGCTTTTTATTGTATTTATTTGTATAGGTATATCTTTTCATGATTTGTAGCAACTTTTGTAATAAACGAGGCACATATAATACAGCCGTGTGTTATTTGCGTGCTGAATGAAAACAAATAATTGTGAAGTCATAGATCCCTTTTCCATAGGCACTTTTCACTAACTTACAGGGTGTCCGTAAAGTCCTGACGCTTCTCTTGGACGCCGTCTAACGTGCGCTGTGGTTAGTACTTAGTAGTGGACAAGCGGCCATTTATCCCATGCATGACCCCTCCTTGATCGGTCAGTGGGGGTCTTCGCCGGCGCCTGGTGGCAGCCCAGGAGACATGAACATGGAGAAACGCCTAACCCATGGCTATAGAACTCCACCTAACCGCTGCCACAGCCTGGATCGGGTCCGCCTTCTTTGCTCCGATCACAGCAGGAGACTTGCCAGGATGGGAGGTCTCATAATATGGGAGGTCAGGATTCCCACTAGCCGTCAGCGCGGGACCAGTGACATAACACCTGTAGCGCCACTTGCTGGAGCAGACGGTCGCAGTTCTCGAGCGGGAGAAGTTCCTCTTTTCGAACGGTTACTGTCCATTCACCCCGTGAGGGCGAGATGCAAGGCCCTATATACCAGGTAGGGTCGTCCGGCGATTCTACCTTTTCGTGACGTCAGCTCGTGACGTCATTTGGAGTCAAGTCTCGAAGCCCCGTTCAATCCCCATGTAAATGAGCGATTTTCGAAGCACTGTAGAATGAAGTCTGCACAAGATATATCAAACTTAAGTATCTTATCTGAAAGAGCAGACAATTTTCTGCAAGTTATCTATTACGTGTTTTTCGCTAAATCTTTTGCTTTTTTCACAACAGCGTAAAATGTCCCCCCATGTCTCCGCAGCCTCCCTGCCGCCGGCTGCCGCGCGGTCGCGGTAGTGTAGTGGTTAGCGTGCCCGCGCAGTATTCCAAAGGTCCCGAGTTCGAATCTATGCGGTGCGGAACTTTAATTGCAATTCCAAGCTGAATATACGCACATCCATAATAAATTATTATTCGTATAGCTAAACTGTCACCAAGCTATCCATATAAATTGACTTCACACAAAATATCGGCAAGATTCTATTAAAATATAAATTCAAATATGGCGGCTTGGACTGCCGCGTGTGTTAGGCTCCGCCCATAGCTCCGCCCACATGCGTGACGTCATTCGTGTTAGTGGACACGCAGAGAGATAGGGGACGACATGGGCCGGCGAAATGCTGCACCTTGAGCGACTCCCGGCGTACGTTTTGTCATTCACCAGGTCCGAAGATCATTCAGCCATATCGCGGGCCTGTCCAGGAACACCAGATATGTGCATTGCAACCTCTTCCACGAGCTTAGACGTGTCCGCTGTGGCTTTCAAAACATCCTCGGTCATCTCCTTCATTGCAGACAGTTCGACATCACTCGGCTGCTGCTTCCGCATCAGCGAGCTTACATACGTCGATGCAGTCCACAGCAATCGAAAGAAGCTCTTGACATATCCATGGCGACGAGCTTGGGAAGACTATAGTCTTCCAGAGCTATAGCTCTGTCACATTCGAGCAGCATTTTGGCAATGCCATCAATGTACATCTTCTTCTGATTTTGTCCACGACGAATACCAATTGTCAATCCTTTACATATAGACACGATTGCATAATAGGCATTGGGCGGCATTGACCTCGTCATCAACGAAATTGTCACTGATACTAGCTTAGCAATCACATCCAGAGGTATACACTGTCAATCTTGCAAAGCATGTTGCAGAGTAACTCATTGATGGCAGGGGCGGCGCTGACCTTTTGAAAGTAGGTAGGCACTTGGTAAAAAAGATATTGTGTCTTTAAAAAATGAACACGCAATGATGACGTCACCTGTGGCAGCTAACACTTAACCCGCGCCCCGTTGGGGTCTGCCGAGCAACGCGCCCCGTTGGGGGGGACATTTTGCCCCCCCACCCCTAAGATCACGAGAACCACGCAACCTAGCGACAAGCGGCAAACGGCGTTGGATAGCCCCAACGGAGAACTACCTAGTGACCCACTTGCATTGACCTCGGTCCAACCGATGACGTCACAGGTCAGGTCAAAGGTCGAATTTTCACCGTTTACAGGCATTTCAAGAAATGCGTTGTAAAATCGAGTAAAATGCATTTCATTGAAAGTCATCGATGGGGAAATGTTCGTCAAACACATATTTTGCTATTTGTGGTCACTAATACCAGGTCAGGTTACAGAGGTCAGGTCACTGAGGGTCACAATATAATAATGTCATGTGACGCATATTTTATGGTCCATTTTATATGCCAAATGCGATTGTGTGGGACAGGCAGCCCTTGGGGTCAGTTGAGATAATGTTTTGGTGAAGGTCAGGTCAAGGTCAGGTCAAGGTCAGGTCAAATTAGGTCAAATTTCAAAGTTGATATTTTTGCATAAAATGGGTATCGATTCGATGCAGCTCGTCACGAGGAGTTCAATGGTGGTCGCCCCCCCCCCCCGTTGTGCCGTCGAAGGACGCAAAATACGGCCTGTGCCGGCGAGGGTAAGTACCATAGGAGCACGAAGACTAGAGCAGTCTTATGTGACACCTAGCCAGTTGCGTTATGAAAAAGGGCTTGGCCGGGCGAGAGTAGGACTGTTTCATGATATATGCACAAATGTGCAAGTTACCTATACATACATTTATAAAGGTAACAGCATTGCAATGTCAGCATTGCAAAGTCTGTCATTGAATCGTCACTAAGCTATTCTCATTGCGTCAATTACTGCACGGATGCGTTGGTTCCGTTTTTTCCCGCCGATAGTAAAGGCTCAAGCCGAGCCCGATCTGCGGCCGTCATCCAGTATGACGTAGGCTGATCGGATTTCCTGCAGGATAGCGCCGCAGCCTCTATACGGGCGATTGGCACACTCGGGCGCTGACGGCGCGCGCTGGATTCCCAGCTGAGAGCGGCTGAGCCGTCGCCGGCGGGCCGGTCTGCCAGCGGGCGATCGCCGCGGGCCGCCAGGGGTTTTCTTAGCTCATGGGGAGATGCTGCTTGACGGACGGAACGATACGGGACGGAACCTGCCTTACTGCCGTTCGCACGGAGCGTATTAGGACTTCCCAGAACTCACTTCCGTTTGCTCTTTGGCAACGAATCCCACATGATCGTAAGACGCTATCGCACACTGCACCTTTGGCTTTACCCGCATGCGTTAAGCAGGTGTCGGACACACAACGTCTCGGCTATGGTCTTGGACTCTACCTACACCACTTACCTACACTTGCAGCTTTTGGTACCAGCAAACCAAACGGTATTTACGGCAGCGTACCGATCGGGCCTACGAATGAGATCGCTGGTCGATCATAATCTATCATAGCCTTTGTAATAATTTTTTGCCACAAGGCGTGAAATTGATGCCCGGAGGGATCCTAAAAGTTTGGTAACGACATATGCAACGCTTTAGGAGATATCGATAGAAAATGGGAGGCTATTTTGCGGCACATTCCTATTCACAATGCACTTGGTAACAAAAGACATGACTAACTTTTGCTGTGCTAAGTGAACCGTGAACGTATGGGGATGAAACATTCATTCACCACTAGTGCCACGTACCCTCCCACACATTCGTACACAGTACGCATCCACATAGCACACACCTGACAAACTAACACTTGGGCTGGCGTGCGCTCCATACGGGAATGTAGCCTCTCCTCTCTGTGGCCGCCAGCCGCGGTGCCTGGTTTAGCTCTCTCACAGCATGCAGCGGCAGATTGTAATCGGCCGCGGCACGGCCTGTCTAACCGTTGTGACAAACAGGCATGTTCCTGCCTGTGGTGGTTTCAATGTTTTGAACGTTTCGATGTACCAAGGAAGCGGGTTATCCTGATGTGACGATTTTGTTCAATTCAGAGACAATCTGGTAATGGACTAGATTCCGGGTGTTCAGTTGTGGGTTTTGGCTGTCATTATCAGCGATGTGATCGAGTTTTCACCGATTTCGTAATGACTCGGTCACAGAGAAGTTCAGGACTGACTGCAGCTGTTTCATGTTCGTCTACTTCACGTTGCCATACACAGAAATACAATAACGAATAATTGAAATGATCACATTTTCTAACACCGTCCAATCTTATAAAATGCCGTACTATTCTATTTACGGCATTTTGTAACATTCACAGTGATACCAGTGCTGACAAAGGTTTATCTGAGTCAACGAAATGATTCTTTAGACCGTCAAATTACGACTGAAAACCATTTTGCATTTGATAGTCGTTTTCTGCAGCTGAACTTCACCGGGCTCAGTCTTATAAAAGCATCATGGCTCTTATAAACGCTATAAACGGCTCAATCTGATTAAAATCGTGTCCAAAACATAGTTAACCCAAACAACCCCTTCGCATTTGTTGGTTTTTAATCTGATGCTTATAAAAACTGACATGTTTGTTGCCAAAAACATGGCGAACACGAACAACACAACAACGATCATTCAGGATATAAAACATCTTTGGGAAAACGCTTTTCTTACAATACGAACATCTAATTTTGACACCTCTCACCGACGCATCTCATCGTTTGAGCTTCAAACCGGGTCTCGATCATCACCTGACTCAGTTAATGATATGATTCACATTTCAAAAGTACTTAAAGACGAAAATAAATGACGAGAATGATTCCTGCAGAGCTGAACTGAGTCACACAACACTAAAGAATGTCACCAAAGAATGTCACCAACAATGTACGTATCCACTGGGGAGGCTCGTCAGCTGAAGGACAAGTTTTGGCTAAACACCTTGCTCTCCGCCTCCGGACCTCGGTCAACGCTGTATCTTCACGTAAGAAATTCTTAACGAACTGTGTCTATCATTCTCTGCCAAGTAGGGCTCAATAGAGATGAGCCCGGCTCATAGGGTGATGAATAATCGCCCAAAGTGAGGGTCATCCGCTCATTTGTTTTCATGCCCTGCTAATAGCAGGAATGACAGGCTGCCATTAGCCCGTTTACATAGGGATTGGTGCAAGCTTATAGCTCCACAGTCCACCCGTTATGTTGCAAAAAAATGTCAATGGTGCTTTACGATTTGCAAAATTACCCCATCTCAATATACCATGATCACTGCATCGAAATTATCGCAAAATAAATGAGATAGAGCCTCTTCACAAATGCTATGCTAAACGTGGACTGATAATCGGCTCTTCAACGGGGCATCACCCGCCTGCCCTCCCTCACATGTGATGAGGACGATAATGGCCCTCATATGCACCAAAAAATCATCATGCAGCACAAAACAAGTGTTAAGTCATTGCTGAAATTAAGTAGATTTCACAAACAATGACAAAGCACCAGGATAACGTGCATCTATCCATGCTGATGTGGTGCACAAAGTGTTAGATGAAGCACCTCCTCTGAGGAGAATCGACTGCAGGTGGTAAATATATTTGGCATCATTTGCTTTGCCATGTCACGAGTTGACTGGTGTGTCATTCGAGTATGTCATATGACCAGTACAGAAGTTATTGAAGTTAAGCCGAGTACCTACACTTTTTAATGGGACGCATCGTACATTAGGTCTACAAAATAAGTCCTCTCCCGTGGCTCAATCTTATAAAATGCCGTATACTATTCTATTTACGGCATTTTGTAACATTGACAGTGATAGCAGTGCCGACAAACGGTAATCCGAGTCTACAAAATGATTCTTCGGACTGTCAACATACGATGGACTGAAATGCGTGAAAACCATCTTGCATTTAATAGCCGTGTTCTGCACCTTAACTTCAGCCAGTGCTGCCATATCCATTCCACGGCGTTTATGAGATTGAGCCATGCGGGCAGGTGGCCCCTGAGTAGCGCTCAGGCGCTAACTGCCCTCTGGTGACCCGCTTACGGCGGGGACTTATTATGTACAACCGTATCGATGGAGCTGACCAAGAACACTGTGTATAACATGTGTTTTAACTCGCGCCCCACTGGGGTCTGTGTATAACACGCCCTACTGGGGGGGGGGGGGGGCTATTCATAGCCCCCCCCTCCTAACTCCGAAACTACTAGGCCGATCGTCAAAATTCAAACGGCGTCTGATAGCCCCGGAAAAACTGTCGAGCGAAACCTGATTTCATTGACCTCGAGGTCACCGATGACGTCACAGGTCAGGTCAAAGTAAAAATTATTAGCACTTTGGCTTGTTCACATTTTGGGCTCTGGCCGCCGTCTTACAAGTCAGATCAGGCTCATTTTTGGATTTCCGCACTCGTGAACAGATGCTCTAGATACCTTGAGGGTTACAAACTTGTACTTTGATTTTCAGGTCAGGGTCAGGTCATCACAGGTCACGAAAATATTATATCATGCATCGGTCACGTGACACATGTTTTATGGTCCATTTAGGCCATAGATTTCGAATTTGATGTCGTCTATGTCATTCGAGGTCATTTTGAGTCGAATTTAGCTTAGGTCAGGTCACTTTCAGGTCAAAAAAGGTCAAATTTTGAAGTTGAAATTTTTCAACAAAAAAGGTGTCTATTGGATGCAGTTTGAGCTCAGGAACACGATGGTGCCATTTATATTGGTGTACGATGCCAAATACGTACTGACAAATTGATTTGAAAAATTAATAATTGTGAATTTTTTGCAATAATGCGTATAACTTGGCCATTTTTGAAGATATTTAGCTAAAACTTGCTAGAGTTAGTCATAATCATGCTTTCTGTCACATATATTCCGGTTTTTTCGAAAAGTCAAAAACTTTTTGAAAAAAATATAAAAATATAAATTTTGAATATTATTATAAAAATTTTCAAAATTTTCAAAATTTTGAAAATCCGAGATAGCAGTTTGATAGCGCGGTCAATTCTGAGTTCTTTCATGCAAAGAAATTGGATCTAGCTTAAAAACTGAGCTCTTGGGAGCGATTGCCGTGGTTCAATGTTTTGCGTCGAAATCGGACGAACATGACGTCACTCTGACGTCATTTCCGGCCGACCTATGGTAGCTACGAAGTTCAAATTTTGACACAAGGTGTCAAATTGATGCAGCCGAAGGTACTGAAAGTTTGGCGTCGATCCGTCAAGCGGTTTGGAAGTTATTGCAGAAAAACGGGAGGGGGGGGGGGCTATAAATAGCCCCCCCCCCAGTGGGGCGCGGGTTAACATGTTTCCCTTGACCTGACCTTGACCTGATTCGTGACCTAGACAAAAATGTGTTCCAGTTTGTTTTGTTGAGAGCTTTCGGTTGGCGTTTTCCTGTCCTTCCGCGACCATCCATTCGGAAGTTACAAAGGGGGTGGAAGCTGCCCTGCCCTTCCCTACCGAGGGAAGCGTACGCGTAGGATAAAGGATAGTTGGATCAACATAGGCGGTTGTCACTGAGTCAGGAGTCGCTTTACGCGGTACTACCCGGAACAGTACCGAGACCCTTGCCCTGTTCTTACTCACTGGGATTCACTCGCTTTCCTATGTTAATGGGAGCTCAAGCTCTCTAGCTTCGAACGCCCATGCAGGACGCCCGTGGCCGTCCTCTGGACCAGTCACGACTCTTGGGTCGCCGACCCGCTGTCGGGTACAGAGTCGAACCCATCGGGTGGAGTCGCGCGCCGTCGCGAGGGAGTCGATGGTGTAACATTTTTGGCTGTGGTCAATTTGTTTACGCCAGTTTACACCACACCTCTCCGCCTAATGTATTTGAACAGGCTAGGCATGCAGTAAAAATAGTTCCAGCAAGTACGGGCATATGCTACGATTACTTAACCGCGCCCCGCGGGGGGCATAATCTGCCCCCTCCTGTTTTTCGCCAATAACTTCTAAACGCGTTACGACAGCAATGTTAAACTTTAAGTATCTTATCAAACATCAATATGACACATTCCCTGAAAATTTGAGCGAATTCCGTCCGAAAAGTTTTGAGAAAATGACGTTTTAGTGACGTCATGTTCGCCATTTTCGCCTAAAAACGGCAAAATTTCAAATGCCGCTAACATCTTCATTTTTGAACGAATCAAGACGTAACAAAAAAAATACATGTGATTTTACCTAATCTATCAAATGCCTATCTCGTTTTTTCAATGTTGGATTTTGGCCCAAATTTATTAAAAAAACTGACTTTTTTGGGAAATGATTATAAAATCCAAAATTTTTGGTTTATAGAAAAAAGCGGATCATATGTCAAAGCAGTGGCGCATGTGCACCTACATACCAATTTTTAGAAGAATCAGTTCAAAAATGTGGGAGTTATTCTGAATTTTATGACGTCATGACAAACAAATTTCTTGAAAAATGATTTTTTTGGAAGTTCTAGACCTCGTACGGAAACAACAATGGCACCATTCGATTCGCCGTGAAAAACGGCATCAGATAGACACCTTTTTTGACCTTAACAACCAACTTCAAAATTTGACCTCACTTGACCTGACCTTGACCTGACCTCGACCTGAAATTAATCCAGATGTGGTCCATATCACCTATTGGGTGTGCCTTTTGAATTATATGAATAAAATGACCAATAAAACATGTATCGCACATACCCTTTTATATATTTTGTTTTTGGTGACCTGACCTGACCTGACCTGACCTTTACCTTGACCTTTGAATGATATCGTATGCAACGAATATTGTCTTGGTAGCCTAAGAACACGTTTTGGGCAATCAGTATCAGTCCATTCTTCGGCAACTACGGTGCAAGGCCGATACTGTAGAAACTTGCAATTTGTATCCTTGACCTGACCTTGACCTGACCTCTGACCTACTTGAGCAAAAAATGGGCTGTTAGGATCCGCCTTGTTGAGAGCTTTCGATTGCCGTTTTCCCCGTCTTTCTACGACCATCGGTTCGGAAGTTAGACAGGGGGGACAGAATCTGCCTCCCCCCCCCCCCCTCCAGCAGGGCGCGTATGGCTGAATAGCCCAGCGGGGCGCGGGTTAACCCTCGCCCTGGCAGGGGGAGGGGGTCGATGCGACCCCCTCTCTAAGGTTTTTCGAAGATACCATAAAAACGGGGAAATCTTTTTACCTGTGACCTGAAAATTTCAGGTCCCGGTGACCTTGGGTCAGGTCACCAGGTCAGAAAAACCGGTACAAGGTCATGGTCAAATTTCAATTTTTTTTTACCTGTCCAACTCACAGTTTTGGAATGATTTCCTTCAAGCTTTCAGGATGTGCTAAATTAATCGAGTTCTTTAACATATAGTTTTTTTTTAATAAATTTAGTCCGAATGGCTGAATGGGTGGATTTGAGAAATCAGAGCCCGCACTAAGCATAGCTTGTTGTGCTGACCCTGACCCCACCACCCGATCGCGCAATTCCAGTTGTATAGCAGAATTTTGTCCGAACGTTTAACGTGCCCTCACGACTGGACACGGTCCCCTCCGCTCACTCACGTTACCTGGCTTCTGTGCGGCCCCTGCCACAGACACGCACGCCATTACACGTAGGAGCTAAATGTGGCCGCCCGCACCGGGGCTTGAACCGGGCTCTCACTTCCGGCTAAGCGTCGAATTCCGGCGCTTTTATCCACTCGGCCACGGAGAGGACCGAGTGGATAGTAGTTCGGGTTTTTTATGTCATCAGGTCAGTTAGAGGTCATTACGTCGTAATGTTAAGCCTATGGGAAAACTTCTTGGGGGTAAGCTATGGTATTTCTGAGCATGATTGATAATGTAAATAGAGTGAGTAACCTTATGCTCATGTTATATGTTGCAAATTGATATAAATAAAACTAAATGGATATATTTCGATATTGCACCGTCATCAGAATAGGAACTTTTCTGTAATTCTTATTCTGATGACGGTGCAATATCGAAATATGTCAATTTAGTTTTAATGATATCAATTTGCAACATACAACATGAGCATAAGGTTATTCACTCTATTTACCTATGGGGAAATACTAAATTCGGAAAATACTGGAGATATACGCTTCGTTCTATCACTTTTGTGCTTTGAAACCACAGTACTTAACAGCAGGTCACTTTTTGCTCTTCTTTGTTTGGTGTACTTATCCATGGGTCAGGTCAAATGAGGTCAACTGAGGTCAAATGACGTTTTTGCCAATAACTTGGCACATAATAACGCTAGGGCTGTAAAAAATGGTGTCATTGTGTTTCTGGTTATCAGTTGAATCGAATGATATGCGATATGATGCAATTTGGTTAACTTGAACTTAACTAACGAAAGTTAACTTAATAATTAAGAAAAAACTTTGAGTACACTTAAGCAAGCTAAAAAGTATATTATTCGACGCGCCTTGACGTGCTGAGTTCACTGGAGCCTTTCTTTTTGCTCTATCGTAATTAGATCAAACGTTATAGGCGAAAAACTTTTGACCTGTTTTTAGCGAAATTTTTACATTTATACCCCCCAAACCCACCTAAATAGTGACCTAGAGTAACCAAATTTGCACAGGGGCGAGAAATCCACGGGGCCCACCTACCACCCAAAATTGGTGTTTCTAGGTGCCATAGGAGCCAATCGTGAAATTATGAAAAATGCCCTGCCAGGGCAAGGGTTAACCCTCGCCGGACCTATTGGCTTTCTACATACGCGCCGGCCGAGGGGGGCGGGTACGACCCCCTTCGCCGTTTCTCCCCTGGTGGAGCTAGCGCATCGCGGAAAAAACGAGCGTGTGCGCCGTTACGAGACGCAGACATTGATACCCAATTTTAAGGTCCTAGGTCAACCTCTGACCTCACCTGGCCTCTGAGGCCAGGTCAAGTGCCCCACGGTACGGTTCAGTTTTTGGTGAATACCTTCGCAAAAACGGCCGCAGAGACGCGATTTTGGCAGTATCGTGTTCGCCTCGCCTAGGCGCGTCGAATGATCTACTTTTTGTTTGGGTCAGCTCAACTTAGGGTGTTGACCTCAGATAAGTATGACACTTCTACTCACAGGTCATCTCCACAAAATTTTTGAGGTTACTCTTGCTAAGTTTCGGGTAGAAGCTAACGAGTCCACCATCCAAAAGCCACGTCATGCAGATTCCTCAGATTTTGACCTTTGACATAGTTAGTATTGACCTGAAAGCTGACCTAAATCTTGAAATATTTAGAAGTTTTGGACAGATCTGACAGCTTTGAAGCTCCAACTCCAGAGCTCAATATGACCATTGGTATCGAGACAGAAGGAGGGCGACTCCTCCCCTTGCGGTTGCGGGTACAGAAATAGCACAGGCCGGTGCCGATCAATTCGCACGCCGCGCCGTCGAGAAAAGGTCGGATAGAGTCATCGCGGCCCGGAATAGCCGCGCGCCGACCAGAAAAGGTCGGGTAGAGTCATCGCGGCCCGGAATAGTGGCGCGCCGTCGGGCTGGAGTCGCGTGCCGCCCACCGGGGTGAAGTCCCGCGCCACCAGACAGACGTAACCGGCCGGATCTGACTCACTCCGCGCTCACCCCGCTCCTAACTGTGCCACAGGCGAGACGGATCCGAGAGCCGCTCACTGAAAACTCACTTCAGCTCAGTGGCGGATCCAAGGGGGGGGGGGGGGGCAAAATGGGCATTTGCCCCTCCCAAACGGCATAATTTTAACCCTCGCCCATGTTGGTGCAACCCCCCCCCCCTGAGGTTTTTCTTAGCTACACGCCGAACCGTTTCAGATAGCCTGCTCAAATTTTCAGTACCCTTTGGGGCATCCTTTGCGCAACTTTTGGTAAAAAAAAAATTGTCAAGGTCATGTCAGGTCACGGAGTTATGACGTCATAAAGGGAACAACCTCCGGCCAGATTTACGCTAAATTGAAGATTGCTTCACATTGGTATAAATGCCGACTGACCTGACACACTGATGGATTGTTTTAGAATCATAACTGGCTGATTTGACACTGGCACAATGTCCGTTGACCTTTTCAAGGTTACTAAAGGTCAAGGTCAGGTCAGTGACCTCGGTTGGCCTATAATGACTTCTTGCACTTGTATGCCTTTTCGGGGTATTTTGATGCCCTGAATTCGAATTTGCTATCCATTTCAGGCATCGTCGGTTGTTTCTTGTAGTTCATTTTGGGTCAGGGTCAGGTCAGTGACGTCACACGCCTGACGTGACCCAATGCACAAATGACCTTGCAGACTTCCGATGCTCCCATCGCCTCATTTTTAGAGTTATGACATCGAAATACACACCAAACGATAGAGAATTGATCAAGGATCACGATAGTGAAGGTTTCAAGTCGATATCTCTTACCGTTTTGCCGCAATCGGCGCGGAAATCTGAAAAAAAGTTAGATTTTTCCGAAAATTTGACCTTTGACCGATCATAAGTAGATCAAATGTTGACCTAGGACCAAAAAATATACCACCAATCGCGAGATCTCGTTGAGAGCAATCCGTTGGTCTTTTCCGCTAAGCTCTACAACGCTTCGTTTTCAAACGCCAGGGGGGGTCGCACCAACCCCCCCCCCCCTGCATGGGCGAAGGTGGCAAAACACCGTTTACGGGCGAGGGTTAACATTACGCCTATCGACGAGGCATGGAAAGAATCGATAAATTGTTATGGTTTGCTCCCCCCCCAAACTCTGAGCTGGATCCGCCACTGCTTCAGCTCGGCTCCTATATAATGCAAACCTTACTAAAGCTTCCCTTGACCAGGGATCGGTTCCTATAGAAAGATTTGCTGGCTTTTTTCAAAGATCATTTTTCAAAAAATTGTTTGTCGTGACGTCATAAAATTTTGAATAACTTCCACATTTTTGAACCGATTCTTCTGAAAATTGGTATGTAGGTGCACATATACCACTTCTCTGACATGTATTCCGGTTTTTCGATGCACGCAAAATTTTGGGTTTTATAAATATTTTCCCAAAAAGTCAGCTTTTTTTAGAAAAAAATGGGCCAAAATCAAAAATTTCAAAAAACCGAGATAGCCATTTGATAGACAAAGTAAAATCACGTATAACCTTTTTTGTTACGTCTTGATTCCCCTAAAAATGAAGATGTTAGCGGCGTTTGAAATTTTGCCGTTTTTGAGGCGAAAATGGCGAACATGACGTCACTAAAACGTCCTTTTCTAAAAAAAAAATCCGAAGGATTTCGCTCAAATTTTCAGGGAACGTGTCAAATTGATGTAAGAAAAGGTACTGAAAGTTTGGTGGCGCTGCGCGCCGCCGTTTTTGAGATATTGCAAAAATTCGCGAGGGGAGGGTAAAATTTACCCCCAGCCCCGCGCGGGTTAATGGCGCCTCCTATTTGTCCAAGGGGCCTTCTATTCGTCTAGGGGGCCTCCTATTTGTCCAGGAGGCCTCCAGTTTGACCAGAAGGTCCCCTATTTATCCAGGGGGCTTCTATTTTCCAGGGGGCTTCCTCTTTATCCAGGGGGCCTCCTACGTGTTCAGGGGCCTCCTATTTGTCCAGGGGCCTCTGATTTATCCAGGGGTCTTCTATTCGACCAGGGGTCTCATATTTGTGCAGGGGTCTCCTACTTTTCCAGGTTTCCAGGGGCCTCCTTTTTGAAGGGCCTCCTTTTTATTAAGGGAGCCTTTTATTTGTCCAGGGGCTTCCTATTCGTACAGAGGGCTTCTAGCTCCTACTTGTCCATAGGGCCTCCTAATTGTTCAAGATGCCCCTATATGTACAGGGGGCCTCCTATTTGTCCAGGGGGCCTCCTATATGCCCAAGGGGCCTGCTATTTTTCTAGGGGGCCTCCTATTTACCCAAGAGGCCTCCTATATATCCAGCGGGCCTCCTACTTGTTCAGGGGGCCTCTTATTTGTCCAGGGGGCCTCCTATTAGTTAAAGTACTCTTATTTTCCAAGCGGCCTCCTATTTATCCAGAGGGCTCCTATTCCTATTTTAGGGGGCCTCCTCTTTATCCAGGGGGCCTCCTTCTTGTTCAGGGGGCCTCCTATTTATCCAGGGGCCTCCTATTTGTCCAGGGGCTCCTAATTGTCCAGGGGCCTCCTTTTGTGAAAGTGGCCTCCTGTTTTTCTAGGTCCAGGGCCTCCTATTTTTCCAGGGGGCCTCCTATTTTTTCCAGGGGCCTCCTATTTGTACAGAAGGCCTCCTACTTGTCCATGGGGCCTCCTATTTGTTCAAGGGGCTTCTTATTTATACAGAGGGCCTCCTATTTGTCCATGGGGCCTCCTATTTGTCTAGGGTCCTCTTATTTGTCTCGGGCCTCCTATTTGTCCGGGAGGCCTCTTGCTTGTCCAGAGAGCCTCCTATTTCTCCAGGGGGCCTCCTACTTGTTCAGAGGGCCTCCTACTTGTTCAGGGGCCTCCTATTTGTCCAGGGGGCCTCCGATTTGTCCAAGGGGCCTCCTATTTATAGAGAACCTTCTAGAGAACCTTCTATATGAACATCGGACCTCCGTTTGTAAAGTACCTGGTGCGTCTCGGGGGCCTCCACTATTGGGGTCCCAAAATGACAATTGGGGTCCCAAATGTTCGCTTTGGGGTCCCACATGGGACCTCAAAAGTATACAAAGTTACACCCATGTAACAGTTGTCGACGCGAGCTCAGAAGCGAAGGAGTGCGTATGTGAGCTCAGTCAGGATGACAGAATTTTGGAACAAAAATGCCCACCATCGCCGAAGCCTTTTTTGTCACTAGGTATAGCATCCTATCCCCAACCATCTGTCGTCGGCCGGGCGTCTTCTTACCGTTCAGGATACGAACGGTATCTACTGAGTCGGGTGTAGACGGCTAGCAACAGTGAACTAGAATGGTGTGTGACGAGCGGACGGTATGACACATCCACCAATGCCATCCATCGATCTTGGCTAGGGCGACTGCAGTTTCCTTTCAGGTGGGCGCCAGTGACTCTTGAGGGGCGTCAGCGACGTCGGATGGGGCGACTGTGATCTTCAGAAGGGCGCCGGCCGCCGGGTGCTCTATGTAGACGGGCGCCATCGATCTTGAATGGGGTCACTGTTGCCTTCAGCAGGACGCCGGACGCTCCGGAGGGGCGCCATTGAGCTTGGATGGGGTGGCTGTAGTCTCAAGGGGGCGCCAGTGGCGCTTGAGGGTTCCATCGATCTCGGATTGGGCGACTATGATCTTCAAAAGGGCGTCGGGTGCTCTAGAGGGGCGCCATCGACCTCGGATGGGGCGACTGTGATCTTCAAAAGGGCGCATGTGCTCTAGAGGGGCGCCAGTGGTTTCAGAGGGGCACCATTGATCTTGGATGGGACGACTGTAGTTTCCTTACAGGTGGGCGCTATTGACCCTTGAGGGCGCCAGCGACTTCGGATGGGGCGACTGTGATCTTCAGAAGGGCGCCAGGTGCTCTAGAGGGGCGCCATCGATCTTGGGTGGGGCGACTGTAGTCTCCGTTCAGGTAGGCGCCAGTGGCTCTGAGGGGCGCAAGCGACTTCGGATGGGGCGACTGTGATCTTCAGAAGGGCGCCAGGTGCTCCAGAGGGGCGCCATCGATCTTGGATGGGGTCACAGTTGTCTTCAGCAGGACACCTGATGCTCCGGAGGATCGCCATTTGACTTGGATGGGGCGAGGGAAGTCTCAAGCTGGGCGACTGCAATCTCAAGCGGGCGCCAGTGGCTCTTAATGGGCGCCATCGATCTCAGTTTGGGGCGACTGTAATATTTCAGAAAGGTGCGGGTGCTCTGGAAAGGCGCCAGTGGTTTCAGAGGGGCGCCATCGATCTTTGATGAGGCGAATGTAATCTCCTTGAGGTGGGCGCCAGTGGCTCTTGAGGGGCGCCAGCGACTACGGCTGGGGCGAATGTGATCTTCAGAAGGGCGCCAGATTCCCCACAGGGGCGCCATCGATCTCGGATGGGGCGACTGTGATTTTCAGAAGGGCGCGGAGGCTCTAGAGGGGCGCCATCGACCTTGGATGGGGCGACTGTAGTTTTCATTCAAGTGGGAGCCGGTGGCTCCTGATGGGCTCCATCGAATCATCGATCTTGGGGACTCGGAATATTCTGGTCTTCGGAGGGGAGCCTTTAAGCGTTGGGGGGGGCTCAAGTCTTCATTAGGGGGGCAGGCCCCCCCAAAGAGATATAAATTTCCACCCCTGTTTACAACGCATTTCTTGAAATGCCTGTAAACGGTGAAAATTCGACCTTTGACCTGACCTGGAACGTCATAGGTTAAACCGAGGTCAATGCAATTTGGTCACAAGGTAGTTCCCCGTTGGGGCTATCCAACGCCGTTTGCCGCTTGTCGCGTATGTGTATTTAACTGTGTATTTATCATATCTTCATTATCGAATAATTATGCAACAAAAAATGAAACATTTTCTGTTCCTGGAAAGCGACCGAATTTTTCTTATTCATTGGGTCCTATTATAACCGAAATGGGCATTAGTTTTGATCTGAAAATGCTTTTCCGGTTTTCAGAGACGATTTTCGATTTTTGGCCCCGAAATTCGGTTTTTGGCCCACCGTGTCCGATGTAATTAAGTAATCGACTCGCGGTAACTTTCATCGCCTTTCCTATGCCACAAGCTTTCGAATGATATCTGGTTTTGCATATTTGCGTGCAAAAATAACGTCATAAATGAAAATCTATGTTAACCCTCGCATGTGTGCGGCGTTTGCCAGCTTCTAATGTGTAGGGGGGGGGTCGGTTGGACCCCCCCTTGCCGTTTGGCCCCTGATCGAGCTAGAGCTTCGCGGAAAAAACGAGCGTGTTGCCCGTGACGAGAGGAAGCCGATGATACCCAATTTTAAGGTCCTAGGTCATTGGTTGACCCTCCAGGTCAGGTCAATGACCCAAAGTCGGGAAAATCGGGACCTGTTAGAAAGTCGTAAAGTGTGGCTGCTAAGGGGTTTTTCGGGGTGCTGATCACGAATATCGTGTTAGTTTTGATCACAGATGATGTCTTGAAGCATTTAGACTAGGTCGGGTCAGGTCAGGTCAGGTCAACCAGTAGGCGTCGTGACGGGTATTCGTAGTACGTGTCAACCGCCTCTGACAGCTTCGTAACATGTTACGAAGTCACCAAAACTACTTCGTAAATGTTCAAATGGTTGCTAAATTCGAATTCAGCTCCAAAAACTAGCCTAGAAACATGTAAAACTCGAAAAAGTGAACCGAGGTCACCCGAGGTCACTAAAGGTCAATGACCTGACCTGACCTTCAGGTGACCTTGACACACACGGGAGTAACATCAAATCACATGTTTGAACGTTTGAAACCACGAAAAGCTTGCAAACACGCGGCTAGTGCGAGCCGACATACGCGAAATCGCGATTCCGGCCAAACATGGTCTCGTAAAAGAGGTCACAGGTCAAAGGTCATTTGGGTCAGGGTCATGAAATTTTCAGGGTAGGTGTAAAATTGATCAATACGAGGGTACTGAAAGTTTCGTCGCGATCGGCCGCTTTTTACGCGAGTTATTCGCGAAAAACCATGGGGGGGGTCTATCCAACCCCCCCCCCCTACACATGCGAGGGTTAAAGTAAGAAAATGTTGAAATTTTGTAAAAATTTGACATTTTTTTCTATTTCATTTCAAAATAGAGGAAAAACTATAGGCCCTATCCAAATTCTGAGCCCAGTTCCTTGAAGAGCATTCAATTTCCGTTCGGAAGGTACCTTTTTAGTGCATTTTATCGGATTCCTGTGTCGTCCAGATTGAGTTAACCTAAACACATATCCTAAGTCATATCACATAGCATTAACCTGATAACGTATGTTAACGCCATAGGATCAACGAGGGGTCAACTGAGGTCATGTTGTTGACCCCTTGTGACCTCGGGTCACACGCAGGAACTTACTTTTGAGCAGTCCTGTCGCTCAGAATCTTGATCTGTATCTCCATTTGTTAGAATGATTCTTCATGCACTGAACACATATTGTCATGGAAATGGCTGGGGGCCCGTTTTTCAAGTGACTGAATCTGGACGCCACAGTAAACCGATAAAATGCACTAAAATAGTACCTTCCGAACGGAAATTGAATGCTCTTCAAGGAACTGGGCTCAGAATTTGGATAGGGCCTTTAGTTTTTTCTCTATTTTGAAATGAAATCGAAAAAATGTCAAATTTTTACAAAATTTCAATATTTTTTTACTTTAACATAGATTTATGACGTTATTTTTACACGCAAATATGCAAAACCGGATATCATTCGAAAGCTTGTGGCATAGGAAGGGCGATGAAAGTTACCGCGAGTCAATTACTCAATTGCACCGGACACAGTGCACTGTGGGGATTTTTCCGATCTAGCACGTATTTATTCGTAGAGGGCAAACCATAGGTAGAATTGTAGCCAGATTGTGCACAGATGTTGGCTGGTGTGTCCTGGTCAGAATTTTACCTGTAAATGTGCATAATCAACATAGTATAGGGGGTTCAATTGGACCCCCGCTCAGCCGTTTGGCCCCTGATCAAGCTAGAGCTTCGCGGAAAAGTCAAGCGTGCTGCCTATGACGAAATTAGGCCGAATATATCCAATTTCAAAGTCCAAGGTCATAAGCTGACTTTCCAAGTCAGTTTAATGACCCAACTAAAGTTGGAAAATCGATACCTCTTGAAACTTCGCAAAGTTAGGGTGTTACGGGGTATTTTGGGGTGCTGATCACGAATTTCATGTTAGTTTTGATCACAGTCGATGTCTTTATGCATTTAGGCCAGGTCGGGTCAGGTCAGGTTAGATCAATTAGTAGGTGTCCTGCCGGCCATCCATAGAAGTGTCACCTACTACTGATAGCTTCGTAACATGGAACGAAGGCACTAGAACTACTTCGTAAATATTCAAATGGCTGCTAAAATCGAAATCAGCACCAAAAACTACCCTAGAAACAAGTAAAACTCGAAAAAGTGAACCAAGGTCATCAAAAGGTCAATGACCTTGACTTGACCTTCACGTGACCTTGACACCCACCATTATGCATGGCACCAACATCATTTCACATATTCGAACGTTTAAAACCACAAAAAGACTGGAAACCGCGGATAATGTGAGCTGGCATACGCCGAATCGCGATTCCGGCCAAACATGGTCTCGAGAAATATGCCACAGGTCAAAGGTCAGTTGGGTCAGAGTCATGAAATTTTTAGGTTAGATGTAGAATTGATGATCTCGAGGGTACCGAAAGTTTCGGCGCGATCGGCCGCTTTTTGCGCGAGTAATTTGCGGAAAACCATTGGGTTTTATCCGACCCCTTCCCCCTCCCCCTCCCCACAAGTGCGATGATTAATAAGGTTACGGTATGTATAATTTACGCTTGTCATCCTATTCCTAATGAATGTGTCTCAGAAAATATGCATCATATAAATCACGAAGTAAAATTATTCGCCTATGTCCGGAACATACCTATATCGTGCTGTTTGCCCTAGCGCTCCTCGAGTAGGGTGTTAAGATACTCTAATGTGAATATTCCGTGTTCAGGCCAGTTTCGGCAGCCAAACTAGGCGTTGTCTTGTGCAGAAGAAAGTGGCGAATTCGATAGGATATATTTCGGAGTGGAAAAGTGTGGAGAACATTGTTGATTTCCTACATTTATTTAGAATACCATTCCTTCAATATGGTGTCTGTAAGGTTTTTTTTTTGTAAAGGGCATTTTTGTGACCTTAGTAAGGTCACAAATTATACAATCAAATAGCATACTTTCCGTTTGCCATTCCATTCCTAATAAAGGTGCCTTTCAGACGATATGCAACTTTAAGACCTCGCAAGATTAAAACCAACAGGACAGGACAATGAAATTGAGCTATACTTTCGGGCCTTGCTGAGCCCATTGAGTAATCACGCATGAGTGTGAACTTTGGGCGCATTTTTCCTAGTTTTGCTGTGGACATACAGATAAAACAATGCCATATATGAAAAATTCAGACATTTCTTAGCCCTACTGACACAAAAAATAAACCAAAATCCAAAAAAAAAATTTTGAATTAATAGGCGCTAGATCGGAAAAATCCCCACTGTGCAGTGGGCCAAAAACCGAATTTCGGGGCCAAAAATCGAAAATCGTCTCTGAAAACCGGAAAAGCATTTTTAGATCAAAACAAATGCCCATTTCGGTTATAATGGGACCAAATGAGTCCAAAAAAATCGGTCGTTACTCAGGAACAAAATGCCTGTTGCATAGTGTAATCAACAGAATAATAAGCACGAATACTTTCTTACATAAAATAAAAATATGGAACACGGAATCCTGCACGTTTTGCAAGCAAGAACCAGAAACAATAATACATTTGTTTTGGTACTGCTCAGTAACCCAAACATTCATGCAAAACACAACAAGTTTTCTTAACACGAAATATAACTTAACCTTTCCAAATGACGTTCAGTCATGGTTCTTTCTTCAAAACAAGGACTCATTACAGGGCGCGGACGAAACACTCACTGCGCATGCGCACAGGAGCATATGTCATTGTTGCTGCGCAGCCGAACAACCCTCAGTTGTCACGGGGTAGCGCGGGGAGTCGCGCTGTGGAGACGGCCACGGGGTAGCGCGGGGAGTCGCGGTGAGGAGACGGCCACGGGGTAGCACGGGGAGTCGCGGTGAGGAGACGCTGGTATGAGACGTGTGCCGCGCGCCAGCCCTCATCACCGCGTCCAGCCGGTGATTCAGGGCGCCGGCCACGTAGGGACGTGTGGGAGCCGGGGGCGAGTCCCGAGCGACACCGGCACCGTGCCACAGCGCGCTGGGAATTTCTACTAAAGGCGTCACAACAGCCGAGATGACACAGTTGAGAACCGGTGCTCGCCGAGGACGGAAGGACACAGACGCTCCTCTCTGAGCACCGCCAGCCACCTGTCTCAGCCATGCACCGGACACGGGTATGGTCGCTGGTCGTGACGGCCGTATGCCTGTCGCTGGTCGCAGGACGGCCATCGGGAGCAGCGGAGCGGCGGTGCCGCCCCGACCCGGCCGCCAGCTCGGTTTGGGGCCGAGCCCTGTGTCCATTCACACTGTCTCCAGTATCAGTGTTCGGCAATGTGAAACTGCTGAAGGCGACGCTGGACTCTACGTGTTCGGAGGGCACCGCGTGCGGCCCTGAGGGGGAAAACCGCACGTGCATTGCCGTCGACAGCACCTTGCTCCGCGACGGCTTTCGCCCTGTGAAGATTTCCGTGGCCTTCGTCTGCGTCAGTGCAAAGCAGGATGCTCCGTCTCATAAGGTGCCGCCTCTTTCAGACTAGTGACGCAGGATGCTCCGGCTCATAAGGTGCTGTATCCTTCAGACTAGTGACTCGACAGCCGCTAAACGTGTCCCGCGGCGTCTCGTCAGGCTGAGGAGCTGCCACGCGCTAGAGAACCCTTTTGGGACCAGCCTGGACAGAACGAAACAGGTGCTTCAAACTTGGCTCCAGTGAATCTTCCGTGTTCATGGGTTTCTCATAGCGACGGCTTCGCCGACGAGATCTCGGTGGCCTTCGTCTGCGCCAGTCCAGCGCAGGGCGCAGCCGACAAGGTGTAGCTGTAGAAGAGCGCTGCGTTCAGGGTCGCGGCCGTGTAAAAGTGTAATAGACGAGTATTGTCGACTGCGGTAGGCTTAACAGCAATGGAATATGGTTGTGATGTCATTTCTACATTGTGTGAAGTGTTCACTTTGCATTGTTATTTATAAGCCACATAGCTGGCACGCTATTATTTATTATATTATTTATTAAGCTTTTATTTATTTACTCTTATATTTATTATGCTATTATTTATCATTATATCTCGTGATGCTGTTACACTAAATACTGCCTTCATTTACATCAAATGCTTGATTACCCAAGCATGGGGGTCATGAGCTCTCCTGGTGATGTTGTCATTTTCATTGAAACATGTATTCGTGAAAACCTGCTTCCCAACTTCACTCATATATATATATATATATATATATATATATATATATATATACGCTTTTATAGTGCATCCAAAAGTCTGATTATTCATGTTCTTCATATGAAATATTGTCTTCTATGTGTAAAATAATAAATACGGGTCAACATAGCGGTCGAATGCTTTGGGGCGACAAGCAAACGGAGCGAGCGAGAGGGTTGATGCCAGTATTATATCCACTATCAATTTGTTTTTGTTTATTTATGTGCCATATCTTGTGTGTCAGAAATAAACTGTAATAAGTAGCGGCGCGTTATTACATTGGTAAAGATCATTATCAACAATGTGGCTAACGGCGTCATACATCAGAACATAGACGTCCCCGGGGGGGGGGGGCATGGGGTCATGAACCCCCTTCGGTGCTGAAAGGTGGGCCATAGGTACTATCTTTTGGCCCCACCTTTTCAGATCGAGCAAAAGTCCAACAAAAAGTTGTGCACGTTTCTTTTTCCGGTTTAATGAAAGGTAATTATTTTGCCGTCAAAGGAAGTAAATATCACTCATGAGTGTGCTCACTTTCGCATTCTGCCAATTTGGCGGTCAGCGTCGCTGGTACACTCGAGGGCAGATTGATGTTCCACCACTACCTACCCATCGGGCTCCCATGGCTCAGCACTGGCTGCTGCCAGTGGCAGCACTGGGAGCACTGGCACTGGCAGGCAGTGCTGAGCAGTGCTGAGGGCAGGCAACACTGGCAGCAGCCAGTGTTGAGCCATGGGATCGCCCGATGGGTAGGGAGTGGTGGAACATCAATCTGCCCCCGAGTGTACATACCGGTTCACGAGTAAGGCCGGATGTGAGGTATACTCTTACTTATATGGAATATCAGCGTGGGTTTACTTGATGCTTTCGTACGCCCAGCATTGGCTGGCATGAGACCCTCCTCGGCAGTCGTGGCCCTAACCCGCGCACCGACGGGGGATGGGGAGGGGGGGCGGTTATCCGCCTCCTGAGGTTTTTCGTGAATAGCGGGAAAACAGCAGCGCGTAGCGCCGCGAAATTTGGCATGACTATTTTCTCATCAATTTTACACATGGTGTGCAAGTTTGAACCTCCTAACTTGTAAGGTCAGGTCACCAGGTCACTTTGAATGACCCAACCTCAAGTCACTTTTTTGCAACACTGCCACAGTGTCAGAGCTACAGTAGATGACGGAGGCCTTTGAATGTTATAAGGTGATTGGTAGCTACAATTTGTATATTTCGGAATTTCAGTATCGATGACCTAAGGTCAGGTCAATTTCTTGACCTCCCTATTATACATAAGTCAAGAGGGAAAAATCAACTCCCTGTTTTTTTTTTTCACAAAACGAGTCGGAATGGCCCCATATACCATACATGACTTCATATACGATCAACCTTCACTACCTTGAGGACTGTTTTGCTGTTGGCCAGCTGTGAGGTCATGTGACGTCATCAAAGGCCACCAACGGTTTTTTGCCAATAACTCCTTACAGAAACGAGATACAGCCGCGCGAATGGTCTCATTGTGTTCAGCTCGTCAAGGCGCATCGAATGCTTCAGTGGCGGTCAAGCGCCCACCGCAATAGCCCACACATCGACCTCTGAGGGCCCTCCTCTGGCCTAAACCGGACTCAGGGCCACAACCGGCGTTTGAGAGCCTCACACCCGTCTCTGGTGGCCTTATTTCTGTATCTGGGGTCCCAAGACTAACCTTTAGGTGTTAATGAGGGCCCTGCACTGGCTGCTGAAAGTGAAGACCCGATGCCGGCCTAAAAGGGCTCACATCGGCCTCTGAGAGCCCACTCCGGGCTCTGAGGGAGCCCTTTGCTGGCCTCTGGGGCCCAACGCCGGCCCACGCCGGTCTTTTAGGGCCCCACGCCGACCTCTGAGTGCCCCATTCTGCAGGCCTGTAAGGACCCACCTTAGCGTCTGAGGGCCCAACTCGGTCTCTGATGGTCACAAACTATAACTGGCCTTTGCAGGCCCTGTACTGGTCTCTGAGGGCTGTAAATTGGCCTCTTAGTGAAAACTTAAAACATACAAGGGTGGGCTTCTGAAGTTCTGAACTTCTGAGGACTCACGCAGACTCCTGCAGAGCTTCATGTTGGTCCCAATGGTCCCGCGCAGATACCCTCATATTTCGGCACCGGGGCCCCATGAGCCGGTGTGGGTCCTGGGGCTGACAGAGACCGATGAAGTCCCCAGGGCCCAGGGACAATATTTTTAGCAGTGCGACTAGGCAGGTTGAGTGAGCCCCAATAGAGCCGTTGCGAAGCCCCGCAGAAGTCTGCGCGCGGCCCTCAGATGCCAATTTTGAAAGCCAGGAAAATACAGTTAGAGTTAAGGTTAAGCTATGTACACTATGAGTGATCGTCCAGGAAATTACGTGCGTGATCTGCAGACCCGTGATTGCGAGACTCCCTTGATATCGGTTTCTGCGATTTTCCAGAATTTCCGTGAATTATTGTACGTTGACGTAATAATAACAATTAATGGATGGTTTCGTAACAAACGCTTAAGTTTGCCATTTACGATATTATTTTATCCATAAATAACTTCTTTTGTCAATAAAACATCGATAACAAATGAAAATTAAAGAAACAATTCTTAATAACGTCACTTGGATTCATACGGTGCGCCACCAACAACTGTCTCATATCACGCAATCTCGCAGATTCTGCAAAAAGTTCGTAGCTCTGAACTTTATATCGGTACGGAACATCCTGGCCGTCCTGACTATCTGGCATTTCCTGTGCTGAACGTCCGGGATTCCCTTGACTGAATCTGCGTGACCCCAGTGTAGCCGACCCTGTGCATTTCCTATCGGCTGAACTTCATCTGCGTACCGATTTTCTGCAAAACCCGCAAACTCGCAGATCACGCACGTAATTTCCTGAACGATCACGCATAGAGTATCTCGGCCCTTACAGTTAGTTAGAACACACAATTAAGATACAGTTACACGATACATACACTCTAAGATAACACGATAAACCCTAGCACCTGAGTGTCTACGCCACGCACGAGGTACGGTGCCAGGTCTGGGTCAGCCAGCCGGTCGCGGCTCCGCGGAATGCCTTGTGCAGCAAAATTTGCCCTCATTTCCTCATATATTTGTCTATATCTCGCCGGGCGAGCTGAGATGAGGCTGTTGGCGGACTTTGGAAGTGATGGACACGGGTCTCCGGCAGTCTCCGCCTTCTCGCTGCACGGCTGCAGCACCTGGCGGTCAGCGGGCGGCTTCGTTTGAGACCGCGGCGGCCACTGCCTTGGCTTGTGAGAGACAAAGTGGGCTGTACCACCCAGCTCCTCGTGATGCTGTTTTACAGACAGACAGGCAGCTGTGGAGAGCACTGAAACGGCGTTTGCTCTCTAGGTTTCACATGCTTGTTCAGAGCAAGATGTATTTGTACTTTTCCTAATTGTTTCATAGTGGTAAGGTCATGAATCCGCGTGTCCGACCCTCCGGCATATGCAGCACCGATCCGTCGCCATGATGCAGCGGCCGGACCACCGGTGGCCACACCGTGGGACGGTAAATGGAACGGGTGATTTTGCCTTAACCCTCGCCCGGCGAGGGGGGTTGATGCAACCCCCCACCCCCAAGTTTTTTTTTGCAAATAACGTAAAAACGTTGTTTGAAAAAGGTATGCCAAATTTGGCATACCCTCTGGGGTAGCATTTTCGCACCTAACCTGAAAATTTCAAGCCCCAATTTTTTTTTCAGGTCAGGTCGCCAGGTCACAAAAACCGGTACAAGGTCAGGGGAAAATTGGACAAAAGTTTTGTAGTTTAGCGGCAACTGAATGCCAGAGTTACTGAGCCGATTGCGCTGAAAGTTGGCATGTATAGGCATAGGCACCCACTAGGCAATGCATATCCATGTGCCACAGTTGGGGTGCTGCTGCACGTGCGCACTTACAGGGGTCGATTGCAGATCTCGAGAACGGCTGAAGCGATCGCGCTGAAATTTGGTACATGGTTAGGGACCGGTAGTAGGGTGCCTTGCAAAAGTCAGTGGGACCCATTTTGCACGTGCTCACGTGCAGGGTGTGACGCTTCCAGATCTTGAGAACGTCTAGGCCGATTGCGCCCAAATTTGGCACATCGCTAGAGACCGGTTCGTAGGGCGCAGTGCACAAGTTATTTGGAGGTACCCCTTCGCAATTTCGCACGTGCAATGCCCGCCCTCTCGCTCACTCCGTTGGTCGCCCCAAGAGGCGCTTCACTGGTCATAAACTACAAGCCAGCAACCCTCACCAAAAAGTTTCTTCGAAGTAAACAATTATCACCTCGCTCACGATGCACCATACTGTAAGTCTTGAAGTCATTTTATTATACATGTTATCTTTCTAGCCAAACCAATGTAATCTAGCCAACGAATGTAAATGTTGGTCGATTAACCCTCGCCGGACCTATTGGTTTTCTACATACGCGCCGGCCGAGGGGGGGGGAGGGCGGGTACGACCCCCCCTCGCCGTTTCGCCCCTGGTGGAGCTAGCGCGTCGCGGAAAAAACGAGCGTGTGCGCCGTTACAGGATGCAGAGATTGGTACCCGATTTTAAGGTCCTAGGTCAACCGGTGACCTCTGAGGTCAGGTCAAGTGCCCCAAGGTACGGTTCAGTTTTTGGTGAATAACTTCGCAAAAAACGGCCGCAGAGCGCCGATTTTGGCAGCATCGTGTTCGCCTTGCTCAGGCGCGTCGATTGATATACTGTTTGTCCGGGTCAGGTCAACTTGGGATGTTGACCTCAGGTCAAGGTCAAGTCAGCACCCCCAGGTCACGAAGTTGGTCGAAAGAGGTCATGTCGCATATCATTCGATTCGGCAGGCCTTCCTGAGTCCATTGGTGGCTTTCCTGACTCACTAGATCAATTTGATCAAGAGTTATTGTCGAAAAACTAATATGACCTTGATGACGTCATAAATGACGTCACGAAAGGTCAACATTGCAAAAGTGACGCATCTAAACTTGCAAGGAGTGAACCAAATCACGATTCTGGGTGCTTGAGATAGTTGGAGATCGTTCCCGGCGCCAGGATAGCAGTTTTCATTTTTCCCCATTGACTTATTATGGTGAGGTCACGAAAATGACCTGACCTCATATGACCTTTAGGAAAAATCCGAGATATACAAGTTGTGGGACTCATAATGGATACTAGATCCTGCAAGTTTCATTTCCCTGTGACATCTCCTCTGGCAGTGAGGGCGTTGCGAAGTTGCGACATCTGAAGACCGTGCAGAGGTTCACTTATGACGTCATAGGTCAGTGACCTGACCTGACCCAAAAATGCGGTTGGTGTCAAAAGATCCGGCTTGGATCAAAGGTCAGGTATGCCAAGTTTCAGCTCTCTATCGCCAGCGTGTTCGGAGCTATCGCGAGAAAACCCTATGGGGGGGCGGCACCCGCCCCTCCCCCCTCGGCCGGCGAGGGTTAAGGACTCCTCGGAAGGAGTGAAAGCCATAATTGCCCATTGCCCGTGGGTCCTCCAATGGGGATGACGTAAAAGTTAGGTAACCCTAATCGGCGTGAGATTTGCTCATGGAAGCCTATTATCTCATCAGCCTGCTAAAACTGAGCGGATGTAAAAACCTTAGCGTAGGAATAGATCCGCCTTTTTTATATTGCACCGTGCCGGACCTATGCATCAAAGCAGGTAACAGCGGAAACTGGTCCCCTCGCTCTCTGTCTGGGATTCCTGAGCTGGCGCCATGGCGACTCCGTCCGTGGATATGCGCAGACGTCTTCTCCGGCCAAAATGGGAAATCCGTCCTTCACCAGACGCGTCATCGGGACTATATCGGCATCATCTTCTAAATAAGCTGCTCACTGGACACTGCAGCATCGTCGAGCACGGCCGTCAGACGGGTCTTGGCCGTCAGACGTGTAAAACGAGACGCCGGCTTAGCAGCCGCGCGTCCTTGCCTGAGTCCGTCGCTGAGAAGCAAGTGACACGCATCCTGGGCCAATGTTGGAAGTTTCAAGGCATGGTGCCGCATGGGGGGGGGGGGGGGGTGAGCGGTGTGGGAATCAGTTGAATCCGGCTGGATTTTCCTGTGAATACGAGTACATCAGGTAATAACTCATCTGTCACCACAAATATGCATCCTACGAGTATTAAAGGGACCCTCCCACCTTCAAAAAAGTTAATGAATTGGCACGAAAGTGATGTCGCTCGGTTCAGAAAGAGCGAAAACAAATATCTACCAAATTTCATCGAAAAATATTCACCGGTTTTCAAGATATTAGACTTTTACTTTTGTTTACTTTTTGGTATCTCCGCTGTTCCTAGCGACTTTATTTGAAAGTGCGGCATTTGTTGCGCGCAAAGCAGCATATACCACCGCGTGCTACCAAACGTTTTAGTAAAAGATTTAAAAATCGTTAGATTTCCGCTGACGTCACAAATTCTAAGGGGGCATACCAATGCACTAGCCCCTTAGAATCCGAAAACTGCAAGTTTGAAATTCCATATCTCCGAATTAAAGCATTTGTCGATGTTGTGAGTGCCCAAACCGGTATTTGCAGGCCATGGCCACCAATTTGGCTATCTCAACTCAAAACTAATGTTAAGGTGGGAGTGTCCCTTTAATGCGTGGAGATGTAGAACAGAAGATGAGCTTTCTCAAATTGCTTGCCCAAAAAGTGCCTTTCTCAAATAGTTTGCAAACAGTCGCTCAAAAGCTGCATATGGTTAGTTAAGCGGAAGTCACGGGTCACAGCTAGTTAACCCGCGCCCGGCTGGGGGTCCTGGATTTCCACGCTCTGCTGGGGGGGTGTTTGAACACCCCCCCATGCATACGTGTACACTGTACATACAGATTGGAGAAGCTGCAACATTAACCCGCGCCGGGCCGGTGCTACGAGATTCCGCGCCGGGCCGGCAGGGGGGGTGTCTGAACACCCCCCTTGTAACTCGGCTCCTGGGCCACGTAGCGATACGCGGAAGGCGGCGTTCGAAAGAGCGTCAAAAATAATGACGAAATCACTTCGGTCAATTTTTTGGTCAGGTCAAAGGTCAGGTCACCAGAGGTCATTGAAGGCAAAATTTCGCCGATTTCCAGGTCGAATGTCGAAAATTTCCAAGAAGCCAACGCATAACTCGGGAACCAATAGAGCTACAGCGCCGCGGAAAAGCGCATTCGATAGCCCTATTAACGCCCTTTCTGAGTAATTCTCTCAGATTTGACCTAACGTCAACGGTTTTGCCTGCAGGGGGCAAAAACTGCAAAAATAGCCGATTTTTTCGGAAGCAGTTTTTCTGCAATAACTTTTGACCCAAACTCTGTAAGAGCTTACTTTTACCAGCATCGTGTTCCTCTCGTCAAGACGCATCGAATGAACTATAACTTGACCTCGAAAGGTCAACTTGAAAATTTGACCTCAGGTCAAGGTCATGACCTGACTGGAAAGGGTCATGTTGCATATCAGTCGATCCGTATCGTCGAGCTGAACACAACTAAGGCGTTTTCATCGCTCTAGCATGCCTCCATCAAAAATTATTTGCGAAAAACTGTTAGATACCATTCGTGACCTAAGATGACCTCAGGGCATAAACAAGGGTCACGGACACCATTTTCATGTTCAGTGTGTCTAAACTACTTGTAATTCGGTGTTTGGAAGTGTTTATAATGTCTTTCGTCCAAAAGAGGCGCATTTCAATTTTCTCCCATTGACTTATAATGGGGAGGTCGCAAAATTGACCTGACCTTAGGTCATCGATATCAAAATTCTGAGATATATATTTTGTACATGCCATTGCTCTCAGCAATCGCTGAAAGTTTCAAAGCGATCAGTCACTCGGTGTAGCTATGACAGACATTGAAACTTTTTATGAGGTGAGGTCACTTCAAGTGACCTGTTGACCTGACCTTGAATGACCTTGGTCTGAAATTTTTACAGCATGTGTAGAATTGATGTATGATAAGGTGTACCAAAAACGGCGGCGCTCCGCGCCGTCGTTTTTGAGATATTCGCGAAAAACCACAAGGGGGGTGTTCAAACACCCCCCAGCAGGGCGCGGGTTAACCCACGAGCGAAGTTGTCCCCCCCCCCTTTACGTTTTGTAGAACATCTCCGAAACCTAATAAGCTATGAACGTGAAACTTGGCATAGCTTCAAATGAACACCTAGGCAATGTTTGAAGAAACTTTGGTGGTTGTAGCACTTAAGATGACGTCACAGTGACGTCATAATTTAAGTCGTTTTCCGATATGAAACGTTTCTGATGTCGCTGAGCATGAAACTCAACTGTGAATGAACTAGACAACAACTGCTATCATCCTAAAACATCTAAGTACACTTCCAACTAGTTCTTGACCAATCATCGGTCCTTTTTATTCGGTCTCATATGTCGGATATATCACGAGGAAGCTGAGAGTCGCGGGCGCTGGGGGGGGGAGGCAGAATCTGCCCGCCTCCCGTTTTTCGCCAATAACTTCTAAACAAATTACGCCAGCGACGTCAAACTTTCAGTACCTTATCATACATCAATTTGACACGTTCCTTGAAAATTTAAGAGAAATCCGTCGGACATGTTATGAGAAAATGACTTTTTTAGTGACGTCATGTTCGCCATTTTCGCCTCAAAAACGGCAAAAATTCAAACGCCACTAACATCTTCATTATTAAAGGACTCAAGACGTTACCAAAAAAGTTATACGCGATTTTACTTTGTCTATCAAATAGCTATCTCGGTTTTTTGAAAATTTTGGATTTTGGCCGCATTTTTTACATGTTTTTTTTGGAAAATAATTATATAATCCAAAATTTTGGGTGTATTAAAACGGAACATATGTCAGAGAAGGTGTCTATGTGCACATACATACCGATTTTTAGAAAAATCGGTTCAAAAATGTGGGAGTTATTCAAAATTTTATGACGTCACGACACACAAATTTTTTGATAAGTGATTTTTTGGAAGTTCTAGACCTCGCACGGAAACAAAAATAGCACCATTCGATTTGCCGTGAAAAACTGCATCAGATAGACACCTTTTTAGGCCTTAACAAGCAACTTCAAAATTTGACCTCACTTCCCAGCCAGCAATTCGCTTGGGCTAAACTATGGCAAACGTCGGGCAGCTTGGGCTTAGCCTGGGTTTGCCCACTTCGATCAAAACCAATGCATTTTTTACTTGGGCTGAGCTTGGGCATGCCGGAGCTATGCCCGAGTGTGGCCAGCTGCAGCTCAGCCCGACATCCGCCCGCGCAATCAAAGCAGGCTCAACTTGGGCGGAGCGCGGGCTGATCAAGCTGGTTGTCTCCTTTGGGTAACTGGAGTAAATCCGGAGTTGAGCCATACTTGATCGGCTGTTCACGCATGCGCATTTCTGCGCCAGTCACGTTTTGCTCGGGCTTACATCGGGCTACCGCCAATCGTCGCACAACTAGGGCTAAGCTACGGCTGTCCGGAGCTCGCAGAGCGGGCATACCTCCGGCGGAGCATGGGCTTTAGTCGGCGTTTTTGTGTCATACGCCGACTTTAGCCCAAGCCCTAGCCGACTTTAGCCCGACTAAAATCTCGGGCAAGCCGCACTTTAGCCTGCTTGGGCCCGGAGTAAAATTGCTGGCTGGGTTGACCTGACCTTGACCTGAAATTCATCCAGATGTGGTCCATATCACTTATCGAGTGTGCCTATTGAATTATATGAATAAAATGACCCATAAAACATGTGTCGCACATGCCCTTTCCTATATTTTGTTTTTGGTGACCTGACCTGACCTTGACCTGGGCCTTTGAATGATATTGTATGCAACGAATATTGTCTTGGTAGCCTAAGAACACGTTTTGGGCAAACAGTCTCAGTCCATTCTTCGGCAACTACGGTGCAAGGCCGATACTGTAGAAACTTGCATTTTGTACCCTTGACCTGACCTTGACCTGACCTCTGACCTACTTCAGCAAAAAAATGGGCTCTTAAGATCCGCCTTGTTGAGAGCTTTCGAGTGCCTGTCTTTCTACGACCATCGGTTCGTAAGTTAGGCAAGGGGGCAGAATCTGCCCCCCCCCCCCCCAGCAGGGCGCCTATGGCTGTGCCTTCACCCACGCCGGCGGGTGGAGACACAGTACGACCTCCACCGGCGCGTACTGGTCGGCCTCCACCCAAGCTCTCTCCACAGGAGCTCCTCGTCTTTTGACGCATACAGCGGCGCGTCTGTGGAGACTGGAGACGGCGCGCGTCACCTCCATTCGATCCTTGGCGGCCGCTAGCTCCTCAACCACGTCAAGCAGTTGCTTCAGTGTGGTCGGGGCAATGCCGGGAGTCAGAAGGTGTGCCCCAACCACACTGAAGCAACTGCTTGACGTTGTCGAGGAGCTAGCGGCCGCCATGGATCCAATGGAGGTGACGCGCGCCGTCCCGAGTCTCCGCAGACGCGCCGCTGTATGCGTCGAAAGACAAGGAGCTCCTGTGGAGACGGCTTGGGTGGAGGCCGACCAGTATAGTGTAAAATCAAAATGTCCAAGTTTTGCGCTTATGATGACCTAAAATGCTCACAGGAATATAACATTTTTGTACGTTTCTCAGGTGTTTCGAAAAGCACATTCGGCGAGAAAGACCCTGTAGCTAGCTAGCCTCAGTCCTGGCTACCCTCGGACCTGCCTGCATAGGGGAAGTGGGGTCAGATGGCGGACTCCTCTCGGGCTTTCCCAATAAGGCGCGCAAAAAGGAGCATATTGCAACGAAACTTCCAGTGACCTCGAGTTAATCAATTTTACACCTACTCTAAAAAAAGAAAATGGGTCTGATTCGAATATGGATGACCTTGGTTCACTTTTTTTAGTTCTATTTGCTTCCACTTACGAGTGTAATTTTTTTAGCAGATTTCGAGCTTAGCGTCCGTTAGTAGTTTTGATAAATGGTGGTTATGTAACATGTTACGAAGCTATCAGTATCGTTGGTGGTTGTCACCCATTTTAGATGGCCGGCAGGAAGCCTTCTGGTCGACCTGACCTGACCCGACCCGATCTACCCCAAATGCATGGAGTCATCATCTTTGTTTAAAACTAACATCGAACTCGTACTCGAGACCCCGATAACAGCTACGGCTCACGAAGTTCTAGCAGGCAAGATTTTTCCTACTTTTGGGCGTTGAACTAAGATGACCCGGCCAAGACCTTGAAATAGGGCATCATCGGCTTTCTCTCATCACGGGCAGCATCCTCGCTTTTCCGCGAAGCTCTACCTCGATCAGGGGCCGAAAGCATACCTTAGCGTTACGTTGGTAAACGTTTTACCAAAGTGTAATAAATAACACTGACAACTATATGCTTATTCAAACTTGATGATGGCGTATGCCGAAAGCTTGTTTTGCTCTTTAATATTAAATCTATTTTGCCAAAAATAAAAACATTTTGATATCCGTGAGATAATTTTAAACCTCCTTATATTAATCATAAACATGTCAGTGAGGGTCGAACTTAAAAACACGAACTATAATCGAGCTGTAAAAACAGACAAATAAAAACGGTCAACGAAGTCTCATAAAAACAAAATAATAAAATCGCACAAAACATGAGGACACCTAAAAACTAATACACGTATTGAAAAGCAATCCATCCAACATAGTGATAAAATAGCACCTCACTTACGCAGGATAATACAGGAATGCTTTTAAAATCGCATTGATCGAGTAGGACACAACCAACGCTATAAAAACATCCATGCTATTGACAACAGGCAATAAAAATGTATCACATTTTAGACTAAGATGTCATGAACACAGAGGGTCTTCACTGGAGCCAAGTTTGAATCACTTGTTTCCTTCTGTCACAGCCAGGGTGGTCCCAAAAAGGGGAGTGTGGCGCGTGGCAGCTCTCCAGGCAGACGAGACGCCACGGGACCCGTTTAAGGGCTGTAGGGTCACTGCTCGCGTGGCCGCGACCCTGAACGCAGCGCTCTTCTACAACTTCACCTTGGCGGCTGCGCCCTGCGCTGGACTGGCGCAGACGAAGGCCACGGAGACCTTCTCCTCAGCGAAGCCGTCACGGCGCAAGACGCTCCAGACAGGAATGCACTTGCGCTTCTTCCCCTCAGGGCCGCACGGGGCGCTCTCCGGACACGAAGAGTCCAGCGTCGCCTTCAGCAATTCCACATTGCCGAAAACTGTTACATTAGACAGTGTAAAGGGGCATAGGGCGCGACCCCAAACCGAGCTGGCGGCCGGGTCGGGGCGGCACCGCCGCTCCGCTGCTCCCGATGGCCGTCCTGCGACCAGCGACAGGCATACGGCCGTCACGACCAGCGACCATACCCGTGTCCGGTGCATGGCTGAGAAGTGGCTGGCGGTGCTCAGAGAGGAGCGTCTGTGTCCTTCCGTACTCGGCGAGCACCGGTTCTCAACTGTGTCATCTCCGCGGACCGGCCGCCTTTAAAAATGGCATCGCCCAGCGCGGCGGCGGGCATGACCAACGCACCGGTGTGTTTCCCAGCGGCGTACCTACCCCTTGATTTGATGGCGCGCCTCAACTCGGATGGGCCGGGACGGCGCTGCTGCGCTACACCAGCCTTCTCCCGCGTCTCCCGGCGTCTCCCGGCTATCGCGTCCGACTGGGCAGCCCCCACCCCACTCGCCGCACCGGAACCCGCCCGAGGCTGGCCGGCAATGAGGTTCTAAACCTCATACGGCTCACTCCAGCATGAACTTAAAAAAAAACTGCATTGACACGCCTACTATGAAATTCACAAAAATTCGGGGCTCTACAGAGCCGAACCAAACAAAGTAGACAGAAGAATTACCAGAATAATTACCAAACGCGCTGCCGTTTATAGCCAAACGCCGTTACAAGGAACGTCACATCAAGGTAAGATTTGGTTGAAGTATTTATGAAAAGATTTCATGTTTATGACCAGACTTGTGCTTAAGTCCCAAAAAGGTCCGAGATCCAGGATCCGCAGAGTCCAAGGTCTGGGACCTTGATGGATCCTGGGCCTCGTTTCATAAAGCGAGTCCGTAACTTACGGCGGTTTTTGGTCTTATATTGCAAGTGCATGTGAAGCGATGACGATAGTTTGAATCGTTGAATTTATTTATCTTGCAGGCAAGAACAGAAGGGAGAAAGGAAAATAAATTTATCGCTTCACATGCGCTTGCAATACAAGCCCAAAAACCGGCGCAGGTTACGGACTCGCTTTATGAAACGAGGCCCTGGACATTGCCTGGACATGCACAAAAATGACGGTCATTTTTGTCGTGAGACCCTGGAAACCCAGTACCTTAAAATTTTTATATGCCGCGAGACCTTGGAATCCCAGGACCTCAACATTTGCATATGCCGCGAGACCTTGGAATCCCAGGACCTCAACATTTGCATATGCCGCGAGACAGGGATGGTATCTAACAGTTTTCGCTAATAACTTCTGATAGAGGCACGCTAGAGCGATGAAAACGTCTTAGATGTGTTCGGTTCGACGATACGGATCGACTGATATGCAACATCATCTTTTCCAGTCGGGTCATGACCTTGACCTGGGAAAGGTTGATCTTTCAAGCTCAAGTGATAATTAATTCGACGCGCGTGACAAGAGAACCACGACGCTGCCAAAAATATTGTGGTGGCTGTCTTGAGTCAAAAGTTATTATTGAAGAAAAACAGTTTTCTTAAAACGGCTATTTTTTTTTGTTTTTGCCATCTGGAGGCTAAACCGTGGACCTGGCGTCAAATCTGAGGACACAGCCAAGAAAGATGATGAAGATGGCTATCGAATGCGCTACTCCGCGGCGCTTTAACTCTATTGGTGCCCGCGCGGTGTTAAAAAAAAAAAATGTTGAAATAGGCAGGATTTTAGCTTTCATGATCTCTGATGACCTGACCTTTGACCTGAGTCCTGACCTAAAATAACAATTGTTTTGGTCCTTGTTTTGGACTTCTTCCGAACCGCGTGCCGCTATGTGGCCCAGGAGTTGAGTTAGAAGGGGGTTCAGACGCCCCCCCTCCCTCCAGAAGAGTGTGGAAATCTACGACCCTTAGCCGGGCACGGTTAAAAGCGCTGTCAAATGCGCTTTTCCTCGGCGCTGTAGCTCTGTCCGTTCCTGAGCTATGCACCAGTTTGCAGAAAGTTGTCGAAGTTTGACCAGGAAACTGGCGAAATCTCATGTTCAATGACCTGTGTTGACATGCCCTTTAATCTGACCTAAAAGCAAGGGCTCCGCCACGGTTTTGGGATTGGGGGGGTCCGACCCAAAACACAAAACCTCACTGGCGGATCCAGGGTGGCATTCAGGGGGATCCCCCCCCCACACCGCAGCGGCCGAAATCGCGATGAAAAATTGCCGTTTTTCTAGATTACAAAGAAACTTAACAATTTTATTGGAAGAAGTTTGTTTTGAACTGCAAGACCAAGGTTAAGATTGTATAAGGAAACGAAAACCGAGGAGCAGAGCTATATTGACACCGACATGGCGGCCTCTCAAATCGACGTTCTTGAGGAATGGAGGCCAGTGTTGCGCGCTCCAAAGGCGGTATTGGCCATCAGAGAACGCATTGGGCTCTCAGTGACTGGCATGGGCTTGGGAATTCAGGGACCTACACAGGCCCTCAGGTATCTACGTAGGCTCTAAAGCCAGTGTAGAGTCCTCCTAGGCCGTACTTAAAGGAAAGCTCAGTGCTTTATCAGTTATTATAGGGATTTGAAAGCCCTGCCCTCATATAGCAGCATGGGGTCCTTAGAGTCTGACAATTGACATTCAGTCTCTGTGATGAGTGTGACGTATCCTGGCCTGAAAATGGATATCAAAATGCTCCACTTCAATCAATAGTCAGACAATGGGGATCTTGTTCAGGGATTGTGACTTGTGAATGTCCCATCTCTACGAACCTGCATTCAGAGCCCTGTGCAGATTGTTTCAGATTACCTCAGAACGGTGTGAGGATGCTTAGACTAGTATGGTGCTCTGAAAGAGCGACGTGGACCCCCCTCCCCCCTGACACTATAGGATGACCTCACATTGAAAGAGCGATTCTCAGATCGATTCATTTGAAGCTCTCTTAGGGCAGGTGTTGTGTCTAGAATGTGTCCTACAAGCTGGACTCCCCTCGCAAAATTGAAAATTATAGCCAAATTCTAGCATACCTAGCTAATCCTAGCCATCTGAAACGCATTCATAGTAATAGCAAAAATGGTGGAATGAAGACCTCCCATGTAGACCGGCGAGTGTCAATGTCGATTACTTCGTCTGCTGCGAGATTATACGAGTATACCCTACATTTCTAGATCTTCAGTTCCTTAGCTACACGACTGTCAACACATTCAAGACGCATACTGTGAATGATTTCATTTCTACGCGAAAACAAACTTATAGGTATCTGGAATATTGGGGGGTACTGTACCCCCCAGGTAAATTATTGAGGGGGTCCGGACCCCCGCGACCCCCCCTGTGGCGGAGCCCCTGCCTAAAAGTTTCCAAAGCAATGTCATCATTATGTTTGGCGCTCTTTCGAACGCCACCTATGGCGTGTCAATACGTGGCCCAGGAGCCGAGTTAGTCAGGGATATTCAGCCCCCCCCCCCCTAGCAGGACGTGGAAATCCAGGACCCCCAGCGGGGCGCGGGTTGAGACAGAGGCGGATCCAGCTCAGAGTTTTTTTTTTGGGGGGGGGGCAAACCATAACAGTTTATCGATTCTTTACATGCCTCGTCCATAGGCGAATGTTAAAATTATGCCGTTTGGGGGGGGGCAAATGCCCATTTCGACCCCCCCCCCCCCCGGATCCGCCACTGGGTTGAGAAGAGTGAATTTCTGTCGTACCTAAAATAGACCATAATGCATTGCATACATAAACTAGCATCGCATAAACTATCGACCAAGAAACTCATTTTTATACAGATGATTCTTCATGGCTCCGAGTGGAAGATAATCGGAGTATCTCGCACACGGTTGAGCGCTGTTATTTTCAACCTTTGCTGAGCTGGAACTTGGAAGACAGAGTAGATGATTTCATCACCACGCCGACCGATCGGAGCGCCACCTGTCTCCCTCTGCAGCATTTCGACGGCAGCGCTGGCTGGCGGGCAACGGGAGAACCTGTAACCTGGTAATGTCCCTCTTCTCTGTCTGTATCTCTGTCTCGGTGTCTGTCTGCCTGTCTCTCTATCTCTGTCGCTCTGTCTCTTTGTCTCTCTGTATCTTGTTGTCTTTCTCTGTCTCTGTGCCCATACTGAGTCATAATGCCGTCGTTGAGATTTGTACTCAAGTCACAGTTAGTGCGATATATCAGTTTGATATCTTTGCTCGGGACCGAAATATTTCAAAAATCAAGAGGTAAATTTTCTGCTCCACCATGTAAAGTTAATTCGAGCGTCTCTACAGAAAAGACGGAAAATGCCGGTAAAATAAGCGTTATACAAGCTTGGTGTCAAAAGTTATTGCAGAAAAATGTCTCCCACAGCAGCGTCAGACTTTGAGTTTTTGCCGTCTGGAGGCTAAACCGCTGACACTTTCTCAAAGCTGACAGCACTAATAAGAAAATGCTTTGAAGGAGCTACCGAGTGCGCTTTTCTCGGGCTCTAGTGGTTCCCAAAGTATGTGCTGATTTGTGAAAAATATCAAAATCGAAGAAACAAGTTCGTGATAAATTTGTATTTGATTACCTCCATTGACTTAGTAATGGCGTAAAAAGAAAAATGGCCTGGATAATTCTGAAAGATCTTATAGCGAGCTATCTTTTGACTTTTTCCGAGTCTTTCTAGCTGTCTTTCTTTCCGAGATAAGTGTGGCCAAGGATCCCCACCATGACTAAGTTGGCTGAGAGTCATACCCGGCCGCGGGTTAACATTGAACTGCCAATGGACAATTGCCAGCAATCAAAAGCTCCGTGCATACCCTCAGAAAATTAGAAAATTTGAGGCATGACCCATATTCAGCGGTGTATTTAGAAAATCGCGAAAGGAGGGGGGGGCAAGGGTTTGGAGGGCGCCACCTCACCCAAGGAGGGCGCCGTACGGTCGCGAGATAAAATCCTTAACGATCTCTCAGCGGAGGGGGGGGGGCGTTTTTTTTTTACCACGCCACCAGTTTTTGCGTAACTTGGTATAGGTATAGGCATTGATTTCGCAGCGTGTGTATTTTGTTTTTACTCCAGGTTACAAAAAGTCCAGTCACCCGCTCAGCTTAAGTGACTATGCTTAAAACTTTTTTAAAGTTAGGTCACTTGACATGACCTGATGACCTTGCTTTTAGCGACTATGGTTTGCATTTTTTAGAGCACGTGTAAGAGCAATGTAGCAAAAGGTGTGCCCCTCCCGCTAACGCACTTCCCGCCTCCCCCCCCCAGAAAAAAACGGAAGCTCGTAGCGTAGTGACACCTTCTTTGGATTTTTTACCGCATGTCTGCATGTCTGAAGAAACGTCCTGGCGCGGGTTAATCTCACACGTGACAAAAAAGTTGCAGGTGATTACCGGTAACAAAAAGTCTCGAGAAAATTGAACTTCTAATGAAATGAAACGATTTCATTCGATACATCATGGACTTCTGTGTACTTCGGCGTACAGGAATCAATGGTTACATGCGTTCGAAAATTGCAAAAAAAAAATACTCAAAAGTTTTTTATTTCTCTCTCACACTACCCGGCGCTCCTTCCACATGGTCAAGTGTCGAGTTAACAGAGCGGAGGGGAAGTGAAAAGCTCCTCCCCTGCCATCAACGTACATACATACAATATAATCTGACCACCAGACGTTGGCTCAACATCACACACCATCCGTAGTCCCAGCATCAAAATATCTTTCAACTAAAAACGGTGGCGTTGTTACCACTGCAAGATGGCTATTCCCGTGCAGCACGGGTGTCGTTTTGATAGGCTTCGTAGACCTGAGCCCTACCAATAATTTTGGAGTTTTTTACATTAGCCCTATGGCACTGCATGGTAAGAATAACTTAAGTATCCAGTAAAATTTACCGTAAGAGACCAGTAACTTTCGGAGAGTGACGCCAGTGTCGGGCAGATCGCTGCCGTGCAAACCTATGCCAACATTGGCTGCGCACACACCTGACTATACGTTATCAGCTGCTCCTAATATGACAGTTCATTTTTGCGGCGGCGCGGGCGCCGCAGCTAACGACACACTTTACATCGGCGACCAGAGCTACGATAGCCGTCGAACAGGTCCGACCATTAGCGTAAACATTTCCGGCGAGGTCACTTTTCTGTCTGACTACGCTCGTTTTCATGTCAAAATGTCTACTATTCGTTATGTATGGTTTATCTGCTGATCGGGACACGCTGGCATCGATAGCGAGACCCATTGTTTAATGTTGATAAACGACTGAAAAATGACCGTGATACACAAAAATAGATACGTGAGTTAGATTCATATTGCATGAACTATGTGGTGACGTACGTTTAAAAGATAATTGCTTTCATCGTAACTCGTAACCTATCTATTCGGAAGTCCTATTGGTCAAACTTTGGCTAGAACCGGTTGGCTATAGTTTGTTTTTATTCAAAAGGCCATTGGCTCCAAGTTAATTATCGAAGCTATCATGTAAGTTTTGGTAATTTCAGCGTCTGGACAAGAATCTCTGACCGCTAAAATATTATATTTCAAGTTATGATCGGTAAATACCTTCATATTGTGTGTCTTTAAAAAATGAACGTGCTATGATGACGTCGCTTGTGGCAGCTAACACTTAACCCAATAACCCGTGCCCCGTTGGGGTCTGCCGAGCAACGCGCCCCGTTGGGGAGACATTTTGCCCCCCCCCCCCCAGATCTCGACAACCACGCAACATAGCGACAAGCAGCAAACGGTGTAACAGAGAAATACCTTGCAGGGTTTTGCTTGACTCATGAGTCGAGTCGGAAATTTGGCTCAACCCTGACTCAAATGAGTCGGGTTTGAGTCGAGTCAGTTACAAAAGCTGAACTGCTGAGTCGGATTTGAGTCGAGTCAGATAAAAACTTTGAGCTGTTGAGTTGAGTCAGAGTTGAGTCAGATAAAATATTAAGTTGTTGCGTTGAGTTGGAATTGAGTCAGCAGAGTAGCTTAACCCGCGCCCTGGTGGGGTCTGTTTATAACGCGACCTGGTGGGGGGGGGGCTATTTTTTGCCCCCACCCTCCCTCGTATCTCTGAAACTAATGGACAGATCCGCACAATTCAAACGGCGTTGAAAAAGCCCTGTCAAATTTGTTGAGGGTAATCCAATTTCATTGACCTCGGGGCCACTGATGACGTCACAGGTCAGGTCAAAGATAAAATGTTTTGCCGGTCACGGGTCTTCTAGGGAATGCGTTATAGCATCGAGTAAAACGCAATTTATCGAAAATCAGCGATAGGGCGTCAGTTGCCTAGAACATATGTTGCTATTAGAGGTCACTGATAATACCAGGTCAGGTCACAGGCCACGTCACCAATGGTCAGTACATGAACCCAATTTCACTAGGGCTGTGTGATATATGTTTTATGGCCAATTTTTCATTTCAAACTCAATGGTGTTGGTTATAAGAACATCAGGAACGGTTTAGGTCACTTCCCGGTGAAGGTCAGGTCATTGTCAGGTCAAAAAAGGTCAAATTTTAAAGTTGATATTTTTGCATAAAATGGATACCAAATCGATGCAGCTCGTCACGGCGAGTCTAATGGTGGTCTTTGCTTTGCGCTACGTGGTCTAGAGTTGCTAAAAATTAAGCTTGAAAATTTGACGTCATCAATTTTGAACAGTTTTTTTCGCTATAACTTGGCCAAAAAAGAGGTATCGATCTAAAATTTGGTATGTGAATAGAAGTCGGTAGGGGCTATCTCATATATTCCGTTTTTTTCGAAAATCGAAAAATGTTTTGGAATTTTTGGCAATTATATTCAGAATTTTGTTTGGGGGGGGGGGTCAAAATTCATAAAATTCAAAATATTGAGATGGCATTTTTTGTAGCTCTAAAATTCTCCACCTTTTATGTTTGAACATTTTTCTGTATCTTCAAAGCTATAGGCCTGACAGCTCTTCCCGCGAAACTTTTTTTGGGCCGAAAACGGCAGAACATGACGTCACTCTGACGTCATTTGCGGGCAGCCTATCATAAGCCCGGTTTCCATGGACACCTGTGATCCGGATAAGCAAAAGTGGATTAGCTAATCCATCATAGTTAGCCAATAGGAAAATTAGAATGAGGGATTCACTGATTACATAAGCCTAATCCATTCTGAATGATAACCTGTAACGAAGAATTCGAAAAATATTATGCGACTTAAATTTGAAGATATGGTGTTGAGTGCTCTTGCGAGGAACATATTGCTATAATAACTCAAAATGAATGACATTTTCCTCGAATATAGAAAGTTTAAATGTCGAAAATGATGTATTTAGGTGAATTTTCGCCCACAGGGCATCATCAGACAAGCAATTGGCACAAAGTAAACATCAAAAAACTTTTTTGCCAGCCAAAAAACTTTTTTATGTTAACTTTGTGCCAATTGCTTGTCTGATGATGCCCTGTGGGCGAAAATTCACCTAAATACATCATTTTCGACATTTAAACTTTCTATTTTCGAGGAAAAGGTCATTCATTTTGAACGACTTAAATTTGTTGATGCGGATCACAAGTGCCAATGGAAACGTGGTCATAGCCTTTGGAAAAGTTTTTGGTCACAATGTGTAAAATTGATGCCCCGGGAGGGTACTGAAAGTTTGGTGACGATCGGCGCAGCGGTTCTGGAGATATATAGAAAAGTCTGGAGGAGGGGGGGGCAAAAATAGCCCCCCCCCACCAGGGCGCGAGTTAAGACAGTGAGTTGAGTTGGACATTAAACATATGTCAGCTGACTCAACTTTCTAGAAACAAAGGTCTTAACCCTAGAACGCCTAGGGGGGGTTGTATCAACCCCCCCCCCCCTGAGGTTTTTTCGAAGTGCACGCTAAACGGCTTGTCGTAGCGAGCTGAAATTTTCAATACCCTCTGGGGCAACCTTTGCGCATCTTTTGCCGAAAAAAAAATTGATCGGGTCATGTCAGGTCACGGAGTTATGACGTCATAAGAGGTACAGCCTCCGGCCGGATTTTCACAAACTGAGTGCCAACGTCCGAGGTTTTCTGCCGGTGGTACGGACATCGGTTGATGGATCGTGATGAAACTTCCCATGCATGTTGGGGCAAGTATTGGCTATCATATGGTATAAGAAATTTGACCGGGTCAGGTCAGGTCACGGAGCTATGACGTCACAAGAGGAACAGCGTCCGGTACTATTTTTGAAAAGCGCCCGAACCACTATTTTGCTAATTCTTGTCACCTCAATGGGAATATGCAGCAATATTAGCTTCTATAGGGAGCAAATGGACCTCCCAAATCCAAAAATACAATCAGATTTCAAAAATTTAAATTTTGATTTTTCGAATTTCTGCCGCCGACTGTGACCTTGCCGACTTCCGGCGCTCCCAACGCGCCATTTTTAGAGCTAGGGAAACGAAATACATACCAAACAATAGAGAATTGATCAAGGAACACGATAGTGAAGGTTTCAAGTCGATATCTCCCACCGTTTTGCCGCAATTGCCGCCGAAAGTTGAAAAAAGTCTATTTTTCCGAAAATTTGACCTTTGACCGGTCAAAAGTAGGTCAAATGTTGACCTAGGACCAAAAAATATACCACCAATCGCGAGATCTCGTTGAGAGCAATCCGTTGGTTTTTTCCGCTAAGCTCTACGACCTTCCGTTTCGAAACGCCAGGGGGGGTCGTAACAACCCCCCCCCCTGGTCGTTCGTGTTATGAGAAATGGCCTGGTCGTGCGAGGGTTAATTAATAAGTGTCTAGTTACAACTTACAAGGCATTATACACATGGTTTTGACTTTTAAATATCATGTTTATCTGAATATCTTTATTTCCTGATGCATTAGCACATTTCTGAGCAGGGAAAGATATTTTTACATGTACAAGGCATGTTAGCATAGAAATTTGGTAATCTTAGTTAATGATTTGGGTAAAAAGTCAAACATTGCTTGTTCTAAATCACTTTTCTTTTTTACTTAGGATACATTTTCCAGCAGACTCAGCATAAACCAATCAGCAAACGAAATGCCTTGGTTTGTGAGCGTTGATGGATATGCCAGATATTAGCTGACAGTTTCAATTTAACGATAGAAAAGATGCAACACCACAACCATACCCACAATGACAAAATATTTTACAAACACTTTCAGAATCACCCATAAATACAAAAGCGGCTCAAGGCCGTCTATAGCCTTCTAAGAAGAAAAGGCAATCTTTGGCTATCTTGTTATTTGCTTCTAGTTTCGAGGATCGTTAGCAGGCTTTGGTATAAAATTCCTAATTATTATGATTCGATTTGGTATAGCCCGTTAGGTCAATAAACATTTTGATGTTCATGTGTCATCGCAAGACTTACCTAGGTATGCTATTTCCAGTCAGCATCACTGAATACATACATTTGGTAAGCGGCATTTGAGTATGAGCTCAAAAGGCGCATCGAACGCAACAACTTAGATAATACAATGTGACAACCAAGGGAATAGATAGCCCTATCAAAGTCTGTATTAATTCATTGACTTCCTGCCATTCATACGTGCTAAAAATGTACTCGCACGCAATACAAGCAGCATTGTGTCTGAAACATTCCTCATTGGTGCATCGACCATTCAGATTGAAGTTTATCATGAATGAAAATGTTTTACCCGATTTTTAAACAAATAGCGTGCCTTTTCAGCTGTCGTAAAGTGACGTCGATTCCGCTGGCAGCGGCATTAGTGGAATTTGGGCACCACTTGTCACATGCGGTCGGACCGGGGCGTACATACAGGCCTTTCCATGTCGTGCAGCCGGGCCTGTTTGAGTTGAGCACGGCCCAGGTGACTCACGGCGTCACCGGGCGGCCCTATACAGGGGTGCAGAACTATCTCTCACGGACAGTCGGAGTGGTCTGTAAAACAGCGGACGTTATTGTGTCCGGTTACACCTGTGCGAAACCGATACTGGAGACAGTTATTCGCCGGGAGTGAACTGCTTCAAAGCATCTTTATTCTTTAGTGTTCCAATGGCAATCTCAAATGAAACTCATTGGGAGTCATAGCATTTTACTTTAACAAAATTTGGTTTAAATTCTCACAAACCAGGTTATTCCAGCATACAAATTGACCGGTGTTACTGCTAACCATATCAAAGACTAGCGTTGCTGAAGCGCGGTGCTATCATCAAGCATCAATACATAGAGCCAAAACAAAGGAAAATGAAGGAGCTCACGATTGCTGCCATTACCATGCCATAACTTACAAATCACATACTGGTGACGTTGCCATTTTCCATGCCAAACATAGCACTCGTACATCACATCTTGCATTCCCGTTTCGCTCCCAGGGCTCACCCAGGGAACTGAATCAGTATAGGAATCAGCCTGGGTGTCGGATCAGACCAGGAATCCGCCCAAAAATCAGCTACAGAGTTGGATCGGCATGCAGGGATCACCCCGGGAGCTGTGCTAGATCAGCCCACACCTCGGAAGCTGGAGCAGTCCAGGGATCACTCTGAGTGCTGGATCAGCCCAGAGACTGGGAGCTGGATCAGTCTAGAGATCACCTAGGAAGATGAATCACTAAAAAAATCAAATCGGGAGCTGGATAAGTCCAGGGACCAGCCCCAGAGCTGGATAAGTCCAGGGACCAGCAGGTGGGAGCTGAATCAGCCACGGATCAGCCCAGTGACCAGCACAGGAGCTGGATCAGCCCGGGATCAGCGCGGGATAAGCCCAGGGCCGGCCGGGTGTCTGATCCCCGCCGCTGGACACGGGGAAGTGTGCCAGGGCCGACTGACCAGCTGCTGAGGGACGGCGGCCGTCAAAACATGGAGACCGGCCCCTGCAGAGCCGATGGAACGCCCCGATGCCCGAGCCTGGGCGAGGAAAGCAGCGCCCAGCGGTTATCGGACGGAGAGGTAACGCCCAGCGAGTATCGGACGGAGGAGCTGGATCAGTCTAGAGATCACCTAGGAAGATGAATCACTAAAAAAATCAAATCGAGAGCTGGATAAGTCCAGGGACCAGCCCCAGAGCTGGATAAGTCCAGGGACCAGCGGGTGGGAGCTGAATCAGCCACGGATCAGCCCAGTGACCAGCACAGGAGCTGGATCAGCCCGGGATCAGCGCGGGATAAGCCCAGGGCCGGCCGGGTGTCTGATCCCCGCCGCTGGACACGGGGAAGTGTGCCAGGGCCGACTGACCAGCTGCTGAGGGACGGCGGCCGTCAAAACATGGAGACCGGCCCCTGCAGAGCCGATGGAACGCCCCGATGCCCGAGCCTGGGCGAGGAAAGCAGCGCCCAGCGGTTATCGGACGGAGAGGTAACGCCCAGCGGGTATCGGACGGAGGGGTAACGCCCCACGGGTATCGGACGGAGGGGTCGGCTGATAATCCAGAACTGGGAATCAGTGCACCAATGAGTCCTAGAAATTAAAAACAAAACAAATAAGAGTTCCCATGTATGAGCACATGGTGTTAATGTAGTGGAAGCACTGTTAATCATAACCATAGACATTGAACTATTAACCAGCGCCCTGCTGTGGGGGGGGGGGTGTTTGAACACCCCCCTTGTGGTTTTTCGCGAATCCGTTTTTGGTACACCTTATCATACATCAATTCTACACATGTTGTGAAAATTTCAGACCAAGGTCATTCAAGGTCAGGTCACCAGGTCACTTGAAGTGACCTCACCTCATAAAAAGCTTCAATGTCTGTCATAGCTACACCGAGTGACCGATCGCTTTACAACTTTCAGCGATTGCCAAGAGCAATAGCATGTACAAAATGTGTATCTCAGAATTTTGATATCGATGACCTAAGGTCAGGTCAATTTTGCGACCTCCCCATATTATAAGTCAATGGGAGAAAATTGAAATGCGCCTCTTTTGGACGAAAGACATTATAAACACTCCCAAACACTGAATTACAAGTGGTTTAGACACACTGAACATGAAAATGGTGTCCGTGACCCCTGTTTATGCCCTGAGGTCCTCTTAGGTCACGAATGATATCTAACAGTTTTTCGCAAATAACTTTTGATAGAGGCATGCTAGAGCGATGAAAACGCCTTAGATGTGTTCAGCTCGACGATACGGATCGACTGATATGCAACATGACCCTTTCCGGTCAGGTCATGACCTTGACCTGAGGTCAAATTTTCAAGTTGACCTTTCAAGGTCAATTTATAGTTCATTCGATGCGTCTTGACAAGAGGAACACGATGCCGGTAAAAGTAAGGTGGTACAAGGCTTGGGTCAAAAGTTATTGCAGAAAACTGTTTCCGAAAAAAAATCGGCTATTTTTGCAGTTTTTCCCCCTGCAGGCAAAACCGTTGACGTTAGGTCAAATCTGAGAAAATTATTCAGAAAGGGCGTTAATAGGGCTATCGAATGCGCTTTTCCGCGGCGCTGTAGCTCTATTGGTTCCCGAGTTATGCGTTGGTTTCTTGGAAATTGTCGACATTCGACCTGGAAATCGGCGAAATTTTGCCTTCAATGCCCTCTGGTGACCTGACCTTTGATCTGACAAAAAAATTGACCGAAGTGATTTCCTCATTATTTTTGACGCTCTTTCGAACGCCTCCTTCCGCGTATCGCTACGTGGCCCAGGAGCCAAGTTAGAAGGGGGTGTGGTGTTCAAACACCCCCCCCCCCCAGCAGGGCGTGGAAATCCAGGACCCCCAGCCGGACGCGGTTAAATGTCCGGCACAGCAGGTTTTGATGCAACATCCCCCTAAAGTTTTTCGCAAATACGTAATAACTCGCGTAAAAAGCGGCCGATCGCAATGACACTTTCAGTACTCTCGCGTTCATTAATTGTATACCTACCCTGGAAATTTCATGGCCTTGACCCAAATGACCTTTGACCTGTGACCTGCTTTCCGAGACCATGTTTGGCCGGAATCGCGATTCGGCGTATGTCGGTCCGTATTAGCCGCGCGTTTGCAGTCTTTTCGTGGTTTCAAACGTTCAAACATGTGATTTGATGTTGCTCTCATGCATCAGGGTGGGTGTCAAGGTCATCTGAAGGTCAGGTCAGTTCTTTGACCTTCGATGACGTCGGTCCACTTGTTCGAGTTTTACATGTTTCTAGGCTAGTTTTTTTTTTTAGCTGAATTTGAATTTAGCAATCATTTCAACATTTACGAAGTTTAACATGTAACGAAGCTTCGTAACATGTTCCGCGAAGCTCTAGCTCGATCAGGGGCCAAACGCGAGGGGGTCGTAGGTACCCCCTCCCCCCCCCTTGTGCCGTCGAAGGACGCAAAATGGCCTGTGCATGCGAGGGATAATGTTCTTACATGTTTACTTTTTCGTGTGACATAATAAGTGAATTAATTGACATTTTCTACTTGAGGAGTCAAATCCATACCCTTTCGAATCTCAATACGAATAATGCCAACAAAACATTCATCTATCTTCAAAATGTAGAGGTAACAGTTTTTCGACAGCCCTTTATGTAACCTTATATGACATAAAATGACCAAACGCTCACATTATTTCCGGCCAATCTATTATCGCCGGTTGATCAGCATGAAGGAAACCAATTTGAGGAAGGGTACCCGCATTTTGTGGGCGAAATCAACATCAATTTCAGAAAACACACGAGGGAAGAAGGCGGAAAGCCGTTGCGTCCCCATCCCCGACAAGGCAGGGGCTAGGCGTCTTGCAAGAACACCAATAACCATTCATGTCTGAATAGGTAAGATATGCTTATTTTCATCGATCTACCAGCGGCTGAAGTTGCAGACATCATTCGCACCTCGTGCCCTTTCCACCAAGCGCTCACACTCCAACACTGAAGGTCAATATGCACAAAGTGCACGTGACGGGCCCATAGGCGTAGGAACAGGGGGGCCAGGTGGGCAAGTGCCCACCCACTTTTCGAGGTGGGGGGGGGCCAACCATGTGTTTTGGCCCACCCACTTTTTACTCGAGGCCCCTCGTCTCGATTTGAGAGGACGTCGTTACCTTCCAGAATAAACAAACTCCGTAAAAATAAGTTCCACGAATCCCCACGCACGGACTCCAAGGGGCCGTGATGGATCCAAGGAGGTCCTCTGTTCATAGTTGTCAGTCGAAGCCCCTGAGACTGATGGCCTGAGAGGCCCTAGTGGATCTGAGGTGGCCCCAATATCCACACTGGTCTGGGGAGGCCCCTGACACTGGCAGTCTGGGAGGCCCCTCTATCCACACTAGTCAGATGTCTGAGACTGGTGGTCTGGGAGGCCCCTCCATCCACACTAGTCAGAATAGGCCCCTGACACTGGCGGTCTAGCCGAGGCCCCCTACCCTCACTAGTCAGAGGAGGCCCCTCTATCCTCAATAGTCAGATGAGGCCCCTGAGATTGATGGTCTGGGAGGCCTATCCATCTACACTGTAGTCAGAGGAGGCCCCTGAGACTGATGACCTGAGAGGCCCTTATAATCACACCAGGCAGAAGAGGCCCATGAGACTGATGGACTGAGAGGCCCTTCTATTCATACTTGCCAGAGGAGACCCCCAAAACTTTCGGTCTAGGAGGTCCCTCAATCCGGCACCAGCCAGAAGAGTCCCCTGAGACTGATGGCCTGGGAAGCCCTTATATTTACACTAGGCAGAGGAGGCCCCTGAGACTGATGGTATGAGAGGCCCTCATATTCACACCAGTCAGAAGAGGCCCCTGAGGCTGATGGCTGTGAGGCCCTTCTGTTCATATAACTGGCCACTGGAGGCCCCTGAAAGCGGTGGTCTGGGAGGGCCCTCTATCCACACTAGTCAGGAGAGGCCCCTGAGACCGATGGTCTGAGAGGCTCTTATATTCATACTGGCCACAAGAGGCCCCTGAGACTGATAGTCAGAGAGGTCCACTCCAAATGAATCTGAGGGGGCCCTCTATCCACATTTACACTTTTCTAGGGAGGCCCCTGAGACTTATGGTCTGAGAGGCCCTTTTATTTATACTGTCTACAGGAGCCCCCTGAGATTAATGGTCTGAGAGGCTCTTCTATTTATACTAACCAGAGGAGGCCCCTAGGATTGATGGTCTAACAGGCCCTTCTATTTATACTAGCCAGAGGAGGCCCATGAGACTGATGGTCTGAGAGGCCCTTCTATTCAAACTAGGCAGATGAGGCCCCTGAGAATGATAGTCCGAAGAGCCATGCGGCGGCAACTGGCCGTGGCCATATTACGGCTCGGTAGGGCCCCACAGAGCTCATGAGAGCACCTCAAGGGCTCCTAAGTAGACACGCTTATCCCCATAAGGATGCCACGCCGGCTTCTGAAGGCTCCTTGTAGGCATCTAAGGGCCCTTTCCGGCCTCTAACGGCTCCACCCGCCTGTGATGGCTCCACGCCAGTGTTTATGAGCGCCACACAGCGGCGCCTTTGAGGGTCATACTAGTGTCTCTTAGGGCCCTATATCGGTGGCTCTGGGGGCCCCACACCGGCGCCTCTGTGGGCCACCACACCTGTGCATCTCAAGGCTCTATAGGTACATTTGAAGGACCCACACCGACACCTCTGAGGGCCCCACACCAGTATCTCGGAGCTCTGAAGGCCCCCAGTGACTCCAAGGACTCACCGGCTCCTGAGAGCACCATGTTGATGTCTAACGGCTCCACAAGGCCACTGAAGGCACCACACAAGCTCTCACTGAGCTCTAATGTCCATGTACCGGCCTCTGAGCGATTTAAGCCAGCGCATTCATAGCTCCACACCAGCAATTGTAAGAGCTTCACACTGAAGTATCTGAGGGTTCCACACCGGTGTCTCTAAGGGCCACATACCGGCATCTCTGAGGGCCCCATACCGGCGTCTCCGAGGGTCCACATCTGGCGGGCACCCATCAGCGACTGAAGGTCCCACACTGTCGACTCCGAGAGCCCCATCTGCGTCTGGGAGCACCTCTAAGTCTAATCTCTAAGAACCACAGCGGCTCCTCCGTACGAAAGATGGGCGTCTGCATGCCAAAGGGGAGCGGTTCTGAGACAGTAGGGCACCTACGTGCAATAGGCGCCTATGAAGCCCATAGGGGCGCCTCAATGCGAAAGAGGGGCGCCTCTGAAGCCTACATATATGGGCGTCCACATGCAATAAAGATCTGCAGACTGCAATTGATCAATGCCATGGGGCCTGGGGGTGCATTCATAAGAAACAGGAGCGCCGGCATGGCAAAGAGAGGCGCCTTCAAGTGTCCATAAAAGAGAGACGTCTATGATAAGCGCACATTGTATGCGACAACGGGGCGACTGTGGGACATATAGGGATGTCTCTGATGACTATACATAGGGCGCTTATATGCCAAAGAGGGCGCCTATGAAGCTAATGGGGGCACCTGGGAAACGAGGAAGACATTTGTGTAAGGGTTTTCAGGGGTCATGCGCCGTTTGCGGCAAATAGATTCTAAAAAAATCGGAGGGGGAATAAGTTTTAAAAATGGTGCGCGGACTTTCCGCACTGTTCGCTTAAGCGGTTACGCCCCTGGGTACATCTGCCCGAGCTCAGAAGCTAGATTTGGAGGTCATACTTGAAAGCAGCCAGCAGGACGAGGCAAAAGTTGGAGGCCCCTGAAAATAGGAGGCCCCCTGGAAAAGGAGGCCCCTTGACAGGGTGGCCCACCCACTTTTCATGACGTTCCTACGCCCGTGGACGGGCCGACGGCCCATATCATCATCATCATCATATTTATTTGACATCCTTTGAGGACAAAACAAGGAGAACATATCTTCATAACATAACCGTGACACATGAAGATACAAACACAGCACGGCACAACAAAGTCACGTTTGCAAAGCACGGGCAGCTTTTTACATCAGGCGGACTAGGAGAAGCAGTTTGGATGTATTGTTACAAGCAGCCTTACTAGCTGCCATGACTCGGCGCTGTTGCTGTCCATCAGCCAGCTGAGCGAGTCCGCAAGGCCACACTCGGGCCTGGGCGTGTGCACCCAGTCTCCGTGTATATGACCGCTGGCAGCCTCCAGTACCCTCATGAAGTTTCCCCCTACACGCTCGATCGGCATTGGGGCGTTACAACATGCCGCCAGGGAATAGTGAAGCACGAATGACGTCACATGCTAACGACCAGTGGCGGCCCACCTGTGACGGGTTTGTCATTGACCCTCGGTGCCTCCCCCACCCGAGTGCCACTCCTCCCCTCGCCTAAGGACCGCCCCTCACTAACCCCTCACCCCTCCCCTCATGCCACCCCAGCGAGCATGTCGCGTCTGGCGCCAAGCTGCACAACTCACACCGCCGCCGATCGACAGTTGCGTGCACATCATTTTTAGCCAGATCGAATGGCACAGATAAGAGTGTTACGAGTTGAAAATTGATGTCGGATCCGCCGGTGCCGGAAATAGGATGGCAAACACGTGGCGACATTTTTTTCGCCAATGGATAAAAACCTAACAGGTGATAGACACTCTGGTTGCATGAAGCGACGCTGGGTAAAGACGGACGGTCTTTTTTCGTGTTGGGTTCCATTGACGCTGCTGGTCGGCTCGCCGGCGTGGTATTCATGCCATTGGGTAGATTCCTATCGGACATGGTCGGCACCAGTCTGAAATCGCGCGCATAGCGTCCCAGGTTTGATGTAGACATGATGCAGAACGCCTTAATAAAGAAAAACTTTTACTGGGCGCATCGCCTCGCTATCGGAACGGCATTAGTTGCACAGATTAGGTGCCAAAAGTGGCGAGTAAGTTATCTGAAATGGCGCATCAATCCTTTCGTAAAAGATTTCGTTCGATACCATTAATAGCTTTTGCCAAGACATACACGTAGTTATCTGGTCAAGTGCAGTGTCGGTAAATAATCCATTGTGTAATGAGCATTTATAAGCCTTACAACTAAATGACTAGGCAGTTATAAATCTTACAGACTATCAGTGGATCGCACGCAATTAACTAGGTAATAAATAGATGCAACAAAAAACTGCTGAAGTAGTGCCTACAGTCTATGCCGCTGGTCTCAGTAAAGTTTAAAATTACAATAGCTGTTTTCACGACGACCACCTGGTAAGTACACATCTGGTGCATATTAGGTGCAGATTTGGTGTATGTAGATTTGGTCAAATTAGGTTCACTGAGTTAGAAAAAAGTTGTTAGTTTGGGTTGCACAAATGGTTATAGGCCTCATTTTTCAAATTATCAGGCATGATTTACGATTAAAACACTGAAATAAATTCGTTATATAAAGATGATTGTTAGTAAAGAGATTTGGTGCATACTTGGTCAAATTGGGTGCATTCGCAAGATAGTCTGTCGTGAAAAAGACTAATACAAACCAAAAGTATTGGCAAATCAAAAATGCAATGATCCGTTGGTTTCAAAATGCATTTCTCACTAATCGGCCCCTTTCATGATCCTCTTTCCCCGCAGAGGTGTAACTGGAATAGGGGGGGGGGGGCGAAACGGAAGAAAGTCGCGTTAAACAAGACATTTCTCAGAACTGCTCGAGCTAACCCGCCCATCTGTATACGAGCCTCCACTGGCCATGCCCGACCGGTTCCGCAACGCACCTGCCAATTACCTCTCGACTGCGAAAAGCGCATACACTCGTCATTTTACATCCTCACGAGAGGCACTTCAGTCGGCTGAGCAGGGCCATTGTCGGCTCGACTCCTCACGCCATGAAACTGAGCCTGTTCACAGAGTTGGCCCCGCTCGGAACACGCTCGCGTTCGCCTTGGAGGGGAGGCATGCCTGGTCTGGGCTGTACATACAGTTGACGTTTATTTTAATGACGTTTTATTTCCCACAGGCAACAAGCTGCCTGGGATGGTAGGCTGTGCCGCATCACACGGGCCGTGACGCAACTTCTTCCAGTGACGCAAGCTCACCACCGATGTGTGTGGGTCACTGGCACAGGCGGCAGTCTACAGGGTCACTCCCGCTGACACCAGCGGAGGGATGCACCACGCTCGCACGCGAGACACCCGCCTGGGGCGGGTTGGAGAGGGTGGCGCGCCGACACCGGTAAAGGCGACAGGGCAGCGGCGCCGACAAACACCGAAACAGTTGGTAGATCTGAAGCTGATAGCGAAGACAATCGCCTGGCTCCGTTGAGTCATACTCGAGCATGCCACGAACGCAAACAGGATCGAGCGTCTCCAGTTGTAGTGCAGTGGCAACAAAAATGGCTTAGGAGCCAGCATTGTCCACGTGAAATAACACCGTTTGGCAGTTGCCGAAGGAGGACCGTAGCTGTCTGGAACTGGCGCCGCACCCCAGACAACGCCAATCAGCGTCCGAACCAGCCATTTAAGGAGACGCTCACGGTTACGGTCTGTGGAAAGTCCATTGATAGTTCAAGCTCCATTCAATAGCTGGAGGCGGACATCACTTTGCCACAGCATACCGTTCCATTCATAACCACAAAGCGTAGTTTTTGAAACTGCTGTCTGCGGTTAGTTTTCTAGGAAGAGTATGGTATCAGACTAAGGCTTAGGCTATATGGTTCATGTTTTTATTCGAGCATTTCGCTACTTTGCTTCTTTCGAGAAACGTTCACCTCATAGTTTGCGTGGGAGGAATTACACGAGCGATAAAAGCTTCAGCCTAGATGTACTATATAAATGAAAAAGGGCGCATAATGTACCGAGAATGCCGTGAACGAGGGAGAAAACGCGATCTCCTTCCGTTTCCAGGGGAACTAAGCGCTGCAAAGAGCATGCAAGCAGAGGAAGGATTAATCGCATTAGGAAGGAATTACAACAATCGAGGTCTGCACAAAATTTTCCGGTTGAATGCTTCGACAGGGACTGGATAGCGGTAGCATAGAGTGAAACTAAAAACCAGAAACTAGAAAGCTGATCATAGCTAGACAAGCAAAATCAATTGTACAAGGGCGAGATAACTGTATCCAGTCGGCACAAAAATTAATTTAGGTATACCAAATAATGATTATAAAAGCTAACTCCAAATGTTGCTAAAAAAAAGGGTTCATTGACTCATTGCTTATCAAATCTCCGAAGCTGTAGTCCTGAAACCAGTGATCGCAAAAAGAGAACCTAATAACAGAGAACCATCAAGTCTGTCCGCTCAATGTGCGCCTTCTCTCAACTGGAGAGCTGTTTCCGTCGAGGATTTGTCTCGTTACAACGCTGAAATTCGCAATTGCCTGCCTTCGTACGATGCAGCCGTTGCAGAGATCCATCCCAACTGTCAGTCTGACTGTAACGTAACAGAACACGCGTATGCTTTGGCCGGTATGTATGATTACGTTACTCATGTAATTGTCCGCGCTGGAAACAGGTGCATCAAAAGGCATCCAATGGCACATCCAAAGTGCACACCCGGCTGGAATGGGTCTGTGCGTGCCGAGTATGTAGCGTCTCGCGGTGCCTTTCTTAATTGGCGTGCCGCTGGCTCTCCCAGGACAGGTGCTCTCTTTTCCCGAATGTCACTGGCACGTTCATCGTTTAAATACGCCCTACGCCGCTGCAAAAGGGAACGTGAGATCTTGCTGGCCAATCAGTTGGGTGAGGCTCTTTCCCATCAGCCAGATAATCGTTTCTGGGTTCTTGTCAGGAGGCACCTCGGTGGTGGCAGCCCCGCGGTGTCTAGCTTTGGAGAGGTGTCCGAGAGCTCTAACATTGTTAGGATGTGGAAGGACCACTATTCAGAAATCTTTAACGACCACAGTTGTGGTAGTGACCAGCAGTATCTGGACCAGCTTTACAGTACACCTTCAGATGATCTCCCCGATATCAGTTATGATGAGATCAGTGCTGCTATAAATAAGCTTAAAAATGGCAAGTCCCCAGGCTGGGACGGTCTATCCCCTGATCATCTCCGTCATCTGGATGGCGATATTAAGCAAATATTTGTGCTATTATTCCGCAGCTTTGTTAGCCATGCTTATGTTCCAGAAAGTTTGATGCATTCGATTATCGTACCCTTAGTTAAAAATAAGGGCGGTGCTTTGGATGATAAGTCGAACTATCGGGCCATTGCCCTCTCAACTAGTGTATCTAAAGTACTGGAACTAGTTCTACATGAAAGGCTAGCACCATACCTCCACACGAGCGACGCACAGTTTGGTTTTAAAGATAGTCATTCAACGACCCATGCTACTTTTGTGCTCAAGGAAGTGATCAATTATTATAATGTACTTGGCAGTCCAGTGTATGCATGTTTCCTGGATGCGAGAAAAGCTTTTGACCGTGTTTCGTACTCAAAGCTGTTTGGTATTTTGACCGACCGTGGCGTGCCTTCACAATACCTCAAACTGTTGCTGTACTGGTACAGGATTCAGACATTGGGTGTTAAATGGGATGGTCTTATCTCCGAAAAATTTCATGCTGGCAATGGCGTTAGGCAGGGGGGCATCCTCTCTCCGTTGTTATTTAGTGTGTACGTTGACTCCATTCTGTGCAAAGTGCGAGAAATGAGTGTTGGTTGTCGCGTAGGTGCATGTGCAACGAACATTTTGGCATACGCTGATGACATTGTGCTTCTGGCCCCCACGAGGGAAGCGTTGCAGACAATTGTAAATGAGTGCAATAGGCAAGCTCATCTTCTCGACGTTGAATTTAACCCTCTTAAATCTGTGTGTATGCAATTCCTCCCTCGAAAACCGTACTCGGCCACTCATCTGGTTAATTCCAGACCTCCTTCGTTGCTACTTTCTGGCCAGCAGTTAAGATGGGTGACGTCTTTTAAGTACCTGGGTCATGTAATTCGTGATGATCTGCGCGACATCGATGACATGCGCCGTGTTAAGAGAGCGCTTTATACCAATGTAAACATGCTATCAGCAGCTATTGGCTTTGCCGACAAAAGTGTACTGACGAAGCTCTTCAAATCGTACTGCACCAACCTGTATGGATGTGAGCTCTGGAACGTGTATCGTGACCAGCAAACGTTTCGAGAGTTGTGTATAGCATACCACAGTTGTCTCAAGAAGCTTGTCAAAGTCCCTCGGTGGAGTAGGAATCATGATCTGTGTCACGATCTTCACATGCTGACCTGCCCAATGCAAATCACCTATCGCCAGTTAGTCTTTTGGCTTCGACTCTCACAGGCCTCCAACACACTGATTGTGGCCTTGCTAGCCAGTTCCATCGGGAGCAACGGCTTGTCTGCACGTATGCATACAAAACATCGCCAAAAGTACGATTTGCTGAATCTCAACTTATATGCCACTTCGTCGCCAGATCTATTCAATGTTTTTGTTGCACACATAACAAGATTCGTTATGGAACGACGCAACCGTGTCTTATGACCAGTGCATCTCTCTGAGGAAAGAGTACCTGGCTTGTGTATTGGTTGTTTGGTGGTGTGTCTGTGTGTGTTTGTTTTAGTGTTCGCCTATATGTACCACTTATGGTATGAAATGAACATGTATTATTATTATTATTATAACTTACGAGTATGCATGAGAATAAGGCGTCAAAGATAGATGATTGTCCATTCTTGTGTTGCGACTCCGTATGTCATTACGTTGGTTTGTGTCATATTGATCAAAAAATGGGTATGACGACGAAATCTGTTCATTTGTTTATTTCACAATATCACCAACAGGCAGTGCCCATTCAAAGGCGAACTCAAAGACGTTGTGTCTGTGATTCATTAGCAAGTACACACTGCTACAGTAGGACGAGGGAGGTGTAACCTTGTAATTACATTTAGTCTGGAAGGTGAAACGTTTATGAAAAATCCCATCCTGATTCCTCCTCCACCTACCTGAGTCCGCCGCCCTATAAACCCGTCGCTGTCTCCAGCGGTGTGATCACGTTTCCGGCGGGCGAATTCTACAACCGAAAATTGGCTATCAGCCTGTCATTTATAGAGCAGCTACACGAAACAACAGACGACGACTGCCGACCGGAAGGGGGAAAACCGAGCGGCAAGGAGTATCGGTGTCTATGTTAACACCGTCCTTAGGGTGTGAAACATTGCTTTCGTGTTGTTGTCTTAAATGCGGTACCATAAATGAGCAAATACGTGCATTTTTACACCGCGTTTGAATGTTTCACGCATCTGCACATGCACTTCGGGACATGCCCCGGAGAAATCGCAGATTTCAGAGCAGTGTGACGTGTTCTGCATAGTTGGATGGTATATCAAACTTTGGTGTCACACCATACCTCTGAAAATCGTCAACTGCTTTTAATACGACCGAAAGTCATTGTTCAAATATCAAATTCATCCAATTTGACAGTTCGCTAGAGCAAGGCATCTGCCTGATATCGGTACATCACAAATATTTGCTGTCGCACATCCATATTTTCCATCTATTATGTTCTTTTGCGCTTCCATGCACGGACGTATAAATAAACTGGACCCGCAACCACCTCCATTCAGGTGAAGCCGACAAGGCGCCATTTTACGTTGCCAAAAACCCGTGCTCTGAAAGGTCATCGAGCCAATAAAATTGGAATTGCGTCTAAGCGGATGATCGGATCGAGATGCTGGTGGTACCGTTCGACGGGTAATGCTTTGAGGCAGGTGATGATGCATGTCACAGGTCATTCGGTGTCACGTGGGTGGCGCGTGCCACGTGCCGACAAAGTCAGGAAGGACAAAAACCTTTAAGCGACGCTCCAAATTAAGCGGTGGGCGGCACAGGTGCCAAATTCACAGGTCACATGTCCCAGTGTTTGACCATTAACATATAGTATGCTCGGCAGCAGGGGGTGCGGAATGCACGCGCCAGGGGCGAAACACATGTTTTGAGGAGGCATCCTCCGATTCCGGAAAACCTTGACCTAGGCACACCAAATTTGGCACACTGACACGACTGGACGAGCGCTTTAACCCTCGCCGGACCTATTGGTTTTCTACATACGCGCCGGCCGAGGGGGGGGGCGGGTACGACCCCCCCCTCGCCGTTTCGCCCCTGGTGGAGCTAGCGCGTCGCGAAAAAAACGAGCGTGTGCGCCGTTACGAGACGCAGAGATTGGTACCCGATTTTAAGGTCCTAGGTCAACCGGTGACCTCTGAGGTCAGGTCAAGTGCCCCAGGGTACGGTTCAGTTTTTGGTGAATAACTTCGCAAAAAACGGCCGCAGAGCGCCGATTTTGGCAGCATCGTGTTCGCCTCGCTCAGGCACGTCGAATGATATACTTTTTGTCCGGGTCAGGTCAACTTGGGGTGTTGACCTCAGGTCAAGGTCAGGTCAGCATCCCCAGGTCACGAAGTTGGTCGAAAGAGGTCATATCGCATATCATTCGATTCGGCAGGCCTTCCTGAGTCCATTGGTGCCTTTCCCGACTCGCTAGCTCAATTTGATCAAGAGTTATTGACGAAAAACTAATTTGACCTTGATGACGTCATAAATGACGTCACGCAAGGTCAACATTGCAAAAGTGACGCATCTAACCTTGCAAGGAGTTCATCAAATCACGATTCCGTGTGCTTGAGATAGTTGGAGATCGTTCCCGGCGCCAGAATAGCAGTTTGAATTTTTCCCCATTGACTTATAATGGTGAGGTCACGAAAATGACCTGACCTCATATGACCTTTAGGAAAAATCCGAGATATACAAGTTGTGGGACTCATAATGGATACTAGATCCTGCAAGTTTCATTTCCCTGTGACATCTCCTCTGGCAGTGAGGGCGTTGCGAAGTTGCGACATCTGAAGACCGTGCAGAGGTTCACTTATGACGTCATAGGTCAGTGACCTGACCTGACCCAAAAATGCGGTTGGTGTCAAAAGATCCGGCTTGGATCAAAGGTCAGGTATGCCAAGTTTCAGCTCTCTATCGCCAGCGTGTTCGGAGCTATCGCGAAAAAACCCTATGGGGGGGGCGGCACCCGCCCCCCCCCCCTCGGCCGGCGAGGGTTAAGGCGCTGTGCAAATAGATGTGCTGGGGTACACGGTGCACGTGCTGTGCACGTGCAAACCTTTTGATGCTGCACTCTGTGTCACATATACGGGCAGAGCGGGTAGCGCTAGCAAGCTCAAAGTGCCAAATTTACACAGGTCACCCAGAATGCATTCCCACATAGTTATTGAGCATGTCCATCTCCTGGTGGACCCCGAAGGTGCGCTCTGCACGTGCAAAAAATTATCCGCGCCGGGCGGTGGGGATGCTTGGACACCCCATGTAGGTTTATGTAAATATCTCGAAAACGGCGTTGTGGAGCGCCGCCGTTTTTAGCACACCCTTTCATCCATCTTTTTCACACATGCTGCATAACTTTAAGACCCAAGTCACTCAAGGGTAGGTCACCAGGTTACGTCCAAGTGGCCTTACCTTAGGAAAAGTTATAATGCCCGTCATAGCTACACAGATTGAACAATCGGTCTAAAACGTTGGCAGCGGTTACTAAGAGCAACATATATAGGTAAAGTACCTCTACCTCGGTATTTCACTGCCACTGACCTAGGTTTCTGTTGATTTTGCGACCTTTCTATTATAGGTAAGTCAATGGGAGACAATTGAACTGCGCTTCTGTTGCACGAAACTCATATTAACATACTAAACAATGCACTCAAATAACGGGACACTGGTAGCAGAGAAACGTGACATATTTAACCCTATTAGTGGCAGGCTCCTGGCTACCCCATATTAGTGGCAGGGGGGGGGGGCTGTTTACGACCCCCCTTGATATCTCGAGATCTAACGGGCCGATTTTCAAAATTCAAACGGCATTCGATTTGGCTCAACGAGATCTACATTTCTAAAAAAAAAATGTCAATAGGGGGGTAGAGGGGGGTAAAAAAGGACAAATTGCAGATACATTTTAGACTGTTTATCACGGCCAGGTTTCTGAACCAATCTTAACGCAACTTTTGCCGATCGATAGAGAATGAACCAGGAATTCACATGGATCCTAAAAATATGCATTTTCAAAAATCATAGGCGGATACAGATCATTGAGATTGGGGGTACACAAAAAGTAGGGGAGAGTGGGGCAAAGCGGCCACCCGGGGCAAAGCGGCCATCCATCGTTTTAGCCCTCCACAGCTGGCGTCAGTTCCAATTTATGATTTCCAATTATACTTCTCTTTGCGGTCGTTCGAATGAGCCAGACCGGGGTTTCAGGCCCATCGCCATTGTTCTGTGAAACACGGAAAAGCATTTCTTGCCAGGTTACCAATTATGTTTACAATTTTTAAATGTTATTTTATTCCATAACCGTTTGGAATTTTTATAAGCGTTTTTGTCCATGCATTGCGTGGTTATCGTACATGCCTTGTACCAATTTTAATGCTTTTTACCCCACTAATAGCTGAGCTGGAATATTTTTGTCTCGGACGGTAGCGCGGGGCAAAGCGGCCGGGGCAAAGTGGCCAGCCCCCAATTGGCCATAAGTTGTTTCCATCTGGATAAAAACATTATTTATATTCAAATGTGTCGTCATGCATTCATGTTGGCCACATTTCGGTTACATGAGTTACCAAATTATGTAATTAAATGTTTTTCCAAGAAAATTCTTTCTTTGTTTAGCAATAGGTGGGAAGATAACAAAGTAAACATCCATCTTCCCTTGAACCTTGTCACCATCAAATACCCTAGTCGTGCATGAGGCAACTATTCTGTTTCTCATATCGGGACTTGAGAAGTCGCCAGTGGCCGCTTTGCCTCAGGGATGGGGCAAAGTGGCCAATATGCTATATGTTTAAAGTTTTGTCAATATCTCCCATATGTGAACGCCTTTGGAAATGAAACGCAGTTGGAATAAAAGACAATTTAATAGGGATCACATTGGTATAGAGAGAATCTTTCCAAGTTTAAAAATCAAGCGTCGGCATCGTTAGAAATGTTAGGGTGGCCGCTTTGCCCCACTCTCCCCTATAGTAAATAAGGTTTTTGTTGGTACTGTTTCTAAAAAGGGTGGCAATGGTCTTGTTATGTTACAATTTTCTTATGAGAGAACGACTAAAGTTGTATTGGTCATGCATAGGCGGTGTCAGGGCACCTATGTTGGGAGGTAAAAAATAACCCCCCTTTTTGGACGCCTGGATCCGCCTATTATAGCAAAAACGTGTCAAAAGAGGATGCACAATAGCTTTGTATATGTTATCACATGATACCTTTCATTCACTGTTCGTAAAACTGGTGCAGCATCGTGATCTTCTCCCAAATGACTCGCTTCACGAATAGGACCCCCCAATTCCCAGTGCCCTGGAGCCGCCCCTGGTAAAGTTATGAACTTGAAATTTTCAGGGAATGTGCCCAATTTAGTTTTAGGAAAAGTCAGAAAATTTCAGCATCGTAGCTTCAGCGGTTTCGGAGATATTCCCGAAAAACCTGAGGGGTGGATAAAAACAACCCCCCTCCCCCCTGCCACTAATAGGGTTAATCGGGAAGTTGCACCTGCGACATGTACTTATGTCCTGGGGTTATTCCAGGTCATGACAGCCCTCCACAACATTTCGACACTACAGTAACCTTTGGTAGAGACATGCAAGAGCGCTGAAAACACTTGATATGTTTAGTTCAACTTCGTAAATTGAGGTTGTTGCGAGTTCTACGGGTCATTTATCAGGAATGTCATGTTTGTTTTGATCACAGCTGATGTTTTCATGCATTTAGGCCAGGTCAGGTCAACCAGTAGGTGTCCTGCCGCTTATCCATAGTACTGGTGTCAACCACCACTGATGGCGTCGTAACATGTTACGAAGGCAATGAAACTATAACTTCTTAAATGTTAAACTGAATGCTAAATTCGAAATCAGCTCCAAAAACTGTCCTAGAAACATGCACAACTCGAAAAGGTGAACCAAGGTCATTAAAGGTCAGTGACCTTGACCTAATTTTCACTTGACCTTGACACCCACCATATTGCATGTGACCAGCATCATATCACATCTTTTAACGCTTGAAACCACGAAAAGACAGCAAACGCGTGGCTAGTGCGCGCCGACGTATGTACGCCGAATCGCGATTCCGGCCAAACATGGTCTCGTAATAATAACTTAATATCAGATGCTGATTTACCGCTACTCAGTCAAGTTAGAACCATTTCTTGGCCGCGGTCACCGGTTCAGGCCACTACATAATCGTACCTATTACACCGCGCTTGCTCAATGCTCAGTTCGTATTGTAAAAGCACTGCGGCACAGCATAGATGCAGGCGCTCTGCTACTGCCATCTATGGGTGAAAGATGAAGATAATGGTTGTTGCGGTACAGTATCACTACAGGCGCCGATAATGCTTTATAATTGTACTTTTTGTGTTAAGACTGCAAGAGCTTTTGCCTTTTGCGCTACCTACAATTAATCTTTTTTGTCATTTTTTCCATTTTTATGTTGGTAAATGAAGCGCAGTTCAATTGTCTCCCATTGACTTAACTATAATAGAAAGGTCGCAAAATCAACAGAACCCTAGGTCATTGACAGTGAAATACCGAGGTAGAGGTACTTTACGTATATATGGTGCTCTTAGTAATCGCTGCCAATGTTTTAGACCGATTGTTCAGTCTGTGTAGCTATGACGGGCATTATAACTTTTCCTAAGGTAATGCCACTTGGACGTAACCTGGTGACCTACCCTTGAGTGACTTGGGTCTTAAAGTTATGCAGCATGTGTGAAAAAGATGGATGAAAGGGTGTGCTAAAAACGGCGGCGCTCCACAACGCCGTTTTCGAGATATTTACATAAACCTACATGGGGTGTCCAAGCATCCTCACCGCCCGGCGCGGATAATTTTTTGCACGTGCAGAGCGCACCTTCGGGGTCCACCAGGAGATGGATATGCTCAATAACTATGCGGGAATGCATTCTGGGTAGCCTGTGTAAATTTGGCACTTTGAGCTTGCTAGCGCTACCCGCTCTGCCCGCAAATGTGACACAGAGTGCAACATCAAAAGGTTTGCACGTGCACAGCACGTGCACCGTGTACCCCAGCACATCTATTTGCACAGCGCCTTAAAGCGCTCGTCCAGTCGTGTCAGTGTGCCAAATTTGGTGTGCCTAGGTCAAGGTTTTCCGGAATCGGAGGATGTCTCCTCAAAACATGTTTTTCGTCCCTGGCGCGTGCATTCCGCACCCCCTGCTGCCGAGCATACTATATGTTAATGGTCAAACACTGGGACATGTGACCTGTGAATTTGGCACCTGTGCCGCCCACCGTTTAATTTGGAGCGTCGCTTAAAGGTTTTTGCCCTTCCTGACTTTGTCGGCACGTGGCACGCGCCACGTGACACCGAATGACCTGTGACGTGCATCATCACCTGCCTCAAAGCATTACCCGTCGAACGGTACCACCAGCATCTCGATCCGATCATCCGTTTAGACGCAATTCCAATTGTATTGGCTCGATGACCTTTCAGAGCACGGGTTTTGGGCAACGTAAAATGGCGCCTTGTCGGCTTCACTATCTTCCATAGGAGGTCCATTGGGATCGTCAGTCCAGTTTATTTATACGTCCGTGCTTCCATGTCGTCTGCCTATATATCCTACAGCCTTGCTACAGCCTGTTCTTCCATCATGACAGCAGTCAGGTATTAAAGGATAACAAAGCCAATGAAACTCGATCTCTATTTCCCGTAATATGTAAGCCAAAGGCAACGCCGCTCTGTTGTGGTGTGTGGTTAAGATAGAAGCTGAGATTGTGAAAACCGCAGCGGTCGTGACTCGCTCAGCTTCAGTCCTGAATTACTTGACGAGTCGGCGAAACGTATAGGAACGTATACTTTCATTTCGTGCACGGTCTAACCGTTATTTGTTACAATAAACAGTATAATATCATGATACTTTGTATTGATTCGCATCCCAAATGAACAGACGAATGTGTCCACAGCATTGCAAATAAATTAGGCACAATATCATTCAGCGCAACATAATTCGTACACATCGACATAAGGAATGATGGTTATATGAACATGCAGTTGCAAAAGCAACATAAAATATCACAGTTAATAAAAATGACTGCGCGTTGAGCCTCAATTTCAATCCATGCGTAAGAAATCGCCTACCGCTACATGTTCCTCACTTGTCCGACAATTAGAACGGTCGCCACAAATCAATTAGAGATGTTTAACAGACAGATGGCATGACGATGCAACCAGCCAATGCACGAAAACAAGCACATCCGGTAACATGCAATGAGGTAGCTGATACGTAAACGAGCGCTGACACAATACCGGAATGGCTGGCTGCGCTACACAATTACAAATCCAGTTCCCAGCACGCCACACACGCCTACATGGTTTGGGCGTCCTTAATAAGGGGCCGGTGTGGAGATAGCGCCGTGTCCCGTGGGGCGCTACATAGGCGACACCGGAATAGGGTCGCCCACGAGCCGACCAATCCCGTTATTGTCCGGCGGATATTTTTAAGGGGAGCGATGGTGGTCGACTCCGGAACCAACGCGAATCCGACAAACGCGCAAATGTGGCGACTGGGAGCTTACCGCGACGGATTGAGTGCGATAGGAGCTGACAAAATAGTTCGGAATGCAAGGAACTAAAACGGCGACCGTAAAACTCCGCAGTCGTGCCCGGCAACAGCTGGCCGGGCGTGGGGCGCGATGACTCAACAACACAGGCTCAACAGCATGCAACCACGAACAAGTTAAAACTCAACAGTGACGCTCGCGCGAGTTGGCGGCTCAAATCAACGCTCGACGAGCTCGTAACTCAGCTGGGCAGCCGACAGCCGGCTAACGGCGAGCTGCACAGGAACTAGACGCGCGCCACCCGGCGGCGGCGGCTCGCTGGCAGCAGCGTCACAGCCAATAGAACAGCAGCGTCCGCCGCGGAGAGCGGCTCAGCGGGCCGGGTCGCTCAGCGAGGGGACCCGCTGCGCACGACTGGCGTCCAGCCGGTACGCACAGACGAACGCCAGCGGCACCGTCTCGTGCATGTCGCCGGACGTGATGCGGGCGTTGACGGCCACACACTCGCCGCGGCCGCCCTCGCCGCACGAGCGGTCGCCGCCGGCGCACTCGGGGTCGAGCACGGCGCGCTCCACCTCGCGGTCGGAGCGCTCGGCGAAGACGCGAGTCGTCTGCTTGGTGAACGGACACAGCGTGCGCTGCTCCAGCAGCGGGCTCTCTGGCTTCGGCTGACACTTGCCGACGGAGCGCGCCGGCCGCGGCCGCGGCGCGTCGGCGCTGGCGGGCCGGCCGTCGGCGGCGGTGAGGAGCAGCAGCAGCAGCAGCGGCAGCAGCAGCGGCCGCCGGCACCGGCTCGCCGACCGACCGCTGGCGCTCGACTCGGCAGCGGGCCACATACTGCAGGCGGGGATCGCGCCGCCGTCAGCCGACACAACGGGCACGGCTGGCACCTGCGGCGTGCGAGGGCGCGGACTGCTCGGCTCCGGGTGGCGTGCACGGAGCGCGCTGAGGGCACGAGCGGCGCGCGCGACTGCTGATCGCAGAATGACCGTCCAGGCTGCCGCTGCGGCCGCCGTCACCGTGGCTGGGGCGGCGCGCGACATGGAGAGAGGAGAGTTCAGGTGGTCGGGCGCAGTCGCACCGGTCGCCAGGGCGCCGCGTCACCGATGCCGCCCCCGCAAGCCCCGCCTCCCCCCCCCCGACGGATGTCCGGCGCCCCCCCCCTCTCCTGATCCCCCGGCCCGGTCCGCCTCCTTCGCCAGACGTCCAGGCAGTCCCTTCGGGTGAAGATAAACGACAGTTTCGAAATGTCAATCTGACGTCAAGAAGCTGAGATATAGATATAGATACCTACCGCCGCCGTCCGACCGGCCCACTCTGTATTCAACCAGTCTGCAATCGAAATCCGCTGGAAGGAGGCGCACGTGATCGCACACTCCCAGTCGCTCGTCATTTATCTTCACCCAAAATATGAGCATTCTCTTGATTTTACTTTTTCATCTCTTGCTTAAAGTGACCATCCCACCTTCACATTAGTTTTGAGTTGAGATCAGGCCCATGTCAGTCTACTTTTGATGACATCGTAAGGGGGCCTTAGGACAATAATGGCGCGGTGCGCCAAAAATCGCTTCCAAGCTACTTGCCAACAGCTGCCATTTTTGAAAATATAATTTTGAAATAAAATTACAAAAAATAAAAATATCGTACCTAATTAAGTTATTAATTAAATCGACACTATATTGAAAAAAAAAAATAAAAGAAAAATGATTTATTCATAGTAAAAATATAAGCTCGATGATATTTTACGTTGCTTTCCTGCAACTGCAGAGGGTTTTTAACCCTCGCCGGCACAGACCATTTTGAGACCTTCGACGGCACAAGGGCGGGGGGGGGGATACGACCCCCCCCCCCCTCGCGTTTGGCCCCTAATGGAGCCAGAGCTTCGCGGAAAAAACGAGCGTGTTGCCCGTCACCAGAGGAAGCCAATGATACCCAATTTTAAGGTCCTAGGTAATCGGTTGACCTTCCAGGTCAGGTCAATGACCCAAAAATCGGGAATATCGGGACCTGTTAGAAAGTCGTTAAGTGTGGCTGCTATGGGGTTTTCTGGGGTGCTGATCACAGATGATGTCGTTAAGCGTTTGGACCAGGTCGGGTCAGGTCAGGTCAGGCAGGTCAACCGGTAGGGGTCGTGATGGGTATTCGTAGTACCTGTCATCCGCCTCTGACAGCTTCGCAACATGTTACGAAGGCACCAAAGCTACTTCGTAAATGTTCAAATGGTTGCTAAATTCGAATTCAGCTCCAAAAACTAGCCTAGAAACCAGGGTTGTATACCAATCAAGTCGATTGAATTGATTGATTTGATTCAACGCGTATTTTGAGTTGATTGGATTGAGTCGATTGACTTTTCGAGATGACTGGTTGACTGACTCGTTTGACTTTAGCGACTGGTTGACTTATTTGATTCCCGAAAATTAGAGTGACTCGCATGATTGAGTCGATTGAATGGAAAGTTCAAACAAGTTTTAGTTGACGAAAAATAATGACACCAATTGATGACATCAAAGATCACAAAACTACACTGAAAACTGCTTGTCATCACAAGTGCAATATGGGGTAGATGGCCAAATAAAGAACAGGGCCTAAACATGAACAGCCAACTTTGACTTTCAACTGCAATAACTGCTCCAATCCTGGTGATAGAACCTGGCGATGCACCTACCTACCTTTCTGCACTCAGCAGGAAACGCTTTTTTTAATCCAGATGATAAAGTGCAAGGCCCTGTATACTAATAAAGTGTGATTAATTAATAATTCACATCTCCACATCTCCTCAGAAACAACCCACTGAACTCTATAAATATCTGAAACCCCTACAAAAATAACTGAAACAAAAGCGCCGTTTTCGTCTCGCTAAATTTGCTGCTTTGTTTAATTTGCAGCAGAACGTTTGTTGATCCTTTTCTCCTGAGAGCCTAAGCATAATATATTTAATATATTTCATTTTCCTTAAAATATTTTACCGAATATTATAAAGTGGTTTTATTTCAAATGAAATAATAATTAAAACGAAATTGGTGTTGTACAGCCGATTTATTTTATGATAATCTACCATACTACATGATTATCAATGACGTCATCTTACCAAAAAATCAAAGACGTAGAATAAGCATTTATAAAAGCTTAGCATACTTGTTGGCAAAACGTTTCCTTTGTTTTTTTCGCAGTCGCGTCGCACCGTGCAGTTTTCGCGTTTTAATTTTCCTTGTTTCTTCTTCCTTTGTCCTTCCTTTGGACCGGGTGGACTAACCTAGGCTACCTATCCTGACCTTTCCTTCCGAGAACGTATCACATTTCGGTACCCTCTTTTCTCATTTACATAATTGATCATCTTGTCTAGGATTCTGGCACTTAAAACACGCACCAGTTTTCCTTTTTCAGTGTTTTACCAAATGCAGACGCACCATTCCAATTCCTTGCCTGAGGTCCAGCCATCTGCCCACCCAAGGAATTGGCGCGTCTCTGCACGCAATAGGTTTCCACTCCTTCCTTTACGAGCCGAGGTTGTGGAAACCTAACAGGTGAGAACAGGTGAGTTTAACTTATCCTGTGGTTCCAGAGTCCCTGTCCTCTCCATTTCCTTTTAAATATGTTTTTAATCCTCATCCCTATCCCCCAGTCCTAACAGTTTCAAATTGTATTGCAATAAAATGTTTTGAATTCTTCACATATAACCTATCTACCTTCGTTGGTACTGTTGGTAGCCAGTGACACATCTAGGCAGGTAAGTAGGTACCTACCTGCTTTCCTGCTGTCTTCATAAAGCATACCTAATGAAGTTGTCAAATTTGTAGCACATTTTCAACACTTTCATATGGTGTCAGTGTGGCATGAAACCTAGCTAGGTTCATTATGTTTAGGGTTCATTTCAGAAGAGCTCCGCATAGCTCACATAAGAGACAGACAGGGGCTTTACATGGGGTAGATGGCCTGATGACTTAGCTGGAATATGGCCAAAATTAAATTGACAACTTTTAGGTGAAAGGTGGTGATTTGGGTTAAGGGGCGAGTCAACTACTGAGTTATTTTGCACCGATTAAATGAAACTTCTGCTCCAATTCTACCCACTGAACCTCAATATCATGATCCACCTGTTCATCACTAGGTATCCTTCCTTATTACATAGAATCTTTGAATGGCATAGCAATTTATAATTTTAAATGACAATATTTTTATGTTTCTTCTGTAGGTAGGTAGGTAGGTAGGTACACCAGACTGCTATGGACACTTTTCCAAGTTGGTGGGGCAAAAAACCTAATGTATGTCTTGGTTTGAGTCGTTTGATTGAGTTGATTGATTCCTTTCATTGTCGCGTTTGAGTCAATTGAATCAATTCCCGAAAACTGCTCTGACTTGATTGATTTGATTGGTTTCCCAAATTTGTCGTGATTGAATTGATTGCTATTGATTGAGTCGTATACAACCCTGCTAGAAACATGTAAAACTCGAAAAGTGAACCAAGGTCACCAAAGGTCACCAAATTTTCACCGAGGTCACCAAAGGCCTGACCTGACCTTCAGGTGACCTTGACACCCACCGTAATGCATGGGAGCAACATCAAATCACATGTTTGGACATTTGAAACCACGAAAAGCTTGCAAACGCGCGGCTAATGCGAGCCGACATACGCCGAATCGCGATTCCGGCCAAACATGGTCTCGGAAAAGAGGTCACAGGTCAAAAGGTCATTTGGATCAGGGTCATGGAATTTTTAGGGTAGGTGTAAAATTAATCAATGCGATTATGCGTGGGTAATGAAAGTTTCGTCGCGATCGGCCGCTTTTTACGCGAGTTATTCGCGAAAAACCTTAGGGGGTGCATCAGCCCCCCCCCCCTATGCCGGCGAGGGTTAAAGTAGGTGATAATAATTAAGACAACTTTGCCATCTGGATTCTCTAAATAAACGCTTAGCGGGAAATAGATGCCAGATTCGTGATAAGCGGCTAAGAATCCATCATAAAAGACCTCTCATGTGTTAACTGTTAAGGTCGACCAAAGGTCATTTGAGGTCACATGAGGTCAACATGAAACTTGACCTTTTTCAAACAAAATAGGGCTATTCGAAACAGCTTGACACGGCAAATGCTTTGGTACCACTGCCGTAGCTCTAGGACCATTTTTGTTGAAGGTATTTGCAAAAAAAAAAACTAAAACATCCGGCTCGGGGTCGTTGACCTGACCTCTGACCTCAGGTCACCAAAACTATTTTTCTATTTTTTCTTGATCAACCGCAACACAACCGTGCTCGTAATTTGTCTTTATCTCTAAAACTCTGTTTTTGGCAGCTATTTGAAATTCACGTTTGTGACGCCGAAATTTGTCATGCAGGAATCTAGAAAAATCGACTCTGTTACGTCATCAAGGGGCTATGTCCATTTTGTCTTTGGAAGATGTCAAATTAATGGGAGAAAAGATACTGAAAGTCTCGTTTTCCTATTCCTTAGCGTTCGGGGGAGGGGCGGGGGCGAAAAGCGGTGAGGCGGAGGGCGAAGGGCGCTCCCCCCCTCTCCCCCCCTCCAGGCTGGCGAGGAATAATCCTACCGCTCGTCTCGTGCCATATTCATTTGTACGCCTATTTTTGGCGCCTATAGGTGATCCGCCATCAATAATCAGACTGTACATAGTTAGCCCTAGACGAGGGAGAGCTTAACCATTAGTCCGACCGGGTTAAGGATCCAGTCGATCTGCTCAAAAGTTATTCGGCGAGTAGGTAATAAGTTTCCGGTAAGTTCCGGTATAAGTTCCGGTAGTATATTGCTTTAATAAACATTTAACCTTTGTTAATAACAGTTCCTTCACTCGTCTGGAAAAGGGCGCAAAAAACGACACCGCATAACATTCCATCATAGGAAAAAGCTTTCTCAGTAGATCACCTGCTCTTGAACCCACTTCCGTGCAAAGTTGCGTCTCTCGGTGAAGCAGCGCATTAGACAAGGAAGTAGCGTGCATGTGCTAGCGAGTGTTTCCTCATCTCTCAAAGAATGGCAAATAGTGTTATTTCGTGTTAGTTGGATATTTTACCATGAGATCCTTGCCATGCATACATACAGATTGGAGAAGCTGCAACATTAAGATGAGTAAGCGTCTTTGAAAGATACATTCAACAATTCTAAAACATAGAAGATGCGTTTACTCCGCGCCCCGCTGGGGGAGGGGGGCAGAATCTGCCCCCCTCTCGTTTTTCGTCAATAACTTCTAAACGCGTTACGCCAGCGACGTCAAACTTTCAGTAACTGACCATACATCAACTGAAGACGTTTCCTGAAAATTTGAGCGAAATCCGTCGGAAATTTGTTTGAGAAAATGACGTTTTAGTGACGTCATGTTCGCCATTTTCGCCTCAAAAACGGCAAAATTTCAAACGCCGCCAACATCTTCATTTTTAAAGGAATCAAGACGTAACAAATAAGGTTAGGTATACGCGATTCTACTTTGTCCATCAAATGGCTATCACGGTTTTTTGAAAATTTTGGATTTTGTCCTATTTTTTTCTTAAAAAATGACTTTTGGGGAAAATAATTAAAAATCCAAAATTTTGAGTATCGAAAAAAACGGAATAAATGTCAGAGAAGTGGTCTATTTGCACCTACATACCAATTTCTAGAAGAATCGGTTCAAAAATAGGGGAGTTATTCAAAATTTTATGACGTCATGACACACAAAATTTTTGAAAAATGAATTTTTGGAAGTTCTAGACCTCGTAGGGAAACAAAAACAGCACATTCGATTCGCCGTGAAAAACTGCATCAGAAAGACACCTTTTTAGGCCATAACAACCAACTTCGATTGCCGTTTTCCCCGTCTTTCTACGACCATCGGTTCGGAAGTTAGACAGGGAGGCAGAATTTGCCCCCCCCCCCCCAGAGGGCTGATCAGCCATCTGGAGGGCTGGGCCCACCAGATGGCTGAATAGCCCAGCGGGGCGGGGGTTAATGAAAGGTATACAAATTAAGGCATAAATTATCAGCTTTTTAGACTGAAAGTGGAACGCAAATAGCCATAAGATATTCACTTCAAACGATTGTTAATGGAAAACGCAAAAAAAAAACACAAAATTATCGCAAATACCATCAGAACACATGCAAGGCCAAGGTAAAAGAAGCAATGATCATATCCGAACAGACCTCTATAGCCAGATAATCCAGATTATAGAGAAGTCTAGATTATATAGCGAAGTCTGCGACCGAAGCCACCCCGGGCCGCGGTTAGTGCCCCGACCTGCCGTCCTGTCGGCCGCGGTTAGTGCCCCGACCTGCCGTCCTGTCGGCCCCTGGCGACCCGCCCTCCTCCCGGGGTCGGCGCTGGCGGTGTTGTGGGTGGCGTGGGCGACGGTCGACGTCGGGAGTCGTTCGTACACCGACAGTCCCCGGATAATGTCTCAGTTGAACACCGCGGCAATAAGGTGCCGGCTGTCGTCACGGGCGCGGTGCGGCTCTTTGCCACCCACTCCCCCGGAGCGCTGCAGCCGGACGGGCCCGGTGCCGCTCGTGGGTGTCATTGCTCTTTGCGTGCTCAAAGTCCGTCGAGCGGCGCAAATGTCGCGGCCGCTTTAGTGACGCTGTCGAGGCGTTACAGCACTTACGTCGTCTCGTTCGCCGGCTGTTGACTGCCGCTGACTGTCTAATTACATGGCTTGTTGCCCGGCCCGGTGATCGCTCCGCGGTGATAACAGACCCCACAGCGGCGCGTGAACGGTCTATTCCGGCGGCATGTGTCCAAATCGGGAATACCGGCGGTGTCGAGCAGTTTGCGCTGGCGTCTGCTCGGAAATATTAAACGGTCTGTTCGAGTCAACACGAGGTCGGCGCCAGGTGATTTATGGCCGAAAGGCTCTGTAACCGCCTCGTTACCAAATAGTTTCGCCGCATCGTGACATTTCGGCTCCTCCACCGGGGAGCCGGCGTGCACTGTTCATTCAAGGAGTTGGGCGGCAGATGGTATTGAATGGAAGCCATTCATGTGCCAGCATCAATTGCCCTGCCATTCAGAGTATAGTTGGTTTTAGTGCCCCCGCTAGTAACAGTGATGGCAATCGGCTACCAACATTTTCGCTAGATCGATAATGCGAAATAACTATTGTTTTTTTTTCCTGCAAAACGCATATATGAAAACGGACCTTTTTCAATTTTGTTCCTAATGCTTTTATCAAAGTAAGTATTATAATATGTATAACTAGCTGAACATGTAATCGGAGCTCAATTAACCCTCGCCGGCAGAGGGGGAGGGTGATGCAGCCCCCTAAGGTTTTTCGCATATACCTCGCGTAAAAAGCAGCCGATCGCGACAAAACTTCTAGTACTCTCGCGTTAATCCATTTACACCTACCCTAAAAATTTCATGACCCTGTCTTAAATGACCTTTGACCTACTTTCCGAGATCATGTTTGTCCGGAATTGCGATTCGGCGTATGTCGGCTCACATTAGCCGCGCGTGTACACTTGTACAGTCTTTTCGTGGTTTCAAGTATTCAAACATGTGATTTGATGTTGCTTCCATGCATTAGGGTGAATGTCAAGGTCAACTGAAGGTCAGGTCAGGTCATCGACCTTTGATGGTCTCGGTCCACTTTTTCGAGTTTTACATGTTTCTATAATAGGCTAGTTTTTGGAACTGAATTCGAATTTAACAGTCATCATAACATTTACGAAGTAGTTCTGGTGCCTTCGTAACATGTCACGAAGCTGTCAGAGGCGGTTGACACATACATGCTACGAATACCCGGCACGACCCCTACCGGTTGACCTGACCTGACCTGACCTGGCCTAAATGCATGAAACGTCATCTGTGATCAAAACTCACATGATATTCGTGATGAGCTCCCCGAAAAAAAACGTTTTTTTCGGAACTTGAATTAAATAAAGTACGCTCTGAAACGGTGGTAGAGTAGGCCGGGTGAGCCAATATCTGACGGCTAAAAGATGATCATAAATCTTGTTCTGCAACAAGCAAGCAATTACATCATAACCTCTAATGCATTGTGTAGGTAGGGATAAAGTCGCCTGCATGTTCCTACGGTGTTCGATGTGCCTAGCTACGATGCTCCTAGCCAGTTGGCGTTACAAAAGCGGCCAGTTTCATTCATCAAGCGTCTGTAAATAATGTCGGACACGCGAACAGCTGAGGTGTAGGTAGGTGGTGCCATTTACCCGTCTGCGGAGTGCAGGAAATATAAATTATCAGGCCGGTGGCTGGCGACACGCCATCGACAGCTGGGCTGCAGGCGATCAGCGCTGACCTGCCCGTCTGGGGTGCAGGGAACACCTGCGGAAGGCGGCGGCCAGGCAACAAATCACGGCCAACCCTCCGTCGGACGGTCGGTCTGTCTGTCTGTCTGTCCGTCTGTCCGCTTGTCTGTCTATTGTCATCTCGTCTGCAGGCGCGGAGGCATGGTTGTCTTTTACTCAATAAGCTATTCGCCCAAAAACGAAGAAAATGTTTTAAATAAACACCAGTAGTCAGCTCACTCATGCATCAGTTATCACTCAACTCACCTCTTGCCTAAATTTTGATAACTGTAATTACGGAGCGAGCAAGCGAGCGTAGTCTTTCCTCAGATTAACGGAAATTTCTGAGTATGAGCCCGGCCGTGCGGACGCTTTTGCGAGGCTTATCCCGCGCGGGGCTGGGGGGGGGGGTAAATTTTACCCCCCCTCGCGAATTTTTGCGATATCTCAAAAACGGCGGCGCGCAGCGCCGCCAAACTTGCAGTACCTTTTCTTACATCAATTTGACACGTTCCCTGAAAATTTGAGCGAAATCCGTCGGAAAATTTTTGAGAAATTGACGTTTTAGTGACGTCATGTTCGTCATTTTCGCCTCAAAAACGGCAAAAGTTCAAACGCCGCTAACATCTTCATTTTTAAAGGAATCAAGACGTAACAAAAAAGGTTATACGTAATTTTACTTTGTCTATCAAATTGCTATCTCGGTTTTTTGAAAATTTTGGATTTTGGCCTAATTTTTTTCAAAAAACTGACTTTTTTGGGAAAATCATTATAAAATCCAAAATTTTGAGTCTATCGAAAAAACCGAAATATATGTCAGAGAAGTGGTCTATGTGCACCTACATACCAAATTTTAGAAGAATCGGTTCAAAAATGTGGGAGTTATTCAAAATTTTATGACGTCACGACACACAAAATTTTTGAAAAATGACTTTTTTGGAAGTTCTAGACCTCGTACGGAAACAAAAATAGCATCATTCGATTCGCCGTGAAAAAAATGCATCAGATAGACACCTTTTTAGGCCTTAACAACCAACTTCAAAATTTGACCTCACTTGACCTGACCTTGACCTGACCTCGACCTGAAATTCATCCAGAGGTGGTCCATATCACTTATTGAGTGTGCCTATTGAATTCTATCAGTAAAGTGACCCATAAAACATGTGTCGCACATGCCCTTTTCTATATTTTGTTTTTTGGTGACCTGACCTGACCTGACCTGACCTTGACCTTGACCTCTGAATGATATTGTATGCAACGAATATTGTCTTGGTAGCCTAAGAACACGTTTTGGGCGATCAGTCTCAGTCCATGACTCCATTCTTCGGCAACTACGGTGCAAGGCCGATACTGTAGAAACTTGCAATTTGTACCCTTGACCTGACCTTGACCTTGACCTTAAACTTTAAATTAAGTACATGTTTTTAGTAGTTCGTGATGAGAGCTTTCGATTGGCGTTTGAATTTTCCAAATCGGACCGTTAGTTCGGGAGATAACAGGGGGGGTAAAATTTACCCCCCCAGCCCCGCGCGTTCGGCTGGAGACCCCAGCCCCGCGCGGGTTATATCTCAGCAACCACTTGACCGATTTACACGCAGTATTTTTTGTAAGGTAGCTTCTTTCCTTCTATCAAGTATTGGACTATTCGCGATGCCTTTGGGTGACCCCTTATGCACGTGCCACGTGCAAAACGAAGAGGTGTCAGTTTTGTAATTGTTGCAATATCTCGGTAGACGGTAGGGTAGCCTGGGGCAAGACGCCCCAGATAATTTATTTTGCTACATATCTCTTGTCCCACATCATCTGGAAGGTCAAATTTGTGCTCAATGCGTTCTTTGGACATTTTACTTTAAATTCCACCCCTCAAATTCATTTACTCATGATCGGACTCCCAGCTAGGAAGTGATTTTTGAAACAACTGCAAATGGGGCATTTTGCCCCAACCCCAGGGCAAAACGCCCCACGGCCTGGGGCAAGAAGCCCCATACTCTAAATTAAAGATTAAACATGGTAGTTGAATAAATCTTATATGAGAGGTTCGTTAGACCTCTGGAGGCACGGCACTGAAGTTAGCACCTTCTATCCAATCAGGTGTTCAGTTATGACGCTATTGTATGAGCAGGTTTTTTCACCTGCCTCATAAGGCCAAATAATAAATTATTGCAATGCAAATGTTAACAAAATACTTTCTTTGCCATCCAGTTGCTGAGAAAAATGCATATAAATGCATAAGAACTTACCGTTCGCCAGCTATCGAACATTAGGAAGTGGGTAGTCCGAACAACACGTGAGGTAAAACGCCCCATGGGGCTTTTTGCCCCGCGACATTCTGGGGCGTTTTACCTCACTACGTAGTTCAGTCGGAGAACAACGCCTTGCACTCCAGCAAGACATAATTTAACACGAATCAACCCGGCATTATAAGCGTTAGACAATAATTGTTCAAAATACATAAAAGTCGTTAACCTGGTGTGGACCACAAAAGAACGCCATGATGCATAATCAGACAACAAAACATAAAAATCACTCTAAAAACACATTTTTGGCTATATATTCCTAAAGAGTTATCACAATTTCTTTCCAGTCTGCTCAGATAATGTTCATATAGTGCACGTTTTATTGAAGAGAGGATGTTTCCTCAGAGCCTTGCCAGTTCCGAGAAACATCGGTGAGGCGTTTTACCTCGGCGGGGCGACTTGCCCCGGTCTACCCTAACTACTTGGCCATTGCACTGAAAGTTGGCATGTAGGTAGGCACCCACTAGGCACTGCATATCCATGTGCCAGAGTTTGGGGTGCTGCTGCACGTGCGCACGTGAAGGGGTCGTTTCCAGATCTCGAGAACGGCTCGACCGATTGCGCTCAAATTTGGTACACAGTTAGCGACCGGTTAGTAGGGTGCCGTGCACAAGTCAGTTGGGACCCATTTTGCACGTGCGCACGTGCAGGGTGCCGCTTCCAGATCTCGAGAACGGCTGGGCCGATTGTTCCCAAATTTGGCACATCGCTAGAAACCGGTTCGTAGGGTGCCGTGCACAAGTCAGTTGGAGGTACCCCCTCGCAATTTCGCACGTGCAAGGCCCACCCTCTCGCTCGCTCCGTTAGTCGCCCCAAAAGGCTTTATACTGGTGTTAGAGGATTAATTACACGCATTCGAATTTCTATTTAAAGTATGTATTATGCAAAAAAAAAAAATAAACATAACTCAATAACAGACTTACATAAAGCCGAAACCACTGATTCAACTCTTGAATTTCCATAACCAATGAAATACCTACTAGGTATGCTTTTATTTTCATGTTCCAGCTCCCGACAAAAATGAGACGCATGGTACGGCCGTCGTGGCATGCGTCATTGCAAAACAATGCCCCTGATCAAAAGAAATGAGGCATCAAAGGACAAGAAAATTACAACTTGAGTCATCTGCATATCAAATTCTAATAAAAGACCATATGTGGCTGGCCAAATCATCCTTTGAAACGAAGCTTTGTAAGCATTTATGCTGGCAATACGACACCGGATAGGTATGCTTACATTTTCCCTTGGCAGCAATCAGCCTGAGTACATAAAACATAAGGCTGAACAAAAATATAGAAGTATATGACTGGAAACTTCAAGCATAAACTCAAAGGCAAGTATAAAATTATTGTCATTGGGGAGCAGCTTTGCCTCTAAAGCAGCCACAAACACCGACCATTCCAAACCTGCTGTGTCCGCGGTCACTACAAAAGCTCGTAGGCGCTCGTCTCGGTGACCTCTCTTGAAGCCCTGTTCGCGTCGTGGAGACGTGCAACCGGCTCGTCTCGGTCTCGGTACGACGGAACCGGCATCGGATGGCTGGCAGCGCGCAGCGGGGGAAGCCCCGCTCACCGACCCCGGCCCGTGGCCTCGGCGGTTAGCGGGAGGGTCGGCCGCCGCGGCGGCTCCCCATCCGACTGTCCAGAGGTCCGCTAAACGGACACTTGTTCACCAGAGAGGACCTCCGTCACCGGTAACTCAGAATGACCCGTTACTGCAGTGGGCCAATGTGACAACCGCCGCTGGTGGCCAGTCTCGAGGACGGAAATGGTGCAAAGAGAGAGGAGAGAGCAACTTTGAAAGGAACAGGAACTGCTGAGCGATGCGGACACAAGGCAGCCCCGAGGCGGTGAAAACTAGCGGTGATGGCAACTGCAGAGTTGCGTCAGCAGGCAGCTGAGCCTGTCACAAGTCCAGCCGAGTCAGCATTGTTGCACCAACTGCCTAAATTGCAACGATATTTAGTGCTAAAATGCTGACCATTATTTGTAACTATAACCTGGCGTCATTTACCCCACGGGCCCCTCTGAGACAACAGCTAACTCCCAAATGAGCCTATCTCCCCCACCGGCCATATCGGCGCATCAGAACACCATCGACTAGGAGCATTTCCGACGGTGTTCATAGGACACCGCCTCAGTATGCAGCGCCGGAATTTCCACCGTTCTGCCGCGCGGGAGGAGTGGCCCCATGTTGGACACTTTCAAATCGACCTGGAATGTAAGTGCTCTAAGCACGCGGCCTCTGTTGCCGGGGGGGGGGGGGAGACTGCTTGGTGACCCTGGGGGCAGAAGCGCAGGGGAGTCCCCTCACGGTCACCGCTAAATATCATGTATAGATGGATGCCGCCGTAACATTGCGGATCCCTATGTTGGTTGAGAGTCGTGACGGAGCTGCCGGCTGCTTGGAAAAACGGCGAGCATCATGTTACTGCCCACTGGGATAATTGATGGTATCCCAGTGTTTCAGAAACGCTAGCTCGTTTTCCGTCTGAATGGCTTACAATTCGAACAATTCACACAGAGGTGTTCGGCCATCGCGCATCTCAGTTTTGATAAAATTGCGAAATGTCTGTCCATAATATGCGAAAGTCATACGCTTAAAAAAATGGATAAAAGTATACCGGATTGGTAAAACTAAAGACACATGTGATTGTTCCATAAATTAACATCATGTCACGTTTGGTGGTGCTCAATGGGAATATAATCCTGTGTTGCTCTGATTAAATGCAGATCTTTGGGCCAGGTATATCAGATTTAACGGTGTTGTGACATTTACCGAATTGATTTTTAGTTATTGCGACCTCTGGCCCACATACTTGATCACAACGGAAAGAAGCACGACTAAAATTCAAAGATTATGATTGATGTTTCCCGACAGTCAGATGAATGATAGCGCATGTTTAGTAACCCGTCTCACAAAACGTCCATACGGATCAGTGATGTCCAGATATTTTCAAAGAAACTAGCCGACGATCTCGAGACGATCCCTTTTTTGAGCAGAGGAACTTCGAATACTGGCGCGTCGTGGAACGAAAGTAAAAGTCATTGCGAGTGCAAGGGTTGAGAAAGATATCAGTAAGTCTTCATTTCTCTGTCAATGAAGTGGACTAGGCTATACGAGACATATAGTAAGACATGTTTCCCATCACTATCTAATGGAAAGCGCACCAGTGTGGGTGTTAGGCCAGAGGCCTACATACTCCATATTTATCAGCCATAACCGCACCTTACTTCAAAATTTAAACGCAATTCGGAATGCCAAACTCAAACACCTGAGGACATTCAGCAAAACTTCGATATTTTTATGACTTTCTTGAAAAAAACAATATTTGCATTGCATCTAATCATATTCAGGTTATGTATACAGTCCCGTCGAAATCAGTAGGTAGAATGTAATAGAAAAGGTCACTGTTCTTTATGGGCCGCGGCGAAATAGGAAATAGGAAGGAGGTAGGTCTTCAAATTGCCGCGTCGAATGCCGATCGTTCTTTGGCAGGGCGGGTACTTTACACAGTGCAAGCAAGCCAGCAATTCACTGTAAACAAAAAATGCGACCCGGCACCGAATCCCTGACTGACCTGAGATGGCTCCGAAGAACTCTCTGCTTCCGGGATCTGCGCTTTCGTCTGGGCACGGCTGGCATGTTTCATAATCGCCGGAAATAACTCCACACAGCAGGCCGACGTAAGTCGTTACTGTAACGCAGGCCCATTCTCCAAACAGCTTCTAATGAGCTTATGCACCTTGGACTACCGCAGCATTACCGGAGCACGAATAGAATACAATACTCAGACTTCAGAGTAAAACCTAATTCACTCGCACAGCACAGCACAGCTCGCCACAAGACCCTTCGCCCTGCTCCACTGGACCTTTGCCTCGTCCCCCGCACAGATCCAGTCCTCGCACAGGAGCGTTGGGGGGTAGGGGGAGGGACAGGGGCGGGCCCAGCGGAACGATCGTTGGTTTTCATGATTTATCCCAAAGGTTGCATGAATATTGACCGATGATGACAGTCTCTTGAACAATAACTATTTCATCAAGAATCTAAGCGACAATTTATTGAGCTTGACATGACAGGGTATGTAACGTAAATTCGTCTGTTATCCGTCCCAAGCATGTCAACTAGATCCGCCCTTGCCAGCGCGGGGAATCACGTGTCGGCTTCATCTCGCGGCGGCTCTTGTTCAGCCGCCCCCCGCCCCCTGCCTCCTCCCTGGGGGACAGCCATATCCCGACAGGTCCACCATACGAGGAGTGTCAGCTGATCAGCTATTCACCCTGAGCTGCTGATAGCACCACAGAACATGGGGTGCATGCGGCTCAGCCAAGGACTGCCAGCTGGGGAAGAATAGAGCTCAACGCGGAACAGGCAGAACCGGTAAATCACTGAAACTGGACCAGCGCATCGCTCAATGATACAGACCCACCTGATATAGAGATATTCAATATCTATTTGCTATCTTTGGTTGCTTATGTTGTGCTGTCTAGCCCTGGGATTCGACCTTTCGGCAACGTCAAAAAAATTGACGGAATTTGTTGCCAGCCAATCTTTGAAGCAATGCAAAGATGTTTTCAAATTAGTTTTACGACCATCAAGCGTTTCGACCACCATCGACCATTTCGTATTGACGCGTAGACGTCACATCTAAGGAAATAAATTTTAACTTTATGATTTTTTTATTTACACAGCAACGCATCAGGAAGTGATATCCCAGAAGTTTGTTTTTAATCACGGATCATTTTTGGTGAGTTGTATACCTCCCGCAGCATTCAAAGTACGGCCTTTATTTGCCAGTGCGACTCGTAAGGGGTTGACAGCCCGCTGCAGCGTGGTCGGGATTCGGGCTCACGCTAGCTCATTTTTGAAATACCTGCCCCTCCCCACCCCTCCCATCTTCCAGCGCAGCTCGACGTGCCGCGGTAATACCCCCCCCCCCCTCCCCCGTCATCGGGCTGTCGCCGGCGCCGGCGCTGCCGGTCGGCCCGGCCCACTACACACAGATAGACGGTATATTTGCTTATCGGTAACTCGGCGACCAACGCTCCTCGGAAGCCGGCCAGACGTAGCCGCCGTGCCGACACTGTTTTAGGACACGAACGGAAAACTGTCGCGATAGTGTCGCCAGTTTTCCGAGTGGCTTTCTTTTTTTTCGTGCGAGCCGGCGCTGGCGGCGGCTGTGGCGCCTGCAGCAGGTGCTGGTCCGGTCTGGTCAGAGGTGCTGACTGCTGACCGGTTGGGCGCGCTGAGTGCTGACTTCGGGTGACAATAAAACTGCACCCCTGCCGAGCCGGGCGCCCTACGTCTGCCGTCCACCGCTTCTGTCTACAGAAACCATCACTATCAGAGTCGCCCTGGGTGTAGCAGCTATTTCTGTATTGTGATATGTTTTCAGCCCTTTTCTGTCGTCCGTCACTGCACCTACGCCATACCGTAATCCTCTACGGGGCCCTCGGCCTCCCCGCCCTTCACCGCGGCCTCACCCGGCCTGCTGTCTCATCACCAGCTAAGCGACCGTCACCAGTCACCACCCCGCCGACCGCCACCACCAGTCACCGCCGTGGCCCCCACCGCACCGCCCACAAGTTCACTCGTTCCGCCCCGCCCGGGCCACCAGCCGTCGTTCCCCGTGCGTAGTCTGATAGTCTCACGACGCATATCGAAACTAGGGTAGCGAGCTTATGAATAAGTGTGCGTATCTGGGTGTTTTCAGACTGCGTCAACGCATCACGCATGCGTCAATAGCATAATGCCTACGTAACGGGCATCCCATCGTGAGTTGCACTGGCTGATACGTATGGGCCCGATTTTATAGTTTGATAAATGGAAGCAAATTAGCCCGCGCCCCGTTGAGGTCTGGCAGGTTCCACGTCCTCTTGTTGGGGGGGGGCATCCCCCCCCACGTCGTATCTTCGGAACAAATAGCCGTAACGGAAAAATTCAAACGGCAGTCGAAATAGCTCATCGAGATGCACAAGAAAGGATATCGATGACCTTGATATTTGATCTGTGACGTCACCGGAAGGTCAAATAAGGTCAAATTGTACCGGTTTACAACGAAAAACAATTTTTTACGTTAAAGTGACTTTAGCCACGTAAAGGATCATATTCAGCCAGCAAGAGGTTGATAAGAATCATAAATATTACTCCTGACTGATTTCAAGCACAAATACCGAAAATATTGTGACGTCATAAGAACAGTCGCTACTTTTCAGTCATTCAAATGGCTATATCTCAGGCAGTTTAGAGATATTTTGTTAATGTTTGGCATGTGTAAGGCGATTAAGGGGTTCTATGAAATATATTCCGTTTTTTTTTAATTTCCGCAAAATTCAAAAATATCTGAAGAAATCTAAATTTTGGGTTAGAAAATCCCTAGATCTAGACATTTTTATATTTTGAAAATTTCGAGATGGCCATTTTGTTTGTCATGCTTTTTAGTACCTACATACAGTCCAATTTTTGAGTTGCTAAGTTGAAACCCTGATTTTCTGCGATTTTTCTCCGTGAACAGCTTTTTATACGAAAAATCGCCAAACATGATCTCAGTTTGACCTCTATAGCTCGTGACCTGAGATGACCTGGGACCTAATTTTTTCAGGAGTTGTGTACAATTGATGTACGGAGAAGTACTGATAGTGTCAAGTCGAAATTCGCAGCCGTTTCTGAGTTATCTACGAAAAACCACAGGGGGGTCTTTGCCCCCCCCCCCCCCCTCAACGGGTCGCGGGTTATAATTCGACCTCGTAGCTCCACTAATCGGAATAGCTTTCTGGTAAGCAGAAAAAAGTGTTTTATGTTCGGCCCTATAGACCAAGCAGAAATGACAGACTTTAGGTACTGTAGAGTGTAGCCTATGAACAAAACAATGAGGAAATAGCTGTTCATAACGCTGTTTCTTCGCACTTCTCATATATATTTATAAACACATCTGCTTGTTTCTATATATACTTTTTCCAGTTTTTCTCCATCCTTTCCCCTCAATACCACATATCTTTTTATGCATTACGTTCTCGTGATGGAATTTTTACGTCATGCAGCTCCCTGACGTAAGCATTTATATTTCGTATGCAGCCGTATGCCATGACGTAATGCCAACGTAAGCATTTTGTGACATCAAAGTACGCCCTTTAGCTACAATATTGTTTTGTTTTAGTCAGATAAAATGGTAAGCCTTCTGAGAAATGTAAGACTACCACGTGAAGCTCCTGGCAGTGTCGAGCACATGAATGTTTCGCAGTGCTCTATGCCCTGCCGGTTACCATGCGTCATTCTCCGGTCGTGGGCGGAGGCGCACCGGACATGCAGAATCTTCCGTTGCATGTCGCTGGTCGGCAGCAGTTTGGATGCCTTCTCTTCATTCGTGCATGTCGCGGGGGGCGCAACGCAGGAGCTCCAAAAGAGCGCGGCGCGATAGTCGCACAGTGGGAGGCACCGCCTCTGATGTGGCCGTCAACAGTGCTGTCGTGTCCAGTGGTCGCCATCCTGACCGTGGCAGCGCGGCGTCCCGCCCACAGCGCACGTCAGTGCATTCCCACGGCGCAGGAACGCCAGATTCTTGGGTCGGCGGCTGGCACGGCGGGCGCGAGGGACCGAAAAAATGTTACGATGTCAGGATGGGTGTAATATTTTGTCATTTTGTTGTGCTAAACATACATTTGAAAATTTAATTCCAGGGTATGCAAATGTCTCAAAATAACTTAGAAGCATTTCTACTCGCGCCCGGCTGGGGCTCCTAGAATTACACGCCCTGCTGGGTGGGAAGGGGGGGGGGGCGGGTGAACACCCCGCCCATCTGACTCGGATCCTGGGCCACGTAGCAGCGCGTGGTATAGGCGGCGTTCGAAGGAGCGTCAAAAATGATACGAAACTACCTACTTCAGTCACGTTTTAGATCAGGTCAAAGTTCAGGTCACCAAAGGTCATCGAAGGCAAAGTTCGCCTATTTCGCCCTTGCGTGTTCTTTGCATTGCCAATATAGCTACTTGATAAATAAGATATGTAGTGAACTAAAAGCATGTTCTGGCGCGGTTGCCATCTTCTGCTTTTCACGCTCAGCGTTCGTCCCAAATAGGAATGTGGCCTAAGCTTTGACAAAGTCTGCCTTGGAAAGGCCATGTAATGTTATTACTTATTTCCCCGCAACCAGACGTACACTGAGAAACACATTTTAGAACTTATACTGATAGTACTCACCTGAGTACCTTCGATAGTTTCCATTTTGCCGCTTTGAGGAATTGGTCTTTCCCGAGAACTGTGCATGGTCTCCACTTCGGTTTCAGGAGTGGATTTGGTCTTGACCGAGATAGTTTAGTACTGGAAGTTGTCTAGCTACCCGTGTAACGCAAACAGTCGGTCTGCGGTGAGATTCGAACCAGCAGTCATTCGGTCAGAAAGGATGGTAAACTTCTCACTTTTTTCCTTATAGTTCTCGCAGCTGACGTGTTTTGACGACAGATGTCAGCACAGAAGGAAACTAAAGGCGTAGGTGGCGCTGTGTTAAGAGTAGAGCAGTTTGAAGTGCTGCGATTCCATTTTCGCTTAGGAAAATAGCAATTATTGATAAAAATAAAACATGTATTTTTCAGTAGAAGAAATAATTTTTAATGAAAAAGAGCCTTACTATATGACACGATGTTTATCGATTTTAACAGTTCAAACCAATTCAAATGGATATCCCTAAGGAACACCTCTATAATGCCTCAGTGCTTCCGGTCCTTCCTTTCTCGAAAGCACTGCGAAGGCTGCCGGCAGCGTGGTTGTTCCTTTCGCGAGTTGGTGTCTGGCGCACAGCGCGAACGTCTCATGGTGAGTTTGTTTTCTGTATTCTTTGTGTGCACTTAACAGCTTGAAAGTAACCACAGCAAAGGTAATTACTTACTCTGGGAGGTGGCAAAATCTGTGTGCCATTGCCCATTTTTGGGATATAGGACAGGTTGCGATTGCCATCTGTTTGCCAGTGTTAGCAAAATCTGCTTAAATACCAATTCGTGTGCTTTGAGGATATGGCTCAGAAATTAAGCGTTTCTGCCGTTTCTCTAATATTTGTCTTACTCTCCCTTTCAGAGCAAGAAGCCGTAGAGACGATGCTCTCAATGTTGGACACCGAAGTGAGGCAACTCATCGGGCACAACGCCAAAATGTCCCTGTTGTGTCCCGGCCCTGGGTCACGCGTGTCGCGCCTTGACAGCCGTGACCTTGAACGACCTTGACCGGCCGCGCCGGGCCGAGCGGCCGAGGGTCAGTATCGTCCGAGCGGCGCTGGTGTCAACACAGCTGAGTGCCGCGAGGTGAAGTGAGGCGTGTTCGCCGAGACGGTCCGGCCACAGTGAAATAGTGAAATAGTGGTGTAATCGATAATATGCGTGGCCAGTACGCGAGTGAGATTGACCCTGTGCGCGACACCGATTCAGAGACGCACATAAGTTAACACCGTCGTGTCGGATCGCTCGTACCGGTGATGGGAGACAACGAGCAGCTGGAGCGTCTGATGGCGCTCATGGTTCAGCAGTCAGCAGGCTGCCATGCTGGAGTAGCTCCTCCCCAGCCAGATGCAGCTACCAGCTGCGCAAACTGTCTAGAGCGGCCAACCGGCTGTCGACGCCTCCGCCGCTCCTATGGCTAGACTTCGGTCTCACATGGACTGCCGTCGGTAGTGTTCACATGCCAGCCCATACATTTTACCTGTATTAACTTTTTAATGTCTGTGCCTGTGTAACTATTGTACGTGCCTGTACTTAACAGTGTTTGAATTGTACATCGTTAACACAGTCTGTGGACCGTAGGGAACGCCGCTTGACATGCATTTTTGCACTTACCTGCATTTCGTGTTAAAAGTAAAGTAAAGGGACTGAGCTGTCGTGCACCGGGAGATATTATGGTCTCTTGCTAAACGACACAGTTGAAACTCAGCACGCTGGTCGGTACACTGAGAAACACTCAAGCCTATCCATGGTTCTCGGAGACCATGCAGGGGTCGTTCTGGTCTTGTATGAGAGCCTCAATTGGGGAGAACTTTGTTTACAGTTGTTGGTCTCCAGTTTGGTAAAGTTCTCAGGTTTTTCCCGTAACGTTCTCGAGTGAGAATGGTGTGCTATCTTGAACGAGAACTTTGCCCGGATAAGGTACTCTTATACTGCGGGATGATCTCCCATGAGAACCTTTACCAGGTCATGAGATCATAAACGAACACAATTCCCGCTCATAATATGATCCTGTATGGTCTCCGAGAACTTTACAACTTAAGAGCGCCGGCTTTCCTGGCACGGCATTCGCGCTCACGACCCATTCCCCCCTCTCCCCTCCCTGTAGAGCGCCAGCTTTTCATGGCATGCAGCATCCGCGTTCTCGATCCTTCCCATTCCCTCCATGCACAAACAAGGTAAAGAACAGGCATGTATATTTATTGTGTCAGATGTCAAAAAACTCACTCTGGAACAGAACATGCGATGCAGTCATTCGATGCGAACATTTTGTTTCAAAAGCTGCCCAAACCCTTTCGCTTGCCGCCCTAGTCAGTACCGACTAGCGTGCTGAGTTTCAACTGTGTCGTTTAGCAAGAGACCATAATATCTCCCGGTGCACGACAGCTCAGTCCCTTTACTTTACTTTTAACACGGAATGCAGGTAAGTGCAAAAATGCATGTCAAGCGGCGTTCCCCACGGTCCACAGACTGTGCGAACGATGTACAATTCAAACACTGTTAAGTACAGGCACGTACAATAGTTACACAGGCACAGACATTAAAAAGTTAATACAGGTAAAATGTATGGGCTGTCATGTGAACACTACCGACGGCAGTCCATGTGAGACCGAAGTCTAGCCATAGGAGCGGCGGAGGCGACGACAGCCGGTTGGCCGCTCTAGACAGTTTGCGCAGCTGGTAGCTGCATCTGGCTGGGGAGGAGCTACTCCAGCATGGCAGCCTGCTGACTGCTGAACCATGAGCGCCATCAGACGCTCCAGCTGCTCGTTGTCTCCCATCACCGGTACGAGCGATCCGACACGACGGTGTTAACTTATGTGCGTCTCTGAATCGGTGTCGCGCACAGGGTCAATCTCACTCGCGTACTGGCCACGCATATTATCGATTACACCACTATTTCACTATTTCACTGTGGCCGGACCGTCTCGGCGAACACGCCTCACCTCACCTCGCGGCACTCAGCTGTGTTGACACCAGCGCCGCTTGGACGATACTGACCCTCGGCCGCTCGGCCCGGCCCGGCCGGTCAAGGTCGTTCAAGGTCACGACTGTCAAGGCACGACACGCGTGACCCAGGGCCAGGACACAACAGGGACATTTTGGCGTTGTGCCCGATGAGTTGCCTCACTTCAGTGTCCAACATTGAGAGCATCGTCTCTACGGCTTCTTGCTCTGAAAGGGAGAGTAAGACAAATATTAGAGAATCGGAGAAACGCTTAATTTCTGAGCCATATCCTCAAAGCACACGAATTGGTATTTAAGCAGATTTTGCTAACACTGGCAAACAGATGGCAATCGCAACCTATATCCCAAAAATGGGCAATGGCACACAGATTTTGCCACCTCCCAGAGTAAGTAATTACCTTTGCTGTGGTTAGTTTCAAGCTGTTAAGTGCACACAAAGAATACAGAAAACAAACTCACCATGAGACGTTCGCGCTGTGCGCTAGACACCAACTCGCGAAAGGAACAACCACGCTGCCGGCAGCCTTCGCAGTGCTTTCGAGAAAGGAAGGACCGGAAGCACTGAGGCATTATAGAGATGTTCCTTAGGGATATCCATTTGAATTGGTTTGAACTGTTAAAATCGATAAACATCGTGTCATATAGTAAGGCTCTTTTTTATTAAAAATTATTTCTTCTACTGAAAAATACATGTTTTATTTTTATCAATAATTGCTATTTTCCCAAGCGAAAATGGAATCGCAGCACTTCAAACTGCTCTACTCTTAACACAGCGCCACCTACGCCTTTCGTTTCCTTCTGTGCTGACATCTGTCGTCAAAACACGTCAGCTGCGAGAACTATAAGGAAAAAAGTGAGAAGTTTACCATCCTTTCTGACCGAATGACTGCTGGTTCGAATCTCACCGCAGACCGACTGTTTGCGTTACACGGGTAGCTAGCCAACTTCCAGTACTAAACTATCTCGGTCAAGACCAAATCCACTCCTGAAACCGAAGTGGAGACCACGCACAGTTCTCGGGAAAGACCAATTCCTCAAAGCGGCAAAATGGAAACCATCGAAGGTACTCAGGTGAGTACTATCAGTATAAGTTCTAAAATGTGTTTCTCAGTGTACTGACTGGGGCGGCAAGCGAAAGGGTTTGGGCAGCTTTTGAAACAAAATGTTCAAAATGTTCGAATGACTGCATCGCATGTTCTGTTCCAGAGTGAGTTTTTTGACATCTGACACAATAAATATACATGCCTGTTCTTTACCTTGTTTGTGCATGGAGGGAATGGGAAGGATCGAGAACGCGGATGCTGTGCCATGAAAAGCTGGCGCTCTACAGGGAGGGGAGAGGGGGGGGGAATGGGTCGTGAGCGCGAATGCCGTGCCAGGAAAGCCGGCGCTCTTAAGTTGTAAAGTTCTCGGAGACCATACAGGATCATATTATGAGCGGGAATTGTGTTCGTTTATGATCTCATGACCTGGTAAAGGTTCTCATGGGAGATCATCCCGCAGTATAAGAGTACCTTATCCGGGCAAAGTTCTCGTTCAAGATAGCACACCATTCTCACTCGAGAACGTTACGGGAAAAACCTGAGAACTTTACCAAACTGGAGACCAACAACTGTAAACAAAGTTCTCCCCAATTGAGGCTCTCATACAAGACCAGAACGACCCCTGCATGGTCTCCGAGAACCATGGATAGGCTTGAGTGTTTCTCAGTGTAGACCACGACTTCGAGTTTTGCAATGTCGACTCTGACTCCGGGGTCGCAGTCGGTAAGATTTTGGCGTCTATGACTCCGACTCAGACTCCGCAGCTCTGGCTTGAACACCTCATGTGCCTGTATGTAATAGCCCTCCACCCTCTGTACTTTTTTATTTTTTTAACCCTATTAGTGGCGGGGGGGGGGGGGTTGTTTTTATCCACCCCTCAGGTTTTTCGGGAATATCTCCGAAACCGCTGAAGCTACGATGCTGAAATTTTCTGACTTTTCCTAAAACTAAATTGGGCACATTCCCTGAAAATTTCAAGTTCATAACTTTACCAGAGGCGGCTCCAGAGCACTGGGAATTGGGGGGTCCTATTCGTGAAGCGAGTTATTTGGGCGAAGATCACGATGCTGCACCAGTTTTACGAACAGTGAATGAAAGGTATCATGTGATAACATATACAAAGTTATTGTGCATCCTCTTTTGACACGTTTTTGCTATAATAGGCGGATCCAGGCGTCCAAAAAGGGGGGTTATTTTTTACCTCCCAACATAGGTGCCCTGACACTGCCTATGCATGACCAACACAATTTTAGTCGTTCTCTCATAAGAAAATTGTAACATAACAAGACCATTGCCACCCTTTTTAGAAACAGTACCAACAAAAACCTTATTTACTATACTTTTTGTGTACCCCAATCTCAATGATCTCTATCCGCCTATGATTTTTGAAAATGCATATTTTTAGGATCCATGTGAATTCCTGGTTCATTCTCTATCGATCGGCAAAAGTTGCGTTAAGATTGGTTCAGAAACCTGGCCGTGATAAACAGTCTAAAATGTATCTGCAATTTGCCCGTTTTTACCCCCCTCTACCCCCCTATTGACATTTTTTTTTTTTGAAATGTAGATCTCGTTGAGCGAAATCGAATGCCGTTTGAATTTTGAAAATCGGCCCGTTAGATCTCGAGACATCAAGGGGGTCGTAAACAGCCCCCCCCTGCCACTAACCCAGCCAGCAATTTTGCTCCGGGCCCAAGCAGGCTCAAGTGCGGATTGCCCGAGATTTTTAGTCGGGCTAAAGTCGGCTAGGGCTTGGGCTAAAGTCGGCGTATGACACAGAAACGCCGACTAAAGCCCATGCTCTGCCGGAGGTATGCCCGCTCTGCGAGCTCCGGGCAGCCGTAGTTTAGCCCTAGTTGAGCGACGATTGGCGTTAGCCCGATTTAAGCCCGAGCAGTGAATCCATTTATATAATGGAAATTACTCTGGGCCCGAGCGGGCTGAACTCCGGCAAGCCCACTCTGTGTGCCCTGTCTATCCCGACTTAAGCCATAGAAGTGAATGGGGTTTATACATTGCAAACTGCTGTGGCTTTGCTCGGGTTCGGCTCGAGTGACGGCTCCTATTTTCTAAGTCTCGACTTGACTTCATCTTGCTTTTGCTTCACACTGGATCAAGTAGCAAGGAGCAGCCAATGCACTTTCAGCAGGTTGTGTGGTTTTAATGCATATTTAAAATTGCTACGGTCACTCATATGCTCTGTTAACCGGTCATCGAGCATTGCGAAAGGAATGTAGTGGTTAACTTTGATTGAATGTTTATTTCAAACGACTACAGACACGTCAAATGAAACACAAATACATGAAACAGTGGACTGCAAACTGCAGCAATAATATGGTATGAGTCATGAAAAAGCGCCATCAAAACTATAAATCAATCACAAGACCCGCTAGCATTCCTCCCCGTTCGGCGTTCATAATACTTGGTTGAACACTTAACCGAAAGCATAAAGTAAGGACAGCAAGTAATCGCTCATAAGACATAAAGCAATTAGCAAATAATCGTTTATAAAGAACTTCACTCTGGTGAATGGGAGCTTTGGAGGCGTCTGGCTCCTCCACACACACACACATCTGCAGTAGGTGGTCGGCCAGCTTTCGGCGCAGTTTCCGTATATGTAGGTATACCTACTTAATTATAAGCAGGCAGTTTCCGCTAAACCACTTGGCGAGGGCGACAGCGGCGTCCACCCGGTCCTGGTTTGTATAACTATTCCATTTTTTGGAACAATTTGCTCTAATGGTACGCACCTGAAAAAGAGATCAATTGGTTTAATTTACATTGCATGTTTGCTTGAAAAATAACTTATTGTTGCATTAATACTGTAACAGCACTTCTCATTGATCCGTATAAAATGTTCATTCGAATTTTTCAACGCGGACAGAGAATGAGCGTGCTCGGTGATAAGTAGATAAATATTTGTGTTTTGTATTTCATTTTCCTGGTTCAGAAGTGCTGGTATTTCACAAAAATATAGGTACATAAAGGCACGGAATGCGGCTTTTCTGAGCGAGGGTATAAGTCGCCAGGCTGAACAGCTATTCAGCTTCATGTTTGATGGCGTGAAACTCAGTCAAAATAATGACGTTTACGTACGATCAAGCGCACCATTCAATACAATTACCTACCATAAAACTCCATGCCAGTCCACTTGATAAGAGCAATGAGCACTATCCCTTCTTCGCGCTATCACACGCGCCCAAACATCAACCACCAAATGCCCAAACACCGGTGTGTCGTTTCGTCGCACAGCGCGCAGACTGTCACAAACGCTGCACATGATTGGCGCAGAACTGCGCATGCGCGAACAGCCGAACAAGTATGGCTTAACTCCGGCTTTACTCCAGTTAGCCGAAGGACACAGCCAGCTTGATCAGCCCGCGCTCCGCCCAAGTTAAGCCTGTTTTGGATGCGTGGGCAGATGTCGGGCTGAGCTACTGCTATCCGCACGTGGGAATAGCTGCGGCATGCCCAAGCTCAGCCCTAGTAAAAAATACATTGGTTTTGATCAAAGTGGGCGAACCCAAGCTAAGCCCAAGCTGCCCGACGTTTGCCACAGTTCAGCCCAAGTGAATTGCTGGCTGGGAATAGGGGTAGCCAGGAGCCTGCCACTAATAGGGTTAAGTATTGATAGACTGATACGAGAATCCTATGGGTATATCACGGGCGTAGGAACGTCATGAAAAGTGGGTGGGCCACCCTGTCAAGGGGCCTCCTATTCCAGGGGGCCTCCTATTTTCAGGGGCCTCCAACTTTTGCCTCGTCCTGCTGGCTGCTTTCAAGAATGACCTCCAAATCTAGCTTCTGAGATCGGGCAGATGTACCCAGGGGCGTAATCGCTTAAGCGAACAGTGCGGAAAGTCCGCACCATTTTTAAAACTTATTCCCCCTCCGATTTTTTTTTTAAGAATCTTTTTGCCGCAAACGGCGCATGACCCCTGAAAACCATTTCACAAATGTCTTCCTCGTTTCCCAGGTGCCCCCATTAGCTTCATAGGCGCCCTCTCTGGCATATAAGCGCCCTATGTATAGTCATCAGCTAGGCATCCCTATATGTCCCACAGTCGCCCCGTTGTCGCATACAATGAGCGCTTATCATAGGCGTCTCTCTTTTATGGACACTTGAAGGCGCCTCTCTTTGTCATGCCGACGCCCCCTGTTTCTTATGAATGCACCCCATGGCATTGGTCAATTGCAATTTGCAGACCTCTATTGCATGTGGACGCCCATATATGTAGGCCTCAGAGGCACCCCTCTTTCGCATTGAGGCGCCCCTATGGGCTTCATAGGCGCCCCTCTATTGCACGTCCCTACTGTCTCAAAACCGCTCCCCTTTGGCATGCAGACGCCCATCTTTCGACGGAGGAGCCGCTGTGGTTCTTATCTTAGAGACGGCATGTTGCTCCCAGACGCAGATGGGGCTCTCGGAGTCGACAGTGTGGGACCTTCAGTCGCTGATGGGTGTCCGCCAGATGTGGACCCTCAGAGACGCCGGTATGGGGCCTTCAGAGATGCCGGTATGTGGCCCTTAGAGACACCGGTGTGGAACCCTTAGATACTTCAGTGTGAAGCCCTTACAATTGCTGGTGTGGAGCTATGAATGCGCTGGCTTAAATCCCTCAGAGGCTGGTACATGGACATTAAAGCTCAGCGAGAGCTTGTGTGGTGCCTTCAGTGGCCTTGTGGAGCCGTTAGACATCAACATGGTGCTCTCAGGAGCCGGTGAGTCCTCAGAGTCACCGGTGTGGGGCCTTCAGAGCTCCGAGATACTGGTGTGGTGCCCTCAGAGGTGTCGGTGTGGGTCCTTCAGATGTACCTATATGTAGAGCCTTGAGATGCACAGGTGTGGTGGCCCACAGAGGCGCCGGTGTGGGGCCTCCAGAGCCACCGATATAGGGCCCTAAGAGACACTAGTATGACCCTCAAAGGCACCGCTGTGTGGCGCTCATAAACACTGGTGTGAAGCCATCACAGGCGGGTGGAGCCGTTAGAGGCCGGAAAGGGCCCTTAGATGCCTACAAGGAGCCTTCAGAAGCCGGCGTGGCACCCTTATGGGGATAATCGTGTCTACTTAGGAGGACTTGAGGTGCTCTCATAAGCTCTGTGGGGCCCTACCGAGCCGAAATATGGCCACGGCCAGTTGCCGCCGCATGGCTCTTCGGACTATCATTCTCAGGGGCCTCATATGCCTAGTTTGAATAGAAGGGCCTCTCAGACAATCAGTCTCATGGGCCTCCTCTGGCTAGTATAAATAGAAGGGCCTGTTAGACCATCAATCCTAGGGGCCTCTTCTGGTTAGTATAAATAGAAGAGCCTCTCAGAACATTAATCTCAGGGGGCTCCTGTGGACAGTATAAATAAAAGGACCTCTCAGACCATCAGTCTCGGGGGCCTCCCTAGAAAAGTGTAAATGTGGATAGAGGGCCCCCTCAGATTCATTAGGAGTGGACCTCTCTGAATATCAGTCTCAGGGGCCTCTTGTGGCCAGTATGAATATAAGAGCCTCTCAGACCATCGGTCTCAGGGGCCTCTTCTGACTAGTTTGGATAGAGGGCCCTCCTAGACCACCGGTTTCAGGGGCCTCCAGTGGCCAGTTATATGAACAGAAGGGCCTCACAGCCATCAGCCTCGGGGGCCTCTTCTGACTGGTGTGAATATGAGGGCCTCTCATACCATCAGTCTCAGGGGCCTCCTCTGCCTAGTGTGAATATAAGGGCTTCCCAGGCCATCAGTCTCAGGGGACTCTTCTGACTGGTGCCGGATTGAGGGACCTCCTAGACCGAAAGTTTTGGGGGTCTCCTGTGGCCAGTATGAATAGAAGGGCCTCTCAGTCCATCAGTCTCATGGGCCTCTTCTGCCTAGTGTGATTATAAGGGCCTCTCAGGTCATCAGTCTCAGGGGCCTCCTGTGACTACAGTGTAGATGGATATGCCTCCCAGACCATCAGTCTCAGGGGCCTCTTCTGACTATTGAGGATAGAGGGGCCTCCTCTGACTAGTGAGGGTAGGGGGCCTCGGCTAGGCCGCCAGTGTCAGGGGCCTATTCTGACTAGTGTGGATGGAGGGGCCTCCCAGACCACCAGTCTCAGACCTCTGACTAGTGTGGATAGAGGGGCCTCCCAGACCGCCAGTGTCAGGGGCCTCCCCAGACCAGTGTGGATATTGGGGCCTCCTCAGATCCACTAGGGCCTCTCACTTCTCAGGCCATCAGTCTCAGGGGCTTCGACTGACAAGTATGAACAGAGGGCCCCCTTGGATCCATCACGGCCCCTTGGAGTCCGTGCGTGGGGATTCGTGGAACTTATTTTTACCGAGTTTGTTTATTCTGGAAGGTGACGACGTCCTCTCAAATCGAGACGAGGGGCCTCGAGTAAAAAGTGGGTGGGCCAAAACACATGGTTGGCCCCCCCCACCTCGAAAAGTGGGTGGGCACTTGCCCACCTGGCCCCCCCCCCCTGTTCCTACGCCTATGGGGTATATCATGTTAATGCCAGTGATAAAAGGATACAAAGAACATAAATGGTTTTGGTCAGAAAAAGCGCCTTACTGCTAACAACAGCTTCTAAATCTTTGTGGCCCGGGCGTTCATCACTCATCACACCAAAGAGAAAATTCAGGCATCAAGACAAGCCCTAACAAAGTAATACTGATTTCCATATATCTTGCAACAGGTAAAGTCGGTATTGAGTTGGAGATCTAACCAGGGTAACTTTTAAAGGGGGAAAGGGGGAATTTCCCCCCTTCGAAAATTCCGCTCCCCTTTCAAATTGTGCGTGAACGGCTAGGGAGGGAAGGTGGAATTTCCCCCTTTCAAATTTATTTTTGAGCCCATTTTCAATCAATTCGCTATTCAGATTCTATAATCATCGTTGATCAGACTCTTGTCATCAATCAACGTTGCTGGCGCTTAGATAATTTTAATTTGAGGTTCCATCCAACCATTTTACGTTCAGTGCAGCGGGAACTCCAGATTTGACCCGATACCGATCGGATGGTCGGTGGGACCATCTCTTGTTTTGTCTCTTCCGTCTCTTAGCAATCACTGACATATCGCTACAGGCGTAGAAACCGGTGGGAGACGGGGGTCATGACCTCTTCGAACCAAGGGTCTTCCTTCGAACCAGGGTCTTTCAATCGGTCTTGGCCTAGCAAAAATAGTCACGTGCTAACCTCTCTCTATTTAGAAAGGCGCTACTTGATGTTTAGCCAGAGTAATAGGTTGATACTACTGATTGACTTTTGCAAGGGCGCAGTCAAGTTGGGACCTCCCCCGCCCCTTACCGCCAAGGTAGGTACCTACGTATATTTTTTAGCTAATTTATTTTTTTGGCAACCTTGAACCTAACAATATAAAGTGGCCAGAATCCGGGGAGAGAGTAGGATTTGGGGGTAGGTAAGGTTCTGCAGGCGCCATCCTAACAAAACCTAATGGCATTGGGCCCCCTTTCAGATGCCACTGGATCCGCCCTTGCCCCGAGCTTTATTCCCCCTCTCGACTTTTCCTGTAAAAGTAACCCTGGATCTAACGAATGACAGATCAGACAAGGTCATTTAACCGAGGGCTTTTGTCCGATAGTAGGTATAGAACACTATTCCTGAGATAATTGATACGGTCCATTTATTTTGCTAGAAGTGAGATCGTTGTATTTTTCAAATTCACAATGCACTGCAAAAAGTTATAGGCATTGAATGCATTATTGGGTCATAACAAAACGATAATTCATTAGCTTTTTTAAATACTACCCAGCAATGCCACCTAGTTTTCCTAGGTATGCATCTTTATCTGCATCTTTATTTTGGATGGCCTAAATAATCGGATGAAAAAGGCTGAAAAAGGCAATAAGTCCAACGAGTCAATGCTCATTGGCTGCTCCATCCATAGGCTCCATTCCTCTCTTGTCTAACATCAATCCCGACAAATTATCCGGTGAGGGGGCTGCTGTGTTGGCTCTCTATCTCGCGTTCCGCCCCTCCCCTGTCTGTGCAGGCACCAGGGCAGGGGGCGCAGCGCCCAAAACCTGTCACTCCCGTCTCTGGGCGTCCAAAGTCCCAAAACCTGTCACCCCGTCTCTGGGCGTCAGGGCTCCGGAAACCTGTTACCCCGTCTGTGGGCGTACAAACTCCCAAAACCTGTCACCCCGTCTGTGGGCGCCCGGGCAGGGGGCGCAGCACCCAAAACCTGTCACCCCCGTCTCTGGGCTCCAGGGCGCCCGAAACCTGTCTCCGCGCCGCCGCCGCCGATCGCCGGACGATGAATGGGACCGACACCGCGTCGCGACATGGGCCGGAACTGGTTTCACGACGCCATCGATGGACCGCGCTCGCACGACACGACACGAAACGACACGAAACGACACGACATGGCACGGTGTGGTATGGCCAGAATGACGCGACACGGTATGGCCAGAATGACGCGGCGTGACACGGGTGGTTTACAGCACGGTACGGGATGGTACGGGCAGAATGTCAAGGGGAGGTACGGGATCGTTACGGCACGGGTAAGTCACGGCACGCACTGCGAGAATCACGGAACATCACGGAATGGGATGATGAAGACTCGGCCAAGAATCTTGTAGGGTAGGGCCCGAGAGCACATGCACCAGAAAATATGTATGTCACGGCCGGCAGATATGGCCTACAAGATTGAATGCGGTACAGCACTGAGCCTGCGAAAAGAGCAGCATGGATGAGCACCATTCCATCTCTGTTCTGGCACTGCGACCGCGGCACAGTGCTGTCGACACCGCGGCGCGGTGTCGGTCCCATTCATCGCGGGACGATCGGCGGCGGCACCATCCCATCTCTGTTCTGGCACTGTGACCGCGGCAACGCAAGGCATACTGAGGGCAGTATGTATTGTACAGCCCACCGCTAAAGTAATGTAGGGTTTTACCAATCTCAACGGTTGGCTTTGACTGGCGATTGTTTAATGCAGAGTGATCGAAAAGAAGATGTCAATAGCTAAAGCTGCAGCTGCAAGGGTGACGATACATATAAGCTACATTCAATGTTTCATTGTAGTCTGGCTAATCGTTCCTAAGCTTCAGAAGCAGAACATACCCATGACTGAAACCCTACATTACTTCTGCTGTGGACTGTACACGATACAGAACTCAGCAACGGCTTGAAACAACACAGCAGGGCACCATCGAGAGCGACACGGCATGGCACGGGACAACACGTCACTGCGCGGCTGTTGGGTGATCACGGCGTGATCACGGCGTGATCACGGCTCGTGGGCCGTGATCACGATGTCAGTATTTGTGCGCGTCATGCTCGTGCCGCCTTGTCCGACGATCGCCGAACTTTTAGCGTCAGTACTGACGTGAAGCACGCTACAAGACATACGTCGGCATCGCTTTTCTTCACCCGTTTGTAACAAGATCACGAAAAGAAACGCACACATTTTCTTGTACGTAACAGCATTGCATGGACAAATGCGATACGTGCCAAGATCGTCACTGAAGATGGATGAAACAAAGGAAGCTCCGATCGGTTTCGTCGAACCTCAAAACCAGCTTGGCTCGACAGCAATGCTCTGTGTCGCCTCCAGGGCGGTTCGAGCGGCAGCCCACGAACACGTTACCTGAGTGAATAATGACCACTCAAGATCTGCATCAGCGATGGCGGTGCGGTAGCTTTTTAGGGAAGTCGGGACGCGATGCACGCCAGGCTGCCGGCCGAGCAGTCGGCCTGCCTATACCAATGTGGGTGCGACCGGCACGCCAACAGACTGCCTTCGTGTCAACAGGTGCTGCCGAATCAACAAACAACTCCAAACGTGTGAGACATTTTTGTCAGCGGGAAGCTGGTCGACTCAGACACAAATATTTTAAACTGGCTGTTCAAGTCATTATTTCTTTCACAGGATATCGATAATAACAAACATGAACCACAACAAAGTTTCTTGTAAATCGAACATTCGTTCAGTTAGAAGGCGTGAAAGCGTGAGCAGATTTCGGACACCTGTCAGCACCAATGCGTGACCGCCTTCCATCTATCAATGGAACTCAAGACCCCGAGCTGGTACCGTCTAAACAGGTGCTGCAGTTGACATGAAACATCGGACATGCTTCAGGACATTGACAGGTTTCACACTGCACCACCTGGGTCGAGCGCGATCATTCGACACACGATCCCTGTTTTCAATGTGTTTAGATTTCTGTTTCAGTGGTCACGACGTCGCTGAACGAACTGTCCAATTGATACACGAAATTATAAAATGACAGCATCAACCCTTGAGAACGATGGCTCTGCGAGCTTCATGTTTGTGTCGTTCAGAAGTGAAACAAGTCTAGACTACAAATCCGATGCGGTGAACATGCAACATATAAATTCACCTCAATGGTCGCTCATGCCACATGTCTGTTCCACCCTCCGTAAACATAATGGATCGTGACAATTTTGGAATCATTCCCATTCGGAAGCATGATTCATTCATTATCGACGAGTTCAAACACCGAAGACTCTACCTCATACACACAAGGTGTCCAACGGCTCCGTTGCTCAACATGGATATGTCGCACTAAACCTATACGAAAACGGTGTAAGTGGCTGTGATACTAAATGTTATAATGAATCAATGCCCGGTCGGTCAGACTGCCGGCCAGGATCAGACGTCTCAGCCACCTCGGCCTCATAATAGGCTGGGTGAACTGTAAGTGTGAAGTCGTGCTGCCGGCTGAGGTAAACGTTCATGCACAATTTTTTAGTGCCGCTCTGCAGTCCCTCTTAGTTATTAGGATAACAATGGTAGTGGATATCAACCAAGAACGACAAACAAATGAAGCGATAGATGACAAATTGAAGCAATTCCATGCATAAGCACATAAATAAAAGGAATACTTATCGCCATTCTCAGCTTCCACTTTGCAATACCAAGCTGGTTTTGGAAAGTGCTAAATCTCGCTCCAAAACACGCAGAGAAAGAGAAACTCCAACGCTCCCAGACGTTCACGTGACGTCATTATGCATCACGAATAGCGCTACAGAGGTCCCAGCAGTTTCCCGTCACATCCCTGCGGCATTTCCGAGCGCACGGGCTGGCCAGACCAGTGTCAGAGTGCCGTAACAACACTGATAAACTGCGCGGGACGGGCGGGGACAATGACGGCACAGTCGCGTAATCGGCCGGACGGAAGGCGTGCCGTAATCGGGGCATTTCCGGGACGCCATCTCGACGCGTCAATGGGTCGGCCCATGCGTAGCCGCTGGGTGCACACAATATTTTCCCATTGCAAAGTTACTCAGATCATCTTATCGAGGCGTTTTAAAGTCTGCAAGATATGCAATCTGCAGCTTATCGTGATGATTATGTCGATAAACAGCTTTTGAGCACGAGCGACGATAGAATGGCAGGCTGGCAGCATTTCAAACAGGTTTGTGTGTGAGATTAGGATTATCTTCTCACGGTCACTGGACAGCTGTCCACGGGAACAGGTTTGTCCAGTTGGCGTATCCGTATTTTCAGCATTTGACTGCGTTGATCAGACTATACTATGATGCATGGTTAAATTTGATGAGTCATTGGGCTGGCCATGCATCGTAAATACCTTGGTCCAATCTCTTATCCATGCCATGGCGCGTCAGCGGATACGATCATTACATATGCGGTAAATTTGTGTGTCATTACTGCCAATAATATATGTCATCTGCCAATAATATGGCTAGCGCAAACTTGATTTCTGGGTTACAGTTCACGAACAACAATTTTTAGATACGTACCGCCGTGCTAAAGCTACAGCAGGGGCTTGTTTTCACGCCCCTCGGAAGGGGGCGCTTTACCCCGGTACCGGGGCAAAGCGTCCATTTAATTTTTTAATCACTTTTTCCCTTTTGACACGTTACCAGTGGGTGAGTCATGAATTTTGTCCGTGGGGTTATGAAGACAAATGTTCAGTGTTTGACCTGAGCGCTAAGCTGTCCTTCGTTGTCCCCTAATTTAATCACTATCACGAGTCAAACGTTAACGGGTGCGCCTTACCCCGGTCTACCCTACCGAAAATGTTGTGACGTCATAAGAACAGTCGCTACTTTTTCAGTCATTCGAATGACTATATCCTGGTCGTTTTAGAGATATTTTGTTAATTTCATGGCCAAAAATTCATGGCCCCCCTGAATACGCCACTATCTACGTGACCATAAAAAATGCGTCACGTGACCGATATATGATATACAATTTTCGTGACCTAGGATGACCTGGCCTTGACCTGAAAAATTCGAACTAAAAGTTCGGTAGTCGGTACCCTCAGGGTATCTAAGGCATATATCAAGGAGTGCGTAAACCAAAAATGAGCCTGATCGGACTTGTCAGCCGGCGCCCAGAGCCTAAATTGTTAACAAGCAAAAATGCCGATAATTTTTACTTTGACCTGACCTGTGACGTCATCGGTGACCTTGAGGTCAATGAAAATAGGTTTCGCCCGACAGTTTTTCAGGGCTATCAGACGCCGTTTGAATTTTGACGATCAGCCCAGTAGTTTCGGAGATAGGAGGGGGGCTCTGGAGAGCCCCTCCCCTCAGTGCAGTCACTCGCGTTATGGAAAATACACCAGTCATGCGCGGTTTAAGGGCATGAATAGACGCAGCTCAACGAGTTCTTTAAAATGGGTATATCACTTTTCCCATACAATGCGTTTTTGACCCCAAAAATTCAAAAACTATATTTTTGAAAAACAGGTGAGAAAATCATTTTTTTCTTTAAAATTTTCTTAAAACCGGAACACATGTTATAGAGCTTAATTAGAACATTAGATGTCCCAAACTTAAACTTTCTACCTTTATTTTTTACCCCAAATTGTAAAAAAATAACTCCAACATGTATAGGGCATGGTGACGTCATACACATTTTCGTGAATTTGAGGCACTTCTGAACATCGCATGTGAATATAAATAGCAGCATTAGATTCCTGGGACAAAGCTCGTCTAGAAAAGTGCATTTTTATGTCAAAAATAAAAATGGAAATTTTTTGGGGGGCGATACGACCATTTGTTCTCGAAATACCGGGGGGGGGGTCGGATCCGACCCCTCCCCAGGCTGTCATGGACTCATGGGTACTGAAATAGCCCAAGCGGTGCTGGGTTAAGCGCAGTTTCAATTTAAGCTTTCCATTGTACCTGTACCCGTACTATAGGTGCTCCGGTATGCGATGACACACCGCGCGCAATTCTATCGACCCATCTCATGGCGACGGATACAAATGACTTCTTTACTCATACAGTACATATCGATACTCAGACATATTTTTCACGTGCTAGATCGCGTTAGGTAGGTACTTCGACACTATAGGTTCGCTTTTAGGCCCATTTTTCAGTCAAATCAACCAACATGAGCCCTTAGCAGTTGACTCTTGGCAGCACTCATCATCGACGGTATCTAAAAGTAAAAGAAGGAACTATCTCAAAAGGCTCATTTACTTATGTTTTTAGATGACAAAAACCAAATAGCGTCAGAATATCTTTACTATCTGTCCAGCTCATTTGTTCTCGTCACCTCTCACAATTAATAAAAAAAGGAATTTCTAACTTGATGTTTCAAAAATATCTACGCCAGATTTTAAAAAGCTGTGTGCTCGCCCTTGACACCACACCGTCGCATCATGCTCGCGCACATTTCTGGCCAGTATTTAGCTGCTACGCTATCTGCAGCAGCTGCCGATAGTCCCGTTTCTTCCTTGGGAAGGACACCACCTGTTCACGCTCCGTGAGTGCACCACTGGCTCCGCGGCGCAGCTCAGTCGAATTTTATCCACCGAACAGACGAAATGGCCTCTGCGATGGCTGGGATCGCCGCCACGCTGCTGGTGGTAGTCGCCGCGATCAGCACAGGTCAGGTCGGGTCAGAGGTCATCAGACAGCGGAAAAGACAATTTTGACGCTGATAGACAGTAGACATGTTTGTCGAGTGAAACTATGTGTGCTTGCTTGTCCATTTGTATGTATGTTTGTTTGATAATTGATTATTGTTTGTTTGTTTGTTTGTTTGTTTGTTTGTTTGTTTGTTTGTTTGTTTGTTTGTTTGTTTGTTTCTTTCTTTCTTTCTTTCTTTCTTCCCTTGTTCTATTCTTAACGTCTTACTGAAAATAGCTACAGAGGTATGATGGAAGTTAAATTTACGAGTATAATGTTTCTTTGTCAAAAAGATCAAGATGAGTGCCTTGTTACCAATATGAACGCCTTTTGTCATTAGGCATCACCATCAAAGTAGTCATGCACACATCTATTTTTTTACTCCAATATCTATACTGACCGACCTGTGCCGTTCCCCTGTCGGCAGCGGAGGGTGCGTGTCCGGCCGAGCTGAACCTCGACTGGAGAGAGTACGACGGCAACTGCTACTGGTTCTCCACGTTCAGGACCTCGTGGCTGGAGGCCAGGAAGGCGTGTCAGACCGAGTACCCGGGCGCCGACCTGGCTGCCATCCACCACCTGTGAGCACTAAATCTTACCGTAACTGGCACGGGTAATGCTTCTGCGGGGCATGGGGACGACTTCGTGTAATTCACATTGTTATGTTAGGAATAGAAGTTCCCAACGTTTTATAGCATAATATAGCATAATAGATATTAATTAGGTCAGTGGGCAGGTGCAGGACTTTTTTGTTGATTTATTTATCGAAAATTAAAATAAAAACTCACTTATTCGCATGCTAGAAAGAAGTTGTGGGGATGAATAAAAATTGGAGTTGTTTTTCAGTGGATGACGTGAACCGTCATCCGCTGTCATACAAACCACGATACAAATATCACTCTGTATCGCCGCCAGTGAGGAGAACTCGTTCATTTCGGAGACGTTCTCCGGGAAGGACGCCTGGATCGGCCTCAATGATCGGGACCACGAGGATCAGTTCAGCTGGTGCAACGGCGACCCCGTCGACTTTCTGGTAATGAACTGCATGCTTCTGCATGGTTCAACTTAGCCATCATACAAACTTTTATCGATTCAGTCGAATGCCTAATAGAATACGTTAATTCTGTTATTGAATATGAGTTAGATTAATAAGTCACGGAGTTTAAGCATGCGAGCATGATAGGTTACCTGACGATCATCGCCTACCGGCCCGCTCAGACAGGGCGACCATGAATAATTATCTGTTTTTCCACGTGCCGACTGCTAACTATTTCTTACGCACCGCGTAGCTTGCCCCACAAGGTAGGTGTCTGATCTGTCCCACCCCTCGCTGCTGATCACCCGTCTTTGCTGTCCTGCAGTACTGGGCCAGGGGCCAGCCGGACCCCCTCGCTGCTGATCACCCCTCTCCTGTCCTGCAGTACTGGGCCAGGGGCCAGCCGGACGATCTGTGGTTTGACCAGGACTGCGCCCACATCGACTACGACAGCTCCACCGGCCAGTGGGACGACGAGGACTGCGACGACGAAAAACACTTTGTCTGCAAGGTGGCCAGCGTCGCGGCTTAGTGGCTGGGGTGCTACAGAAATATCACATTTGAATGATGGAACTACATGGTTTTAGAGCAGAGGCAGATGCGAAATATAACGGAATACGAATAGAATCCAGTGTGTGAGTTGTTATGTATTGTGCGTTGATGTCGATTTTTATGGTTTACGTCTCTATAGGTACAAAGACGGAAATGCCATGCAGACGCATGTTTCGAGGCCATGCTCCTTAGCAACATTCGCAGCCATTTGACCAAAAGGTAGGTAAGCCTTCATCCGAAAATACGTCTATATGCGTCTTCTCAGTTCTCACGCAAGCCCGCGCCCGGAGCATAGGCGGAGGAACGGGGAGGGCACCGTGCCCACCTTTGATTTTGGCATTTTTTGCTTGATTTTGGCATGCTAAAATTTAACATTAGCCCTATGGGCGTTGCATGGAAAGAATGGGACCAAAAGTCGGCAGTGCCCCCCCCCCCCCTTAATTGACGGTGTTCCGCCGCTACTGGCCCGGAGGCCGGATGGGGGTCTCAGCCAACTTCGCCAGGATGCGGAGGGCGTAATTTGGCCACATTCGTTTAGTATATAGTTTATTAACCCGCGCCCTGCTGGGGGGGGGTGTTTGAACACCCCCCCTGTGGTTTTTCGCGAATATCTCAAAAACGGCGGCGCGGAGCGCCGCCGTTTTTGGTACACCTTATCATACATCAATTCTACACATGTTGTGAAAATTTCAGACCAAGGTCATTCAAGGTCAGGTCACCAGGTCACTTGAAGTGACCTCACCTCATCAAAACTTTCAATGTCTGTCATAGCTACACCGAGTGACCGATCGCTTTGAAACTTTCAGCGATTGCTAAGAGCAATAGCATGTACAAAATGTATATCTCAGAATTTCGATATCGATGACCTAAGGTCAGGTCAATTTTGCGACCTCCCCATTATAAGTCAATGGGAGAAAATTGAAATACGCCTCATTTGGATGAAAGACATTATAAACACTCCCAAACACCGAATTACAAATGGTTTAGACACACTGAACTTGAAAATGGTGTCCGTGACCCTTGTTTATGCCCTGAGGTCATCTTAGGTCACGAATGGTATCTAACAGTTTTTCGCAAATAACTTTTGATAGAGGCATGCTAGAGCGATGAAAACGCCTTAGATGTGTTCAGCTCGACGATACGGATCGACTGATATGCAACATGACCCTTTCCGGTCAGGTCATGACCTTGACCTGAGGTCAAATTTTCAAGTTGACCTTTCAAGGTCAAGTTATAGTTCATTCGATGCGTCTTGACGAGAGGAACACGATGCCGGTAAAAGTAAGCTCGTACATGGCTTGGGTCAAAAGTTATTGCAGAAAAACTGTTTTCGAAAAAATCGGTTATTTTTGCAGTTTTTGCCCCCTGCAGGCAAAACCGTTGACGTTAGGTCAAATCTGAGAGAATTACTCAGAAAGGGCGTTAATAGGGCTATCGAATGCGCTTTTCTGCGGCGCTGTAGCTCTATTGGTTCCCGAGTTATGCGTTGGCTTCTTGGAAATTTTCGACATTGGACCTGGAAATTGGCGAAATTTTGCCTTCAATGACCTCTGGTGACCTGACCTTTGACCTGACCAAAAAATTGACCGAAGTGATTTCGTCATTATTTTTGACGCTCTTTCGAACGCCGCCTTCCGCGTATCGCTACGTGGCCCAGGAGCCGAGTTACAAGGGGGGGTGTTCAAACACCCCCCCCCAGCAGGGCGTGGAAATCCAGGACCCCCAGCAGGGCGCGGGTTAAATCACGGAGCATAGCCATAGCATCGCTGATCGCGGTCAACGCTCGCGGTGTCCTTACCCCACGGCGGAGCTCGGTTGCAATTTGTAAATACGCTCGCGGTCAGGTAGGTATTTTTGGAGCAAAGCCATTGGGACTTTGCATTGATTGCAGGACCGTTTTGTTCTATTTAAATGAAATGATCCAACAAATAAGAAATGGTGCCCTTTCAGAAGACGAGTGAGAGCGCATCAATTGGTGTATTAAAGTATAAAAAACTGGCCAGTAGTTTCAGATCATGTATGTATCTACTACCTACTTGTCTAGGACTCGTCTGCTAATCGTGTCTGCTTTTTAGACATCCACGACATAACTAACCACAGACATACCTAACTAACCACATTCTAGGATGTAAATCCTAAAAGAGTAAATGACACCTGCCTGAAAGCCTCACGTAAGTATTCTTTCGAATGATAAAATAAATTATAATAAGACATCTGGTTAAAAATTTCATATCAAAACGTCATCTTCTAAATTAGTCTGCTTTTTAGATTCCTACATCCACACGCGAGCCAATGACCGTTCGCAAGTTCGCAACAACTAGTTGCCTAGAAACTTGTGTGTATAATCTTGTGCTTTGTGTGTATGAACACTGACTCGCGGGTTATTTGATTTTGTTGATGTTTGTTTCAAGGTAGGTACGTGCCAAGGCTATATAAACCAGGTAGAACGCTCCGGGAAAAAAGTTGGAAACAATAAATTAGTTGCAGCATTCCCTGATGACGCGAATGTGGGTCAGCGGCCGGCGGCCGGCGGCCGCTAACACTGTATGAGGATGAGTGCACGGAACTTTTGCTTGTTGGAGATTGCGCTAGGCAGTTAAATGTTAATGTTAGGATATGTTTCGAAAGTAAATTGAAGGACGCTTCGAATGCCGTCAATGAATTTGCGATGCGACGCGTATTTGTTTAGTTAGAGCCGGCGAACTTTTACCTTCCGACCGCGCGGGGAGGCGATATGGTGCCACACTGACGGTTTTTAAGATAGCTCAAAATTCTTTTAAGCTAAAGAGCTGAAATTTGACTCGTCTAATCTTTTGATCAAGCTGGATCTTCTGGTACAGGTCGCATATTTAAGGTGCGTCAGGTTGTTGACCTATGTTGTCGCTCGTGAGCCTCTGCACAGTCCAAAAACAATGCAATTTCTGAACACTCAGTGCCAAGAAATCCTTCACACAAAGATGACACTTGGCAGAAAGAAGAGCCGTCGGTTTCTTATCGTTCGTATGTGTCGTGTTTTCACAAGAGTTTAGTAAGGTCAGGTCCGTCACGTGACCTCCCCTCATAACTCAATAGGTTTACTTTCATAGAAGCGTTTATCAATCGCCGGAAATCTTAGCCAATCCCACTGGACACTGGATCCATACCCACATGGGGCCCTCCTGACTGGCCACTCCCTCTGAAATTCACAATAACATTGGGCTGCGGCCACGGTTATGTATTAATGCTTTTCACTGACAGAAATACAACAACTTCAACCACCACAGTGCACGCCGCCACAACAGTCCGACCCACGTCCCTGATATCGACTAGCACCCGGCCGGATGCACATACGCGGAGCCAACCAGTCCGAATGTGACCTGAAGCTTACAATTGCTGTGTCGCATGGCGCATGGCACAGGACGATTTCTAGCAGCTGTCGGCTGAAGTGGAGAAACAGCACGTTGCGACACACCGCGCCGGCGACAGAGCTCAGCAGGGCTGGTTTGAGGCTAAAGCCGGAGGACAAATGCAGGACAAATAACAGGATGTCAGTTAGGGATATAATTCAAGACGAATGATTTAAGACGGACTGAAATAATGCACATTCTGCTCACTTAGATACCAACTTCAAACTTGACATTTATAGCACCACGGAAACAATTGGCACACAGAAAAGAAACAAAAGATGAGGTGTTTTTAACTCAAGGAGGTAAAAAGAGGTTGCATATCCCAGTAAACATGCCGACGTCGGCCCGACGTCGGCCGACGTCGGGGTAACGTCGGCAACTCGGCATCGGCATGCCGACGTCGGCAAGACGTCGGTCCAACCTCGGCACGACGTCGGCTGGATGTCGGATATGCCCGCATGTTCCGACGTCCAGCCGAGGTCCAGCCGACGTCGGGCCGACGTCGGACCGAGATCAATTGCTGAGGTCCAGCCGACGTCGGGCCGACGTCGGGGCGACGTCGGACCGACATCGGCCGCTGTTTTGACCGTTAAAATGATATAAAATACATGTTTCATGTTTCATAAAGAGCTTCTGTATTCAAAATATCCTCAGGAAACTCAAATCTTCCTCCACGCCGCAACCCCCTGATCCGGACTGCACGGGAAACTTTATCCCATTTGGGATTGCTCGTAAGCCGAGCTCGCCCGTAGCCGGGTGCGGTGAGTGCTTGGGGGCTGCTCGGCCTATCCTTTGGTCAGGCTCAGCCCCGGCAACTCACCAGGGCCGGGCCCAGTTCATATAGAAACAGGGGCGCGGGAACTACTTTTAGACTGGGGGGCACACCATGATAGAGATCAACCTAGGGTACCCCCAAATTTAGTTTTCTCGACGGTTTTAGGCCACTTATTTTTCATCTTTTGGCTTTTTCAACAAAAAAGAAAACATTTGCAAAAAAAGTGCGGTATTCCGTCTTAAAGTTGTGGGGGCACAGCCCCACGGCCCTAAAGTTAGGGGGGCAAGCTGCCCCCACTGCCCCCCCCCCGGTTCCCGCGCCCATGTATAGAAAGGCCAGTCGGCAAGTGTCACTTTGCCAAAGTGCCACTTATCAAAGGGACACTTTGGGAAACGTTGGTGCAGGTGTGTAAGAGTGGCTATATGAATCAATTGTGGGGTCGCCCTTTCCAATAAGTGTCACGTAACAGCATTGGGACCAGGGACTCTATATGAACTGGACCCAGGGTGCTCGCCAAGAAGACCAATGTCTCCATCCTATGATCCTTCCGGCTCTGAAATGGTCTTGTCAGACCGAAAGGGCATAACCCAACAAAACAAACCCCATTCGTTACCTGGCTGCGTGGTGTAGTGGTTAGCGCACTAACGTAGCGTTCGTATGACACGGGGTTCGAATCCCCTAGCCGGCTGATGCTTTTGGCGTGTTGTCCCAGTAAACAGGCCGACGTCGGCGACTGGGGGGCTCGAATCCCGCCGCCGGTTGATATTTTTGGCGCGTTGTCCCAATAAACATGCCGACGTCGGCCCCGTCGGTCCAACGACAAACGATCTCGTCAACCTCGGCAAACGATCTCGGCCCGACGTCGGCTCGACGTCGGCTGGACTTCGGCTGGACGTCGGAACATGCGGGCATATCCGACGTCCAGCCGATGTCGGGCCGAGGTTGAACCGACGTTGGGCCGACGTCGGGCCGAGCCTCAGCCCGACGTCGGGCCGACGTCGTCATGTTTACTGGGTATGATGGAACAGCCCGAAGTGCAGACAAGACAAGCACATATTTTTGGTAATAGCTATCAGCTGTCCTACTTCTCTTCTCCCTTCACCAACTACTGGACACATTTGAAGCATCATATTAGCACCAATGTCCATAACAAAAGCTTGCAAGTAGTTTTATGAAGCCAAGGGAAATATGCCTACATCATGCATGTAAGCTCAAAATGCATTACAAAGGAAGGTTATCTAAAGAGAATAGTGGGCAAAAGCATTTCATAGTTAAATTATTCAAAACTGCACACAGGGCAAACATAAAAAGCAGCAAGTGTAGTGTTCTGTTATGCTTAAAAATAGTCCAAAACAAAATACAACCTTTTCTTGTTTGAATTGGTTGTTCTTCTATGCCACTTCATCCATATCTTGATTACAGATGGGCTGTTACTGTAGGCTGATGAAGTGACACTTGATTGCCTTTGTGCGAGTTTCAGTTGCAGCCTCCTAGGTACTGCACTGGAAAGCAGATTGAATTGAATGCCTCTGAAAGATAGGAATATAGGCAAAGTTAGCTGTAGTAGTGTCAATGATAAAAGACATGACATTTCTGTCTTTTGACATACATTTGTTGAAGTACAAAAAGGTACAAAATAAATTGGTTTGTTTCAAGACACGCACACTGCACAAAGCCGCACAGACATTACACAAGCATATGAAATTGGTACACATAAAACTTGATGATCAAAAAGGTCAAAACTAGCAACAATAATTAATTGAAGTAAAAGTTACAATCACAATCATTTGATTTAAAATGACTTGACAAAGTCACAAGACGCAACGCTCCTTTTCACTTAAGAAAAGTTTTTATGCTTTCATTATCCTCCACATATCAACCAGCTTGATACCAGGCTGTGCAATAGTGGGTGCATAACCCCATGTTTCCATTTTATTAGAGCAAGTGGGGTTACAACAACAATGCTAATGTCAAACCCACATCTGCAACGCGTACTGAAGTATCAATCACCTTACAAGAACACCTTCTGGCAGTTTGATGGGCAGAATGGTCATAACTACTTTCTCCTCATATTCAACACAAATTATCTATTATACAGATACAGTTTAGACTTGGTTATGGCAAGCATTTTCGAGAAAAGATATGATAAAAGTCCAAGACAAATGTCGAGAGAAACAACACCAACATAAAACACCGACTATGTAGCACTAATACTATCAAATTCATAAAAATATATACATGAGTCGATCAGAAATTCACTGTAGATTTCGAAAATGGTGTCAAATGCCACTCAAATACCCCCATTCGCATGTACGAAGCAATATAACACTGACCTTCATTTCCGTGTGCCATTCTCCATAGGCCACTGTGTATTAAATAACGCGTTCACTGATCGCAAAAAAATGAGACCCACATATGACGCGTTTGCTACCAGCCAATCAGCGCTCGAGATGCCGAGCGCTGATTGGTGGAGAGGGCCGTCGTCAGCAGTCCATTACATGTTGTTTTCCTTGAACATATACGTGAGCAGCTGATGCTGCTCACGGGTTGTTTCCATTTTTCGTAATGCTGAAGGCACGGGAGCGAACCCCCCTGGTACGTGCTGCCGTTATTATGTCGGGTGTATGCTATTTATTTGAATTTTTAGATGTTACGGTTGAAGTTGATTTCAATGTTATTTTAGTTTGAGTTGCTTTGCTTTGACCAATATCAGCTACATGAGATATCTAAAAGCACCTGTCCCTCTGCGTCGTGAATGTCACAGTCGTTTTATTTGCAAAGTCAACTAAAGCAATAAGAACAGCCAAATCTTGCTTTATATAACCAAACTTGCACTCATTTCACACCTACTCCAGGCTTACCTACCACCACAACCCCTTGTTATCACTGGAAACCTTGCTCTGGCTGAAGGCACGAGGCAAGACTTCGTTAATAGGTATAGCTCCGAGAATTGAGGAACCACACATGGTTACATGGTACCGAGGTAAGCTAAGAGTAGATGTTCAAGAAGTGAGTGAATATTGGATCAAGACAGTATTACTGTCTTGACATGCAAGATTCTTTTGTAGTGCTTCACAATTTCAATTTCATAATAGCTTGATTAGCACTATAGCTGGTAGCGTAATGACTGCAACTGCCAATCACAACAAACCGATGTACATTGTACAATGCACTGTACAATAAATTATGGTATAAGGTCACCATACGTTGATGCTGCTTAGCCTGAAGCCTCGATAGCTTCAAACTAGGTAGAAGATCAGAAAATAGTTTGCAATCCACATTCATTAAACACATTTTTGAACTGTCACAGAACATTTGAACAAAATTCTGAACATATTTGTGAACGCCATATGTTAATGTTTAACTGTTTATTTTTATATATTTATGTTTGAGTGCTTGAGGTCAGGTGATGTGCAAAGCTTTTTAGTCCTATTTTAAGTGATATAGTACCTAGGTATTTGAATTATGTACCTATGACACTTCACACTTTTCCACAACAATGCTTCATTGTCATAGTATGATCATTTAGGCATCACATCTGCATGATAATGCCTATTATTTTTTGTAAACCATACTCCATAGATTGTTGATGTTGATGCCTACATTTTCTCCTCCAGGAACTCTTTGACTGGTGAATGGTGTATACAATACAAGTGAAACTAACTTGTGGACATCTGTGAAATTTAGAAATGACCTCCACTGATATGACAGCAGATGATATCTACCAGAAACGTAAGTTGGCATGCTGCCTTCTGATCTGATCAATCTGAAGCTCTGCTGCCTTCTCTGCTTCCCTGAACTCTGGCCATGTTTTGGTCAGACTTCAGCGCACATGCACGATGTAACTTTGCTGCTAATTTGGTAAAGCTTTGCTCCTATGATGTTAATTGATAAGTGTATACCTTTTCATAGATGTTGTGTATGTATGATTTGATATTTTTCAGCAGTTTTATCACATACATTGATGTACAGCCCTCAGCAAACGGCGTGGTAGGTATTCTTTTTTACAATACCGAGGATAACGTGAATGCTATGCTATCAGTCACTCGGAAACCGTAACAGCAAGACGCGCGAGACTCCGCACCTTAGATTGGCATTATCATGATATTCGTTTTCCATCCGGCTAACAAGCCCCCAAAGCAAACTTTGCCTTATCTTGCCACACAAGGCGTATACTTTGTTTAGTGATAGGCCCAATCAAAGGAGTGGAGCATGACGCATCTATTTGCATTGAGTTCCGACCGACTGATAACAGCCTTTGAGTTATTTTCGGTTTTGTGAAAAAAGTATGCCTACCACGTAGTCTGCTGAGGGTGGTACCTAACCTACACACCTGGCCAATTATTGGTGGTAAAATTAACTTTTTAGATATTAACAAATTAACTTTTTAGAGATCAACTAACCTGAGGAAAAGAATAATGACGCTTCGGCAACATGTGGTAAAATACTGAATACCTTTTACTTTTTCGTACCAATCAACATACCATCAATAACTATTAATTTATCATCACCAGTGAATTGTTGTCCAGCCTTGTTAGCGGTATCAGGTAACGTGTTCCATATTTGTCACCATAAAGCCCTGCTACCGTCTCTGCTTCCCTGTACCTCTGAGCTAACAATACCACCACTGCGACAGTGCACCTGTCGTTCCCGTTTCTTGCGATCCGGAAGGAGGACGCCCGCGACACCCCGGAGCTGACGCAGCTGCTGCTAACGCTGGCCAATCATGTGGATGAGACGGGCACCTCTCGCAGGTGGGTCACTGGTGCTCCGAGCTGACGGGATAAAATTGATCACAGTTTGGGAGTGTATGGACGTGGTATGACGACTAGATGAACTAGATGAATGATCTAGAAGTATTTTCATCACACGCATCGAAATCTTTTAATTTTAAGTAGTTATTTATGGAGGGAGGATGCAAGTCTTTTTGCTCGTTAAATTTTCATTCAAGTTTTCACCCCACCAATCAGTATTCGGTTTCACCTGTGTTTACAAGCCCCACCGATGACCTCTGCCGTCTCCCGCCGCAGTGTGGCGGCTGAGCTGCGGTCGGAGCGGGCGCGCCTAGCCGAACAGATGCGCTCCTGGCACGAGAGTCGTCTGCTGCACACGCTGCTGGAGGAGCTGGCCGTGCGACCCGCCGCGGCAGAGACGGCCGCCGACGATCAGGTGGGACCCGGCGCCATGATGAGGCAGGGTGCGGGGGTTCGGACCGGCGCCAACGGAGGCGTTCAGGGGAGTATCGGTGGAAGTGCCTCGTGCTAATTTTGATTAACAGGTTAGCTTGGTGCATGGCATTACAAACGTATTCACTTATGTAGTGTACGGAGCGGCCATTGGTGGCGCTGGTGTCGTGACCTGTGAGAGCAATAAACAGTTGACCGCTACATCTGGTGGCAGCGGTGGGATTCGAACCCACGCCCTTTCGGACTGGTGGAACGCTTCAATCGTACTCTGTTAAAGGTAGTGTGCCACCTTTGAAAGATTTTCCATTTTATTTTTCTTAGGATAAGAAGCTTCTGTTTTTACCTAATATCGCAAAAAAAATCAAAAATGGGCCTGGAATAGTGCCTTTTTCGCCTAAAAGTTTATCGGTTTTTCGATATGTATAACAACTGTAGTGGGCTGACCTGCAAACAGGCGTCGGCAACAATCGCGAATGCGGCGCACATGTGACAATAAGCAAAGGTCATTATAGAGTTGCGACATACGGGAATGAGTTATCAGCTGTCTAATCGTAGACAACACAATGTCGAGCCTTAAACTGTAAGCCTGTATTGGTGTTGTTTCTTTTATTTGGCTGTCGAACATTATTTATGGTTTGAAATATGATTTTATGTAAAATAATTGATATGAAAAAGCCGTCTCTTAAGTTATGACCCCATTTCACCACACGCAAGTGGCAGAAATGACAATGATCAGCTGACGCATTTTTCTTGCGACGAAGTCAGAGCGCGCGGCCCGACGCACCACCACCGCACCACAAAGTATGAGCAGAAGCCGCGCCCAAAGCCAGGGCCCCGGTAACGTGAGGTAGCCGAGTCGGGGCAGCGTGCGCTGACCCAAGCCGGGGCCGCAGCTTTGGGCGCGGTCTACCGCATCCCCGCGGGCAGCCCCGGGCTATCACATGACACCGGGAGGACGCGCGGCCCCGGCTTGGGTCAGCGCACGCTGCCCCGACTCGGCTACCTCACGTAACAGGGGCCCTGGCTTTGGGCGCGGTCTACCGCACCACCTAACAGGCGTGTTCGAAACCGCAGGAGATGATGATGAACGGGTTTATCGAAACTTGATTGGATGAGCATATCGGTAATAGCGATTTCAGTGCGTGCATTTATTGTTCATAGTGGTGTGAAATGTGGTTGGGGTACGACCGACAACCCGTCGGGGCGAATTTCGCACTGGGGTACTCAAAATTTGAAGAATTTAAGACGTTTCCATGAGTTTTGAAGGTATGGATAAGTTCTAAAAATCCGGTTCTCCTTATCTGGGCCATTAACTCCATACGGTCCAGGAAAAGCTGGCACACTATCTTTAAATATGATTCGATCGTACGTAGACGAGCAAAAAGAGTGCTGGGACAAACACTTGCAGGCGTTAGCATTCGCTTATCGCACCGCGGTGTGCGAAACGACGCAAGCGACTCCGTTTGAGCTGGTGTTCTGCAGGCGCGCGCAGCTCCCGATAGACACCATGCACTCGAGCATGCGGTCCGCGGCGGATTCTGGTCTGATGCGCAGGCTGACCGATGTGCGTACGGGAGCCCGTGATGTGTCGCGGCGGGCGGCGGCGAAGCGAGCACGTGACTATGATGCTGCAAAACACGTAAAAATTCGCGGGCTCAAGGTAGGCGAAGACATGTTTTGGAAACGCCCCATCAGGCAAGCAGGTGTATCGCCTAAACTTCAAGCCATATGGTCGGGGCCTTTTGTTGTCGTTCAGAAAATGTCTGATGTCAACTATCGTATCGAAGACAATGAAGGGAAAACTGTCGTCGTCCATGTAAATAATTTAAAGGCGTCTCATGTTCCGCGTGACACTGTCCGCGCGGGTGCAGTTATTCGTATGCGTGGTAGACCGAGGCAGAGACGCTGAGTGTGTGACAGCGGTGTGTCACGTTTTGGTTATGTTTCTTTTCTTGAAGGGGAGGAGATGTCGCAACTTGGTGGGGAGGTGTAGTGTACGGAGCGGCCACTGGTGGCGCTGGTGTCGTGACCTGTGAGAGCAATAAACAGTTGACCGCTACACTTAGCAATTCGCTATAAATGAGCGCGCTCTCCACCTCAGGCTCTCCCGGGCTCAGACTCCACCTCCACCTCAGGCTCACAGCGCACCCGCCCACGCTCAGCCCCTCTGACCGCCGCTTTTCCCCCGCCCGCCGCAGCTGCGGGAGGCGGTCGCCGAGGGCCTCTCCCTGGCCGAGCTGGCCGACGCGCTGCCGCTGTCACCCCCGGCCGCGGACGGAGCCCCCTCGGAGGACGAGCCCACCCTGCTGGGCCTGACCCCGGACCAGCTGGCGCCCTCCGCAGAGTGCCGACAGACCCTGGCCCGTCTGCCGCGCGCCCTCGACCGCCAGCTGAGCCGACTGGGCCGCCGCTGCGCCGCCGCCGTCTGCGCAGACGACAAAGGTACGATTGACAGGCTGTGGAAAAGGCGTGTATTGTTGAAATGGGTGGTGACTTGTCGAATTTTCAGATATCGACAATGCTGCTTGTGTGGGCCATGGTCTGATGACTCGAACATACAGGGGTGTGCAGTGTGCACTAGAATCCGGAAAAACTTAAACTTGGTGTATCATATAAACTTTTTTAAATATATCACTCTTCTTTTCCTCATAGGTTTGTGACTTGAGTCGCCTTCGATCGGAAACAAAATAAGTAGAAATGTCCTCTGAGTTAGAGCGCCGCACCGCGATTTTTGTGGCCCTCCGTTGCGGCCGCGCGCCCAAGGAAATTTTGGACTTCTTTCAGTTCCGTAAATTGACCGTGTATGACTTTGCGAAGTTGCTCAAAGAGTCTGAAGAGACGATGAGTGAGTCTCTGACTCCCAAGAGGAAGGAACAGGGCCGATTCGAGGTTCGGAAGCGGAATAAGGACTTCTTGGAGCAGCCCGAGGCCATTTTTGGAGAAGGTCCGAGCCTGCCGATGCAGAAGGTGACTTCAAGGCTCAATCTGCGCAGGACAACAGTTCTTCGTGTCATTCACGAGTATCTCCGACATCATGAGCTACGTTTTCGAGGTGAGGCAGATGCTCTCAAAAGTCATAAAGACCAGGAGACTCGGAGATGTGAGCTGCTCATCACTTCTTTGAAGCACAGAGCTGCCGGCCGGATCCGCTTCTTTCCCTACGAGAAGATCTTCTGTGTCCGTGCGACCACAATCTCTGGGGCGTCCTTGAGAGAGAGTCCAACAAAGGAACTCACAACACTTTCGACTCCCGGAAGACCGCCTTCATCCAGGCCGTGGCCAATTTAACTCGGGAGCAGGTCACCAACGCCTGCGGCAGGTTCCGGCGTCCTGTGGAGGCTGTGATTGGAGCTGGAGGGGGTTGAGTCGAACGATAGTACAGAGGAGGGATTAGTCTTCGCTATAAAAGTAAAATTTTTGAAGTGAAACCTTGCGATACCAAATAAACGCCTTCAGTTCTTTCCCTTAGTTTTTTTTTTCCGGATTCTAGCGCACACCCCTGTAAATGGGCAGAAGCAAGGTGTATCTCTTGCCGCGACATGTGCCCGCTTTGTGTCACACAACCTCTCGATGCTAAATAGCTGGTATCCATTGTAAACCTGAACAGTGAACATGTCTAACTACGCTTCATTTCTAGATGGATTTCATCCCACGGAAATATGCTTGTGTGATGTTTGCCCACAGCTCTAGCAGCACCCGTCCCCGCTGGCCCCCACCTGAGCACGCCACCCGTGTCCTCCCCAGACTCTGAGGACGTCACTGGCCGCCTGGTGCGGCTGCCGTCGGAGCTGGAGGAGCTGCAGCAGCTGCGGGACACCACCTCACGTCAGCTGGCGGACGTGCTGGAGCGCAGGGACACCCAGATCCTGCGCCAGAGCCAGCTGATGGCGCGCCAGCTGGAGATGCTGCTCAACCTGGTAAGTTGCTGGGGGTCTGGGGGTCTGATCCTGGTTAACAGAGGGTCTAGGGGTTCTGTTCTGATCCTGGTAAAACGAGGGTCCCATGGACCAGGGTCTGCACCTGATAAATACAGGGTTTAGGAGTCTTAACCTGGTAAGTAGAGGGGTCTAGGGGCCAGGGGGTCTGATCCTGGTTAACTGAGAGTCTAGGGGGTCTGATCGTGGTAAATAGAGGTGTATCGGGGACCAGGGTCTGAATCTGGAAATATAGGGTTTAGGGGTCTGGACCTGGTAAGTTGCTGGGGGTCTAGGGGGTCTGAACATGGTAAATAGAGGGATCTTAGGGTCTGAACCTGGTAAATACGGGGGTCTAAGGGGAGTGTAAGCATGGCGGTGACAGAGAAATGCCAGCATGTTGTAGGATTCGGGGTTACCAGGAGCTGGTAGGCTGTCTGAGAGTAATCGTCTCAGGAAAGGCAGGATGTCGAAGAATAGGAGCCTATATAGTTCAAATGACCGTCGGGTGAATGTGAGGCCGTCAGAGGTCGAATATATGTCATGTTGGCTGGATGTCAGGTGGAAGTAGCAGGAGTCAAAACTCGCGCAAAATCATATTTCTGTTTTACTTGGCTGTGACGTGCGGGGTTATTGGTTTGTTACCTTACCTTGTATGTTGCACCGATAGGTACTAGGGCGTGAGGACTGATGATTCACTCGCTGTAAGTGGCTTATGGAGAGTTACAGCACGGGCCTAATTTGTTTCAGATAAACAAGCACAAACTGGAGCACAAGGTGGAGCTGGAGCGGAAAACCATCGACCACCTGACGAGCAGCATCCAGGGTATGCTGCTGAAGACGCGTCAGCTGACGCTGCAGATTCAGGTGGAGACGTACACGGAGGGTTGCCTGGCGGCGCTGCGGGCCGCCGCGCGCCACCTGCGCGCAGAGAGCGGCCGCCTCGACTCGCAGCTGAACGCGGCCAAACACCAGCTGAGCGCCAACGAGGCGGCCGGGCCGCAGTTCGCCGAGCTGGCGCGCCGCTACCGCGAGCTCTGCCAGGAGGTGGACCACCGGCGCTGGCTGATCGCCGAGATGGATACTCTCGGAGGAGCGGGAGAGGGCGCCGCCGGAGCCGGGGAGGGAGCTGCGCAGAGGTAGGCTGGTGGCGCCGCCGGTGGACAGTCCCTGAACTGAGAGTGATATGACGGACCATAGATGGCGCCTTGGTGCTCTATATTGTGCTTCGAACGAACGCAGAAACAGTGCAGTGAGTGGAGTACTTCCAGAATGCAGACATATTCTCTTAGTGTAACATGTCGAGTTGCACCGAAATGAGCGAGTGATGTATGTGTATTGTTTCATTTGTCCGAATGCATTATACTATGAATGGGACCATTGCAGTAGCTCTGCTCGCCCTTTGAAGTGTCTCATGCTTCGTGCTACGGAGAGGTTTTCACATTGCACAATGCCCATCCCTGACGACAGCAAGGTGGTACATGCCTGCGAGATTTCGTGCCTTTAGTGTGCGTGCTACCCTTCTCAATGGTAACTGGCCGTTTGTAAAACATTATGGACCATCGTGGGCCATGACGCCTCGAGTCCCAGCATTACTAACTCTGCGTCTCGTCCCTGGTCCAACCAGCGACAGCAGCGAAATACATTTCAAATGTGTATATGTTACGGGTCATATGCTAACTTGGGAAGTATGCAGACTGCCCGGGCAGTATGCAAACTACCCAACAGCCCGGGCAGTATGCATACCGCCCGGGTAGTATGCATACTACCCGACCCCTTGGGCAGTATGCATACCGCCCAAAAGCTTGGGCAGTTTGCATACTGCCCGCTTCTCGTCTTGAAGTTGTGTATTCCATGTCCACTTTAAAAATAAAAATGGCTCTCTGAGTAACGTAGCCTACGAAATCTGTTTTGCCGTCAAACGCAATTTATCGATTGAAGGATCTTAGGATAAAATAAGAATGGGAATAAGAATGGGACTTAATTTTTTCCCCAGCATTTCATTGTTTATTAGCCAGCGGCCAACAAGTCATTTTCATCTGAAATTAAGACAGTTCTATAGTTCCATCACTCGCTGGCTTTGATTTGGCATCTGGATATGTAGAGGGCGTAAGCACAGTTTCAATAGCTAATGCTGCATGAGACCATTTGCATGTAAGGCGTAACAAGTTCTTGTGGTCAGGTTACTACAGGGCAGATCAAGTGACTTTACCCCAGAAAAGTTAGAACTTGTTCGCCATAGCTACCCCGACTGAACGATCGCTTTAAAACTTTCAGCGATCAAAAACAGTAAAAGTATGCATAAAATGCATGCATTGGAACTTCAACGCCCAGCCAATGACCTAAGGTCAGGCCAATTTTGCACAGTCTCTTAGAAGTTGACAGGAGAAAGTTGAAAGATGCCTTTTTGGATAAAAGTCCTTCTAAACGCTCTCAAACATCGGGTTCTATGTAAACACCACACACTGAATCGGAAAATTGCACTTGTGGTGACCCCTCTGTATGACCATGAGGTCATGTCAGGTCATAACAGATCTGCAATAGTTTTTTTTAAGATTACTTTTTATGGAGACGTATTCGAGCGATGGAAACAATCTTAGATGTGTTTAAGTCGACGACAAGGTTTGCCTGATAACCAAAATTACCTTTTCATGTCATGTCATGACCTTGACCTTAGGTCAAATTTTAAAGTGGTCTCAAAAGCCAAATTATAGTTAACTCGACGCGTCTCGACGAGAGGAACACGATGCAGGCAAAGGCGCAATATCGTGCCTATCTAAGGTAAACTAATTTTGCCGTAAAATAAATCGTAAAAACAGCTTTTTTAAGCGTTGTTGCCCTCAGGAGGCTACACCATTGAACTTAGGTCAACTTTGAGGGCGTATTCCAGAAAGCGTTAAAAGAGCTACTGAATGCGTATTTCTGCGGCGCTTTAGCTCTGCTAGCTTCCGAGCTCGTGAGCCGATTTGTAAAAATGTTAAAAAGATGAAAATTGACCTTTGATGACGACCTCTGGTGACCTGATCTTTGGCCTGACCTAAAACATGTCTGGAGTTTTTCCCATGATTTTTTATGTTATTTTGAATGCCGCTTACCGCATCTTACATGCAGTTTACTCCTGTGCCGCCCAGTGGCACAGGAGTCGAGTTAGGGGTGTTCAGCCCCCCCCCCCCCCAAATAAAACGGCACGGCTGGCGCCGAGCGCGGCCCCGCGCGGGTTGAAGTGTCTGTCATTGACATAGTATGAAAGCAATTGCATTAACTAACCTCACGAGCCACGGTCAGCATACTGCCCGAGTAAACATCCTGCCCGTGAGAAGAAAGGTGGGTAGTATGCATACTACCCGGGCAGTATGCAAACTACCCGGGCGGTATGCATACTGCCCAAGGGGTCGGGTAGTATGCATACTACCCGGGCGGTATGCATACTGCCCGGGCTGTTGGGTAGTTTGCATACTACCCGGGTAGTTTGCATACTGCCCGAGTTAGCATATGGCCCGTAACATATATCAAATGTGTTGGAAGGCAGGGACGCGTCTGAATGGCGGAATATAGTCTTGCTTCAATTAAGAACGATTTATCATTCACTAGGCCATTGGACCTTCCTGTATTGTCCAACTAAAAAATACATCGATGCATGTGCAAAACAATGCCAGAAATGTCCTGATTACGGTGAAAAGCAATACCACATGTAGTAACGTCAGAACACTGAGTGACACGAACGAAAAGGGTACAGCTGCCATGTTTAGAGCGCTCAGCGCTATCAAAATAAAAATGTATCAAAATAAGACAATAGACGCATATAAGCTGCAAAGTAGTATAGTGTCAAAACAGTAACTACCAGTCAATGAACAATTAAGCATCACGATATCAAATGAAGGCAGCAGTCAAAGCGCGGGCAAAAACCTCGCAAAAGAGCACAAACTTGCATCGGTATCACAACCAATAATACTGAACACATTTCGCACTACTGCGGGGCTTTGGCTACTGCGCACGCCGGAACTACGAGGCGGGCTGGCTACTGGTCTATGGGGGCTCTCGAACTGCGCGGGAAGACCCCCAGGCCCCCTCCCCACCCGGCCCTCCATCACTACCCTGTACTGGGTGCGACAGTCCATAGGAACACCGCGTCGGCACCCGGCCGGTGTCGACCCCACTCCCCCATCCCCAGGCAGGCCAGTCCGGCCTTTGGCACTCACTTCTGATGGCGGCCGCTCAGTCCAGTGTGATGTCATCAAATAACTGATGACGTCACTAAGTACCGGCGGCACCATGTGTCCTTCCGACACGGCTATCAACATGCTGGCGCAATCGCCGGCAGCAGCCCTTCCGGCCGAAAACGGCTGCGAGCTCAATTCAGTTCACCTGACCTCAAGATTCAGTTCACACTTTCTGAGATACGCAGCATACAAAAACATCCATTGACTGTTCCCTTCCCCTTCCATAGGCGAGTATTCTCCGTTTCTTAGGCAAATCGAGACACCATGCATTCATTGTTCCTCCAAGTCTGTTGATACCATTTGCGTCCAGAGATTTGGTCGTCACAGCGATCTCATCGATTTGGGAGTTCTACGGTGCTCCTCAAATCACGATCACTCTGATCACCGTTTGTAGTTTGCTTGTCAGAGTTTGTAGTCACTGCATGGTCACCCAAGTCCCGTCACTGCACTGTGAATCACTGCGGAGCTGTCACTGCAGAGCCGTCACTGCAGGGCCCTCCGTAGGTCACTGGCGGGTCGCTGCGGGTCACTCGGGGTCGCCGCGGGGTCACTCGGCCGGCCAGGCCTGCCGCGCTGTAGCCATGGAGGACATGTCCGCCTGCCAGGCGCCGACGGCCGCCTGCGCCTGCGCCTGGGCCGTCGCCTGTAGCGCCTGCTCGCGCTGTGCGGCGCGACGCTGAGAGTTGTGGTACATGGACATGTGCACGCTCAGGCTGTTCTTGTTCTTGTAGACGCGGCCGCACTCGGGGCAGAAGACGTAGCTGTGGGAAAAAAACGGGGGGTTATCGGTGAGGTTCAGCGATGAAAGATTAACAAATCACGTTGACGAAGCAGCAGTAGCGGTACATACAAAAATTGTCATACAAACTCCCGAACACAACAAACTTAAAAGATAATACACACTAATCAAACATCAACTGGGTATCGTAGCGAAGTGTCCAGCGTGTCCAGTGCCCACGTTTCAGTCGGCCTTCAATGAAACCGCAGCTGGACCAGCCCAGCCAAACCGCCAATCAGCCCACCAGTTAGGCTGAGTCCGTCAGCAGCGGCGTAACGAGGCCACAAGGCGGGGAGGAGGGGTAAAAATCCACCCGCCCGCTCCCCAATGACTGCCACCGCAGCAATGCGGGGCGAGCGCGGCCGTTCGGCACGAGGGAAAGGTCTGTGGGAGACGGGCTCTGAAAGTGGCGTACCCGTGGCACGGGTCAAGGAGTTTCGTAAACGAATCGGTGGTCAGTTTGGGAAATGGAAAAATGCAGGAAAGCTTATTATTATGACAACCTTAATAATGTGTGACGAAGATTGCACAATAAGACAGGCATAAGAGCTTGAACATTAGGCAAGCAGATTGCAAGGCATATACCTACCTACAAGATTGTACGATCGGTTTAGAGCACACTCTGCTCACATAAATATTCAAGCCACTGAAGCACCTGCTTGCGAACACAATAGCAATGACAAGTCCCCGTAAAATACAAGGATAAGACCTTGGAATAAGTTAAATTGAAAACAAATTAGTCAATCTGGGATCGGAAAGGAACATTTTATGGCCACACCATGCCTAAAAGTGAGGGTAATGACATTTTAATCTGATGTCTCAAGTAGCCAAGATCGCATGTGATGGAGTTAATTGCAGGTTTTAGCTAAACCTGCTTCCTCCAAAGACTTTGCAAGCTGGTTCCCTGACTACATGTCTAAACCAATTTCTTGAGGTCAGCCTTTCCCTGTTTCAGGGCTACCCTTGGTGCGCATAAATTCGTGGAATCGTCAGACCTTGGAGTAACTAGCTCCGTGGCAGTGAACATCCCCCGCCACGGAGCGGGCTAACAACATTCGACCCTGCACTATTATTAGACGCTCGATATTCTTACCGACCCGCCTTTCTCCACCACACAACCTTGGATATGGATTCACCTGATGAGAAAGTAACGATCACTTTCTTAGCAGTTATTTCGTTAGCGTGGTATCTTACCTAGCTATGCAACGACTTGTGAGTCCAACATACCAAAAAATGGGGACGCTATATGTAAGGAGCGCGAAGGATACCAGTGACGTCACAGTGTGCCACATATACGGTCGGGTAGACTTACCTTGAAAAGGGGACGCGGAGTGAGCGGGAGTCGCGTCGGCGCGCGGGAGGTGTTCGCTGGTGTTGTGCAGCATGTAGTGATTAATACAGAAATACGTTTCCAAACTCTTATCATCAGCGGTGGGATCTCGAATTGAAAGGTTGCCACATGTGTTTCTGGGGTTGCAGAGCCCTGTCTGAAGCAGTGGATCGGGACGATCCGGGGAAACGTGTGCTGCAGATCGACTGTACGGTGTGGTACAGGGAGCAATGACCGACCAGCAGGAGGCTGGGGGTGAGAACGGTGGTGTGTTGCAAACAAACCAAGGAGGTGGTGCTGTCATGGCTTATGCACCGAGAACTCGGAGCTGGGGTGGGAGTTTGGGCCTCCCAAGCTTCAACCAGAAGGATTTCAGAAGTTTCTTTCGACAGATGAGGCGGCGAGTGGCCGTGGACCAGATGTCTGAGTCTGAAGTGTACGACTTGTGCATTTATGCAGTCGGGATGGAGTCGAAGTCTGAATGGCTAGCGACAAGGGTGGAAGAGAAACTTCCCAAAACAGACGAGTCTGTACCGAGTCTGAAGGACATAGAAGAATGCATCACCGAGTGTCTGGAGCCACAGCATGTGAAAGCATTCATCCTGAGGGATCTGGACCGCATGCAGCTGAGTCACGACCAAGATCCGAGAGAGTACGTCAACGACGTGTACGAGAAGGTGCAACAAGCTGTACCTGAAGGGAAAGCGGATACTTGGAAAATCATGGCGATTAACTACGCTGTGAAGGGTGCACCGGCGTCATGGCAGGTCAGGCTCCACGAAGCGAATTGTCAGTCGTTGGACACACTGGTGAGGAAGATGACCACGATACGACTGTCAGAGAAGTACCGCGATGACTCGAGAAACGCAGAAGCACGGGTGATGAAGGTCAACCGGTCAGGTTTGAAGTGCTTCGGATGCGGTCAGACTGGACATTTTGCCAGTAAGTGTCCAAAGAAGAGAGCAGAGACTAAGCATTGGAACCGTAAGTGCTACGGGTGTGGCAAAGAAGGTCACCTGAAGGCGCAGTGTCCGGAAGGAAAGGGCAAGACGCCGGATAGAGATGGCAGCGGATGCAAGAGGATTCAAACGAGTGAAGTCCAGATGACCGTCACGATAGAGGGTCAGCAGATCCAAGCTGTGGTTGACACAGGAACGAAGTTTAACCTGATGAACGACAAGATGGTCAGTCAACTAGGGCTAGAACTGTCAAAGGCGGTGATTCCGTCGCTCACCACAGCCGACGGGTCGGAGCTCGCCACAAGAGGCTGTGCGTGGGTGGAGATGACGGTGAACGATGGACCAGAGAAAGCCACCATGTTTGTCGTGGTAAAGGACCTGACAGATGACGTGCTGATTGGGCTTGACACGTTGAAGGAGCTGAAGGCATCTATTCAGTGTGGTGAGATGCAGGTCACGGTGAAGAGAGTTCCAGAAGCCGTCCTGGATCAGTATCCGTCGCTGTTTGCTAGAGATGGTGAGGATATCGGGCGGGTGAAGAACTTCCAGTATAAGGTGCGCACGAGTGGTCCGCCAGTCGTATCAAAGCCATACAAGATTCCCCTGCACTACCAGGAAGAGGTAGACCGCCAGCTTTCTGAAATGGAAGCACGAGGAACCATCTGCAAGAGCTCGTCGGAGTACGCGAGCCCAGTGGTGATCGTGAAGAAAGGAGGGAACGAGCTGAGAATCTGCTGCGACTACTCGAAGTTGAACAAGCAGGTCTCGAGGGAGGCATACCCAATGCCAGCCTTGGGTGACGTCCTGTTGAAGCTGAGGGGTGGTAAGATTTTTAGTCACCTGGACGTAAAGAGTGCCTACCACAACGTGCCTCTAGATCCGGAGACGAAGCACAAGACGGCGTTTGCAGTTGGAGGCAGACTGTGGGAGTGGAACGTTCTTCCATTTGGCCTCTGCACGAGCGGACAGGTGTTCCAGCGTATTCTGGATGAGATCTTGGAGGGTCTAGACTTCGTAACGGCGTATGTAGATGACATCTGCATCTTCACAAAGGAAGACGACGAAGGACTGCACATGAAGCAGGTCCACGAAGTGTTGAAGCGGTTGGAAGCCGCTGGGCTCAAGCTTCGCCCAGACAAGTGCGAGTTCGCGCAGAAGAGCATCGTCTGCTTGGGGCACAGAGTGGCCCACGATGCAGTGAGTGCACTGGAAGACAAGACGGGGAACATCAAGAGCTGGCCAGAGCCTGAAAACGTGACAGAGCTGCGTCAGTTCCTGGGCCTGTGTGGTTTTTATCGCATGTTTGTCCCGAACTTCAGTGCGATCGCGGCACCGCTCACTGACCTGCTGCGGAAAGAGAGAACCTTCAAGTGGGAGAAGGCTCAGAGGGTGGCGTTCAACAGACTGAAGGAAGAGCTGTCGTCACCTCGGACCTTGGCGGAAGCCGACCCAAACCAAAGGTTCGTCCTGACATGTGACGCAAGTGAACTGGGATGCGGAGCAGTTCTCGAGAACGGGGGAAGGCCGGTCGCGTTCGCGTCAAAGCGATGGACGCCATCAGAAGCCAAGAAAAGCACGACGGAGCGAGAGCTAAACGGTGTGATCTTCGGCATCAAGAAGTTCGCCTACTTCTTGAAGGGCGCCAAGTTTCAGGTGGTCACGGATCACCAGCCCCTGACGTACATCAGAGACAAGCGCAATGCTGAAGAGCACCTGAAGGAGAAGTTGCTTTTGCTGGGAGACTACGACTTCGAGATAGAGTATCGCCCTGGGAAGGACATCCCACATGCAGACGCACTGTCGCGGAAGCCGGCGCGACGGGTCGCGGTGACGGAAACGGACGTGGCAGAAGCCGTGGAAACCGACCAGCGTTTGAAGGTCGTTCGGGACGGTTTGCTGACTGGAGGTCGGTGGAACACAGACGATCCGGAGTTGAAGTTCTACCAGAAGGACAGAGGAAATCTGACGGTGGAAGATGGAGTCATCTGGAGATCCTCCAGGAACGGAGAAGAAAAGCAGATCGTGGTACCGACTCGACTCCGGAGAACGGTACTCAAGCTCGCCCATGATCATCCTGGTGCGGGACACATGGGGGTGCGACGCACCTTGGCAAGGATAACCGCGCACTACTACTGGTTTGACGTCAAGAAGGATGTCAGAAGCTGGATCGGGAACTGCCTGGTCTGTGCAAAGAGCAAGATCCACCGGGCGAAGCAGCAAGAGGGAATCGGAACCGTACCTGTTTTGGGACAACCGGGGACGCAGTGGGGTGCCGACATACTAGGTCCTCTGCCGAGAACGGATCGCGGCAACAGGTATGTCCTCGTAGTGACGGACCTATTCACCAAGTGGGTCGAGCTGTTTGCTCTGAAGGATGTAACTGCAAGGACGGTCGCAAGGAAGGTGTCAAAGGTGTTCAGACGTTTCCCAAACAGTCGAGAGATCCTGACGGACCAAGGGAAGAACTTTGAGTGCGACCTGATGCGGTCCCTGTGCGAACTGCTGCAGATAAACAAGCTGCGCACGACTGCGTATCACCCGCAGGGGAATGGCCAGACGGAGCGCTACAACGCGACCCTGTGCGACCTGCTCCGGTCGTACGCGGAGACGAAGGAGTGGGACGAGATGTTGCCATGGGCGGCATCGGCGTTCAACACATCAGTGCACACCAGTACGGGGTATGCACCGCATGAGCTGGTGTACGGAAGCACGCCAGCGGGAGCCGTAGTGCACGAAGTGCAAGGTGCTTCTGTACCAGACGTCGTGAAGACGTATGCTGAGTACGACAAGGACTTGCGCTCGGGCGTCCAGAAGAAGACGAAGGAGGCGCTGGAAAACATCAAGAAGGGGGTGCGTGGTCGAACGGAAGAGCCGAGGGGAGACGGATTCGCTGAAGGAAGTTTCGTAATGATGAAGAAACAACGACGCAGGCAAAAGCTACAACCTCTCTGGGAGGGACCATATGAGGTACTGAGAAGAGAACGCCCGGACTACATCATCCTACGGAGAGGCGCGCAGTACAGAGTCCATGGGGCACATCTGAAGGGCTGGAAAGGAGACTATACGGGTGACCCTGAAGATGAACCAGACACGGATGAAGAGCCGGGGTCGATCTCCGCTGGAGAGGGTGAAGTGATCTTCGGAGAGAGTGAGGCGGAAGACGTCGACGAGCGAAGTGTCGCCGAGGAGACGCAGGATCCGGCCGAAGCAGATACTGGATACTCAGCGCCGGACAAGATGGAGGAACCGGAGGACGAGCATGATAGCCTAGGATTTCTTCCAAAGACGAGTCGCTTTGGTCGAAAGGTGACACGCAATAGGCGTTACGTGTGAGTGTATGTGTCCCAGCGCTCCTGTCAATTGTTTTAAGGATAGGGGGATGTAAGGAGCGCGAAGGATACCAGTGACGTCACAGTGTGCCACATATACGGTCGGGTAGACTTACCTTGAAAAGGGGACGCGGAGTGAGCGGGAGTCGCGTCGGCGCGCGGGAGGTGTTCGCTGGTGTTGTGCAGCATGTAGTGATTAATACAGAAATACGTTTCCAAACTCTTATCACTATACACTATACGACCATACAATACACAGTTGCCGCTGGCAGAGTAACCGATGCGAAGTTCTTGACCTAGGGAGTGGGGATCAACGCACCTACAACACGCACGTCGATGCTCGACACGTACACTATATTGAAGTTGCGTGGTAGGTGACACTGACGACATAATACACCATGCAGCTAAGCCACCCGAATTATGGAGCAGCTCTTAAAAATGCTTATCATCAATCACCAATGTCCCATCTTACGTACATGCCTTTTGAAAGCTAAGCCAAACAACATCTCAGAGTCTCAGACTTATACATCTTTCGGTGCTGAAATACCGCATAAAACCGTAAAAATAAAACCGTCAATGCAAACCATGTCACAAGAATACCACCACGATAAAGAATGCGAACAATTTCTAATCACCCGTATAGCTTTCCACCAAAATACATGGGTGGCTAGGTGCAAAGTTTAGTTTGTCAGGGGGCAAAGTCAGTAATACCGCAGCTCTGACATCTCAACATCGTCCATCGCCGCCTCCCTTCTGGCAAGACACAAGTCGTCCCATCCACATTTCCATAACCCACTAATCAGTCTTGGTGCTCTCACCCTCCCTAGTCCCTCGACCACCTGTGTCCGCGGGCCGCGACTAACCCACGTACAGTACAGGGTGTGCACCGTCCCTTCCCACTCCCTCACCCACCTGGGGTACAGGGTGTGGCACTGTGCACCGTCCCTTCCCACTCCCTCACCCACCTGGGGTACAGGGTGTGGCAGTGTGCACCGTCCCTTCCCACTCCCTTACCCACCTGGGGTACAGGGTGTGGCACTGTGCACCGTCCCTTCCCACTCCCTTACCCACCTGGGGTACAGGGTGTGGCACTGTGCACCGTCCCTTCCAACTCCCTTACCCACCTGGGGTACAGGGTGTGGCACTGTGCACCGTCCCTTCCCAATCCCTCACCCACCTGGGGTACAGTGTGTGCACCGTCTCCACGTGGCGGCGCATGTGGTGCGGGTAGCCGAACTCCTTGCCGCAGATGAAGCACGGGAAGCTCCGCCGCTCCAGCTGCGGCCCCTGCAGGCCGAGCTGCTGGGGCGCCGCCGGCCGCGGGGTGCCCGGCGCCGCCCCCAGTGCCGACAGTGTCACCCCAGAGGGCAGCGTGATGCCCGTGCCCGCCTGCTGGTCGGCGGCGGCCAGCAGACGCACTGGACGCGCACAGGGTCAGGTCAGAGATCAACGGGCGACGAAAAGCAGCATGAGAGGTCAAAGTGGGGCGGTCACTCAGAGCTTGACTCAATGGGACTGGACACAAGTACGTTATAACTTGACGAAGTCAGAAAAGCCCAGCAGTAACAAATGATATGAAACCATCCAACAATGCGGCAAAACACGAAGCTCAAACATCGATGCGTACAATCAACAACAAACATCAAAACAGGCGGCAAAGGACAGTGCTAGAAGAATCTACGTTCTACGAAAGCAACTGAAGGAAGCAAAGATGTAAAAGCGACTGTATCCTTCGAAGATATAAATGAGTGGCGTGGTACATACCTTGCAACACAGAAGAGACAGATGACGCCATGGGACCAAACGACATTGGTGTAATCGTGACATCGTTCTGAGGGACGTTAGTGAAACCGGGACAGAGCTGAGTCCCCCCTCACAGCTGACAGCTGTTCTGGAACCATACATTGTTGACTGGAAGATGGACTTATGAATCACACGTTGTCGAGCGTATCTGGTCTCAGTGACTGAGCCAATCTCTTCAAGCCACTCAGCGAAGAAAACAAGGGACAAAACTCTCAGCATCTGTATTTGCGCACTTCAGAAAGACTTCCACCAAAGCGCCTACACGGCCCAGGCCACTACACCTAGCGTCACCAATCAGGCGGCATGTGCGCGGATCGAAGGGCAAGGACACCGGAGGCAGGATCCCCTCAGGTTCGCCATTTGATCATCCGCGCTGGGAACATTACAATCGAACGGCTCCCGCAACACGGAATTGGGTTTTCGTATGCTTGTAAAGATACCATTTTAAATGGAAGACGCAGCTTTCAAAATGTTTGCCAAAACCGTGGTCCTTGTCTCGCGATGCAAATGTCAAGAGCATCAGATGTTTCAAAGTGAGTTCCGCGGCATGAATAAGCAGAGGGTCAGAACTGCGAGGGGCGAACTCCTGCTCCGGTACCCGTTCCCTCGATCCGGGCACGCCACCGGCCTGCGCCTGCCCCCAGCTCTCTGGAAGACGTCACTCACTACCGTTCACAGGTCCCGCAACAAACATAGGCCCGCAGGCCCCAGGTCCCGCAACACATCAGAGGTATCGGGCGCCATCGACTTCGCTACACGCCATTCTAGGACTTCTTAGTCAGCTAACCTACAACGCATCATCACACCGTTTGACTACCCGCTCGAGCGACATCAAACACATCGTGCACCCTCGCGGCAGTGCGATTCGACACGTGGCTGAACGTGTGCCACGTGCCACGCGGCGGCCAAACGGAACACAACGGATGAGTATACTGGACTGCCGCCACTGAGCGTGCAGCGTTGTACGACACTTGCAGGGCGCCGGAGCGCGTGAGCACGGCTGGTAACTTCAGTTTAACACGGAGGAAAGACACGCAGACACACATGACAAACATTCATACACCTGTACCAGTAGCAATGAGGCAAGCGTTTCGGTCGAGACTGTCTCTCGGGTTATCAACCCGAACCGCAGGCGGGGGCTGCGGGGGTAAATATGCTACATGTGGGTACGTCAATCACTACTCGGTAACTGCGCATGGAGGTATTTCGACAGGATCCGATTCCTGGTAAACATAATACCAACTTAAGTAAAATGAACATAAAAATACAAGCTGTTTGCTCAAACGGCCAAAGTGGTAATAACGAGGTCATCTTGCGGCTTTGCAGTCCGGTGAATTGAGCTGCAGATTTGTCACACGACACGAACAACTGTACTCGGCTACAGACTCAGTAGAATATAGCAGCCACGCTGCACGACCCAGCAAGGACAGCACCAGGGCAAATCACACCACCCGACAACCCGACAAACGAGGAGGCGCGTGATAAGGCACATACAAAACCTAGCTGGTTAGACCCGTACACGCTGAGGGGAAGGGAACGACAATCACGACGTCAGTCCCCTACAAAAATAAATACCTATCTGCTTGTAGATTCACTTTCGCCTTCGTTTAGCGACAAAGAACGCATGACTACAAATATACGTACTTTTACCTACTACTCCACAGAGTCTCTGCATTGCATACAACTCGACAAGGACGCTCTAAAACGCAAAAGCGCGAGCAGCACCACAGAAGCGTTTGCACCTTCCTTGACTGTGCGTTGCCGCGAATCTCCCCTCGTGAGGCCTTCGCGAGTCTCCCTCGCCCGAGCAGACGGCGACCCGCCTCTCTCCCAGCTCCGCCCGTTGGTCAGGCTTGCCGCGCGACTCTCAGTTCCGCCTACCCGCTGTCCTCCTCATCCAGGGCCACAGCGGCCGGCGGCGGCGGCCGCGAGCTCATGAAGCCGCCGCGGGGCTCGCTGGTCGTTACGCCCACCAGCATCTTGGCGCCGTCGCCGTGCGTGGGCGGGGGCGGGGGCGGTGGCGGCGGGCGCGCCAGCTGCGGGCCGTCCAGTGGCGGCTCGGGCCACAGCGAGACGGGCGAGCCGGCCGGCGGCGGTCCGTAGATGCCCGGCGGCCCCGCCAGTCGCCAGCTACGGCGGTGGTACTTGCTCTTGTGCACCTGCAGCGCGTACTTGTTCTTGCAGACCTTGCCACAGTCGGCGCAGGTGACCGGCACCGGGAAGTGCACCTTGCCGATGTGCGCCTTGAGCTTCCCGTAGTTGCTGGACAGGTGGGGGCAATAGGGACAAATCAGCATCCGACCTAGAACAGAGGGTTGGCGTGGACGCGTCAGTCGTCGCTCCAGCTGCAGCTGCCTCCGCCCGGCGGTGGCCGTCTGTGGAAAGGTTCTCGCTACTGGTCAGGACTGCGGACCATGCTCCAACAACCGTGCCTCATCTTGCCAGTGGCCGTCTGTGGAAAGGATCTCTCAACTGGTCATGACTCAAGACCGAGCTCCAGAATTGCTGACCATCCCTAGCAAGCCCGAGCCATCCCTAACAGCCTCATACCAACCCTCACCGACATTGGACTACGCCCTGGTGAACCTCAGCTATTCTGGCCGACCTACGAACGACCCTGGCCGACCTCTGGCTATCCCCGACCCAGTTCCGCCCATCCCTGGCCGTCCAAAACAGGTCTGCTTCTTTCCATCCCAGGAGCCGCTCTTTGACGCAGAAACCGCTTCCTTAAAAGGCATTGTCAATAGAAGGGACAAACCGTTACGCGAAGGATCAAATCAGATCAGGCAAACCCAATCCCCCCTGATTTCCACGGCAAAACGTCCCTCGCTACCCCGAGGTGTGTAGCAGATAAGTCACTTTCCAGAGGCACCGCAAGAGGCCAGCTTACTCCTTGCAGCGTGTATTCGACAGTCGCAGCAAACCCATGGGCAGCACTGGTGGATCGCCTTAATATCGTAGCGGACCGATCGCACGTCGGACCCCTAAAGCAGTACTCGGAAAGGCGAATGGCAGTTGGGTTCGGGAGCGTCCACGGCGCTCCCTCGCGCAGTCCACCACCGGTTATAAGCACACTTCACATGGCAGGTGCAGCACACACTCGTCCAAAAGAGACGCGCCAAACAACTCACAGCCCAGGTAACGTTCACGTTTCATGGTGGAAATCGTTAAAAACCGACTATGCTAGCTCGCCAGCCTGGCGGCACGCACCACAAGACCCCTGAAAGATGAAAGCTAAGTGTGCGTTAAAAAAAGACGCGCCCCTCTACATTGTTAGAACCTTGGTAACTGTGCGCTACGACTTGTAAATGGTAACCAGTGGGTCTGGTAAGGTAACACGGGTACAAACACTTCCCTCATCGGCTCAATTGAAAGCCGGTGAAAGTCTCAACTGACAGCCACAGGGTATTCACGGGGTCTCTGCGACCCCGCTGAGCCGACTTAACACGGGAACAAATCTCCCGCTAATCGCTACAAAACGTCTACTGTTACAGACCACTCCGTACGCTAAGGCGATACTATTCTCCCCACGAAAGACACCACTGTCGAATCCCTCCCCATCCCGGTACAAAAGAACAATCCATGTCTCACCATGACCCCACCATCAGCCTCCAGTCCTGAGCATACGACATCAACCACCAATCACCGCTAGCACGGCGGCTACGTCATGTACCGTAACGTCACCGCGCGCAGCGTCCGTACGTCCCACAGCCAAGGCCCGGGCGTCTCTCCGACGTCCCGTCGAGAGAGACCATCCTGAGCAGCCGAAAGCCCCGAGCGCGCCGACTCCGGCGTCCGTCCACCGCCGCGCGATTTCACAGACCATCTCCTTGAGCAGATTCCCTATCACTTGTCGTCGAAATCATCGTCACCAACGTCATCGTCATCGGATCACCACTCCTTCACCACTGATTAGTGACTGTACCCTCGCTTTCTTGTGCGTGAGCTTTTCGTCCTTTTAACAATCTTGAATCTTGTAACCGTATGCTGGTGTTTTACAGCGACAAAAGGTTGTTATTTCTTTTTCACAGCCACAGTCGAAATGATACAAAAGGCGTCTTTTGGTAGGGGCTATTGCTCTCCCCTCCCCGAAACCCCACACTACACTGCGCGGTCTTATCCATACTTCAGCCACCTTTCCACAAGACCGCATTCTCCCAGCCTCCCAATTTTCCCCCTGCATACTGTGCGCCCCACAGCTTTCCCTCGTCTTTTTCTTCCTCGTCATCACTTTCTGCACAAGCCAGTTCTCAGCTTCTCTTTCTTATCCCTCAGATTACTCTCAGCTTTCCAGCCTATACGAGAGGCCTTTTAACTCTCTGATGGGCGTCGCCTCGCGCTCATTCCCTCCGCCGCCGTTCACGCGTTGCCCTCGCCCCTCCTTGTCTCGGTTGATCTCGCGGTGTGACCCAGCGAGTGGCGGGCCGGCGGCGGCGGCGGCGGCTCGCCGTCCCCGCCGTGTGAGGCGCGCTGCCGGTGCACGCGACTGCGGTGGACGCGCAGCACGCCCTGGTTGGCGCACAGTTTGCCGCACAGCCGACACTGCACCGGCACCGGAAAGTGGACGCGCGCCACGTGGTCCTTGATGGTGGACTTGCTGGAGAAGACGGCCGGGCAGTGCGGGCAGCGCTGCAGCACGGCGTGCGAGAGCGGCGCCGAGGCGGCGGCGGCGACGGCTACTGACAGCAGGCCGCGACCTCCACCTGCCAACAGACAGAGAGACGGCCTGCTGTCAGCGCCACGCACCGCACCCGGCCGCCGGCTCAGCACCACTGCACTGCATCGGCACCACTGTCTATCCCCTATCCCGGACTACCGAACCTATCGCCTCAGCACCCTACCGACCGACTGCCTCAGTCAGCATCCTTCCGATGGCGATTCGGCCGCACCTCAGCGACCACTGCCTGAAAAGCAGTCCCACTCCTTCCTATACCACACATCCTATTGTCTCCCGTGTCAGCGCCCATTGCCTGTAACCCTCAAATGCCCATTCAGAGACTGATTGCATATAGCAGGTAGCTAATACCATTTGACACAGTTTTCGTTGGCATGTGAAAGTCAGCAATGCCAACATTATCAATTGCAAGAACCGTCAGCCAGTTTCCAGCTCTTTTGTTACTTTCAGCAACATGTTCCGTCCCCAAAACATACTGAATTTGAGCACAGCACAGCACCCTGCACTGCAGAGGGACACAGCTGTGATAAATTCCAGTCATTTCACTGAGCAGCATGCCAGTGCCATGATTGGGCTCATGCCTTAACCCGCGCCCTGCTGGGGGGGGGGTGTTTGAACACCCCCCTTGTGGTTTTTCGCGAATATCTCAAAAACGGCGGCGCGGAGCGCCGCCGTTTTTGGTACACCTTATCATACATCAATTCTACACATGTTGTGAAAATTTCAGACCAAGGTCATTCAAGGTCAGGTCACCAGGTCACTTGAAGTGACCTCACCTCATAACAACTTTCAATGTCTGTCATAGCTACACCGAGTGACCGATCGCTTTGAAACATTCAGCGATTGCTAAGAGCAATAGCATGTACAAAATGTATATCTCAGAATTTTGATATCGATGACCTAAGGTCAGGTCAATTTTGCGAACTCCCCATTATAAGTCAATGGGAGAAAATTGAAATGCGCCTCTTTTGGATGAAAGACATTATAAACACTCCCAAACACCGAATTACAAGTGGTTTAGACACACTGAACTTGAAAATGGTGTCCGTGACTCTTGTTTATGCCCTGAGGTCATCTTAGGTCACGAATGGTATCTAACAGTTTTTCGCAAATAACTTTTGATAGAGGCATGCTAGAGCGATGAAAACGCCTTAAATGTGTTCAGCTCGACGATACGGATCGACTGATATGCAACATGACCCTTTCCGGTCAGGTCATGACCTTGACCTTAGGTCAAATTTTCAAGTTGACCTTTCAAGGTCAAGTCATACTTCATTCGATGCGTCTTGACGAGAGGAACACGATGCCGGTAAAAGTAAGTTCGTACAAGGCTTGGGTCAAAAGTTATTGCAGAAAAACTGTTTTCGAAAAATTCGGCTATTTTTGCAGTTTTTGCCCCCTGCAGGCAAAACCGTTGACGTTAGGTAAAATCTGAGAGAATTACTCAGAAAAGGCGTTAATAGGGCTATCGAATGCGCTTTTCCGCGGCGCTGTAGCTCTATTGGTTCCCGAGTTATGCGTTGGCTTCTTGGAAATTTTCGACATTCGACCTGGAAATCGGCGAAATTTTGCCTTCAATGACCTCTGGTGACCTGACCTTTGACCTGACCAAAAAATTGACCGAAGTGATTTCGTCATTATTTTTTACGCTCTTTCGAACGCCGCCTTCCGCGTATCGCTACGTGGCCCAGGAGCCGAGTTACAAGGGGGGGGGGGTGTTCAAACACCCCCCCCCCCCCCAGCAGGGCGTGGAAATCCAGGACCCCCAGCAGGGCGCGGGTTAACATAATGCCAAAACTGCAACAAAACATAACGCAATCTTATTCCCATCCCTGGCAAGTCGTGAGCGCTTATAGTGGCGTTAGTCCTTGGAGAAACGACCAGCGAAAGGTTTCCACACATGGATGGAGAAGAGCGATCTCTATGGCCCAACAGTTGTGCTCTATTGGTCGATCTACCGTCATAATTGTCAAGCCCGACCAAAACGACCGGCGTGTTGAGCTCTACGAGTAATACTTCAGCATTCACAACCAAACCACAAACGCACATCAAGCGATTGTTCATGTAGAACGCAGCCGCCGCCGCACGGCCTTGGAAAGATCTATCAGCGCTGATCACCGCTGTGAAAGTTCGGTCGCCCGTCGCCCGGTCTGGCCGCGCGCTCGGGAGTCGGGAGGCGACCGGCGCACACAGCCGCTATCTGGGTTCGGAAGTGGCCAATACCCTAATTTTCGACAAATTTTAAAGTGTGATTTTCTCACATTTTCTGGTCGTAAATTGATCAGACTGTATAAAATATCATCCAGAAAAAATATTACTCATTCTGGCACATATTGGTGGGCTCCCAAAGTACACCGTTTTGTTTTGCTCCGTGAGGTCGAACTTGTGCTGCGATTTTCATGTAAATGTTGACGAGTCTCCTGTCATATTCTTTGCTTGAACATGCGTAAGTAAGATATCAGCTGAAAGGGGAAAATGTGCGGAATCCATTGGTAACAAAAGTGCATCTAAAAAACTTCCCACTCAGTTATTGTAAGCTAATTGTTGCACACTTGCACAAAGCAGAAGGGCTTGAGGATTTCAATATTTACATAGGCCTACCAAAAAACGCACAGCGTGCTTCACATCGAGACAACGTCCATAACATATACCGTACAATTGTTATTCATTTGCTGAAAAAATTAGGTCGGCATCACACTGCCGGCAAAAGTTATTGCAGTTTTAGTGACGCTAGGTCGCCGCCCGGCCGACCCCGGTCAGGTCGGCCGGGCGGCGGCCGTGCAGCTGACGTCCGTGCGGTTCGGCAGCTGACCAATCAGCTGCGAGAGAGGAGCGCGGTCCGTCTAATCGCTCCCGGCAGTTGCTTGTGCTGAGGGGTGCTCGACGCTCGTGTCGATTGCATTTGTTGGTTGTCGATTGTCGATTGACTTGTGGGCATACTTTCTGGTGACCAATAAATGTACGTCGTCTTAACCCGCGCCCCGTAGGGCTATCGGCGGACCCTACCACCCGTAGGGGAGGGGCCGTTTCGGCCCCCCCCCCCCTAAGATCTCGGAAATTTACCGGCCGATTTTCAAAATTCAAACGGTGTTCGATAGCCCCACCGGAGAACTACCTTGTGACCAAATTTCATTGACCTAGGTCAAACCGATGACGTCACAGGTCAGGTCAAAGGTCGGATTTTCACCGTTCACAGGCATTTCAAGAAATGTGTTGTGAAATCGAGTAAATTGGTAATTTATTGAAAACCATCGATGGTACATTGTTCGTCAAACACATACTTTGCTATCTGAGGTCACTGATACCAGGTCAGGTCACAGCGAGGTCAGGTCACCGGGGGTCACAAAATGAAAGTGTCGTGTGATACATGTTTTATGGTCCATTTTACATGGCAAATGCGATTATGTGGGTTAGGCAGCCTTTGGGGCCAGCCTAGGTCACGTTTCGGTGAAGGTCAGGTCAAGGTCAGGTCAAATTAGGTCAAATTTCAAAGTTGATATTTTTGCATAAAATGGGTATCGATTCGATGCAGCTTGTCACGGGGAGTCTAATGGTGGTCTTTATTTTGCTCTACAATGTCTAGAATTGCCAAAAATTGAGTTTGAAAATTTGACGTCATCATTTTTGAACAGTTTTTTCGCTATAACTTGGCCAAAAAACGAGGTATTGATCTGAAATTTGGTATGTGGATAGAAAATGGTAGGTACTATCACATATATTCCGGTTTTTTCGAAACTCAAAAAACTTTTTGGATTTTTTGGCAAATATATAAAAAAAAAATGCTTTTTTGATTTTTGGGGGTCAAAATTCAAAAATTCAGAAATCCGAGATAGCAGTTTTGTAGCCCTGTCAATTCTACACCTTTTATGTCTTGATCATTTTTCTGTATCTTCAAAGCTGTAGGCCTGACAGGTCTTCTCGCGAAAGGCTTTTTTCGGTCGAAAATGACAGAACATGACGTCATTCTGACGTCATTTGTGGCCAACCTATCATAGCATCTGGAAAAATTTTTGGTCACAATGTGTAAAATTAATGCCCGGAGGGGTCCTGAAAGTTTGGTGGCGATATCTCCAGCCATTTAGGAGATATTGACGGAAAAGAACAGGGAGGGGCCGTTTCGGCCCCCCCCCTACGGGGCGCGGGTTAACTGAATGTAGTCTGATCAAATTCAATAAAGCAAAAAGACATCCAGCCAACAGAACATCGTAAGAATGTCCGATATGGTTGATAACATTAAGAGTTTTGGGGAGCAGCCATCGACCAGAATGAACCTTATTGGCTTTTGTATGTAACATTTGCATTGCTTTGGGAAAGTTTCAGCCAGATATCTTCAGAAATGGCAATGTTATCGGCTTTTGCATTTTACCGTAGTCGGTTAATCACAATTTTCGATATTGCAAAGGCAATTTCAGTACGTTCTTGACATCAAAAACCAAAACGAATAGCATCACCGTGTTCCAGAGCTCAAATTGCATCCGATGCACATCTTTCTTGTTGAGAATGTTCAACTTCAAAATTTGGCCTTTCTGACCTCGCCGTGACCTGACCTTCATTTGACGAATGGAAATAGTTTCGAATCGGACGACCCAGATGACATCATTTTTAGATGCTTTTGCCGAAATGGACCATTAAAAATGAGTCGCATGACCTTAAAAATGTTTACATTTCCTTCCATGACCTTTTCCATGACCTTGTGTGACCCATGACCTTTCCATGACCTTTTGTGACAAAGTTAGGTTTCGTTTGTCAGCTATTCCTATCAGAAGCCGTTTGAACTTTTAGTATTGAACGAGTAGTTTCGAAGACAGCAGGGAAGCTATGCAGAATCCCCTCCCGAGTCACTCACGTTATGGGATATACCCGTCATCCGCGGATTACAAGCAAAAATATTTTTTTTACGGCAAGGATGTATGAGTATGGATGCTCATACGTTCCCATATGTGACCTTACGGTTGACTTCACATACAATAAAAATTGCTTGGCAAAATGTCAACTGGTTAACGAGTTATCGCATTTTGGCCACTTCCGAACTCAAATAGCGGCTGTGTGCGGCGGGGCCCGGCCGGCGGCCAGACAGACGGTCAGACGCGTTGCGAAACCCAGCGCGGGCCAGGAAAGTCGCCCGGAATCGGGTGAAACCGGCGCGCCGGCCGGTGTAACGGGTCAGCACGAAACGGACAGTCCACACTCAGCTGGTGTTTCACCAACCCGACACTACTCGTTATACTTGATGAAAGCTCCTGTCAGGAAAGCTCCGGTCGGGAAAGCCACGGTCGGAACGCAATGATGCGGCTAGTCTCGGCATCCAACTGCTTAGCAAATAGCGGTGGTCATGAATTCTGGGCGGTTGCGAAATGATCGGTGCATTGAGCAAGCAGAAACATTGGGGTAAAGTATTGCAAAGTAGGTGGTTCTGAGATGTTTATCTGAGCCAGCTGCCAGGCGGAGCTGGACGGTCAAAAGCTTCTCGAGTTCTCAAATATGCCTGCTGGTCCCCAACAAATGATAAAGACGGCCAAGTAAGTTGAATTACTCACTGAAACTGTATTAACAAATCAATCATAAACGCAGGAATGACGTTCTCCGGTGACTGTATTCATTTTCATTCATTTTCTTTCCTCAAAGCCAAAGCAGCAGAGTGTCACAGACGACTCCAAGACAGGCTCCCATCATTTCGAAACATTTCGCCCATGGACACCGTCAGCGGCGGCCAACTCGGCCGGCCGTGCATCAATCACCGGCGCTCATTCCTATTCACCACGCCGCGTGCAATGCACGTGCAAATCATCGGCGGCGGCGCGGCGGCGTCATTTCTGTCCCGCCGAGGGCGGCGCGGGCCCGTATCGGCGTCAGCGCCGCGGCCTACGTGAGCCAGCGCAGACGTAACCAGTCGAAAACCATGACCGGACTCACTTTCACTCATGCTCCGCGGCGGCGGCGGCCGGGCCGGCGGTCGGTCGGAGGCAGAACGCACCCGAGGAACCCCTGAGCGCGGGCTGGGGTGGCCAGGGCCGACCGCGCAACGGCCCTGGGTCCTACAGCCACCCCATGGGGTCCCCAAACATCGCGGTGCGATCACGCTGTGCCCAGCTGACTTCATCAGATTAGGGGAGGGAAGATGAGGAATGCACGCCGCTAAAAAACGCCCGGCATTCGGCCTTGAACATCCGGCTCAATGTTATCCGAATAGCCGCTAGCCCGGCTCGAAACGCTGCACCATTGACTGGCCACCGCCGCCGCTCGATTTCAGAGCGCCATAGACGACGCATCGCGAGTTCACGACTTTCTGTAGTACGTCTTATCACGACGATGAGGTAACAGCGACTCAAGTACCTAATTCACGAACCGGTTGGGCCGTGATCGGATCTAACGGACCGACATCTGATCCTCGCGTGGCGTCAGTAGCGGGTTCATACCGTCCGAAAACCGCACACCTGCTCAATCACGCTACGGTTGGTAAGTACGAGTCTCAAATCCGTGGAGAGGAGTGGGTAGGGAGTCGCAGATAAGAATGGCGTCACTCTTCGGTCAGGGAGTACGAGTACTCGGGGGTATTCGAATGAAACACCTAGCACCTTGACGTTTGAGTATACGCATGGTTGCTGTTTCGCATGAAAATGAAAAAATGCACGCTGCAGAAACAAACTACTGGAATATTTGAAGCATTTCATCATTCATGGTTCAGTAGGTAGTTGTCTTCCTCCAAAAAAAAAAAAAAAACAGTCATTAAAACTGGATACGAATAACGCTGATGAAACCCGTCCGTAACAATCTGCTATTCTACACGCCCGGTGACTTTCACTCGATTTCAAATGAAAGGCTCTCCAGTCACCAGGCACCAGGCGCAGACTACAACCAGCGCACGGCGGAAACCAGAAACAATCAGATCGTTTCGCCGCAACAGCTAACAAAATGACTGCTTGCTCACTGCATTAGTGCAAAAAGTTCTGGTATGCTTTCGCTTTAAACAAAGGGGATCTCACCGCTGCAAACCCGCTCTGTGCTCAATGCTTGGCTGATATGCCAGATTATAATAACACGACCGCTGCTGAAAAAGGTCAAACTAACTTCTAACAAAATGAGGCCTGCCCGCTCATCAGAATGCCAGGCAAACAAACCAAAGCCAGCTAGCACAATTCAGCTTGGAAATCACGTTTTCCTGCTGAACTAAAATTATCCACCTATTTTTGTAGTTCTGACTTAATATGAAATCATCAGCTTCAGCTATCTATCCCACCTTCAGCCGACAACTACCTAGGGGCAGGCGATCTCCAAACCTGCGCAGGTCAGACGGTTCGCCACTATAAAACTTCTAACAGCACGTTACTGATTCCCCGTTCCCTGATATTGGAGCGCAGCGACTACATCATTATATCGTGAAAACCACCACAGCGTTACCTACTCCCCAATCACGATCTGTCCTCACACCCGTATAGCTGGAGCCGACTGCGTAGATGAACCGGAGAGTCGGATGCATTTAGCCCCCCTCCCTCTATGAAGCGACGTACTGTGTCGCCAGCGTGCCCACCCTGGAGAGCCTCTAATAACGGTAAAGCCACCTTTCACTAATGAAACGAAGGAAAAAAGCGTCATCGACCTAGGTGATGATCCGACTCTGTCCCTGGCCCAGCCGCTGGGGCCGGGGGCCGAAACTGGTGTCGATGGCGGCTGACATATTCGCTTCAACAGGGCGCCATGCTGGCGGGCCGACATTGCCGAAATGCATGCAGAGTGCAGCGTGCAGTAAGGGGGGAGGGGTAGGCCGTCACAGTTGGGCGGGGTGACAGCCAGAGATACATACATACATACAGACAGACAGACAGACAGACAAGGCAGACAGACAGACAGACAAGGGCCGCGCCGAGCCTGGTGGGCCGGCGCGGCGGCCGGATTGACCGGCGCAGCGGCGGTACAGCTTATGGAAGGCGTGAAGTGAGAGTGAAGATAACATCGCGGCATGACAGTCGGTCTACGCACACTGAGCGCCAGCGGCGCGGGACGGCGGCGGCGGCGGCGGCGGCGGCGGCGGGCGGGCAGTGGACACGTGTTTCCCAGGGACGGCGACACAAAGGCCATCGTTACTGGCGTAAAAATCACATAATTAAATCACCGTCCAGTTAGGAGGGATTCGTACTTTCCAAAAGACCTTTCCTGCTCAGTGTGCAGTTTCCTTATGAAGCTTACCTACGTGTCTGAAACGGCGTCTGCCGTCTGGTAAAAATTACCGAGTGTATTATATGACAATGTGGCATTCGTTTAGCAATTTTACAGTAGGGCTTAAGCCGAATAAAAAAATGTGATACGTATCTGCATAAATTATTATCCTCACTTCCATATGCAGAATTACATTGTAATTTTACTTATTGTTTTCTTTTTTAAACTAATGTTATTAACAGGCAGACTAAGCTAAAATCCGGTCACCGAAGTTTTCCATGAGTAAAAGCTTGGTGGTGCCAAAAAATGTCGGAGCAGAAACCTGACGATAGTCTTGTGAGGCCCCAAGCGACCGAGCGTTGTCTACTGTCCCATTCCGCCGCCGCCGACCGCCGGGCGCCCCTTCTCACATGCTGCCTGACCGGTGCCACAGGGGCGGTGGACCGCGCCCTGGGCCTGGGTGTCTCGGGTACTCACTCAGAGGGTCGGTGCTGGCTTCGTGAGGCCCTGTTGACGGCCCGGGACCGACGGGTTGCGCTGTGGACACAGATAGACGCAGGGGTTAGACGGGGACAGTAGAGATCATCCACGTGGAAAGAGACAGATGAAATGGGAGAATTTGGTAAAAAAGGAGGGACAAAGGCAGCGACGAAGTGGAGGCACGGTATCAGCTAGCTGAAGCAAGAGCGGACGTGAGAGGCTGATGGAACGGAAAAGTTCAACGGTTCGCTTTCATTTCTGTTCTGCAGTCCTCTCTCTTCATGAGCTTCCCTTTCAATGTTCATAACCGTCCTAACTGCTCAAGTGTCGCTTCCTTCAATGTAGTCTCTGCATCCTCTTTCATCCCCATTGTCCTCCCCTCACCCTCCCGCCCCACTCGCCGCTCACCTCGGCTGGCCTCTGGCGGCAGCGGCTGTTCGGCCTCCTCCATCGCCACCTCTGCCGGCACCTCCACCCGACCGGCCTCCGGGGAGAGGCCGGTCGGGTGGAGCGCCCGCAGCCGCTCGTCGCCGCCGCCGCCCGAGCGCGGCGGGGTGCCGTGCGCCTCCTGAGCGCCGTACTCCCCCAGCTCCGTATCCACGGGCTCCCGCTTCACGGGCGCCTGCTCCACGTACCCCGCGCCGGGCGGCGGCGGCGGCGGCGCGGCGGGGGCGGGGGCGGGGGCGGCTGCCGCCGGCGGCGGCGGGTGGTGCAGCAGTCCCGGCAGCGGCAGCGGACGGTGGCGTTTGGCGGGCGGTGGCGGAGACTCGTCGGGGGCTGGCGCGGTGGGTTGTGAGGGCGGCGGCGCGGGCGACGAGGATGGTGTCCGTACGCCGCTCGGCTGACCCTGTGTACAGAAGGAACGGAGTTATAGGCGATATAATTGCCAAGGAGCTATTAAGGCGTAGTTAAAATCGTGTGAGTCGTTCGAAGAATGAACATCAATCAATCGTTTGTGATATCCACAATTCGGTGTACTCGCATGGCCAGTTGACAGACTACTGAGTTATCTTTTGCAGAGACATAATAAACCAGAACCGTAACGCCTAAAAATGTCACTAATACGACCCAAGGAAAATGGCTGAGTAGACTAAAATCAAACATTACTGACATCAGGAAACTAAATTATAATTGAAATGAAATAGCATGAAGATGATCCATTCACCATACCTCACCCTTCTACCAACCGACTCCCGCCCCCTCAACCACAGCGAACCGTCCACTCACATTGGGCCCGGCGCGTACCGCCTCCTCGCGTTTCTCGTCAGCCAGACCCTTGACCTTGAGCAGCTCGGCGACCTTGAGGAACTCGGGCAGCTGCTCCTGTGCCACGTTCACCTGGCCGTGATACATGAAGTCCAGCAGCAGCTCCATGTTGTACTGGCTGACGTCGCGCAGGATCACGATCGGGTGCGGGTGGGGGTTGGACTGAAACGGAGCGATACAGACACGGTTAGCCGGAGACCGCGAGAACGAGCGGTGCATCATAGATACGAGATATTTACGCAAGGTGACAAGCCAGTGTGGCCAAATTGGTTTAGCGTTAGGGGGAGGATGTATAAAAAAAGTCGTATGAGGATGTCACTATTTTCAAAAAACTCGTCTTCAGTGTCATTTTAGGTGCAGTTTTTACAAGTTATGTGGAAAAACTATACCTGACGTCAAGCTCTGGTGGAAAGTAAAAAAATCAAATATTGTCATCAAAGATGTAAAAAAAAAAACATTGCAAGCGCGACAGTACGAGTATGACGGTGCGAATCGTACATTAGAACGTTTTTAGTCTTTATTACTACACTAGGTATGCTTTCAGAACAAAAACGTTGTGATGATGTAATTTTTAAATTTCTGAGGATGTCATTATGCTTTTCATTGGGGGTGACTTTCCCCGTAACATCACCAATTTGGCCACGCTGTGACAAGCAACCGACCGGATGGTCGGGAAACCACTAAAAATGATGAGCGACCGACCTATGACGCTGGGGTAAATAGCCTCATACCGTCACGAGCGAACACTCGCGACCGAAACCAACCGACCATTGTGTCACAAAAGACGATCAAACACTATCAAATGGAAATACAGGATGCAATGATTCTTTTCTGTCACTACTAGGAACAAATTAGAAAATAATAAACAAGTTTTGGCAGTGATTTCCGCCAAGTAAAACCATTTCTGACTCTAGGCTCATGGTTAAGCACTCGCAAAACAGGCTGGAAAGCGAAATAGGCGTTTATTTATAAATCACAGTTTTTATCTTATGACTTTTGATACAAACCGCCAAACAGTTTAAAACCAACTTGTATTCAATCAAAAAAACATGGATGTTTTGCTGATATGACTCATGGACCACCTGGCACCTATAAAGTTTGTTTACATTCACGGCTATAGAATTACAGATAAATTATCAAATGCATGATTTACTCGAGCAGATCAGACAGCCGTGTTCAGCCAGACGCCGACGTGAGCGGCGTGGCGCCGCCGCGCTCGCAGCCACAGACGTGCTTTCGTCCAAATGGGGCGCTTTTACCGGGAACGGCGCCGCGGCGTGGCGCGACACGCGGCGGGTTCACACCGGCCCCGCTGGTGGCCAAACCGGCCCCCAGCCAGAAAAAAAAAACGACCAGCCAACGGTCACGAAGGGAAGGAATGGACCACAAGTGTGGATGTATTTACCATCGCGAGGTTAGCTTTGTTAACTTTTTTTGCATATGAACAATTATAATTTTTACAGAAGTAGGCAGAAAAACTTTTCGTCGAGATTTGGGATTAGTAAGCATTAGCAATTAACATCAAGTTACACCATCGAAGGTAATAAAATAGCGCAAAAAGTTACTTTCACTGAATATCCGGGTGCGTTCTATAAAGCACGTTAGACGATGGAAACAACACTGCAGTCTGTTTAATTAACGATGTCGGATCGCCTTGGGTGATTTCATCGGCCGGGATGGGTTAATCCTCGCCCGTATTGGCCTTTTTACAGCGTCTCATGTATACATATATGGAGGGGGAGGGGGAGGGGGGAGGGGGTCCGTTAAACCCCCTGCCACTAGGCCCCTGATCGAGCTGGAGCTTCGCGGAAAAACGAGCGTGCTTCCCGTGAGGAGAGAAATTCGATGATACCCAATTCTAAGATTCAAGTTTGCTGATCTTCGAAATGAATCAACTGACCCAAAAGTCGGAGTATGGGCCGATCTCCTAGAACTCCGTAAAGTGAGGTAAACATGTTTTTTTTTGTCCAGATCACGAATTCCATGCTACTTTTGATCAAAGATGAATCATGATGTCTTCATGCAATTTGGGTAAGTCCGGTCAGGTCAGGTAATGTAGCTCAGTAGGCGCCTTGCCGGCAATCTGTATCCATAGTTGAGTCACCTCAAGAAAATAGTAGATGTTCGCCCTAGCTACGCCGACTGAAAGATTGCTACAAAACTTTCTGCGATTGATATGGATGCCAGGATGTGTGAAATGTATATCTAGGACTTTTTCTTTAGCATATTGGTAGCCAAAGGTAAATACGACGATTGTGTTAAAGAATATTTCACACAAACGTTGTGCCAAAGGCTACATGATGCAGCATAAGTGATCAGCGGGCGTCGCAAACGAGCCCGTATATCTGACATGTTACCTACATGAGTTATGAAGGAAACAACCGCAGATAGTTAGCCTGATATTGTGCCATAGGGTGTGCAGCGCACGGCGTATGGTCGACGCTAGTCACTCTAGAGGAATTCGCGAGTAGGTTGGTGAGTGCTGCCGATCATGGTCAGGACACGCGGAACGCTGGTCGATTACGGCTATCGAGAAAACGTGCCGAGGCGGGTAGGAGACAGCTGGTGTACGGAGCTGTGGAAGCCTACAACCAATTCTGTGCTATTTAGTATTTACGATGACATAGTCTCATTCAAACGGACATTGAGGGCATTCTTATTGCAAAAGCAGTCCATCCTATCCTACTTTTAAGCTGGCGCTCGCATGACATTTTTTTTTCGAAAGCGCGAATGAATGATTGTGCGCTTGCTCTTGTACCTATTCATGCCATTTTAATGCTCGCGACATTACGTAAATGAAGAGCCGCGAAGGCCGATTAACGTGAATACACGAACTAGGGCACGGAGTGCCAGGAGTGTCTATACAATCCATTATATACCAACAAATAATCGGGATTCGCACGAGGAAGAAATACCCGACGTAGATCGGCCCGGTTATTGCCATGTCAGCCGTACCACCGTCTCCCACGTGCCGCCTGCCCGGTGCACCCACCTTGAGCAGTTGCCGGAAGAAGGGGCTGCACGCGGAGAGGACCATGCGGTGCGCCTTGAGCTGGCAGCCGCTGCAGGCCAGCGTCACGTCCACAAAGTCCTCGTCGACGCGCAGAGAGTCGAACGAGCTGGCGATGTTGACGTGGTAGTTGTTCCATTTGAGGCAGAACTGCTGCGCGCCGCCGGCCATGTCGCACCCGGCCCCGCCCGCCGCTCACCTACAGTCGCGCCGCTCCCGCCACCTGCAAACGTGACATAGTGGAGCGGTGATGATCAATGTGGGATACAGGCGCAAATGTCTGGCACTACCAGCACAAACAGAACCCATACATGTTTCAGGAATGCATGGATGCACAGGACAGGCCTGCAACTGAACAATCTTCTAATTCAAATATCCACATTCTGTGGCTGAAGTTTTAGGTTTTTATTTGGTGTAGTCTGGTGCAAATTTCTAGTCCATTGGTGTGGGCTTGTGCAAGTTTTCCATCCTAGCTGGTGTAGTGTGTTGACTCTTGTCAGTCTGGTCTGGAGGTGATGAGATCTCACCAAAATTGTCATGCTTTGTGATTTGTCACTCAATAGGTATTTAATAGGAAGTATAAAGATATTGAATATGGGCTACAAATTGTCAGCAATGTTTTTTTTTTTTAAATTTAGCTCGAATGTTTGAATGGACGGATTGACAGAGCCGGAGCCCACGCTAAGCAGAGCTTGTTGCGTAGACCCCGACCCCTGCCGTCCGATCGCGCAATTCCGGGTATCGGGAGAATTTAGATGCCAAAGTTTAACGTGCCCTTCAAAGCCGGACACGGCCTGTCCCACTCAACTGACTTCAACTGGCTGCGGCTGCTCCCACCAACCGCAGACCATACCCGTCAGGAGTCTCAAATATCGAGCGCCGGAGCGTCTCGAACCCGGGCTCTCACTACCGGGAGTCCAATGCTCTACCAACTGAGCTACGGGACAGGCAGGTTTATGCTATTCAGCAATGTTTGTGCTACATGATTCAGTTCAGTACCTATCAGTCTTACAATTTGCAGTTCACACACTCATTGTCGGCTGAATCTCTGTTTTCGCTGTTGCCGGGAAGAGAATTATCAGGTCCTCTCCCTGGTGACACTCGTGGGTCAACGACTGTCTGGACGTGGCCGTCGGCCCAGCACGGTCACGTGTGGCCCACACATGGCCTGGGCCACTGAGTGCCGGCCGGGCAGGAGGGAAAAGCGATAGACAAATAAAACGCAGCAAATCAGGAGACAATTCTAATCAAAAGTCAAGGGAACACAACACAGTCAACATTGTGTACCAAAAGAGGAAATCTGCAGAATTTCCGCATGTATAAACTTCAATGTAACAATGATGGGTCAATCACTGGCTGAGCCTGACCCCATGGATCTCTAGTGCAGCTAGGTCAGGTATGGTTTGGTTTGATTAGAAAACATCTTGATCTCTGGGTAGGTATAGTGTCTCTCCTTGGTTGCAAAAAACAAGTGTTACAGTCAAATCTCTCTTTTGCACTCTGGGCTCAAAATTAAGGAAAAACCACACCATATTGTCACAAACAATGTTTTGCAGCTTGAATCACCAATCACCAGTGTGTGGACTGTGAAGTTGTTCAGCTTTATATACACTGTGGTTCAGCTCAGTTCAGCTTTACCATATGCTCTAGTGAGAATATTTGAAGATCACCCTGCCAACCTGGGCCCTGTTCGGCGGCCGGCTTGTACTCTTGCCAGTGTTCACATACGTGCTGGTTGCCCCGGCAACAGGCTATTGACCAATAGGAGGCGTGGATAGTGCAATATCACTGCAATTTTTCATATATCTGTGCCTCCCTCACCCTGTGCCTCCCGCAGCGCGCTTCTCATTGGTCAATAGCCCGTTGCCGGGGCAACAAGCACAGCATATGTGCGCCTGCAAGAGTACTAGCCGGTCGCCGAACAGCGCTCTGCATCATGCATTGTTGGACAAACAGTTTGGCAAATGATTTAGAAAACCATGCTGTGAAAAGATCAATCATCAACGTCGCATAGGCAGTGCCCACGAACCAAGTTGCCATGCGCCCTAAACCAAAACAACAACAGTGACAGTGGCCACAAAAGTTTGACTTTCCCATTTGTTAGGTACATCCCTTCCCTTGGCAGTAACACGGTCATAGATACTAGGTAGTAAAAGCTATGTCTGAGTCCGGTGCTTATCGGGTAAGAACCCCTGCCCCTAACCCATCTCAAAGTTATTTTGATATCTGATATTCGAATAAAATTCAAAACTGAATCAATGCCCTGTCCTGTAACAAGGAAAATAAACAAAATATGCATAATGTTACCTACCTTCACCCAAGTATCCATGCACTGGATTCCAAGCCGACCGCCCTCACCAGCTTCGATGGAAAGAAAGTCTGCGGAGAGAGAAAGTAAAAGCGAAAGTACACATCACAGCGCGCCCGCCTTCCGCGCCGCCTCCCCGGGGTCACTCAACCTTTCACTGGCCAATAGAGATGGAATTTGTTTACACTTCTTTACGAAAGTGTTTTGCTACACTAACTTTGTCAAGTACTATACATTTGTAAAAATTTATCCCCTTTTTATCGTTTAAAATAAATCCACCCCTTTAAAATAAAAAAACACCTGCATCAAGAGTAATATTACTATATAAATCAATTTTTGAAGCTACATACCAAATCCGAAATTAAATGTAAGTACTTATGACACTGTGCCTCTCAGTGGTTCTCAAACCACGAAAATCAAACACCCGAGTGGCCAGTTATTAGCCGTGTTTACATAGGCCTGAATCTGATACTGGTGATCAGTGGCGGATCCAGGGGGGGGGCAAAATGGGCATTTGCCCCTCCCAAACGGCATAATTTCAACATTACGCCTATGGACGACTGACGAGGCATGGAAAGAATCGATAAATTGTTATGGTTTGCCCCCCCCCCCAAAAAAAAACTGAGCTGGATCCGCCACTGCTGGTGATAGGGATTGTTGCAAGCTTATAGCCCCGCCCGTCATGCTGCAAAAGATGCAAGTGGTGGTTTACAATTTACAAAATGATCCCATCTATATATACACAGATCGCTGTATCGAAATTATCGCAAAATGAATGAGCTAAAGGGCTTGTGAACATTTGGACTTTTGGGAGCAGTGAAACCGGCGGCTCTTAGAGTTGTGGATAAAGCAACAATTAAGTGTTTGAATTTTTCCTCAAAATTGGTCAACCTTATTTTTAGAAAAATTCGCTGCTTCAAGCTCTATAAATAATATACGGAAAAAGAAATAAGAAAATTCAAAAAAGAGTATCTGGACTCATCAGCACTACCATGTAAACTTCCTTCTGAATTTGATGCTAGCGGCTAGCTGCTGAGCGCATTGTAAGTATTCATTTTCTTGAACTATAATTTCCAGTAGACATTCAATTTGCATTCAGTATGATCAGAAAATGACCACTAATGATTTTGCGTTATTTCTTTTCAGAAGGAATTCCATTGTCCAGCTATGTCTGACGTGGAAGGGTAAGTACCATATGCGTCATGAATGTCGCATCACGTGGGGCCTGTGATACAAAGGAGGGCCGTACTGTTTTTTGGACGAATCGCTAGCTGGTGTGTGGTGGCGCTAGCGCAAATTGTTATTTATCAATGCCAGATACATACAAAGTCACCCCGGTTTACGGTAGGTCTTGAACTAAAATAGGGCATTGAATGGATCTCCCCAGTCGTCCAGCCGATCAGGACCAGGACAATACTTTCATGTAACATTGCATTATTTAATTGTACACCTTCCTTAAACAATTCATGACCCTGGCACACCACTCTTACCTGGTACTCTTACCTGGTGGGGCTCCTGCTTCGCAGCCGGTAGTAAGGACTGGAGCAGGAGGAACCCGGATAGGACCAGTCGGGGAAAGTATGGTAAAATCTGCTATTTTTAGCAGTCTGCTATTTTTAGGAGAAATCTGCTAAAAATGGGTAAGCATGTGACGTCATCGTACCCAAATATAGCAGATTTGGGGGTATCGGTAACCCTGGCGTCACCGGTAGCGTTTTCGTTCAAGGTTAAGGTTTCCTGTATAAGGCAGCATTAGGCCACCGCCCACCGTGCCAAGCCGAAGCATGCTGTGATGTCACTGGGTAAGAGAACGTACCACGCTATCAGTATCAACTGAGACTCAGATAGACTCAGAATGACTCAGGCAGACTCAAACTGACTCAGACCGACTCAGAACGACCCAAACTGACTCAGACTGACTCAGACCGACTCTACCGACTCAAATCGATTCCGATCGACTCAGGTCTCAGACAGACTCAGAACAACTCAGGAAGACTCAAACCGACTCAGGCAGACTCAAACTGACTCGACCGACTCAGAATGACTCAAACTGACTCAGACCGACTCAACCGACACAGATCGATTCCGATCGACTCAGAACGACTCAGGCGAACTCAAACCGACTCAAATCGATTCCGAGCGTCTCAGACAGACTCAGAATGACTCAGGCAGACTCAGACAGACTCAGAACGACTCAGGCAGACTCAAACAGACTAAAATTGATTCCGAGCGACTCAGACTGACTCAGAACGGCTCAGGCAGACTCGGGCCGATTCAGATAGACTCAGGCAGACTCAAACCGACTCAGGCAGACTCAGACTGATTCAGATCGATTCCGAGCGACTCAGAAAGACTCAGAACGACTCAGACAGACTCAGGCGGATTCAAACCGACTCGACCGACTCAAACCGATTCAGATCGATTCAGCCCGACTCATAACGACTCAAACTGACTCAGACCGATTCAACCGACTCAAATCGATTCCGAGCGACTTTTAGACAGACTCAGAACGACTCAGGCAGACTCAGACAGACTCAGAACGACTCAGGCAGACTCAAACCGACTCAAATCGATTCCGAGCGACTCAAACTGACTCAGACCGACTCAACCGACTCAAATAGATTCCGAGCGACTCAGACAGACTTAGAACGACTCAAACTGAGTCGGAGTCTGTCTGAGTCGATCTGAATCGGTTTAAGTCGGCTTGGTCGGTTTGAGTCTGCTTGAGTCTGCCTGAGTCGCTCTGGGTCTGTCTGAGTCGTTCTGAGTCGATCGGAATCGATTTGAGTTTGAGTCGGTCTGAGTCAGTTTGAGTCGTTCTGAGTCGGTCAAGTCAGTTTGAGTCTGCCTGAGTCGTTCTGAGTCTGTCTGCGTCGATCGGAATCGATTTGAGTCGGTTGAGTCAGTTTGGGTCGTTCTGAGTCGGTCTGAGTCGATCGGAATCGATTTGAGTCGGTTGAGTCGGTCTGAGTCAGTTTGAGTAGTTCTGAGTCGGTCGAGTCAGTTTGAGTCTGCCTGAGTCGGTTTGAGTCTGCCTTAGTCGTTCGGAGTCTGTCTGAGTCGATCGGAATCGATTTGAGTCGATCTGAGTCAGTTTGAGTCGTTCTGAGTCGGTCTGAGTCGGTCTGAGTCGATCGGAATCGATTTTAGTCGGTCTGAGTCAGTTTGGGTCGTTCTGAGTCGGTCTGAGTCGATTGGAATCTATTTGAGTCGGTTGAGTCGGTCTGAGTCGATCGGAATCGATTTGAGTCGGTTGAGTCGGTCTGAGTCAGTTTGAGTCTGCCTGAGTCGTTCTGAGTCTATCTGAGTCTCAGTCGATACTGATAGCGTGGTACGTTCTCTTTCCCAGTGTCGTCACAGCATGCTTCGGCTTGGCACGGTGGCCTAATGCTGCCTAAAGGCCGCCCCACACTGAAACTCGCATGCGGGTTGCGAGTTTTTGAGTTTTCGGGTTTCTTGAAATAAAATAATACAATCTAAGCTGAGTGACCCACACTACCATCTAACAGACGAGTTTGCATGTTTTTAGCTTGCGAGCGACCTTGCATCGCATTCCAAAAGTTGATTGTGAGTCAACTTTCGATTTTCCTCGCTGCGAGGTCTGCGAGTTCTGCGAGGCTTGCGGGTTTTTCGTTGGAGTCGAATTTTGGTTCGTTGCGCTGGTATTGCGACTATATGTAAGTTTCTGAAGGTGCACCGGCTTCACTGCATTCAAAAGTTACCATAAGGGAGCGGTCTAATCACTCTATGAATTAGTATAGCCTGCAAACTCAAAACCCGCAAACCCGCAACCCGCATGCGAGTTCCAGTGTGGGGCGGCCTTAACCCGCGCCCAGATGGGGTCTGCCGAGCAACGCGGTCTGATGGGGGGGGGGCCATTTTGGCCCCCCCCCCCTCAGATCTCGAGAACCACGCAACATAGCGACAAGCGGTAAACGGTGTTGGATAGCCCCAGCGGGGAACTACCTTTTGACCCAATTTCATTGACCTCGGTCAAACCGATGACGTCACAGGTCAGGTCAAATGTTGAATTTTCACCGTTGACAGGCATTTCAAGAAATGCGTTGTAAAATCGAGTAAAATGCATTTCATTGAAAATCATCGATGGAGAAATGTTCTTCAAACACATATTTTGCTATTTGAGGTCACTGATACCAGGTCAGGTCACAGAGGTCAGGTCACTGGGGGGGTCACAATATGAAAGTGTCGTGTGATACATGTTTTATGGTTCATTTTACATGACAAATGCGATTATGTGGGTCAGACAGACTTTAGGGCCAGCTTAGGTCACGTTTTGGTCAAGGTCAGGTCAAGGTCAGGTCAAATTAGGTCAAATTTCAAAGTTGATATTTTTGCATAAAATGGGTATCGATTCGATGCAGCTCGTCACGGGGAGTTCAATGGTGGTCTCCGTTTTGCGCTACGAGGTCTAGAATTGCTAAAAATTGAGTTCAAAAATTGACGTCATCAATTCTTAACAGTTTTTTTCGCTATAACTTGGCCAAAAAAAGAGGTATCGATCTAAAATTTGGTATGTATATCGAAGAGCGCAGGGACTATCACATATATTCCGGTTTTTTTCGAAATTCGAAATTTTTTTGGAAATTTTTTGAGTCTTTCTAAAAAAATCAATTTTTTTTTATTTTTGGGGGTCAAAATACCAAAATTTCGAAAATCCGAGATAGCAGTTTTGTAGCACCGTTTTTTTTCTACACAACCACATAAAGAACTTTAAAATTGCTTGTTAACTGTAGAATTGGTGAGCGTTTCAAGATGTCATGTTTTTTGCTCATTTTTGCTCGAACATGACCTCAGTTTGACCTCAATAACTCCTGACCTGAGGTGACCTGTGACTTGAAATTTTGTGTGAAGGTGTCAAATTGATGCCCGGTAAGGTACCCAAAATTTGGCGGCGCTGCGCGCCGCCGTTTTCTCGCTATTAAAGAAAAACCACAGGGGGGGGGGGCCAAAATGGCCCCCTCCATCAGGGCGCGGGTTAATACAGGAAACCTTAACCTTGAACGAAAACGCTACCGGTGACGCCAGGGTTACCGATACCGATTTGGGTACGGCCCCATACAAAAGCAGATCTGCACCCTAATTGAAGCAAATGCGCATCAAATGCCTGGCAGATTCATGATGAGAATAGTGCTGAGAGTGATCTCTGCTATTTTTGTTCAGATCAGACTATTTTCAAATTCATTATTTGAAAATAGTCGGATCTGAACAAAAATATCAGAGGACATTCTCAGCACTATTATAATCATGAATCTGCCAGGCATTTGATGTGCATTTGCCTCAATTAGGGTGCAGATCTGCTTTTGTATGGGGCCGTACCCAAATCTGCTATATTTGGGTACGATGACGTCACATGCGTACCCATTTTTAGCAGATTTCTGCTAAAGATAGCAGACTGCTAAAAATAGCAGATTTTACCATAGTTTCCCCGACTGACACAATGTTTGACCTGAGACACGTGTCTAGAGACTGTCGGGCCGGTATAGCAATTTTACGTATGTCAACACCCATTATCCGTGCGTTAGTGCAGTTAGGAACAATTGAACATGTGGAATGATGCTGATGCTTACCCGTGCATTATTGCAGATGTCAAAGTCACAAGACGTTATTTACCTTAGATGACCTGGGCCCTGTTCGGGCAGCGCATCCTACTGCAAAATTTTGCACCACGCATGCGCAGTAGGGGTCTCTCGGGTGCCAGGCTCCGCCCTTCGGCGTATGACGTCACATGTGTGACGTCGGCACGCGCAAAATCTTTCAGTTTTGCGCAACAAGAAAATAGGAGCTGCAGGAGGCGAAAGTGGCGCGAATTAAAGTTTACCGTCCTATATTTCTTATTGTAAGCGGTTTGAATGCTGTTTTTTGGGTATCATTATCACTTTTTTTCCGTGGCACATTGCTATTAACCACATTTGAACGCATTTTATTCAGTTTTTGAACGAAAACCACCAGCCCATCCGCGCCACGGTTCGTCACGTGTCGAATAATGGCCGCCGCGGCCCTCGGCTCTGGCGGCCCGGCGGAGAGTGGGCGGAGCCAGTGGCTGACGTCATTCCAAGTGTGCCGTCACACGCTGCAAAATATTTTGCGCGGACCCGAACAGGGCTCTGGGCTCGTTTTTCAGGTTTCATATGTTTCTGGGACAGTTTTTCTGGGGTCCCTATTTACCTGACTTAGGTTATTGACCTGACCTGGAGACTGGAAGGCCAATCAGTTGCTCAGAACTAGTTTGAAGTACCGATCTTCCATGCAATAATAAGTGTTTTCGCAATCCACTTATGCCTCAACTGACACATAGAAATTGAAATAACCTTACACATTCTAGAACTGAACACAGAATGTAATACTACAAGGACTAAGTTCTGAAGTTATTCTCATATGCTAGAATGTTGAAACTCTACTTTTGTCATTCATTTCCATGTTTGATTGAGCAATCATATAGAACTGTTTTCATCCTTCAATCATAAAGAATTGTTTTCACTCTTCAGTCATAAGCTTTTGCACAAATATTGTAGCTTTAACACATCATCTTGAACCATGCTCCAGTGTTTCCAATTAGGTACTATGTAACATCAAAACAATTTGTTACAACTGCTGGATCATGATAGGCTTGAAGTTTGGGTATTCTTTTAGCAGGCGTCTTACATGCTGCCACCGGTTTGGGAAAAGTCGCTAGATTCGTCAGGTCTAGAGATATTTCTACCAATTCGCTACCTATAGGGTATATAATTACATAGCGGTGATTTCAAAGAAGGAGTCAGTTTTTTTCTGAGAGGGGGGGGCAAGGGGGGTACAACAGATAACTTGAATCCCGGGAACGCCTGATCGGAGTCAGGCTTGCAAGGCCGCGTTGGAAAGCGGTCGAGTAGACAAGCCAAAGCCTAATTAGTCATGCAGACTATCATCGGGATACTGGGGGGGGGGGGGGGTGCGTGGGGGGTTGCCCCCTGACCGATAGCTCGGGAACGGCTGATTGGAGCCAGCCTTGCAATGCGGCGTTGGAAAGCGTTCGAGTAGACAATCCTAATTAGTAATGCAAATTATCATCGGGATGGTGGTGGGGGGGGGGGGGGTTGCGTGGTGGGATTGCCCCTTGACCGATAGCTCGGGAACGGCTGATCGGAGCCAGGCATGCAAGGCGGCGTTGGAAAGCGTTCGAGTAGACAATCCTCATTAGTACCCCCCCCCCACGCATCCCCCTATAGTATCCCGACGATAGTTTGCATTACTATTCAGGCTTGTCTCCTCGAACGCTTTCCAACGCCGCCTTGCATGCCTGGCTCCGATCAGCCGTTCCCGAGCTATCGGTCAAGGGGCAATCCTCCCACGCAACCCCCCCCCCCCTCCAGCATCCCGATGATAATTTGCATTACTAATTAGGATGGTCTACTCAAACGCTTTCCAACGCCGCATTGTAAGAAGCCTGGCTCCGATCAGCCGTTCCCGAGCTATCGGTCAGGGGCAATCCCCCACGCACCCCCCCCCCCAGTATCCGATGATAATTCGCATTACTATTTAGCCATTGGGCTTAATTGTCTACTCGAACGCTTTCCAACGCGGCCTTGCAAGCCTGAATCCGATCAGGCGTTCCCGGGAAACAAGTTATCTGTTGTACCCCCCCCCCCTTGCCCCCCTCCCTCAGAAAAAGATTCCGTTTTTTTTTTTTTTAATCACCGCTATGTAATTACCCTATATAGCGATTTGGTAGAAATATCTCTAGACCAGACGAATCTAGCGACTTTTCCCAAACCGGTGGCAATGTGAGACGCCTGCTATAAGAATACCGAAGTTTGTCATGCCATTTGCCAGACAAACCTCTCCACAATAGGTATCAATTCCCATACTAAACAATTGATTGTATCAGTAAGTATTTGTAGTTTTCACACAATGTTTCATATTATTATTCTACTTCTATATCAAGAAACTCAAATAATCCACAAATTGTTATTGAAACACTCCCACTTGAGTTCACAGTACAAGTTCAGAAGCAAACAAATATTGCGCCAGATTTCGTATGGAACGCGCCATTACGCGTATACTCAAGTTTCTGCCATAGACAATGCAAAGGCTATTCCCCCGAAGACTCATCTAGACGGTAGTTGAACCGTAGCCGTGGTGCGAAAACCCCTGCCCACCTTACCCCACGGCAGAGGCCGAGGTCTGTTCGGCCGCTGTTTTTTCAGCATGATGTCGGTTTTCACATGCAAGGAAGTTATTGCTGGCGCTTTTTGGCCTCTCATTGGTCAAATGAATAGGCCACGTGAATTTGGCCACTGAGGAGCCAAGAAACAGCAGCATGCTTGCAGCCTGCTGATAAAAAACTGCGACCGAACAGCGCCCCGGTTGCATTTGCGGGTTTTCGTTCCACGGGGCGCCAGACTGGCAGTGTAGCTGGCGCAATGCATTCACGATGAGACGAACTTTACGACGTGAACCGAAATCCCGCAGAAACCGAAAACACGTCGGAATTCATGCTAATGTAGCAAAATACTATAACAAAATCCCGTTAGAATGGATAGAAATTCAAAAAGAAAAATAACAGCTTAACATGGCCTCTCACCCGCCTGTTGCCATGGCTGTCGGCAATGCTGCCTCCTGAAGTCCACCACTGCTCCCCCTCCGCTGTCGCGGGTGCCTACCTACGGCTGCAGCTGACCTCTGTCCTTGTGCGGCTGCGCAGAGATGCTGCTCCCGCTCCGGCGCCCGTGATGGGCGGCGAGGCGATGGACATCCACACGGCCGTCCAGGAGGTGCTCAAGAACGCCATGGTGGTGGACGGCCTGGTGCGTGGACTGCGCGAGGCCGTCAAGGCCCTCGACAAGAGGAAGGCCCACCTGTGCATCCTGGCCGCCAACTGCGACGAGCCCAGCTACGTGAAGCTGGTCGAGGCCCTCTGCGTGGAGCACAACATCCCCATGTTCAAGGTGCGTCCTTGTTGACAGATGCTGTCAAATAACCTCAGATGGTATACACCATTCCTTTGTAAGCCCACCATCGCCAAGCTGTATTTCAAATAAGTGAATTGGATTTAACTCACTCCAGGCAGGTGTCTTTTTCTCAATCACATCATAAAGCTCCTCAGCCCGATTTTTTATTGTATTGCATTGGCCGTATTTGTATTAGTTGATAATTGTTGTAATGCTAATTACCCGTTTCATTGTTACCAGTACCTTTTTAGAAGCGTCAAACTTGAGCAAGAAAGTACGAGTGGCAAATTGTTTGGCGTCGCCATTGTGCTATGATCTGTGTCACGGCCTACGTGGCTAAGTTTACAAAACATCGGCCCATTTATACGGCGATCACTGATCAGTGTCCCCGCTACGGATTTTTGGGCTCATCAACTAACACCCCACCTAACCTGTCTCCAGGTGGACAACAACAAGAAGCTGGGCGAGTGGTCGGGCCTGTGCAAGATCGACCGCGAGGGCACCGCCCGTAAGGTGGTGGGCTGCTCGTGCGTGGTCATCTGCGACTGGGGCCGAGAGACCCAGGCGCTAGACGTGCTCATGGACTACCTGAAGAAGAAGGGCCGCAACTGAGCACGCCCAGACGGAGGGCCGATGGACACGCCACTGTTTTATCGCCTCGCCCCGCCGCCGTCCCGGCCGGAGCGCGCACCACCGTGACCGCGCTCCGGCCGGCGTCACGGAGCGTCGGGTAATACAAAAAAAAAGAGAAAAACTGCAGTGCAGAGTTTTGAAGGAGTGATGGACCGAGTGGTCAAGAGGCGAGGAGTCTTCAGTTTTCCCGATTTGGGTTTATCACAGCGCTTCGCAGCAGACGTAGCACTAGCAATAGTTCGACAATCACGTGCGATAGACGCAGACCACGAGACACTAGTAAGCAATGGAAATTTCGGTGATGAAACTGCACCCAGGCTCAGTGCAGTATACGGTATATACTCTGGTAAATTTGAAGCCATGATAGTATTCGATTTTTTTTTTTTGTCTTGAGTCCGGAGGGCTGTTCACGGACCCTGTGTGCGGTCGGACCGTACACAGGCTCTAAGCTCCGCCCACTACGTCCCTACGTCAGCCTTCCGTCACCGCACGCAGCGACCGCTGTGGCCGGTCGGGACTGGCCACAGCGGACCGTCCACCGCACGCAGCCGTGACGTCAGAACCGCCTACACATCCCCTACCCCCACGCCTGCTGGACACACCGCACGCAGCAGTTTACGGTGCCCGTGAACACCCCTCGAAACTCGAATTAACCCGCGAGTTGCTGGGGGGGGGGGGGGGGCGTTAAACGCCCCCACTTTTTTCGCCGGGCCATGCGCCAAATTTTGGGTACCTGTAGGGAATTGATTGAAGTTTATTGTGACAAAGTTTCAAAAAAATCGGTCGGAAATTTTTTTGAGATATCGAGGTTTTAGTGACGTCATGATTTCTGAGTTTTCGACCAAAAACGGCATATGTTCAAAAAAATCGTATAAAATCACAGAATAGACATGCCGTAAACGCCATTAGACTGCCAATACCATGAACAATCAAATGGCTATCTTCGATTATTGATTACCGTTCCGCATTTTCCAAATTCTTGAACTAAAACTTGGCAATTTCTCGTGACTACTTGACGACCATGATACATGCATTTCTTAAATTGAGCTTTTTGAGCCAAACGCGTACACATATGATAAAATGAATGTCACCATCGTGTTCTACGCCCCAAATTACCCATGAACAATGAACATGTGTCACGGGCTGCGAATATCAGTTTTGATTTTCGGGGATATGTGCCTACCCGGTTGACCTGACCTTGACCCTGTCCCTGACCTATGCTTGACTGACCCCTACATGGAGCTGACACTCTTGTAGACCTTATATGATGGATTGTGCACCGTTTTGACAGAGTTTATGACGAGAGGCGCCCATTGCGAAGTCCTGAAGTCCATGCTACTGAAAGCCCGATTTCAGGTGTTTGACCTGATCTTGACCCGACCTGTGACCTCAAAATTCAACTTTAAAGTACTCATCTGAAGCGTCTCGTCGCGTTCTTTCGTTTGCCGCCTAGTGCGTTTCGCTGCGCCTATTGGTTCTCGAGTTATCGGCTGGGGGCGTTTAAAAGGTAGTGTGCCACCTTTGAAAGATTTCCCGTTTTATTTTTCCTAGGATAAGAAGCTTCTGTTTTTACCTAATATCGCAAAAAAATCAAAAATGGGCCTGGAATAGTGCCTTTTTCGCCTAAAAGTTTATCGGTTTTTAGATATGTATAACAACTGTAGTGGGCTCACCCCCGACTGGAAAAAATGCCTCCACTACGCTGAAGTTCTCGGCGGAGGTGATGCGCCGAAATTTCGGCGCAAGGGTTTATGCGCCGAAATTATTTTACCAAGCCATGCTTCATGCGCCGAAAATTTTCAAGGCTTACTGATGGCTGCAGGCTGTAGCCACTCACTTTTCGTCGAGGGGGGGGGCTGGCGTGTGTGTGTGGCCGTCTTCCAGTGACTACTGTCTACAGACGGTTGTTGGCACGGTCGACGGGATCGGGCAGACAATAGATATCAGCAGGCCATGCGGGACCGAGCACCAGCGTTCGCTATCACAAAATCTCCTGACTCACAAACTCACTGGCATGTTCCATAACGTAACCTTTATTTTGTTGCCCGGCTCTGATCAGCAGTATGTGCCCAGCCGGTGACTGACGCCTGACGGGGCCTTCAACAGGCGTGGTGCAAGCACGGCCGATGGGATCGGGCAGATACCAGGCCACGCGGGACCGATTGCCAGCGTCCGCTCGCAAACCACACGCCGGAAATACAGGAATCACAACGGTCAATACGCAAACGATAGCATACGTTATCTGAACTAGGGGATCCGACAATCCATAACCTCACTCTCGATCGGTGAACTGTTCCCGCCGTGGGAGAGTCACAATCAGGTTCACTGAACATGACTTAAATACCCTGAGACGAACACGAGACAAGATAAGTGATATTTAAGATGTTTAACTCCCGAAGACATTTAACCCTCGCCGGCCGAGGGGGGTTGGTGCCACCCCCTGACGGGTTTTTCGCGACTGCTCCGGAGCCGTTTGCGATAGAGAGATAGAGAAAACCGTCGATTTACGCCGAAGTACGCCGAAAATTTCGGCGCAAACCGTCGATTTACGCCGAAGTACGCCGAAAAATTTCGGCGCAAACGCCCAACTACGCTCGAGTTCTCGACGAAAGCGTGCATTTTTTCCAGTCGGGGGCTCACCTTCAAACAGGCGGCGGGCAACAATCGCGAATGCGGCGCACTTGTGACAATAAGCAAAGGTCATTATAGTGTTACGACCATCAGGGGGCGTCGAAGTCTAGTTCCTACCAACCTGGCACTCCCATGCCTACGTCACCACGAGGACGCCCGAGGGCATTTACATGTTGAAGATAGGGAAATTGCCATAGTTTAGAGCCGCCTGAAGGGCAACCTTGAGATAGATGATAATGTAGATGCGTGCTAATATGATCATCAACATGTTGTTTATCCAAATCCAGGGCCAATTAATCGATATCTTGTCACGTTTTCCAGTGGTGATGCGCTAACTTTCGCGCTTCTTGCAGCCAATAAGGGCGTTTTATAGTGCGATTCAGCGGCATTGTCGACTTTAATGCCATTAACTGCCTCGGAACATACGATTTGCAGCTCCCTGGCGTGATAGCTGGCAGTAGGGCTCAGGAGTCGGAGTCATAACGTTGGTCGGAGTTGACAGTTCTGACCTGAGTCGTCGAGTCGGAGTCAGAGTCGATTTTAAAAGCTGGAGTCTGAGTCAGTCACCGAAATTCGATCCCCCTCCGCAGACCTTTCAGGGTTCCGTAGTCGGAGTTGTAGTCGGTCGGAGTCGACAGTTCTGACCAGAGTCAGTGTCAGAGTCGATTTTGAAAGCCAGAGTCGGAGTCGGAGTCACCAAAAATCCATTGCCTCCGCAGACCTGCTAGGGCTGTGGAGTCGGAGTCGGTCAGAGCCGACATTTGAAATCAGTCAGAGTTGATTTTTGAAAGCCTGAGTCAGAGTCGGAGTCATCAAGAAACCCATTGACGATCCGCAGTACCATGCAGTAAGGGCGCTGCCGATCGACGCCCCTGCATTGCCTATGACAATGAATATGAATAGAATATGAATGAATAGATGACAATTAATCAGGTAGGTGCCTTCTATTATTCATCCCCTGCCACTTGGAGAACTTACTTTCAGTAGAAAAAGACGCATTATTTGTTTATTTATTGACAAATATTTTTTAGCAGTTAGGGATACAGACACTGGACACAAAACACAATGATAGCACCTCGCTGGTGCAAATCATTGCTAGATAGATGTTGAAATGTGTTGCCATTGAAGAATCTACTGATCTTCCTGGCGGCTCTCGTTTTCAAGTACCTAACTACTGGTCTTGTAAGATCTCTTGATTGCTCACCGTCTGGCGTCTTCCAAGGTTTTCTGAAAGCTCAAACGTTACCATGGCTGCTTCTTGATTGCATGGCGCTTGCTGGTTCTGGGTTCTTAATTGGTGGTTCTTGCGTCTGATCCTGTTGCTTCATGTTCCATCACATCACATTAAATTTATTATGGAACAGACACTTCTACCTTTTATTTCACTATCAGTCGACTTGCATTCCTACCCCAGTGGCCTGCTCGCCCTTTTATTTCCACGCTAGAATCTACCAACTATTTAAAAGGCCTCGGATAAAAAAGCAAGAAAAGTATGTCAAGTTAAATAATAGAAGGTCCTAGAAAACCAGAAAAAAATCAAAAAGCCTGTCCATCTCACTTCCCTCACTTCATTACAAAAACCGGGCAGCAAAACATGCGAAAGAGTCCTTAGCAACGCCCTAGCAACGCATTTGTCTGAAGTGCGCAATCTGTGTCACATCTGGAAAATTTAGTAGCTACTTGATTATTCAACTAGAGTTGGACTATATCAGCTAGGCTTTTATATAAAAAATAAGTGTTTGCTTATCGAATTTATAGCAACTGGTTGCTTAACTTCAAAATAATGATTTATTACAGAAAAAGCTTGTTTGCGACATATTTGTAAAGAAACAACGGAAATAGCTTTGACTCGTGCGCTATTCTAGTACATTTTTGGTAGAAAACTTCGTCCAACCTTATGTTTTAGGGCCTTGACGACCATACGACGTACGGGAATGAGTTATCAGCTGTCTAATCGTAGACAACACAATGTCGAGCCTTAAACTGTAAGCCTGTATTGGTATTGTTTCTTAAATTTGGCTGTCGAACATTAATTTGTGGTTTGAAATATGATTTTATGTAAAATAATTGATATGAAACAGCCGTTACATGACCCCATTACACCACACGCAAGTGGCAGAAATGACAATGATCAGCTGACGCATTTTTCTTGGCCGAAGTCAGAGCGCGCGGCCCGACGCACCACGCGTATTTGGAAATTCCGACCCCGACGAGCATCAGAAGCCACCTAACAGGCGTGTTCGAAACCGCAGGAGATGATGATGAACGGGTTTATCGAAACTTGATTGGATGAGCCTATCGGTAATAGCGATTTTAGAGTGTGAATTTATTGTTCATAGTGGTGTGAAATGTGGTTGGGGTACGACCGACAACCCGTCGGGGCGAATTTCGCACTGGGGTACTCAAAATTTGAAGAATTTAAGACGTTTCCATAAGTTTTGAAGGTATGGATAAGTTCTAAAAATCCGGTTCTCCTTATCCGGGTCATTAACTCCATATGGTCCAAGAAAGCTGGCACACTACCTTTAACGCCCCCCCCCCCCCCAGCAAACGGTGGGTGGCGAAATACCCCAGCAACTGCCGGGTTAACAATCACTGACATCGGATTGGTTCTGTGTTACCCAATGGCGTTCAATAGACCTCTGGCATACCTGTTTTTCCACTGTCGTCAAAACATGATTTTTTTTCGCGAAGGCTCGCTCACAAGCAACATATGCCCTGCGAAACGAAACTCGTTTATTTAACCACCGTCAAAAACCGTCCAATAGACCGCCAACATGCGTTCCAACTTCCACCCACATGTTCATCACATGAACGGAGCACGCGCGGGACGACGCCGAGGACTAGGCATAGGACGTCCGCAGAGATCACAGCTTCACCGGTTCTGACAGTATAACAACGTGTCATGGAGTGGAGATTCTCCGGGGCAACAGATACTGGGGGTGTGGGAAAGCGACACAGCTTATAAGGCATCACGAGCGTGCCCGCGTCGTCCTCAGTGCTTCGCTCAACTATTATCAGGCTGGTACAGGACGCACGAAGTGCTGCGGTAGCGAGCCTTCCGACCTCGGTCCTCCGCCACATCACTGATAAACTTTACGTTGTTGCTGCACAATACACAGTGCCGGAGCGAAACGGCTCAGCTAGCTTTCTTCAACATCATATTTCGCACATTCCAACTGCACAGAATGAACCTCCCAACCCACGGGCTCTCAGCACACACGAGCGGCAGCCGCGGGGCGGCGCTCACTGCACCTGACGGGTCACGTCGTGCAGACTCTCCTCCTTGACGTCGGAGGCATTGGGCCGCAGCTCGTAGTTGCAGATAGTGACGCCGTGCCGGTGTGCCGGAGTGAACTCTCCCCGCAGGCCCAGGTAGTAGAGTCGCGTCACGTCGCCGCCGCCCATGTTGCCCGGCACGTGGACGGTCAGATGGTGGACGGAGGAAAATGTCACCACTCTGGCGGAGGGTGGGTGAATGTCAGGTGGCGACATCTATTGATTGGTCACCAGCGCCACCTAGCAGAGAGATCGGAAAGCAGACGTGGCGATGTGCATCACGCACAGATCGTCCGACAAATATTTCTGCCTGCGCATTCATTGTTCTTTTTCTCATTTTAAGATTAACGAATTGAACTGGAAAAACGCTCAAGAGGTACATCAATTGTGAATCCTCATGCTTTTCATACTGTCATCACATGAGCAAAAAAGCTATGGCAAAATCCAAGACGAATATTCGGACTGGCGACGAAGCACGGTTGGCCGCATCGGTATAGCGGTCCTGCCCGACTTACTTTGTGCTGTACTCCAGCTTCCCCTCCGGATCACGATGGAGCTCAAACTCCTGATCAGGCGGCGCGCCCACGTCATCAAACGTCATTTGAGGCCGGTTCTTGAAGCTGGCGGCACGAGTGCGTCAGATACGTCAGATCGCAAGTCGCAACATAACAGAAAAGTTGTTGTTCAATGCGGCTGTTTTGCACGTATTCATTGTTTGTTCTTAGTGGGTTATTGGAGGAAGGACTGTAGGCTGAAATATGTGAAAACAGTACAATAACAAGTCACAATTACAACACGAGTACCGGTAGACTGACGTTTTCCATGGTTTCAAACTTACGATCAGGGCACACCAAATGACAAATAATTAATTCACCCATTTCACGAATACAACATATTCACCAAATACTAGCTGACCGTACACTGGCGTACTGTTTCAGAGTTCAGACACATCGACCGTTCCACAACCGCACACATGAAACAGTTCTAAATTTTCAATCGCACCGACCCCCGCACCTTGCTGCAGCTCACCCGTACTTACAGTCTGATCTTGGTGGGGTGCGTGCCCTCCTCTCCACCGATCAGAATCAGCCCCTTCAGCTTGATGTTGCCGGTGAACCTAAAAAGCCACGAGGAAGTGAGCATTAAATTGATATTAGTAGCTTTAGTATGGTGACTGTTCTCCATAGTGAATGGCGATTCTTATATTCAAACATAACAAATGAAGCCAGTCATTTGTTCTTTAGAAACATTGATTATAAAACAAAATATTGATGCATAAATGATCTTAACTTACGGTATGTTTATGAGTAATTCCGCATCAGCATCAGAATCCACGTACTGTAAAAAAGGTAAGAGCATTTGGTAAAATCTTGTCAATACAACTTAAGGCTGGTTCAGTCTTATTTCTGAAATGTATCCAACAGCCAGTGTTCTATGACCACATTTCCAAGGTCAGAATTCAGAAAACATGCTGGGCAGATATTGTCCTGCATTGATCATCAGCAACTCTAACCTCTGCTCATTCAGGAAATACCAGGCAGGACTTAGAGCACAGCATCTATTATGATCAGTGATCACAGTGACTAACCACAGACCATCCTGTTGAATGTTTTAAGCAAATAGCAATCAGAACCAGCCTCTCATCACACAGTACTCAGGAAGTAGACACTTCCACTGTCAACACTTTGTCAAGCTACTGGGCATCTACAAATTCATGATGACCCTTCACTTTTTTGTGATTCAGCTTCTAGCTAGTTCAGCACAGATACAGAGTCTTTTATACCAAGATTTCTGAGCCTCCAGAGTCCAGACTCCTAAGCCAATCATACTAGCAATCAGTGAGCTAGGTAGGTAGTAGGGGTAAATATTTACTTTAGGACCGGCACACTTTTTCAAAGGGAAATTTTTGACAATCTTCCATTATTTGACATCCTTAATCAAGAAATGATACTTACATGTCACCAAAACTGCAAAAAGTCACACAAAAACTTGATAAAATCCAGCCACCTCACCCCGCGTCACGTAACGTACACCGACGAAATTATACGAATGCGGCAATAAGGATAAACAACGTGTTTGCGCCGTTGCCATTTGCGAAAAGGAAAAATGTGTGCATGTTTAATTCAATGAAAATGACGTCATAATACCAAACAAAATAGAGGAAATGTTGGGAACCGGGGTTTTTGGGTGGGGGAGCAAATGGGGTAGGATAGCAAATTAAACACGGAAAAAATTATCAGAACATAACCTAACCTTACCTAACCTGACCTACTGATATTTGCCTACCCGGGGATAAGGAAAAGTTGCTCGCATGAATAGATTGCAAGCAATGGTAGGTCAAATATTTTTAGGTTAAGTGATTGTGCATTAGGCTTCAGGCCTTCGGCCTGAAGCCAAATACACAACCACTTAACCTAAAAATATTTGACCTACCATTGCCTGTAATCTCTCCTAAGGCATTGCCTTCGGCACTGCCGCTGCTTCGCGACGAGAAATTTCATGACGTCACTTTCCTCACAGTTGAATATCATCGTATATGTATTCACTAAACCTTGGAGCGCGGTGCGTGGCCGGTGGAGTACGCAGTCGGTGGGGATCTGCGGCGGTGACGGTAAATATTGTATTGGTGCATTTAAGCTTGTTTGTGCCATGAATGACTATCAGCTATGAAATCAAAAGGTCAAATTATGTCATGTGATATGCTTCTTACTATCACTTGGGGTTCGTGACGAAAGTAAAGGCTGCCGGTCCTAAAGTAAATAAATACCGTAGTAGGTACCTTTTCTTTGTCGAGCCTGTTCTCCCAGGCTTTGAAGATAGTCTTGCCCGATTCTTCTTCCTGTTCATTTAAACAGACTACATGGTCAATGTCAATCTTCTGGTAGAGGCTGTACATAATGCCCATCTCTGATGGGTCCACGCCGGTGTCCTCATGGGCACAGTCACCATGGTGGTTGTGGTGGTGGTCATCATGGCCTCCCATCGTGAAGACAGGCAGAACTGGCTGCTACAAAATATGGACTCCAGTCTGCAAGTAGTGTGTATGAGAAAAGAATGAAAAACACAAATGTTGTCAGGATACATCAAAGTTGAAACTTGAACAAAGCTACATGTAACATACCTAGTCTTTGTAGTTTTTACCTATCCACAAGAGTCAAGAGACAAAAGGCCTGCTTTCTGCAACAAAATATTGATATATTTATACATCTTTGATCCCTTTGGCATCCCTGCCTTCAAAACTTTTTTTTCAAATGCTACGATTATCACATAAATTAACAGAAAGTTAAAAAAAATCATAAAACCGCAAACTATACAGTTGAAGGGGACACCAGTCGGGGAAACTATGGTAAAATCTGCTATTTTTAGCAGTCTGCTATTTTTAGCAGAAATCTGCCAAAAATGGGTACGCATGTGACGTCATCGTACCCAAATATAGCAGATTTGGGTACGGCCCCATACAAAAGCAGATCTGCACCCTAATTGAAGCAAATGCGCATCAAATGCCTGGCAGATTCATGATGAGAATAGTGCTGAGGGTGTTCTCTGCTATTTTTGTTCAGATCCGACTATTTTGAAATTCATTAGTCGGATCTGAACAAAAATATCAGAGGACATTCTCAGCACTATTCTAATCATTCATTCATAGTCGGATCTGAACAAAAATATCAGAGGACATTCTCAGCACTATTCTAATCATGAATCTGCCAGGCATTTGATGCGCATTTGCTTCAATTAGGGTGCAGATCTGCTTTTGTCGGGGGCCGTACCCAAATCTGCTATATTTGGGTACGATGACGTCACATGCGTACCCATTTTTAGCAGATTTCTGCTAAAAATAGCAGACTGCTAAAAATAGCAGATTTTACCATAGTTTCCCCGACTGACACGTGCTGCTTTGTTTACCCCATGGATGAAGTATTCCTGGATAGGACACTCCCTATTCCCCAACACTAGCGCCGGCGACCAAGCGGCCGCCCTGGTGGCGGAGCTCCGAAACATCGGCGGCGAGTGCGCCGGCGGCCGCCGCACCGGCTTCCGTGCTAAAAACGCGGTAATGGAGGGCGAAATTAGCGAACTTTAGCTCATAAGACACAATTTCAGACACTTTAAACATAATTTTTAGTCCTTTCTTATAATTATTATGGCTCCATTTAGTCACTATCACATAAGGAATCATTACCTGATGCCCATAAACTGAGCCGGTATTCTTGACTTGCCGATGCAATTTATCATCAAATATCATCGTTCCTTGGCAGTCAAACAAGTTCCTATTGATGATTTAATACAAATATCAACTTATTTTCATGTTATCGCATAAAACTTAACTTTATTCCAACATTGGCTCTTCGGCTGTAATCACGAACCCTCACTTGTCAGCAGAATTTAAGCAACTTCTTAAATCAAAACTGGGAAAAGAATATTTCCATGACATTCCTCAATTCCTGTTCTACCTGGTTCACAAAAATTTTCATCAAAATCGGTTATAGGTAAGTAATAAACGACAAAAGTATACAAAAAGACACGCTCCGCCCATAGCCCGCAATGCTAAAATGACGCCAGCGCCCTCGCCGTCGGGAAATCCGCCGCCGCCGCCGGGTGGTCGGAAAGTCGGAAAATCGGCGGAGTGTCCGATCCAGGAATACCTAATCCATGTTTACCCTCAAGAAGCTTCATATGCGTTATTTATGTTCGAATGCTGCATTTTCATTAGATGAAACTGCTCTCAAATAGCAGTTGCCACGCAACTTGCGAAAGTTCCAGCGATTAATGCTAGTTACCTAGCAACAACAGTTTCAGTCCCGTCATTTTCAGCTTTCTGAACAGCATTTGATGATATGGTTTGTCGTGTGAGCCATAATTGTATAAAGTTAACGGGGTCTTTGCGCTGTGTAGAAACCGAAAGTCACATTTTTGTTTTTGTTTTTGCTTTGTGTGATTGCTGGTGCACGGTAAATTAGGTACTTTTTCAGGTCCTTACTAACAATTAAAAGTTCACTTGCATTTGAGGGTTTCAAGATCTCCCAGCTATTGGATATTGTTATAAGATCCCAGTTATAAGATATTGTCCCAGCTATTGTTATGGTTATTTGTGTTGTATGGTCCGTGGTCGTGACAAGCGGCAAGGCGCAAGGCTATAAAGATTTTGATAAAAGTATACATTGAGTCCGAGTGACTGTTAAAAGATAGTTTTTATATTCTTACATTATTTGACATCCTGAATCCAAAATGATACTTATATGTCTTGGAAATAAAAGAAAAAACATAATCAAACCTGACCTAACCTTACCTATTTACCTACAACCTACCAACCTACAACCTACAAACCTACAACCTAACCTAACTTAACCTACAAACCTACCAACCTAAAACCTAAAACCTATAAACCTACAACCTAACATAACCTAAAACCTAAATTTTTTGCTGTTACATATTTGTATCAACAGCGTCACAATTGTCCACTCGGACTTATATTTACTAATACCAAGATTTTTGCTTATTTAGCCTAACTTACAAGTCATGTTCACTTCGTGATGATCAAATACATTTTATTCAACAGATCGGCAATTGGCACAATGTCATCTCGGAACCTGAGAAAGCTGAAAGGGAAGCCAGCTATTGCTGAGGAGCCATCTCCCCTTCACCCTGGGGATGAGGAGGAGGCCGATGACCTGACCAGTGACACTTCATCTCGACCAGCCAACATCTTCAGCTTGGTATGTCTCATTAACCTGCACCCTGCTGGGGAGGTGTTTCAATGGATATTTAAAAAATAGTGACTACATCTTTTCTGCACATGTGAAAATTTCAGACCAAGGTCACCACAGGTCAGGTCAGGAGGTCATGGCAAGTTATCTCACATTAAGAGTTAATACCTATTTGCCTGCCATAGGTAGATAAACTGAGTGGCTGATCACTGCTGAGGTCATTTCAGGTCAAGTTAGGTCCAGGTCAATTATATGTGTTTGTATGTCTGTGTGTGTCTGTGTATATACTGATGTGTGCACCGATTGTTTTTGTGTCCATATTACATGAAATCATGATCTGAGAAGCTTTTACCAAAAATGCAGTAAAAAAAACTTCACAAAAAGTAAATTTTGCTTGCCTAAAACGCAATTATCTTAGATGACCTAGGTTAACCTTGACCCTGACCTTGACACCTGTACATCGTCGAACAACATGTTCCATGATAGGTGGGAGGTAAGACTGGCAAAAAAAGGCCGAAATCAAGGTGTCAAAAGCTCACAACGCCCATGGCAAACGCAAGATGTTGAGAATTGGCCATTTGGGTCATGACATGACCTGAAAAACAAGGTCATATCTCTGAAACCAAAAATCACAGAAACTTGAAATTTTCAGTGGACATCAAGAAAGGATAGAGGAGCAGCTATACGAAAAATCAGCCTTCTAGCTCTAAAAATGTTGAGTGCAGAGCAGAAAGACTACCTGGGGGGGGGGGTGGCAACCCCCCCCCCCCATGTGCGGGCGAGGGTTAATTTCTTTACATATTCTGATGTTCAAATTATCGCCAAATTATTCTACCTAAAATTACGAACACGGCATATCACTATGTATGTACAAAACTGATTATCTGCGCGAAACTGGTAAAGATAACGGGACTAACCAAAACACTTCCGACCACTTAAACTTCCAAAGCCTCAATCCATAATTTAATATTGTATAATGTATATATTATCAATCTTTAATTTAACTGTAGTCAAAAAATCATCAACGAAACAAAAGTAAAAATTGATTGTTAATTACTAAATAGAAATGCCTTCTTGCCTTAGTCTTTTGCCTCACTAAACAAATACCTAACCTCACTTGATCTTTGGCTTGGCCCACTCACCCATGGCTGAATATCTTGAGGTGAGAGTTGATTTCAAATGAGACAGGGTGCAACTACTTGTCTTATTATTATACTCCAGAAGCTGAAATTGTGTCATTTTTTATGTTATTTGATTATGTCCTTTTATTTGCACCTTTCTCTCATTTACCTGTCATCCTCTTCTACCCCTCCCTCAGCTGAATGAGTCGCAGTCGGAGACTGACGTCAAGGAGGATGACGACGTCGACACGAGTGCGCCGGCGCCGCTGCCGCAGACGCAGGGGAAGCGGAAGCGCAAGAAGAAGAAGTCCTCGCGCCGGCCGGCGGCAGCCAGTAGCGAGGATAACACGGTGTCGGAGGTAGGCGACGTCGTGGTGCGAGCGGTCGACGTAAGTCGGCGTTGCGATTGGCGCGTTGAATGGAGACGGGGCGGACCGGAGGAAGGTGTGCTGGTGAGCCGATCGGCTATGCTAGCTGGACGGTAAATTCTGTCGGTAATACCAGCAAGTAGCAGGACAATGGGGAGTAGCACTCGAACAAGACGTCATACGGGACATGGGCCGATTTTATTGCGACCTCAAGAGTCGCGTTTGCTGCATCTGCCGAGGCAAGGAAAAGTAAATAGTAATAGCGTGCATTGGAATAGGAAAGAAATGGGTCGTTTTCATTTAGATACAACTGTTTTGAGCTTGTCGCCCATAGTTCATACGCCGCAGGACCAACTGGGTATGGACTATGGATGGCTAGCGCTTACTCTTCGCTGTTGGGCGCCTAGTTACCTTGAGCCCTTGAGTTTGTCTTGTCAAACTCAGCTTCCAACCCTGCCGCCAGGTGGACGAGGTCGACGCCAGCGTGCTGGAGGTGAACCGCCTCCTGGGAGAGATCACCGTCCAGTCGCCGGCCACGGAACACACCAACAGCACCATCGTCAAAAACGTGCTCACCATTGAGCGCAAACATCTGGTGGGTATGAGGACAGCTGTTTAGAAATGTGGGCTGTCGTTCAATTAGAGTCGTGGAATACAACTAGTAGAGTATCAATTAGGGTCATGGAGTATAGCGGGCTGTGTTGGGTTGAGCCTCATGTTCTGTAACCTTGCAGGCGCGTATGACCCCTCTGTCGTCGTGAGTGTGAGCCACAGTTAATAACGTAACGAATATCTCCGTTTTGGACGAGAAGGGCCCGTTTTGTCACGAATGTCTCCCCTCCAGCTCTCTTCTCGTCGTATGTGGCTCTTGCACCATCAGCTGTGACACCCCCCCCCCCTCCCCATCTCTAACACTCCTCCATCCATCCGTTGGGCAGAACCCGGACGCGGAGATGCGCCGCATGTTCGGCCGTGACGTGGTGGACCAGCGGCGGACGGGCCGGCGCCGCGGGCCCGGCCACCCGCGCTCCTTCTCCATGGTCACAAACGTGCACCGCTTCCCGCCGCCCGTCAAACTCGGTGAGTTAGTTCCCACCAAACTCGGCTAGTCACGGTTATTCTTATGTATGTATGTATGTATGTATTAACATCAAAAGCCTTCCACATATGGCGTGGCGAGTACGGCTTGTACGTTTATAAGATGGTGTCAGAAACTGGATGTCGTTCAGGTCAGTCAGTGCTTCCTTTTGCTCCTCCAGCAGTGTTGGTAATTTCGTGATGTCAGGGCTGTCGATAATCAATAAAACTATGTCAGCCAGTGTCAGGTCACAGGGGTGTCACAGTGGGTAAAATGGCCGCCACGATTGGTCACGTGTCTAATACTTAGCAGTTTTTGTTCGGTTGTTTCAGTTGTCCTTCGGCTCCGCACCGCTCCCCTTTCCACTCTGTCCGGCGGCTGACTGCTCTGATCTGTGCCGATCCCCGTGTTAACCTCTACCCTCCTTTGGCAGGTTTATCGATGGAGCTAGTGGAACAGCGTGGCTCGGAGCAGTGGTTTCAGTTTGTGCACGGCCCCCAGTACCAGGAGGTGGAACATCAGTTCCTGGCCGCTGTAGAGTCGGTCAACCCTGACAACATTCTGGTGGGTGGAACAGAGCGCCCTCGAGGGGGCGGATGTATGAACCAGGACGGACGCACGGGCACACAGACAGACGAACGGATGGATAGACGAGGACGGACGGATGGACACGCTACGACGTACGGACCGTGTGGGACGCGTCGCTCTGTGTACCACTCTCTGCCTTGTCCCTGTTAATATACATCTGTCGTGCTTCTGATCCCTTTCAATCTGTCTTAGATCTGTTAGTTCTTCTACCCTGATCTTTTTGTGTGCTGAACTGGCTTTCTTCTTGTCCGATCCCGACACCGGTTTCCGTCCCTTCGTTATTTCGATTTGTCCCGCTTCTGCTCTATCTCTATCCCTTTCCCTACCCCACTACCTCCTGGTACTATCATATCTCACCCTACCCCGCTCCATTCGACCCCTTATCTCGACCGCTGACCCCGTCCCTGCCCTGCCAGTGACCCGCCTTCCCCCCCCCCCCTCCTACCGTTCCACAGGCGCTGATGAACCGCCACCCGGGCCACGTGAACTCGATGCTGCAGCTGTCGGACGTGTGCCGTCTGGGCGAGGACCTGGCGCTCTCGGCCGAGCTGCTGGAGCGCGCGCTGTTTACCATGGAGGCGGCCGCCCACCCGCTTTTCTCCGTGACGGCGGGCACCGCGCGGCTAGACTACCGGCGGAGGGAGAATAGGTACGGGGAGGAGGAGATAGGAGGAAGAATAGGGGGATAGGCGCGGCTCGACTACCGGCGCAGGGAGAATAGGTACGGCTCGACTACCGGCACAGGGAGAATAGGTACGGCTCGACTACCGGCGCAGGGAGAATAGGTACGGATCGACTACCGGCGCAGGGAGAATAGGTACGGATCGACTACCGGCGCAGGGAGAATAGGTACGGCTCGACTACCGGCGCAGGGAGAATAGGTGCGGATCGACTACCGGCGCAGGGAGAATAGGTACGGCTCGACTACCGGCGCAGGGAGAATAGGTACGGATCGACTACCGGCGCAGGGAGAATAGGTACGGATCGACTACCGGCGCAGGGAGAATAGGTACGGCTCGACTACCGGCGCAGGGAGAATAGGTACGGATCGACTACCGGCGCAGGGAGAATAGGTACGGATCGACTACCGGCGCAGGGAGAATAGGTACGGCTCGACTACCGGCGCAGGGAGAATAGGTACGGATCGACTACCGGCGCAGGGAGAATAGGTACGGATCGACTACCGACGCAGGGAGAATAGGTAGGGAGAGGAGGAGAAGATAGGAGGGAGAATACTGAATAGGGAGATAGGCGTGACTCGACTACCGGCGCAGGGAGAATAGGTAGGGAGGAGGCGTAGATAGGAGGGAGAATAGGGGGATAGGCGCGGCTCGACTACCGGCGCAGGGAGAATAGGTGACTCGAATAGGTAGGGCTCCACTACCGGCGCAGGGAGAATAGGTAGGGGTGGACTACCGGCGCAAAGAGAATAGTTAGGGAGGAGGGGGGGGGGGTGAAATAGGCGCGGCTCGACTACCGGCGCAGGGAGAATAGGTAGGTAGGGGAGGGGGGATAGGCGCGGCTCGACTACCGGTGCAAGGAGAATGGGTAGGTAGGGGAGGGGCAGATGGGTACTGGTAGACAGGGAAAAGGTTGGTGGGGTGGGCTAAGATGTGTTGCTACTGGTTTCAGCAATATCAATTCCACTGTTGTGGGCGTGTTACGATTTTTATTTGTTTTTATTTGATAAATAATATACTAGCTTCTCTATTTCGTTTGGCTCACCTTTCCCCTTCGCAAACCGACCCTCACCTCCCTCCCTCGTTTCTCCCCCTGTCTCTGCGCCGTCCGTCCGTCTCCAGGCCTCTGTTCCTGGCGCTGTTCCGGCACGCGCGGGCGCTGAGCGAGCGCGGCTGCCACCGCACGGCGCTCGAGTTCTGTAAGCTGCTGCTGTCGGTCCAGCCGTCGGACGACCCGCTGGGTGCGGTGCTGCTGGTCTGTCACTACGCGCTGAGGGCGCACGAGTACCAGTGGCTGGTCAGGTGAGAGCGAGGAGGGGAGAGGGAGAGATGGGCGATTGACACCGCATGTGCACACTGTCTTGCCGGGAACAGACTTGGGCTCCAGAAGTGAGCTTGTAAGCCGTAAGGTTTCAATGTGTGCTATTTCTTTATCACTATGTGGCCGATATGATCAGCTTGTTAGGTCTATCCTCCAGGCTTTACCCATCGCACTATTTCTTGTCTACTGTGGTCACCTGTCTAGCTCTGTTGAACCACTGTAGTAATGCAGGTACTGGGTAATTTTTGCGTTGTGTTGACTTCGTGCTCTGCCGGCAGTGTGTTGAGCCACTGACTGCAGTATGTAGATATTGTACGAGTAGGTACGGGGACCCGCAGTTGCTACTGTACAGCGACCTTTAGTAAATTGTCCCAGCACCTTCACATGAAACAACGATAAACTGTCAGAGGGCACTCACAGGAAACCTCAGCTGCTCTTGTACAGGGACCGGCAGTCGACATCAATGTTATCAGTTGTTACTGGACAGGACAGACGGCTGGAGTTGGGGTTCGTGTACAGAAGCAACTGCGGATCCCCGTACGGTGTCTTGTCCTGCCCTCACCGTCCGCGCTCGCCGGCTGTGTGCAGGTTCCACGCCCAGTGGGAGCCGGTCCGAAACCTGTCTCAGCTGCCCAGTTTCGCCTACTCTGTGCCGTACGCGCACCTCCTGCTGGCCGAGGCAGCCGGCGACTCGACTGAAGCGGACAGACTGAGACAACAGGTGAGGAAAGGAGACACTGAGACACTGAGACAGAGGTCGATAGACATACAACAGGTGAGATGGTCCGATATCGAGGCACTGGCACTGACACTGAAACAGAGACAGAGACACTGGACACTGCAGCACGAGTGGGTGAGACACGACACTGGCCTCGACCAGTTTCATATCCATACGTCTCTGAGTGTCCCCATCGTTTCCTTCACCGCACTAGTTCCACACTCTCATCCACACCGCCTCGCACTACCCACCACACCTCTGAGTGAGACGGGTTCACCAGTGTTCAGCCGGCCAATCCGCAGCCCCGGGGGTCGCAGGGGCCGCCCGGCAGAGGCTCTGGCCGCGACGGATGCGCCAGACAGGAATTAGGGCCGCCGGATGTGAGGCTGCCGGTATTTTCGGAGCCGAGTATTGGGCGGTATTTGTACAGCAGCTGCACAGCTACCAACGGCCGACTGACGACCGATTTAGAACGGCGCAGTAGCTGGGTATGATGACATCAGTATCGACCCTGATGTGCCTTTACGAATGTCGGCATCACAATGTCTATCTAGGGACTGCTAAGGACTGGTGTTTGGTTGGTGCATTAGAATGCTGATATTGCAGACATTAAGCTGAGTAATTGAATAACCAGTAGAATATGTTTATTCATCTGCTTCGATATCGACTTCGATTTACCTTTTTTTTAATCTGTCTCATCCGTTTCATTTCTGTACATTTATTCAGTGAGTGCTGTCTTGTCCGTGTTCTCTGCCCCCTGCGGTGACTTCCGTTGACCCTCCCGCCTCTCTCCCATCCTCAGGCTGACGCCGGCCTGCAGCGGGCACTACTGCTCTTCCCCAGCCTGCTGCCGCTACTTAACGACAAGTGTGACGTCACTCCGTGCCAGGAGGTGCGCGAGTGTCCGCTGTTCCAGCCGGCCGCCGAGCGGAGGTGAGAGGAGGGAGGGAGTGAGCGAGCGAGCGAGCGAGCGAGCGAGCGAGTGAGCGAGTGAGTGAGTGAGTGAGTGAGTGAGTGAGTGAGTGAGTGAGTGAGTGAGTGAGTGAGTGAGTGAGTGAGTGAGTGAGTGAGTGAGTGAGTGTGTGAATGTGAAAGATACGAAGCCTGAACGAAAGAAAGGAAAGAAAAGCGAGGATCAGAAAGGCTATGTCTATGATGTTATAGCTGACTACCAACGACAGGAGCATGGGAAAATGCAGATTGTAGGAAAGGGATGAAGACAGAAAAGAAAAATGCAAGTGTGTGCGATCGCCAATGATATAAAGCAACAATCCTAAATATTGAACACCTAAGATATGTATGACGTGAATACGTACAAGAGATTATCAGCAGTGAAAGAGTGACACCGCGTCGATTATGGTTTACCAGTCGAGACGGGACTCTCATACCGTTTGACATATTCCCGAACCGTCGCGGTGGTTAGTCTGAGGTCGTTTTATTCAGGCACCGGTGGGTGCTGACTGCCACCTCAGACTTTCTGTGTGAATAAGATGAGGAGCCGAGGCTCTCCCACACACACACACGTAAAGACCCGTGGTGTGGGAGTGGGCGATGAACTATCCTCACAGACTGCCTCCGGAAGCTACTGGAGGGCGGGCAGTGGGTTGGCCATTCCGTGAGGTAGGTTAGGGGGTTGCGTAATTGCTCTTGAGCGCAGTACGAGGGAGGTGTATATTGGTAAGATCCTTGTCCGACATCGTAGGCGAAATAGAAGGCGGGTGCTATATTTCTGGAGCTACGAATGACATTTAAATGAACTTACGTGGGATACGTTTCATTGGTAGATTTTGTCGCTGGGAATTGACGTTAAGACTTAACCATATGGTTTCGGCTTGTTCGAGTCGCGAGAACAAGAATCTAGAGGGTTGACAGAGTAGAGTCTAGAGAAAGGTCTAGTTAGTTTAATTGTCTAGAGAACACGCGAATTCAGGTTGACTTGCGACCGCCCCGCTCCTCTTTCCCTTCCCTCTCCCCCGAGTCGGATCTATATCGTCACCACTAACCAGCTGTAACCACGCCGTGCCCACCAGCCGCTCGAGCTCGCCCTGTGCCCACCCGGCGCGGCGGGGCGCCTACTTAACTGATGAGCTCCAACACACGGCCATATTCCGCCCAGAAACTCCAGGCGTGTGCTCCAATGAAGCGAAAAGCCGCTGTGCTAATGGGCGGCGGGAAACGCCGCTCCTCGGAGCCTCTAGGTGTCAGCTGCGCGAACGAGTTTTCCGACGATGCATAATGCAAATTGCTGTGGAACATTTTTATTCATGGCCGATGCACACGAATAAATATTCATGAGCCATCAGACAGGCCGTTTTCGTTTCCTGGGCTGGCCGTATGTCGGCGGGAGCGCTTTATTGGCCAGCGTCTGGCGTTGGGCCGTTATCGCGGTGGTTTACTGTTTGCTGAACCGGCCTGGTGCTGGTTCGGTGTTAGATGCTGGGATAGTGGAGGTGTTGTGTCCCAGACTGGGTCACACCAGTGCTTGGTAATCGTCACAGATAGATCCTTGATCTGGTGAGCAACTTTGAGTGAGTCTGCGTTAAAAAGAGCTGTATGACGTAGGAGTGTCGCTTTTGTCTTCCCACTCTGAGAGCCACTGGTTGGAAATGCTTGATTTGCCATACTTTGAAAGAAACGGTTATGTCTAAAACAATATTTTACCCATGCTGAAACGTCCCAATAGTTTATTTTGACAGACGGCCTAGCTGTCTGTCTGAGCCAGCCGGTCGAGCGTCGTGGTGGCTGTTTTTCATGTCCTCGATCGGCGGCGGGGATATGACCTGACGTCTGGGGTACAACCGCATACCCGTGGGCCCATGACGTCACTTTGTGGGTCCGTTCTGGGGAGTGGCCAAAACAACAACACATACTGGATAGTGTCCTCGCCCCGTATGCCTTCCAAACCTCGGTAGCCAAGCAGTCTCATCGCTGCCTCGGCAAGTACACGATTCAGTGAGGACAGTGCAGATCAACTCAGAATGGGCGAAGATTCTGATGGGCCAATTGAACCAAGCTGGGTTACCAATGGGCAGTGGGGACTCTGGAGCCGACTCAAGCAGTATCCTCACCAGTAAACACCTCCACTTCCCCAGCCGCCACAGCTGCCGCCTCGGGGAGCGCCTCTCCTTTCGTTTTTTGTCTGGGCTCTGATTGAAATTCCTGACTAGCCATCCCACCGGCCTCTGGTCGGCCGCCTGGGCACTGGGCAGTGGAGGGTTGGCTGTAGACTGTTGAGGGGATACATACAGGGTGTTTCACTAAAAGTGTCAAAAAGTAAAAGATCATAATGCACATAATAACAATGTTTTCTACGGATATTTGCATACCATTTCATCCGCAATTGTTGGACATTTTAATATATAAAAACGATAGCACCGTCACTCAAACCTATTTCACATATCCGCCCTTTCTTTTGATGCACCGTTTCGGCACGTGTCCGGAGGTGCCTCACAGCCCGTTTTCATCTTCAGCGTCCAGACTGTCGGCAAAGACTTGAATGGTGCTCTTCAGCTCCCGAAGTATTGCGACTTAAGTCTTCCTCAGCTCTGCGAGAGCTACTGATCAAAACCAGAAGTAAAGCGGTGACAGATCGGGGCTTTGCTCTGGCCAGAGGCGGGCGGCGAGGCAGCTGATTTTTCGGCGCAGGAACTTCTAATCCAGCCAGTTCCTGGTGGTTACAGCCATTATAGTGGCTGTTTTTGATAACTTGTAAGGCCTTGGCAATTTCTGATGTTGAAATTAGCTTCTTGTTATCTTCAAAGACCCTCAAAAAGACCCTGACTTTTTCAACGGTTTCCGCCGAGAGGTGGGGGACCCAGTCTTTTTTGGACTGGGACCGGCATCGAAGGAACCCTTTTAAACCTCTCAAGAAGCCCTTTGAACCTTTTATAATCTGGAACGTAGCGAGGTGAGAGAAAAAAACGTTTCCTTACAAGTCGGCATACGGTTTCAATGTTTCTGATGGCACCAAAGGTAAGTGTAATTCACCCCTCCTGTTGCGGTGTAAATAACCTGTTCTTGTTCTGCATAAGGAAAAAAACGACTAGTAACTTTGGCCTCCTGCCCTCGCTCCGTATGAGTGTGAAATATATCTTAAATGGACGAAGCATAAATGTCCAAAAATTTGCAACAAAGCCACGTGCGCAACCACGTGATTTGCATATTTTATATAACTTTAATAGGCATTTACTTTTTGACACTTTTAGTGAAACACCCTGTAGGAGACCTAATAAGAGCGAATGAAGCCGATCGCTGCCCAGCTCACAGTGAGAGTTGGATAGCGACCGTGAGCACAGAGGCGCGATAAAGTCTGGGTGCGGGAGAGTGATAGGGGGGGGGGGGGGGTCCAGGAAAAATGGTGGCGGTTGGAGGAGACGCTGCCGCAAGGTACACTGTAGACTGACAAGACTGTAGACTCTAGAATGTTTGGAAAGTGTATGTAAACTGCAGAGGATGGGATACGAGAGGAAAGAGAACGACAGATGAAACGAATTGAGAAGCGAAATGAAGATCGGAACTGGTGTAAAAGTTATTGGCAGGTCGGCGCGTCCTAAAACCGCTATAAACAGAGCGAACTGGCCATATCGAGGCTAGCGCGAATGGAGTGAGTTCGAAGAGGACGGCGCCGCGCGGTGAGGTCGGCGCTGGTTCCGGCGGCGGGCAGAGCGCCTGTCGACGGAGCGGGAGGAGGCAGAGCGGAGAGTGACCGGTCAGCCGAGACGCGGTCGCCGCCGGCGGCCGGAGAGGCTGAGTGATCGGGGCACCGCCGCCGGCTGACGGCTCAAGGCCGGCCGATTGACAGAGGTCATTTCTGTGAGCGCGCCCGGCGGATGTGCGGCCGGGCTGGAGTGTGACGGACGGATCTGTGACGGATGTGTGACGGGCGGCTGAGGGGTGTGTGATGGATGTGTGAGGGATGTGTGACGGGTGACTGAGGGATGTGTGATGGATGTGTGATGGATGGTTGAGGGATGGTTGAGAGATGTATGGTGAATGGTCTAGGTATGCCTGGTGAATGGTCTAGGTATGCCTGGTGAATGGTTGAAGGATGGCTTAACCCGCGCCCCGTTGGGCTCTGCCGAGCAACGCGCCCGGTTGGGGGGGGGGGCATTTTGGCCCCCCCCCCCTAAGATCTCGAGAACCACGCAACATAGCGACAAGCGGTAAACGGCGTTGGATAGCCCCAACGGGGAACTACCTTGTGACCCAATTTTATTGACCTAGGTGAAACCGATGACGTCACAGGTCAGATCAAAGGTCCAATTTTCACCGTTTACAGGCATTTCAAGAAATGCGTTGTAAAATCGAGTAAAATGCATTTCATTGAAAATCATCGATGGGGAAATGTTCTTCAAACACATATTTTGCTATTTGAGGTCACTGATACTAGGTCAGGTCACAGAGGTCAGGTCACGGGGGGGTCACAATATGAAAGTGTCGTGTGATACATGTTTTATGGTCCATTTTACATGACAAATGCGATTATGTGGGTCAGGCAGCCTTTGGGGCCAGCTTAGGTCACGTTTTGGTCAAGGTCAGGTCAAGGTCAGGTCAAGGTCAGGTCAAATTAGGTCAAATTTCAAAGTTAATATTTCTGCATAAAATGGGTATCGAATCGATGCAGCTCGTCACGGGGAGTTCAACGGTGGTCTTTGTTTTGCCGTACGTGGTCTAGAATCGCTAAAAATTGAGTTCAAAAATTTGACGTCATCATTTTTGAACAGTTTTTTCGCTATAACTTGGCCAAAAACCGAGATATCGATCTGAAATTTGGTATGTATATAGAAGAGCGCTGGGACTATCACATATATTCCGGTTTTTTGAAATTCGGAAAAATTTGGGATTTTTTTAAAGTTTTTCTAAAAAAATCAATTTTTTGAATTTTTTTTGGTCAAAAACCAAAAATTTTGAAAATCCGAGATAGCAGTTTTGTAGCGCCGCTTTTTGTCTACTAGACCATATAAAGAACTTTGAAATTGCTTGATAACTGTAGATTTGGTGAGCGTTTCAAGATTGCATGTTTTTTGCTCATTTTTGCTCGAACATGACCTCAGTTTGACCTCAATAACTCCTGACCTAAGGTGACCTAAGACTTGAAATTTGGTGTGAAGGTGTCAAATTGATGCCCGGGAAGGTACTGAAAATTTGGCGGCGCTGCGCGCCGCCGTTTTCTTACTATTCAGGAAAAACCACAGGGGGGGGGGGCCAAAATGCCCCCCCCAACGGGGCGAGGGTTAAGTATGTGAGATGTTTGATATTGAGTGTATGATGACTGACGGTTAGGTTTGTGTGATGGCACGCGGTGTGTGAGGGATGTATGATGCAATACTGAGGGACAATGATGGTTATCTAGAGAATGTATGACGGATGCCGCTGAGTCTGAGTCACTGATTAATGTGATGGGTGGCTGAGGAACGTTTAAAGGGTGACTAATCGACAATGCTTATCATGGTGGTCTCGTCACCTCAGCACTGGGTTTATTTAACCACCTCCTGTTCCCCGTCTCCACAGCCAGGCGCAGGCGCTGACCATGCTGTGTCGCCTGTACGCCGAGCGGTCTTCCGACCTCTGGAAGACCTCCACGGTGGCTCCCTGGCTACAGCGGAACGCACTGGAGGCGGCTCGCCTGGTCGAACAGAAGGACCCGCGAGTCGCCGAGGGACAGGAGGCCAGAAAGAAAAGGTGAGCCGCCGCGACGACACACAGGCGCGGATTTGAAATGGGATGGCCAGGTCATTCGAACTACCTTCTGAATTATGCAATGAAGAAGGTTGACTTTGAGTCGCCAAACCCTACACATCAAATGTCATGCTCAGCGAACCCCGGGTCTTGTACCCTTTCGGTATCAGTTCTACCACTACCGTCACCTGTTCCCCTCCCCTCTCTCCCTCCACTCCCTCCTCTCTCCCCCTGGTCTGGCCGCGGCCCAGTGGCGGTGTCTGATCGCTGGATCAGGCTGGGCGCCGAGAATCGCCGGGCGCCGCCGCGCCGTCCAGAAATTCCGGCCGTTACTGCGGGAGACGTGACCGGGGTACCGTGCGCGCCGGGGCCGCGCTGGAGGGAGCTGGAGCTGGGGAGGGGTGCTGGAGGCGGCTGGGTGCTGAGGAGAGGTGCTGGAGGCGGCTGGGAGCTGAGGAGATGTGCTGGGGGAGCATTGGTGCTGAGGAGAGGTTCTGGAGGCCGCTGGGAGCTGAGGAGAGGTGCTGGGGGAGCATTGGTGCTGATGAGAGGTTCTGGAGGCGGCTGGGAGCTGAGGAGAGGTGCTGGGGGAGCAGTGGTGCTGAGGAGAGGTTCTGGAGGCGACTGGGTGCTGAGGAGAGGTGCTGGGGGAGCATTGGTGCTGAGGAGAGGTTCTGGAGGCGGCTGGGAGCTTAGGAGAGGTGCTGGGGGAGCATTGGTGCTGAGGAGAGGTTCTGGAGGCGGCTGGGAGCTGAGGAGAGGTGCTGGGGGAGCATTGGTGCTGAGGAGAGGTTCTGGAGGCGGCTGGGAGCTGAGGAGAGGTGCTGGGGGAGCAGTGGTGCTGAGGAGAGGTTCTGGAGGCGGCTGGGTGCTGAGGAGAGGTGCTGGGGGAGCATTGGTGCTGAGGAGAGGTTCTGGAGGCGGCTGGGAGCTGAGGAGAGGTGCTGGGGGAGCAGTGGTGCTGAGGAGAGGTTCTGGAGGCGGCTGGGTGCTGAGGAGAGGTGCTGGGGGAGCATTGGTGCTGAGGAGAGGTTCTGGAGGCGGCATGGAGCTGAGGAGAGGTGCTGGGGGAGCAGTGGTGCTGAGGAGAGGTTCTGGAGGCGGCTGGGTGCTGAGGAGAGGTGCTGGAGGCGGCTGGGTGCTGAGGAGAGGTGCTGGAGGCGGCTGGAGCCGGGGAGGGGTGCTGGAGGCGGCTGGGTGCTGAGGAGAGATGCTGGAGGCGGCTGGGTGCTGAGGAGAGGTTCTGGAGGCGGCTGGGTGCTGAGGAGAGGTTCTGGAGGCGGCAGCTGGGTGCTGATGAGAGGCGTATGGTGGTGATGGTGAAAGGGGATGGCGGTGGCGCTTCTGCCGCTTCTGCTTACGATAGAAACAGACGTTCTTCCTAGTTTTGATAGAGGGACGCGTGAACTCTCCAATATTAACTGTTCAGATCCAATAGGATCGTCAGTTCACTGTCTTTTTCATTATGAAAAGACGACTTCTAAAGAGCTATTTGATGGAACATAGCTGAAACATTTTCAGCAAAAATTGTTATTGATCTTCATGACAGATACAATGTAATTAGTCTTCTAATCCGATAGACGCCTTACATTTCATTTTAACTTCGATTGGTTGCTTTATGATGGGACCACTTTTGATGCTGATAAGTGATGAACCCCACTTCAGCCTAGATGACCCCAGAGTCTCACAACTGCCCAGCCTTTAGGAAGTAATTGAAGTTGCACCCTCTGATCCATATACGGTCATATAACTGTCATGAAAAGGCCCGGGAGGGCTGGGGCTCATCGCCGTATTATCCAGGAAGTGGTAAAGTTTCGCCAACTTCGCAGACAGTAAGAGTGGTTAAACGCCATTCCCGCTAAGTGGGGCCGCTAAGTAAAATACTGGCCATTGTTGAAGCGGAGGCTCAGTGATCAAACGGTATCTAGCGGTGCAGCTGTTATGCAAGAGTTTACTGTGTGAATTTATCTGTAAGTCTAGTCTAGGAACTTGCTTCGATATGAAATACTAAGGCTGCTTGTAAACCCACAAATATAAAACATTGGAGAGACGAACGTAGATAAGTTTTTGTTTTTGGGATATTCTGTGAGTTTGGGTTCCTGATCGTTTTACTAGATGCCGGCAGCGCTCTTGCGTTGCCTTGGGCCAGAATTGGAGGAACGGTACTGAGGGCACACACCGGGCCAAACCACCGAAACCCAGACTGAGCTTGGACTGAACCTGAAACCAAACGAAACATCCCAAAAATGCTTCGAAGCACGTGAGATTGGTGCGGATATCTTCCTACAGTATGGTATGAATTAACTGCACGTGCATAGTTCATGTCCCAGGCACCCCAGTGCAGTCATTTTCATAACATCATGTAGCGTGTGTCTAGTTCTATCAGTGTACCGACTTTTGTGTCGCTAGATCGACGTTTCCCGGGATCAGAGGATCCCTAGTCAAAACCGTTATCCGCCCCCCGCACGCGCAGCTTGCACCCCTGGGATATTATCTCGCCGAAATGTTACGACTCAATGTATTCTTCTTATGACCTGCAAGTTTTGAACCAGTTAGAGCGGCCGTTTACCCTGCAGGCGTGGCAACGCACGAAGGGGTTCAATCGGCTTGCACGTACCTAGCTCGTGCACCACAGAGTTTAGCTCAACCAAATGTGCACTATTTTGGAGGCCTTGCCTGAGACTACCATTGAACCGATTTTGAGGTTGATAGCTCAAAATTTCTTTGAGCCAGAGGACCTCACGTCAAAACGGTTTTCCGCCCCCAGCACGTGCAGCCTGCACCCCTCGCAGACGGTGACCCCCCTGGAAACTGGTTCAAGGTGTTACCGATGTGTCCCGCCAGTGTGGCTTTGTCCGTGACCTCGGGTTGACCTGTAGCCTTGACAAAAAATTTCGTGTCACCGAAACTTTGAAGCGGAATAGCATGTGCCACGAAGCACTGAGCGAACCGAGGCCAGTACCAAAAGTTTACCTCGCCGGAGACGAGTCGAACGGTCCCACTTTCGTCCCGATCGGTCCACCCATTTTGACTCCAGGTCCAAAAAGGCTTGGACAAACTCACATACTCACTAGGGTGCATCAAAATACATTTTCTCATGACATTGATCTGTCTGGGTGAAAAAGTGTTCGATTGCATGCTGTCACAACGTATGTAAAATATTTTCGCGATCATTGATCATTTACAGGTCCCACAACAGCTCTGAAAGATTCTTCGTCAGGCTCCTTTATTTCAGCGGCCCGGCCCGACTCGATCGCAATGCTATTTGAGGTTAAAGTCAATAATACCCTAGATATTTAAACTTATTGAAAGCAAGAAAGGTATTCTGTGTAAGACTTACAGCTACAGTTCGTCGTGCCCTCAAATCCGGGACATGGCTTATGTTGTGTGTGTGTGTATGTGTGTATTCGCTGCGACGCGGCGCTGAGCGTTGCGGGGCCGGTTGGCCGCATGGTCATTGGTCGACCTTGCGTGGCCGGAGGCGGCGCTCCGGCCGGGTCGCGGTCACGTGACCCGTATTGGCCTTGGACCAGCTCGAGCTTTGGCCGGCATTTGGCGTCCAGGGGCCGACGATAAAGGAGGTAAGATTTGGGCTAACAGATTTCTACAAGGGTTAACATTGACTGCATGCTCATAATATTAGATGGATTAATCGAAAACAAGTCCATCGTTTTCGATTAATTGTAGTTTCGACTCGTATTGGACCTGCCCATCGTTTTCGATTAACTGTAGGCTGGACGTAATTGCACTTTTTTCGATTAATTTATGCAATACCTACTATGAGCCTACGGTCAATTGTAACATTTTTATTGATTAGTAATCTTTTTATCATGTACAGAGAAGTCGACGAGGTGATCGCCGCGGCAGCCATCGGGACACTCCTCTGGTACCTGACTGGAGGGCTGCTCCCGCTGGCACCCTTCAGCACAAAGGTGCCATAAGAAGAGCGGCGCTCCCTGGTGGACGCCATTTTGAACTGTAAGCCGGACGATGTGCCAGCAAGTGCTCATCAGCAGCGCTTCGGAACCGGCTTCGGCAAGCCTAGGTTCATGGCGCTCGCGCCGACTACCAGCCTGGCGGATCTCGCCGACCGGGCCACTGCTGGTTTGGCATGCACCAGCTGCACATCAACCCAGCCTTCCTCTCTCTTGCCGTGGAGGACTGGGAGTCCTGCGCAGCATACCAGGAGAGTCTGGTGAACGTGAGTGCGGTCAACGTAGTGAACGACTGCGCTGAGCGGGGCGTGAAACTCACGTCAGACTTTGTGACCGCAGCCAGAAGCGAGCGGCACCTTCAAAACGTGCTGCAGACGGTGGAGGAGGACCGGGTAAAACAGCCTGATCTGAGGAACAGCAAGCGTAAGCTGAGCACTACAGTGTAGAGCAGCGAAGGGACGCAGGCAACGTGTCTCAGCGAGCGGCAAACTTCTACGCACCTGGTTATAGTGATGAGTGTGTGATTACTCGTAAAGCCACAATATACAGTTAACCAATGATTGATCGTCTCTGTGGGACCTGTAAACATCAATGAATTTTTACAAAACTGAACATATCTTGTCTTTACTCACATTCGAACAAAAATTTGACCCAGACAGATCGAATTATCAATTTTGAAAAATAACGTTATAATTTGATGCACCCTAATACTCACTCACATACTCACTCACATACTGACAAACAGGCTTGGCCGAACTTTTCTTCAGCGACCCACCAATGGGAATTTCCGGATGAGCATGCTTTTGATCCTTCAATTCTGGATAAACTTTCCTGGCGTGAATTGGTTTGATTTTATTCCGACAACAGCGCTAACCATGCATAACTTACGCACCCGATATCTATTTTATTTATCTCAATTAACAGCTCCATCTCGTGCCGTGCATACCTTTACCTACCCTTGTCGCTACTCTCCTGTAACCCCATGTGACTCACACACGTCCCCTGTGACCCCATGTGGTGACCTCTGTGACCCCCGTGACCCCTTGTGCTGACCTCGGTGACCCTCGCGACCCGGCAGGTACCCGGGTATGCCGCTCTCCATCTGCCGTCACGTCGTAGTGGCCGATGTCAAAGAAGTTATGGGACTTTTACCGCCGGTGAGTTACACACAACGTGAAAAGTGACCCTAGTAAAAACAAAGAGTGGCTAGTTCTTCTTGTTATACTGGTAATACTGATGAACAGTGTCCCAAAATTTGTCAATTTGGGTGGGAACTGACATCCAAATGAAAATCATTTTTCACTCTCACCTTCTTCTTTTTAGATCGATTTTCCACTCCTAATTGTAGTGAAAAAAGCATTCGAGCGGATGTTCATTTTATAACATACGTTACCCCTATATTACACATGCATACAAATGTAGGATATTGACCTTTTTCACTCCTTTTGGGATGCAGCTGGCCGGCAATTTTCCACTCTCATCTCCTTATTTGGTGAGGAATTTCCCCTTCTGACACCCAAGCCCAAATGCAATTTTGGGACACTGCTGATGAATTGTTATGATTTGTTTACATGGTGTAAATAAACTTTTTACATCTTAAAAACTGTATTCGCCATTCTCATTCCTCCCAGTTTTGCACATGTTTTCTGCGTGGCATCTCTCCACTATTTCTTCCCACCTTTCCTTGTCACTCGCTGGCCGCCCGGCCCACTCATCTCGGCTCGTCGGCCGCCGCCGCCACAGTCGCCTCCCCGGTGCACTGTGTACCTTTGCGCTCAGAGCCATCTCACCATGTGTTTGTCCACCTTCTCCCGAGCGGGAGCCAATCAGAGACAAGTGGCTAGATGCGGCGCGGCGGGGCGAATGCGCCGCGCCGCGCCACCGATCGCCGCGGGAACGTGTGCCATGGTATCGCCGATGAAGCTGTCTGTTCCCTTCTGTACTCATTTGATCAATATAGGCAGGTTATTGGTTATAATTAAGCTTCGTTGTCTCGCTCTTCGTGTTTTCAAGTTGTTACGGCGTTGAGACAGCCTTCACTTCTTTTCAAACCCAATGGACCCCATTCACCCTCCCAGGGTGCCGTGTACACATGTTCAGAGCTCTACGAACCCTGCTATTTGCGCTGTTTGGCCGGCACCTGGAATCTCAATGGCTGGTGAACTTCAAATAGCGGCGCGCCCGGGGCTGGAATTTCTCCTCTGAGAATTGTCAGCCGGCCGATACTCCGCGACGGGGACAGATTTGGGGCCGGCCTGTGCAGACCGTGGCTGCTTTGAATGTCGCCGCCTGGCTGAGGGACATGTACGAGCATAGAGGACGTGTCTCGGGTAGCGATGTGACAGTGTGTCTTCGCTATTGGCATTGACAGTGCCGTTGGAGTTTCGAGTGGCATGCTCCCGACAGATGGCCCAGATGAAAATGTCTCACCGACAAGACATTTTGTCTCCACGTCCCAACAATGTGGACCAGCGACTCAAATGGCATCATTTCTGTCCAGAATGGTCGCCGATTTCCCAGAACTTACGGTCGGAGCCTTACTTCGTGCGGGGTGTTCCTCTGTGGACGAACAGCGCTTTAGTTATTATCGGATATGCGTCTGGATGTGTGTACTGTGTATGCCTCTGTATGTGTGCGTGAGTCTCGCTGCTGTGATATGCATTCGCAGGGCCCAGTGCGCGGTGCGTCTCCCTGCTATGGTATGCATTCCCAGGACCATGCGGTGCGTCCCCCTCGGGTATTGTCCTGTCTCGTCGCGCTCCGGCTGGCTGCAAAGTGCGGCGACCATCGTTGTTAATGGTCAAGCGGTGTCGGCGATTTTCTAAGCCGGTATCTGCGGCCGTTTTTCCTCGCGGCGGCGCCGAGCGATGATGATGAATGGTGAGCGCCAGACGAGCGGAGCGGCTCGGCGGGAGGCCGGGCACAAATCTGCCCCCTGTGAGCCGGCTTTGCAGCGCGGCCCGCGGCACTGCGTCGGCGTCCTGATCCCGGGGGCATGCTGACAGACTAACTGGACGGCGGGGCGGCTCAGAAAGCCATGTCAAGCTAGATGGATAGGTACTACAGGGTGTTTCATAATGAGTGTTCGTTTTAAATGTACCATTGGAGGATCTTAAATAAAACCATGATCGATAATTTTATATGAGCATTGTTCCAAAAAGATTGGCCTTTTTATCTGTGCAAAAATTATCTCAAAGCATTCAGTCTCATGGCCGCCATCTGCCGCGATGTCAGCAGCACAGATACGATGCACTGCGCCGTTCGCACAAGAAGAGGCAGTTTGGGCAGTCGCAGAATATGGTAGGCTGAGAAACGTAACTGCGGTCCGCCGTAGGTATGGGTACCATTTTAAGGAAAAGCATAATGTACCATTACGGAATTACGGCGCAACCCTCCCACTACACTTCTGGAACTGCAAAACACTGTGGATGCATTTGCTCGCGGGCTGAAGCCAGAGGACGTCAGTCAGGCGGTTCGGCATGTCTGCAGGAGGGCCGAAATCTGCCTCCGCAGAAACGGCGCCAGTGCCGAAAACTGAAAGCATGCAAGTGTCTGAAGCCATTACGACAGAAAAAGCCATTCTTTCGCCAATACAATGGTATATCGCTCTATGTGTTATGAATACAATTACTCAGATTTTGAGCCTATTTAAAATGCACATTCATTATGGAACACCCTGTAGAATTGAAAAAGTATGTGTTTCGCTCAGGTCGGCGTATTCCGCTTTCCAAAGCACTCATAGCACTAATGGACGTAAGTTCTTGCTGTGTGCGATACCCGACGTGTCCGCGACGTTTGGAGCATCCGAGGACACGCGAACGGATTATCCATTATTTATTTGAATTTTGCGACTAGGTACAGCAGTGGCTGCTTAGAACATCAGCTTTACATCCACCTCCGTCAGCCTTCACCCTGCCAGCAGCACGGCTAGCCGTCAACACTCCGCCCGCCGCTGCCACTGCCACCACCGCCATCCCGTCTGATGATCGCCATCACGGCCGTTAGCAGCGCCACCGGGCCGCGCTGCCGCTGCCGTTTTTGTGCGAGAATACCGCGGAAAAGTGGCTGATTGGACGGCCTTTGGGGGGGGGGGAGTGGGAGGGCAGTCATCTCTGCCCTCCGGGTAGGGGAAGTGTGCGGGGTAGAGGGGTTACTTAAAAGGCATAGGGTTGTGTTAGGTAGTGTGGGAGAAATGCGCTTGATCAAAATCAATGCACGATTGCACAGTGTTATTGTGGTATGATTATTCGTCTTATTTGAACTATCAAAGCTAAGTTATAACCTGAATGCTGTCCGATTGGTATGGTGACAAGGATAGCCCAATGACTGGATCCTATTCTAGAACTAAAAATGAAAACGCTCATCATATAATCATCAAATTGGAAGTGTCTGGTCGGCGGTCGCCACTGCCAGCATGATAATTTACTACAGCTGTTTTAGCAGCACGGTTTCTGCTTCAAGCGCTATTGTAGCTGCCGCGCGGTAAGGGGGCGGACGAGCGCTGCCGGGTCTTACTGGAGCTGCTGCCGTCACCGGACCGCGCCGGATTGATGGCTAATCGAGCCACCCAGTGTCTGGGTCGGAGCATGGCAGGTCCGCGACGATTGGGGCACCCACCGGCCGCGGGAAGAGCTAGCGACAGAGGGCAAGAGATGAAGCCGTGATGGAGAGGGAAAACGATGAAACGTGGCTTACATACGTGGTTGTAACGTGTTTATATGCGCGCCATGTGGGAAGTACCGCGACTCATATATGACTACAGACTTATGCTTACCTGTTCTTATTGTCATACATTATTCAGTACCGTATAGTACGCAGAACTTTGTAACACTATTTGGTGTTAGGAGTGAAGAAATGTACCGCGCTCGTGTGCGTGGTATGTGGGAAAGACTTACCTGCTGGTAGTGCTTTCAAGAAATCCGCAAGAAACGGACTCAGACCGCTCGACAGCTACACCGAGTAGATGGAAGATGGGTGCGACATGACCGTTGACTGTCAGAAATTAAACAAGTCATCTTTGCTTTCTGGTTGACCATCGCCGCAAAAGCCGTGAACCGGACAGTGCTCGCTCGATACCCGCTTAGACTGGCAGTGGCTGCGGGGGGACACCCCATCTCCGTCCTGTCTGGGCCGCACCTGAGGGTGACAGCCACGGCGGTGGGGGCGACGCGGCGGCGATGGAACCTCTTTACGAGTGGAACCTCTTTGGAACCTCTCTACAGACTGACGGCGGTGGGAGGGACGGGGGCAGCGGATGAAACAGCGCAGTCTGAATGGTGATGCAAGCTGGTGTTAGTGGGTGGCGCGCTGGTTTGTATATTTGCATATAGCGAGGGGCTATATTCAAAGCTCTTCAGCCTCCACTGAACACAGTCGACGTTACATTTATGACTTATTTGATGTCACTGGGTGGCAGAATATGTTTTATTATTTGGTTGCGGTGTTTAACTATTTGTTAACGCACACGCGACTGAAATATTTTGCTGCTGTCGTGCCAGTAGTTAACTCTGTGGCGGGTTGAATGTCGAATTTACCTTAGGGTAAGGGCTGGTAATAGGACGCAGGCGACAAGAGTACGCAGCAGCTGTTTCGGTTGCTTAGCAACGCCTCATCAGCGTCATCTCGAGTCCTAAGGAAGCTGCCTCTCACGCGGCTTCGATGGTGGAAAGTGGGCGCGCTACGGGTTCACTTGTCTTTTTTAGAGGCTTAGACGTGTTTTTCACATCGCTTTTAGACTTTTTGGGGTGCAGGAAAAGGTGTGACATTCCTCAGGGAGTGGCAATAGAATTTTCATTTTTTCCTATCAAGATACCACGGGCAATCTGGTGCGTGTGCCAAGTCCCAATTGTTTACGCGACGACTGTGGCGCCAGCTCTCAGCCCGCTTTGTGTCTACCGTATGTGTCGGCCATGAGTACGCATTGCCGTGGCGGACAAGAGTACGCAGTTTTCCGAGTGCGTGTTTGTGTTGCATTAATCCAACTTAGTGTATCAGGCGCGCAACCCCTCAGCAGATTCACGGGATTGGCCAACAAGGTGGATGGCACTCGGGTGGACGCCGAGCAGTTGGGGAAACCACGAAGAGCATCACTGTTTCTGGTAGACCAGGGGGCATTTGCACGACCACAGCGGGGCGCCTCGACTCTGTTAAGAGTGACCGTTTTAGTGGCTGCGGCAATAAAGATAACAATAGTTTAATTATACTTGCATGAATGCATTGATTCCAGCGAGTAGGAATGCATACACGTAGTGCGTACCCCACCCGCACGAAGTGCGTACTCTTGTACTGCCTATCGGGCAAGAGTACGCAAATGCAGGGTGTTAGAAAATTGCTTACGGTCATGCTTTAAATTGGACGTAGACCGCTGTGGTCATGACAGTTTGTGGACAAATGATCAGGCTTTATGGGAATATACTGATCGTAGCCGTAAACCAAAACCGAACGGCATGAGACGACAAAATGCATTAGGTGCGTACTCTTGTACGGTCCTCCCCTATCATAGTTTGGATGCTCCCCAATGTTACATTAGCTCGATGCAGTTTGTCTTTGATGTTTTATGCATATCGCTGATCTGCACCATTATAGAGAACGGATATTGCAAGGCACGAGCCTGTCTGCATTACTTTACTTCTGATGGGTTTGCCTGCAATAAGCACTGCGATCTGTGCCGAAGATTGAAGCTCATTTCCCGGGTTGCTTGTTCTTCCGCGTGCTCAATTTGTGGGTCTCGGATTCCAATTTTATTGTGTTGAGTTTTTATTTTGCACTTGCCCTAATTAGAATTAGCTGTATTCCAGCCTCCCCGTCTCTAATGTCCGTTTTTCCATTTAGCCAACAAGCATGCTCAGCCGTTGTCGGAAACTTCGGCCAAAGGCGGTTCGGGCCGCCCCGAACTCCATTGTGGGCTCTGAAAGCGGCTTGGGCCTGGCTGCCACCGCCCTCGCAGTGTATATGACTGTGATGAATATGGGCCAGTCATTGTGCAGCTCGCCGCGATTGATATTGATGATAAGTCGCTGTGCGCGGCGCGGCCGTCAATTACAAACTCATTGTGGCAGGGGCCCCGGAGCCGGCCGGAGAAGTTTGGATCCGCTGTCCGGAATGCTAACTAGAGCATTGTTCGCCCAACGCCGGCCGAGCGGAGCGAACTGAATGTATCGGGTGTAATGAAATCGCTGGGCGGTACGGCGCCGGCCGGGCGTGGGGCGCTGAGCGCGGCTCTGCCCAGGGGCACCGGGTCCTCGGCGCTGCTCCGTCGGCGCCGCTGTGACAGAACAATGGCGCGCCGTGCGCCGCGGAAGTGCATCATGTGTTCAATCACCCCGGCTCTGTGGTGTGACACGGCCTGGGCCGGCGGATATGGGCTGTGGGCCGCTGCTGGCTGCCGGCCGGCCCGGCACGACCCAGTGCCGGCGCCTGGCTCGGTAACTATGCGCGGCGGAACTTTGATACGGAACGGACCCGACCGGCGCGGCGGCGGCAATCAGGGAGCTCTGCGAAGCGCGCCGAAGGTCGCCGGTCGGCGGTGGCGACTCCACGTGTCGCCGGCATCGTCCGAGCCCGCCCCGAGGGAAGTTATCTCGTTATGTAACGCGGACTCCGGTTCCGATAATTTCCGAGTGGCGTATCCGTTTTCGGAAACGACCTGCGTCTGAATGAGCCAAACATTGAGCCAATACTCAATTAACCAGCTACGTGAATCATTATTGTTATGGAAAAAAATGTATGCGTCATCTTCTGTCAAGAATACATTTTTTCGACCTTCGCCGTTGTTTTTGCGTTCAGTTTGACTTTACCTTTCCAAATGTGGGTACTGGTGGACGGTGGTCCTTGCATTTCATTTGAACTTGGTACTGTTTCCATTTTATTCATTTATGTGCAAGACGCCTGTTCAATCGCCTGCTTGTTATTAGAACAAAGTCTGGTTTTGTTGCCACCACCTTTGCCCTTTGTTGTCTCAATGAAGGCTACCTTCAACTCATAGGAGTGTCGTGCAGCTTCTGAAGTGGTCAGGTCTTTCGCACGACCCTGCCCTGCTCCTGCATCGCAAGAATTGGCCTCAGACCCTAGCGAAATCACTTCAGAGCAGGCACTTCTGTTTTTCCTTACAGGAATAAGTCGTTCGGTAAAAGCCGCCTCAATCTTACGAAAAGGCCCAATCTTACCGAATTGCCGTAAATAGGATTTGGCAGCACTTGCTGAAGCTCAGCTGCAGTGAACTCCGGCATTAAATTGAATGCAAAATGCTTTGCGCGCATTCGATTCCATCGTTCGTAACGTTGGTAGAAATTCATTCGGCGTGCTGATGCGGATTTCCAATGCGGGTATGTTATTGTTTATAAAATATACTTGTCACCAATTGCCCTAAACATAGAGCATGGCACCTTATAGACTGGTCTTCTTGATCCACCCTGCCCTCCCTGTTTCACAGCAGATCGTCTCTCGAAAGAGTCATCCCGTAAAAGGTCAGGCCCACTACGGATCATTCTAACGTCCACTTCTTCCGCATTTGGCAGGAGCTCACCTCTCAACCAATGAAAGGTCGGCTAAAACCGGCTCCCACTGTAAAGTAATCTTGGTTCCCACTAACCTTTCCTCGTCGCTCTCTAACAGATCACCTCCCGGCCGATGGTGGCTCGCCGGTTCCCCCTGACCTCCCCCAAGTCTGACCGGAAATCAGCTCCCGACCAGTGAAAGATTGGCTTACACTGGGTCTGACCTCCTGCCCCCTCTCTCACAGATCACATCCCGGCAGGTATTGGTCCACCTACCCCAAGTCTGACCCCATATCTCAGTTCTCACAGGAGATCACGTCTCGGCCGGTGAAAGATCGTCCTAAATTGGGTCTATCTTTCCCTCCGCTCTCCCTCACAGGAGATCACGTCTCGGCCGGTGCTGTCCCCTAACCTCCCATCCCTGCTCTCTCACAGGAGATCACGTCCCGGCCGGTGGTGGGCCACGACCCGCTGCCGCCGCCGGACGGTACCTCGGGCTACACGCTGACCCGGCGGCCGCGGGCGGCGCTGGGCTCCAGCAACCCGTTCGCCGCCTTCTTCTACTCGATGCTGCCCAACTTCGACCCCAACAACCCGCCCGAGGCGCTCCTGGACGACGGGTGAGTGTCGGGCGTCGGAAATGGGGACGGGAGAGCGAGGTGGGGAAGGCGAGGATAGAGGTGCTGCAAGGAAGTTGGAATTAGGTGGAGCTGTTTTTCAAATAAACCGTGATGCGCACGTTTGCTGGGTCTTCACGTTGAAGCTCATGGTTGCTCCTGCTATTTGAATTCTGTCCTTTGCCTTTCTAAAGATTACGTTTATGCAGAATGAGCGGCACATGACTCGAGCTAAGGATTGTTGAGGCTTAAGACTGTGCTAAGGATTGTGAAGGCTTTCAATGGTTGATCACTTGTATCGACGGAAACGCGATGCTGTCGTTGACAGCCTTTGCTGCTGACAGCTGTTGCAGCCTCTGCTGTTGAAGGCTTTGTAACGTGCTCAGCCGAGTTTAGTGATGTAGCCCAAGCTGTCCGATCGTGTGCCTATATTTCATTGCCACTTCACTATCGTTCGGCGCCAGCAACACACGCTGTTCCCCGCTGACCACTTTCATTGCTGTCACAATTTACCGGCACTGTACCCCTGGCGACACGCGTTGTCAGCGTGAGCTACTCCGCTCGTAAGGCTTGATTTTATCGTGCGAGTTTGGCCATTAATGGCACATTAATCAGCCGTTACCGTGTGTAGTTAGATCCGCTGTCCAAAGTTCAGTAAGCCCGCTGTGCGCCGTTCAACGGGCTGGCGGCCGGGAGCTGGGTCATGGACGGTGTGGACTACGCCAAGACGAGTGGCTTCATTGTCGCTTGGCGTCGATGCGTTTGTTGTTTGACGTGGGGGCTTATACGGCACGCTTCATGTGGATCTTGGATGAACAAGAACGGTGGGCAAAGCTCGGTGGGCCTCTTTCTGGGCAAGATTGATCGAGATGCGAGGTGTTATGCGAATAAATTATCGTCTGAGTTCAGTTCAGGAGGGCATTACAAAAGGATTGGCGAAAAGGCACAAAGGTAACGGGGCATAGACCCTCTTGAATCTAACCACATCTGCAATACTAGGGTGTGTTGAACCTAACCGTCGATTGGATAGCCCGCAGATGTTTTCCTCTGTTGATAGCGCCGACGGCTGTCTCCAGGTCGTAAGACAGTGTAACGGCTGGCGCTCCCTGCATCAGACTGTCTACCCATCCGTGTAACTCGCGGGAACGGCTGAAAATGTCACTAAATGTCCTCAGTTGCCAGCCGACCACTGGCGACTGTTGTCAACAATAAGCATCCTGTCTCCGCTGAGGGAACGAATAATGCCTTCTGATCTGAAGAAACCTGTAAGGTTGGGATAATTCGTCTGGTCTGACATCGTTTATTAATCGAACACCAACGCGTTTTCTATGACGCTGCTGTAAAGAATGTTGCGAGTTCGGCGCTTCCCGATACTCTATTTAAACCGCTCCCAAAACCCTCCCCGGTGTACGCAGCCCGCCGCCGCGGTGACTTTACCGGTGGGCAGCTGGCGTTCCCAGTACGTGGACCGGACCTCTGCCGCGGCGGAGCCTTTCTGCGAGCCGTTCCCAGAGCCCCCGTGACGGGCCGCGCGCCCCGGCCGGCCGACCGACCGATCGCCAGCCGGCCCCGGGGCTCACAGGGGCCGCCGGCGGCGCTCGCGTGAAGGCGTCAGCTCGGCTCCCGGAACTGTCTGCCGACTGGAGATATTCTGCAGATGCTCGGAGACGGCGGTGTCTTGGGATATGCTGACGCGGCCGCCCAAGGGAGGGAGATTCGTGGTCCGGAAAGGTACCGCGCGTCCTGTGAGGATAGAATTTTGAAGCTGGGAGACGCGGGAAGGATGTAGTTCAAATCATTGATCGTAGCGGGTTACAGAAATTCACGAGAACGTTATGTAAACATTTGAAGCTATGATTAGAACCACTCAGTAATGTATCGGGTCGTGAACACGGCATCTACTAACCAATTGGCCTCTAGAGTGCTGCGTTTCCCTACCGAATAACACGGCTGGCTGGTCACAGTGCCCCGAGGGCGCCGTGGGAGGCTCGCTCCGGACTCCACTGCGCCGGCCGGGCCGCTCCAACTGAGGGCTGATTTCCGGCTCTGAAGCCGCAGCGACTGCCGTCATAATGGATCTGGCCGGCCGGGCTGAGCGGCTGCCGCCGGCCCGGCTGAGCGCTGCCGTTTGGGCCGCCGCGCCGGCCGCTTGGAGGGCCTCCTACGGGTCGGTAATGAGTGCCCGCTCAGTCTGCCGCGCCGGCTGATTAAACCGGCCCGCCCAGAGCGCCGCCGGCCGGCTCACCGGAGGCCGTGCCTCGAAACTAACCAGCCCCCGCTGAACGAATCGCTGATGGATGGTATTCAGCTCAGTTTCGAGGGGCTTCGGTGTGATGTCTTCCCGTCCACCACGCCTAATTCGATAGGTCTTTCCGAGAAGCTCCTCTTGCAATGCGCATATTGTTCGTTAATTGAATAGCTGGCGGGAGTTGCAAAGTTCAATGGTTGATTGTATGCACTACCCGAGTTAAGTTTTGGTTTGACAGTGAGCGCCCTTAAGCTCGGCAAGGGCCGTGAGATTCCGGCTTCGATAGCGCACTACGGTCAATAAGGGACTGTAGCGTGTCTGCGTAGACCGTACAGCGCTGAACGCTTTTCCGGGCAAACAAGCCGACTGTATGGCGTGGTATGTCTTTGGACGTGATGATGAACGGGAAGAGCGAATTGACGGAAAGCCCTCTCCCCTCCTCTCCTCTCCTCTCCTCTCCTCTCCTCTCCTCTCCTCTCCTCTCCTCTCCTCCTCTTCTCTTCTCTTCTCTTCTCTTCTCTTCTCTTCTCTTCTCTTCTCTTCTCTTCTCTTCTCTTCTCTTCTCTTCTCTTCTCTTCTCTTCTCTTCTCTTCTCTTCTCTTCGCCTCGCCTCGCCTCGCCTCGCCTCGCCTCGCCTCGCCTCTCCTCTCTTCTTTTCTCACCTCTTCTCTGTTTTCGTCCTTCTCTTTCTCTTTCTCTGCACCACTCACGTGTCTTTCGGTCATGTATCTGTAACTTTTACCCCTTTTTCTTCTTCCCACTCCCGTCTCCTGCTCAGAGATTCTACCCCCCCCCCTCCCCCCCCCGGCGAGCGACACTAATTGTCGATGATGGATACCTCTGGTGGCCAAATCGCCCCAAATGGATGACCGCCGCGCCCGCCGGACGGCTGGGGGTGGGTAGGGGGTTGTCGTTTTTATCCCCATCTCGTCTCGGCCGACCAGCACTGGGGTTAGGCCCGTTGGTGTGGGATTGGTGGGAGTGATAGTATGAAATAGTATGGATCAGACGGGGGTAGGTGCACTTGTTTGACTTGTTAGTTGATCTTGGTGGACTACTGGGGTCGGCATGGTAATGGTGACCCATAAATAATGCTACCGATAGAAGCTAGTTTTGTCATTTTTTAGGTGCGTGGTCCGGCACAGGTGACCAGTGACTTACTGATATTTCTTTGTTTCGTCTGTCATCATGTTATTCAATTCCTGCTTGTTCTTTAGGTCCATGTTCAAATTCCGACTTGCTCAAATTACGACCCGTCCATCATCGCGTCAGATAACACCTGGTGGCGTGCACCAACCCACCGGACCCACCTTGTCCTTGTCGCGCCGGGCCTTGTCGCCTCACTCCGACTCCGACTGCGGGTGTGATCAAACCGACAGCCGCTCCGTCAGCGTCGCCGGCGTCGGCCGACGTCGTTCCACCGAGACAAAGCGGCCAAGTTACGTCGTTACACACTGACAACGTGTGGCGCTGATCGCTGATCGGCAGAGGCAGAGTGGGTCTCTGACGGTGTGGGAGAGGAGCGGGAGAAGGTGAATGTGGAGACAGAGGCAGGGAGCGGGAGCGGCGCCGGCGGTGGATGCTATGGTCGTAGTTCAGGGAGAGAAGGCGGTTTTGTTGTGGGTGAATTGAACTGCTGGCAGGTAGATGAAGGAAGCTGTTGATAGCATCTGTGCACGAGCCCCACATCATGTGCTGAGTGATAGTCAATTCCATGATGTGTCGTTGCTGATATTGATGTCGATAGTTGATGGTGATTCCCTCGCTGGTTTATAGTGGAATATCAGATGAAAAAAGTGCTGGAGAGTTTAAGGCGGGTTATCGTGAACCGACTGTGATACGGCCCTGTGCCGGCTCACAGGTTGAAAGCAGATGTTCTCTGGTACGACCAACGATACCCAAAAACGAAGAAGTGCTGCGTTATTCTTACTAACAAGCAGTTGTTTTTGTCGATTTGTTTGCTTGATGTTCATCGTTGAGTTCAGTGTTCATTGCTGCTCTTGTGAGTGTCACTAATGCCCAACGACGTCGTCATATCTCATTCCACGACTCATTTACCATTTCACATTGTCACAAGCATCATTACCACTAGCACTCAATATAAACACCGCATTTGTACACTACAACTCCCCTTTCCCTATCCAATTCCTCTTTACCCTCTAACCCTCCCCCGTGCCGTTCCCCTCAGACACGCTGTGGCAGCGGCAGCGGCGGCGGCGGGTGGCGCCGGGCCGGCCGGCGAGGACCCGGGCCTCGGCGGGGAGCTGCGCACCTCCGTGGTCTCCCTGCTGGACGCCATGCGCGACCTGCTGACCAACCTGTCGCCCATGCCGGCCACGGTCGATGAAGATGCCGACCTAGACGAGTCGGATGACGAGGCCTGGGCCGACGCGTGATACGCCAGGGAGGGCGGCCACTCCGCCGGGGAGACCAGGCTGGGGTAAGTCACAAGGAGGGACGGGAAATGGTGGAGACGCGTGATACGCCGGGGAGTGTGGGGTGAGTCAGTGGGAGACACGGGAAATGGTGGAGACGCGTGATACGCCGGGGAGGACGGGGTAAGTTAGTTGGAGGGACGGGAACTGGTGGAGACGCGTGATCCGCTCGAGAGGATGGAGTTCGGGTTTTTTTTATTTTTTTTATTTTTTTTATTGTAATGCAGTTTATTTCAGGACGGACACAGCATGCACCGAACATGGGCGAATGGCACGTATGCTGCTCACACTTCGCTCAGGATAACTGTCACGGAACTGTACACATAAAACTTATACAATGCGCCGTGACCGAGATGTCACACCGATATCTGTGCGTACTGCGTTCGGTGTTTGTCAACGGGAGAGACGGGAACGAAATGGGTACTTGTGAGGGAATGAGGGTTGACTTGATGGAGGCTGGTTGGCCGGAGAGGCACAGGTTTTTACTTATCGCTGTAGTTGGGACATGGACATTTGAGTATGGGTTAGGTTACAGGGGTGCCTTTTCTACTGATATTCTACCACTTTTTCACAAGCTAGAATTTTTACACTCAATTTCCTTCTGGGTTTATAGGAAACTGGCAATAACTTTTACGTATTAGTAATTATAATTATTTTACAATAACAATAACAATAATTAATTTGCAATAACAATAACAAATTATCATCAGCATACGAACGTGCCACGGGTTTGTCACATTAATGCACTCTTAACTATCAGATTATTTATCTATTTAAGTAGTTAATCTGTTCAAATCCGTTTCATGTAAATGAGCTGGAGTAATTACTATGGCTACATATCTCACAAAGATCACGGTTACACGGTACCTAATATCTGAGGGCTTCAGTTGTTCTGAAGTGTCAAGATGGCGGAACCTAATCACTTATTAGCTTTCACAACGTGACATTAGCTTTTCGCTGAAGCGGCCGTGCCATTTGGACCCGAGTTCCGTGCGGTGCTGGGAGTCCGGAGGCTGTCTGCTCGATCACGAGAACATTGCGACATTGGCACTTTGATGCCTCCAAGGGTGGGTGGTTAAGGCGGCAAGTGGGTGGCAAAGGTGGTAAAGTAGGTACTAAAGGTCGCCAGTCGATAGCTTGTCAGTCGCCATACAATATTTTGTCCTAAATAATTTAATCTGAGTTTTATCTCTTTCTGTGTTTCTAAGCACAGCTCAGCAGCTGCACTGCCTACTAACATTGTTATCCTTTTTACTTTGATTAGCGCGGTGCGTGAGTTATTTCTTTGTTAATCACATCTTTGTGTTGTACCACCATATTAATTGGTTGGTCAACTGTGCCCTGAATTTGTATTGCCAGTGTGTAAAGTCTCAATTAGCGCCGCTATGTGTCCGAGTAAGTGGGTTGGTGTCTGTGTGGGACGTGAGGGGGGTGGCGCAGCACCCGTCGCTGTCCGTCTGTTACTAAGGCTAGTCAGTGGCTTGGAGTGATGTTGGCTTGTCGAGAAGTCTGGCGAGATGCTACATACATCAGCAATGATGGTGTGGTAGTAACGGATATTGAAACAAATCTGGAGTAGATATGTTTAACCTGGAATCTCACCGTTTGTCATCACCACTCCCTAACAATACCATGTATCGTCCCCAGTGACTGGCTCTGCGCGGTGACCGGCGCCGTGGGATCTAAAGGACACCAATCCGCCTCCGTGGGACCGTTCCGTGAGCAGTGTTCGTCACTTTTGCTGCGCCGGTCAACCAGGGACTATCCACGGACACTGTGGAGCTTGTGGACATCTTGCCTCCGCCCTTTAACGGAAATGAATCGTGCGAATGTGAGCTGAGCTGCCACTGATGGTGAATGCCAGATATTGTGCCGCCGTGAGGAAGCTTATTTTTGCAGGTTGTGATAGTGAATGAGACGCTTTGTTGGGTTTGTAGGATAGCCGTGCCTGGGTTTGGGAGCGCACTTTATATATTTATCGTGATTGCGTCCCATGCTCCGTCCTGGGCGATGGAGATCAATATATGGACTGAAATCGGACGACGGTATTTAGCGAAAAGTGTGCGCTGTATACACCTGTTTGAGTTTGGTGCAGCATTATTTGATAGTGCCTTTGCCACGACACAGCGGGTGAAACTTCTATGGAGCCTTGGGTGAAACTAACTAGCGTTCCAAGGGCCATGGCTCCTTCGTCTTACCCTTGTTGCTGGACTAGTGACGCCCCCAGGGATATTCAAACGATTCCAGAAACTTCTCACACAGGCCTACCGTGAATAACTCCTCTTAACCCGCGCACCGACGGGGGGGGGGCGGATATCCGCCCCCCCCCCCCTGAGGTTTTTCGCGGATAGCGGGAAAACCGCGGCGCGTAGCGCCGCGAAATTTAGTATGACTATTCCCTCATCAATTTTACACATGGTGTGCAAGTTTGAACCTCCTACCTTTTAAGGTCAGGTCACCAGGTCACTTTGAATGACCCAACCTCAAGTCACTTTTTTGCAACTTTGTCACCGTGCCAGAGCTACAGTAGATGTCGGAGGCCTTTGAAAGTCGCAGGATGTTATAAGGTCATTAGTAACTACAATTTGTATATCTCGGAATTTTGATATCGGTGACCTAAGGTCAGGTCAATTTCGCGACCTCCCCATTATAAGTCAATGGGGGAAAAATCAACTCCCTATTTTTACCACTAAAACGGGTCGGAATGGCCCCATATACCATACATGACTTCATATACGATCAACCTTCACTACCTTGAGGTCTGTTTTGCTGTTGAGCAGCTGTGAGGTCATGTGACGTCATCAAAGGTCACCAAAGGTTTTTGGCCAATAACTCCGTACAGGAACAAGATACAGCCGCGTGGATGGTCTCATTGTGTTCAGCTCGTCAAGACGCATCGAATGATATACATGATGACCTCGAGGTCACGTGACCTGAGGTCAACCTTTGACCTTGACCTTTCGAGGTCAACATATATATCATTCGATGCGGATTGACGAGAGGATCACGATGATGCCCTTAGTTTGCTCCTATCTTGACTAATTCGAAAGTTATTCGAGAAAAACTCTCTCCATATCTAGCGCCGCCATTTTGCATTTTTCGACCCCTGTGACGTCATCTTTGACCTGACCTGAAAATGACCTTAGTAAAAATTGTAGATCTTGACCGTGCGTATCCGATGCCGTTTACCGCTTGTCGCTATCTTGCTTCGTTCTCGAGATCTCAGGGGGGGGGCGGTTATCCGCCCCCCCCCCCCGTCGGAACTAAGTTGGCGCAGACCCCCGTCGGTGCGCGGGTTAATATTGAAGCATGCCCACGAAACATCCGTCTCTGAGAAACCATGCGCTTGCCAAACGACAGTCTTCTAATATACACCCACATCACACCCTCGCTCGCGAGAGGTAACACGCTCAGCCGCTCACGCCCATCAGAAATGTGCCTTCATCTCCCTCCCCCTCCCCCCCACACACACCGCACGTGCTATCCAGACGAGTTTCCGCCCCACTTCCGCCTGGGTTCGCGGCCGCCTCCGCCAGCAGCCGCATGCTGCCAGCCGTACCGCCGCGAAAATCATTACCGCCCTCGGCCGCGCGACCTGCCTGTCGGATGGGTCCGACGGGGGCGGCGCACCGGTTGCCATGGCTACCAGCTGGCGGCTCCGCTGGTTGCCTTGGTGACTGGTCTGCTCAGGTGAGCGCCGATGCGGCCGGAGATGGGCTCTGAAGGTGCAAGGACACGGGAAAGGACAGCGACTGTGATGGGATCGTTGGTCGATGCAACGTGGGGAAATGCTGGTGTCTGGTACCGAATGCTGGCGTGTACTCGTTACCGCGGCAGCAGCGACATTGTGCAGGTTCCCTCTGAAACAAAAAAGGTAACCCACTGGGATGATTGGACTTTGTTATGCTCAGTTAGGGTGTAGAGTCGATTATGTCTCGTGAAGAGTCGATAAGACACCTCTTATGGAGACAAGAGTATACCATTTTCATGTTGCTACCTCGGCTTTCGCAAAGCTACAGATGTTTAGGCCTTTAGGGGACCTTCAGCTTGATCATAAAGCAACGTGACTGTATTTTTAATCATATTACCGACTCTGGCAAATTGCACGCTGTAACACAAACCGTTCGAAGCTTTAGCCCGGCTCTATGTTCAATTGTTCACGCTGCCCAGAACCGTTTTCCTCGTGCCCCGTTTGCATCTCCGGGGACTGTAGCTCGTCACTTCACCACACTGCAGACAGTTCGGCGCTTCAATCGCTTCATCCACCTACTCTCGGCCCTCTTAGCCCATCTGCCGGCCGCCTGTGCTGTCCGGTAGCGGCGTCTGTCAGCGCTCGACGTATGTAGGCTGCTGGGGCCTGTCAGCGCTCGCCGTATGTAGGCTGCTGGGGCCTGTCATGCCTCGCCGTATGTAGGCTGCCGGGTCCCCGGCGCTCGCCGTATGTAGGCTGTCACGGCCGCTGAGCCTCTACCTTTGCCGGTAATCACCGTGAGAGAGGGAGCGGCTGGTCCGGAGTGGGACTCCCTGTCCTCTCCTCTCTCTCTCTCTCTCTCTCTCTCTCTCTCTCTCTCTCTCTCTCTCTCTCTCTCTCTCTCTCTCTCTCTCTCTCTCACTCTCTCTCTCTATCCTTCTCTCTCCCTCCCTCCCTCCCTCCCGCCCTCCGTCCCTCCCCCCTCTCTCTCTCTCCCATCACATACGCATTTATTTATCTATTTATTTATAAATGAAATATCATGGAACACATCAATAAGACATGTGTTGTGCTCGAGGCACCTAGCGCTCCTAGCCGCAGATTTCGGCATCGTCCGCACAGACGTAGGTATATACGTTTCACTGCAACCTTTTTGCTGTGAGCCCGATCCGAACAAATCCTGTTTTCTCAGCAGCTTTTCAGCGGAGCGGCGGAGGTCTAATCACAAGGGCCGTGCGGCCGCGCGGTATGGAGTGGCTGCGGATTTAGCCCAAGGCCGCCGCCGGGGCTGCCGCTGCTGGTAGATAGGTACGGTGCGCCCGGACCAATTAGATTCGACAATGAATGAATTCACGAGAGTGAAGTGAAGCGACAAAGAAAACGATTAGGCATGTAGGTTGGATGTGTGCATGTCGCGACTCGTCTCGATCGAAGAGCAATTTAGCAACTTATAAAATGCAGCACGGGAGGGGGGGTCGTGATATGAGTGGTAGAGTGTCTTTCCTTCCTTTTTATGGCGGTTTCTCGACTGTCCACCAGGAGGCGGGGAGCTTGATGTGGCGGTCCATAGATGGCGCTAGCAGACGTTGCCTGGAAGTTATGCTGTACCGCAGTGCACAGCTTTCGCCGCCAACTCGCTTTGAAGAGCTTGATATGGCGGTCAATAAATGGCGCTAGCAGACGTTGCCTGGAAGTTGTGCTGTACCGCAGTGCATAGCTTTCGACGCCAACCCGCTTTGAAGAGCTTGATATAGCGGTCCATAGATGGCGCTAGCAGACGTTGCCTGGAAGTTATGCTGTACCGCAGTGCACAGCTTTCGACGCCAACCCGCTTTGAAGCAGTGACAGTTCTAGCGAACCCTGCTTCTTGGAGTCCCGCCGTGTCACTGACACAAATTCGTACATTATACCAACACTAAGCTCATTAGCATGCTTTTGTTGGCTGTTAATTTCCTCAGTCTTTTCCCACAGCAGTTCATTCGCCTATTGCGTAGCTTCCTTTGAAACGGGAGCGGTGTTCGTTCGGAGTACCCTGTCGCAGCAAAACCCTTTTGATGTCCCTCGAAGCCAGCGCACTGTTTGGAGAATGCCTCGCAGCGCTGCTGGAACGAGCTAATTATTGGGGGTGGCGGGCTGCTGATGAGTCGAACGCTGCGCATTGGGACCCTGATATAAAATCTGGCGTATATAAAGGCGTATATAAAGGTGGCCTTATCAATATGAAAGTATGCTGTCGCATGCGACTTTCAATCCGCTACAGGCTATGTATGTATGTATGTATGTATTGATCTAAAATCCATCCACATAACATGGTTTTTCAGGATCCAGCGTCATGTACAATACAATAAAATGCAAGAAGGCAATAGGCACTGGCAGATAAAATAAGACAACTAATTGCACTAAAACCGGAATGAAACACAGCACCCCAAGATCTCAGGCTTCGCTGGCCGCCACTGCGCGGCGAAACGCGGTCAGCGTGGGCTGCTCCCTGACGGCCGGCGGCAGCCGGTTCCACGCGGCAGCAGCGCGGTAACTAAACGTTCTCTGTGTGGAAGCGAGCCTACACTTCTGCAGCTCCAGGGCGCCAGCTTCTACAGAGCGTGTGACCCGGCTAGACACCACAGAGCGGGACACAAACATGCGGCGGATGGAGAGAGGGTAAGCTGGTATGTGGAGCGCCTTCCACACCTTCAGTAGGTCCCTCTCCCACACCAGCCGCTCCACTCTGGGCCAGCCCAGGGATGCCAGAGCCGGCCCGATCCTCTCCCGACGCCGCACGCCTGTCACGATCCGAGCACTGAAGTTGATGAGTTTTTGGATCCGAGTGAGTTGATTTTTTGTGGTTCCGCCCCACACCGAAATGCAGTACAGAATGTGAGGGAACACGTGGGTCTCAATGAGTAACTTTAGCGTTTCCTGATCAAAATGGTGGCGGAACTTGGAGAGGGATATAAGGAGGGCATTGCACCTCCTGACGATGTGACTGATGTTGGCGTCCCAGGCCAAACACGAGTCGACAGTCACCCCCAACAATTTGATGGTTGGTGACGGTTTCAAGACTGACTCAGCTATGCAGATATGAAAGTTTTCGATCTTGCTGAGAGTCTGGCGGGTTCCGATGAGAATGAAGTCGGTCTTTTGAGGGTTCATTTTAAGAGAATTTGAGCTAAACCAGTGTTTCATGACATCCAAGGAGTTTTCGACACGTTGTGCTACAGTGTCGGTGTGCCACGGTGTGCGACAGTGATGCTAAATTTTGAGGGTCAGGACGCGAGTGATCGAGCAGCTGGGCATCGTCAGCATATGCGATCACCCGACAGTCCGGTAGATGGCATGGCAGTGCAGGTCGTTCGTTAGCAGGCTGAAGAGGATCGGCCCGGCTATGGATCCCTGCGGAACCCCGCAGGGGACCGGCAGGACTGTTCTGCCGCCCCTGACCAGCTGCCCCCGGCCGCCAAGATAACTACCAAACCAGGTCGGGTCGATCCCGTACCACTCCAGCTTGCGCAGGAGGACGCCGTGGTCGACGCTGTCGAAGGCCTTGCTGAGGTCAGCTGCCGTGACTGAGGAGACCTCTCCCCGCTCTGAGTTCTGGCTGATCCATTCGACAGCGTCGAGCACGGCGTCCTCCGTGCTGTGACATGATCGGTAGGCGTACTGGTTGTAAAATAAAATGTTGTGGTCCGATAAGTACCGCGACAGTTGGTCACACACAACCTTTTCAACAACTTTTGACAAGTGAGATAAAAGTGAGATCGGTCTGTGGCTAGATGGTTCGTGTACAGTCTGTCTTGAAAGTACCGCAGCATGGCAGGGTGGCGCTGGTGGGCCGGCGCAGCGGTGGGCGGTCAGGTTTGAGGGCCACTGGATCGCCTGACCCTTGGGGGGAAGGGAGGGGAGGGAGGGAGGAGAGGGGTGGGCGCGAGTGAGCGGGCTCTCGGTGCTGCCAGTGCGGCAGACAAGGCGCTGTTTTATGAATACGTGAAACAGAGACACCAGCTAAGCGTAGTAATTCTTTTCCTGACATGAAGTTTTGATAAATGAAAAGTGAAGCTTCCCTTTCAAGCCTCGCCAGACATTTACGTGTTACACTTGTAATCCGGCCAGAGGGCAGCGGGTGCGGCCTCCGTCGTTTCGCTCAGATTAAGCTAGGGTTTCCAGAAAGTTGTGTGCGTGGTTACGAGACACACATTGACAGTATTGGCTGCTTTATAGCGTCTACTGATGGAAATGGTCCGTAGAAACCCGCCTTACAGCCGTTCGGCTCCTGATCGGACATGTGAAAGGATCAGGTCGGCCCTGATCATTTCACCTGCTGGGACCTGATGTTTTAATCACAAAATGCCGGGAAACGCGTAGATAATATGCGCTGACATGCATGGAATCGGCATTTCACTGACATGATGTCGAGAAGGAAGTTACGGGTCAAAGGCCATTGGGTTCAGGGTCATTTTCAGGAAAGATATAACATTGATCAATTCGAGGATATTAAAAGTTTTGTCGTGGTCGGTCGGTCGGTCGTATTTTACGCGAGTTATTCGTGAAAAGTCGTGAGGAACCTCCTCCTGTAAGTGTGAAGGTTAAGATCTCAGGTCAACCGGTGATCTCTCGAGCATTCTTTAGAGCCGGCGAGCATTATAACTTTTCCTGAGGCTAGGACACTATAATGTAACCTAAGCGACCCGACCTTAAAAGATCTGGGTCTGATTCATTCCGCCATCAAAGTGTTTAAAAAAGATGCAATATCAGGTATGTGTGGAGGGACGTTGCAGCCCCCCCCCCCCCCCCAACGCAGCAGTGTGCAGAGAGCCTGTTTTGTGAAGCAATAAATCTAGCCAGCTACTTTGAAGCCGAAAATATAAAGAAAAAGGGTTCTGAGTCGCGACAGCGCTGTTCCGACTCCAACTCCAAATCTGACTTCGGCCTGCTGATCGGCTCTGACTCCGACTCTGACTCCGGACTAGTGCACTGCATAAACGTATCACTTGCAGGCACGGGGATTGACGCAACTCTTCCGGACTGCTTTGGTAGCTATTTTAGACTCTGCAACATTTGTTGGAGTCCGCTAAAATTTTCAGCATCTTATGGAGGGAGAGGGAGAGAGAGATAGAGAGAGAGAGAGAGAGAGAGAGAGAGAGAGAGAGAGAGAGAGAGAGAGAGAGAGAAAGAGAGGGAGGGAGAGAGAGAAGAGAGAGAGAGAGAGAGAGAGAGAGAGAGAGAGAGAAGAGAGAGAGAGAGAGGAGTTTTGATAGATCATTAAACGAATAAAATTCACACCATACAGCCTCGTATGATCTCAACTCTCATTTTGAACTGAACAGTGAACAGTGAACAGTGAGCTCAGGAACTGAAGATTAATATGCCGCTACCTGTTAATACCATAATCTCAGTGACCTTTCGGCATAAATCTGCATACTCCGTGTTTGGTATACGATTATCAATCCTCTACCTGGAAGTAGGCGCTATACGATCAATTGCTTGGCCAGTCGATCGTAAAATGAAAATATTTGCCTATAACTTTTATGTGTAGGAAATAAGGAGTATAATGTGCTAGTTATTTTTTGATGTTTTTTATGTAGCAGCCATTGGCCTTCTAAAGTGTTTTTTTTTTTGCATGATAATGATTATACTTCTAATAAGATGGAATAGTAATCTTTGGCACATAACTAAAGGAAGACAAAAACACCCAAGTGTAGGATTTGCTTTGGCTTCCTTTAGTTATGAGCAAAAGATTACCATTCCATCTTACTTCCACTGGCTTTCGCTTAAATACTATTGTGTTTCAATCTCAACAAGGGTGGTGAGAATGGGAGTTTTTTTTTACTTTTTATCTCCTATAAATAAATACGAAACAAATTACTTTATCCTAAGTTACTTACTGGATCAATCGATCAGATTTAAACCCATAGTTAATCTGAGATTTTCGACAAACTGCTGCGTTGACATTGTTCTGTGTTGTTATTCACATTATTTCAGTTTTATTACATTTATTCTGTTCGGTTCCATGATCGTAAGTTATTGTTCATTTGTTCAATATGTGTCATGTTCTGATAACAATGCAAGTAGTCGCGCTCAGCCTTTAGATTGGCTTCGTCTGTCTTTTCGTCGAGAATAAAACGGTTCCAAGGGTGATCCGGCCACCGAGGGATCGGCCGGGCCGGTCAAGTTCTCCACTCGTGCTCGGCGCTCGCAGACGGCCCGTGCCCCCGGGCGACAGGCGCCGCAGCGGGGTGGAAAGAGTAAGGGAGAGCGGCACCCCATGCGACCCGCCCGGTCACTCTCTCCTGGCTCACTGCCGTCACGTGCTCTGGGGCTCTCAAACCACCGAGCTCCCGACCTTTAGTTCGCCGGGCCGCCGCAGCCCATGCTGCGGTACTTTCAAGACAGACTGTACATCACCGCGTGGCTTAAGGATCGGCACTACCTCGGCAATTTTCCACGCCTCAGGGAAAACACCTTTGGTTAGGGACACATTCACAAGTCGCAGCAGGTGGGGGCCAATCACATCAAAACAGCGCTTCACCGCACCGAGTGGCACCCCGTCCAGCCCCACCGCCCCAGACGAGTTCATCCGCCTCACAGCTCGCGCCAGCTCCGGTAGGGTCGCAGGCTGGAGCCGGAACGCCGCTGAGACTACTATAGGCGGCCGCGGGGCTAGGCCCGCAGTGACGTCATCATTCAAGTCGGCCGCGATGCGAGAGCCCACCGACGCGAAGAACTCGTTGAATCGGTCAGCGCGGGCCCGCTGCTCGGCTGCACTCTTGTCTGAAGTCGGGTGTGCTGAAGCTTAGCGGAGGGCGCCAGGTAGAACCTCCTGAGGCTGGACCAGAACTCCTTGCAGTCAGAGGCCAGCAGCTGGCGCCCCAGGAACTCCCTGCGCGCCTGGGCCAGCTGAGCCTTGACGGAGTTCCGCAGGCGGCAGTAGTCCTCGCGGGACTCGGGAGTGTGTAGGTCCAGCCACGCCTGGTACGCCTCGTCACGCTCCAGCATGGCCTGTCGCAGCTCGTGGTTGTCGGTTATCCACGGACAGCCCCTGCGTCGGCCGCGTCGGGTGCGCGCCGGACAGTGACGGTCAATGACTGTCCACCATATCTGCATGAAGATGTCGACCATGCTGTTGACGTCCTCGTTGCTGTCAAAGTTGGACCAGTCAGCCAGCAGCAGGTCTAAGCAGACAGCGTCCCAGTCTGTTCGGCCCCAGTTCCGAGTGGTGCGCTCCGTCGGCTGCTTCCAGAGTCGGCCGATAGGTGCGCTGACTGCTATCGGCTGGTGGTCACTGATAGGTGTGGTGAGGACGTCAGCGCGAGATGATGAGATGTTAGTGATGATGTGATCCAGGGCCGATGGGTTTGGCCGCAGATGGGTCGGCCGGTCGATCAGCTGGGTCACGTTCAGCTCCGAGAGAGCAGTCTTGTAGCGCCGGGTGTCGGAGGACTGGGCGTTCAGAACGTCGATGTTGAGGTCTCCCAGCAGGTAGCTCGGCTTGCCCCTGGCCAGGACGTCTCTCAGCTGCTCCTGGAGCTCGTCTACGGCCTGGGAGACGGAGCCAACCGGAGGCCGGTATGCGACTCTAATGATGGCCGGCCGGCAATGATGGCAGGCTGGGACTGTGTTGACGAGAAGACTCGCCGTGGTGCCCATATCTTTGAAACTTTTTGCATTTACCATTTTTCAAATATAGGTAAACGGAGTTTTGATGGAACAAGTGTCGATTTTGATATAAGGCGTAACAGTGAGTGCGCTTAAGGTATTTACAGCGTAGTAACGACAAATATATTTATTTATCAGAGATTGAAAAGAAGGAAAAGAGAAGGGGCTCTAAATACCCTCTTGGCAATCAGGCGCGGCTTAGGAGTTAGGTAAATAAGTTGAACGGCTAGATACTTGCTACGGGTCTTCAAGGCGCTTCCTCAAGCCGGTGTGCAATCGCTTTTCGTGTTTAAATGCTGGGAGTTGTTATATGTTCGGCGGAGATTTGATGATGTCAAATGCCAAAATATTTTGTAATAAAGGTACTGAACTCAAATTTACTTGTCAATTGAGCAGTAACCTAAAATAAAACTCCGGGTGCCCGTTGGTGGTTGGACTTTTCAATCAGTCGCCTTAGCGCTGAATATTGATAAATTCACGCTGAAAGGTCGTGTATAAAGTTTCAGACCAGCCTGGCCGCTCATTTGCAACCAGTAGCCTTTTGATAGAGGCATTCGCGCTGGGGTCTATTAACATAATCTGATTACTGTGACGAAATGTCGCCCATGCTGCGCCCATTAGGAGGGAATTTCCCTCCTTAATGAAGTCTGACAGTAGACGGGTGAATTATTTAGCGATGAGCAAGTGAAAATTAATCATTCGAAGCGATATTGTTGGTCGCCTAGCGACTCTTTGAAAATGCCATTAGATCAGTGTTTTCTGAAAAATACCTTCTACAAAAAGCAATGAAATGCATTTAGCATACCTCGAATCCAATGCTAACCTCTTCAGTTACCCAATTCACAAGTGACTGCGCCTCTCCGCACCGACCTCAGCCGGCCTCTTCTCAGCGAACTGATCCCCTCCCCTTGTAACATCACCCCTGCAATTTGCATTTCACTATGACCTCACCCTCTCTCTCCAGTGACCTCCCCTCTCCCCCTAACCCCGCCTCTCGCTCCGCTGACCCCGCCCATCTCTCCCCTCCGACCTCTCCCCATCTCTGACAGCCGACAGACGGCAGTCGATTCCGAGTGAAGCCTGGCCGGATGACCCCTCAAGTATGGCCGCGGTGCGGATACAGCCGCGGCCCTCCGCCCTCAGACCGGAGACGATAGTGGCGCTATCACTCTCCGGCGACGAGCCCGGCGCGCCGCGACGCGTTAGCCGCTATCTGCGCCATGAATGCCGCCTCTAAATGAGCGCCGTGACTGCCACGATGCGTCACCACCGTTGCAGTAACGGATGACTCCGGATGACATGGGACAGCATATGGCCTCCGATACGTGGGAGTTTGGTGGATGTATTCAGCCGGAGATAAGTCACTGTGGTTTGTGAAATGTCACTCGGTTTCGAATGACTAGGTGTCTAGACATCAAAATCGCTGCCACCTTTAACGTCTTAGACCATCTGTGCAGTGAAATAATACACGTAAAAGAAAAGTCACGATACAGTTGAACTTTTTTGTGTTAACTCTAACGCAACATATATAACGCAAATATTTTGCATTGCTGAAATGTTCATTTTCCACATTTACGTGTAAGTAAAAAATCTTGCCTTCAGGATCGGACAGTGAGCTTTCTCTTCGTTTAGGTACATATATGATTGGCTTTGCACAATCTTGACTGACTTTATGACAATAAATGCTCAGCAATAGGTATGTTATGAAATCCGAACTGCTAAAACACCAATTTTGATATTCACCTGACCTTGGTAGGTGACCCCACAGCTCAAATCTAAAGACTAACATAATCGTGACATCGAGAGAGATTTACAATCTGTACCAAGCTCCCACACTGGTCACCACTTGGCATCTGACTTCACCTCTAACTCACCCCCGCACTACCCCTCACCACGCTAAAACACGGCCACAACCGGTCGGCACGAGCGCCAGCGGCTCAGACAGTGGTTCTTACCTTCCGGGCGCCTCGTAGCCGGCGGTTCGACCCTCCGTTTAGTGCCGACTGAGCCTGCAGTCGGGTAATACCAACAGAGCGGCCTACGTGCGGAGAATTGGGTGCAGTGGTCTGCCGAGCGGTGGGAGGGTGGAGAAAGAGAGTGGAAGGAAGGCGCGAGAGAGGGAAGGAGACGGAAAAGTGATATAATAAAGGAGGTATGGGCAAATGAAGAGAGAGAGAGAGAGAGAGAGAGAGAGAGAGAGAGAGAGAGAGAGAGAGAGAGAGAGAGAGAGAGAGAGAGAGAGAGAGAGAGTTTTATATTTTTGTTTTCAATATGCAGAACTAGTGTGGGCAAAGTAAGTAAAACGAAGGGTGCTGCTCATTGGCGAATTTGTGGAGTCAAAAATTCGCACAGCTCATAAACTTTAATTGGTATTGTATACCTATCCAATATCTGATGCAGGCCATTAGAAACTCTGAAGTCAATATTTCAAGCCAATATTAAAACGTCATTGCCGTTTGCAAATTTTCAAAAGTATCATAAAAATAATGGCCCACTTTCCCAGCCTCTCTAAATGTTTTGGCATGTAAACATAGGTAACACCCAGTGATAAATGATAGGTAATTTATAGTATGAAATTTTGCAGCTTCCCACACACGATATAACCCCATGATTACCGTGTCTCGTGCACACAACCACCTGTTCACGCACGGACCTTGGCACAGAGCGCCGGCGGAGCACCGGTGCCCCCCCCCCCCCCCTCCTAGGAGAGGAGCGGCGCCGAGCAGGCAGTAGGTACCGGCGCGCGCCGCCGCTGCGTCTCGGCCGCCGCCGCCACCGCCGCCGCCGTCAGTCTCGGCTCCGGCTCGGCGGGGGCCGCGGGGAAACCAACGCTTACTCGGTGTGTGCCGCCGTTCCGCGCCGCTGGCGACGGGCGCAGTGTCGGCGCAGACGTCGGACGCGCTCCGCCGACGGAGGACGGTCGTCCAGCCGTGGCGACTTTTTTGGCGACGCGGACTGAGCTTCGACAGCTCTTTGGGGATTTGTTTGGGGAGCGTCGTTCTTGACACGACTGAGGACTCTGGGGACGGCGGAGCTGGAGACGGCTGCAGAAACTGCTCTGGCGGGACCGTGACGTGCGTTCACCAAGTGAAACTAGTTGCGCTAACAGTTCCGACGCTGCTCTTTGCATCCTGTAGTGACGTGTATCGTGTAGGCATTGCAAAGTGGTGACTTAGTGAGACAGTTTAACTTCGTGTTTGTAGATCAGGGATTCTTTTTGTGACGAATTTCTTGGGGCGCATCTGGGCCCAACAGGGAAGAAGAAATGTCGCACTCCTGCCCGCATCATGCAGGCCGTGAGAGGAGTCACGGAGGCCACGGCACTCACGGAGGTCACGGAGGTCACGCCAGTCACAGTGGACACTTGGCGGCGCACCTGGGACCGCACATGGCCAGTCACGGTGACCACGCGGGTCACGGTGACCACGGAAATCACGGAAGTCACGGGAGTCACGGCGGTCACGGAGAGCACGGTCGCGCCGGCCGGCCGTGGCACCAGTGTAACGGCCAGGCGGCCGTGCTGGCCGGCTCGCCCCCGGAGCTGGCTGCCGCGGCGCCCCTGCGCTGTCCCGACGCCCGCTCGCCCGTGTACGAGTCCTCCCGCCGCGGCTCGCCCTTGTACGACTCACGGCGCAACTCGCCGATCTTCGAGTCACGGCGCAACTCGCCCATTTTCGAGACGCGCGCCGTACACGTGCTGCCTGCCCGAGCGCCACCGGGTGGGGCCGGGGCCGGGGAGGGGGCGGCCGAGTGCCACGGCCTGGACCTGCTGCACCGCCACGAGCTGGCGCAGCGGCCGCATGTGGCGCACGTGGCGCACGTGCACGAGCTGCACGAGCTGCACCACGAGTGTGCCATGGACATGCCAGTGGACATGGAGGAGCACCTGCAGAGCTGCCGCTGCCACTGCGACCACATGGGCTACGGAAACTATCAGGTGAGTGGCGGCGAAACTCGCCGACCAACCTGAGACCCAGCGGGGATTTATCACAATGCTAGGCACTAACAAAAGTTATGGCTGTGATAAGCCGGCTCACAGCCCTTGGTCAGCGTGTTTTGGGCACCTTGAAGAAGCTCAGAGTGTTTTGTGATTCTCAAGCGCTGGATTTACGGCGATCGTTTATCATTTACGTATTATTCAGAGAATAAAAGAAGTCTCAAGAAGATAGCATGGCGCCGCTAGATGTCCTAAAACGCGAGACACACTGGTCAAATCTAAAAAGCATGCAATACGACACAATAAACAGACATTCAGACGTGACACACTTTTAGTCATGCTTTCATATAATTTTGTTTATAGCGTTTTGGAGAAGAGGTGCCGTGTAAGTTATAATTTCATTTTCACCTAATACCTACTTGCTACTTGCCTCTAATATTCCACATTTTGCACAAATTCAGAGCTAACAGTCGGCCATGAATACATTATGACTGTCGCATCATGCCGGGCACCACCATGTTCTGCAGAAGCTCTCACCAAGGGCTCCGCCACGGACTTTTGGTTGGGGGGGACGGTCTGCTCTTCGCCCATCGCCCTATTGTCTCCTCTAAACCTAGGGTACCCCCAAATTCAGTTTTCTCATCGGATTTAGGCCACTTGTTTTTCGTCATAGCCCTGATACGATGACTTTTTTTTACTAAAAAAAAGCAGAGAAATGTTAGGCCACCTGACCCATGCAATACCTATTAGGTACCCAATATTAGATTGCACCTTCCTCATATTGTCACACCAGACGGAAAATAAATTGAAAAATAAGCCTCAATTTCTTAATGGTATCTGGCTCATAGTTTTGCGCTGAATCTGAATCAGTTTTTAGCATTTGGCGAAGGTCGGGTCAGGTTAGGTGAGTTCAACAAGTGCGTCATGCGTGTCCCGCCGGCTAGCCAAAGTAGGTGTCAACCACCACAGACAGCTTCGTAACATGTTGCATTGGTACCAAACCTACTTCTCAAATGTTCAAATGGATGCTTAATTCGACATCATCTCCAAAAAGTTTCCTAGTAACATGCCTAACTCGAAAAAGTGAACCAAATTCATCTAACGGTAATGACCTTGACCTGATATTCACGTGACCTTGACACCAACCATAATGCATGTGTCTACCGTCATTTCAAATGTTGGCTCGGTTTTATGACATAACAAGTCTGGAAACGTTAGATAATGTGCGCTAACATACGCCGAATCGGTGTTTCGGCCTGACATGGTCTGGAGAAATAGGCCACAGGCCCAAGGGTCAGGAGGGCTAGGATCATGAAATTTTCAGGGGATGTGTAAAATTCCCGGGAAATACTTATAGTTTCGTCACGTTAAACCACTTTTTACGCGAGTTACTTGCGAAAAACTGAGGGATGCACAGTGATGCAAATGGGGTTCACGAGTGGCCATAAATACGAAAAAGGCCCAAAATTCAAGTTCACTTAATCGAATAAATCGTAATATGGTCAGTCAGGCAAATGTTTGGGGTGTCTGAAAAAGTATGATTTTAATGTTTTTGTCAAAACCGGCCTCGTGTAGGATTGTCAGAAGTCGAGACATTTTCGATGTCGTAAAATGACTGTCAGGTACTTGAAATTCAAGTGCCGCTAGCGTGCGTTCATGTCATACAAACTGCAAAAATTATACATGAAAATGATCCCCGAAACCTGCTGCTTCTAATGCCACGTCATACAAAGCCGTATCTATTTTGGTATGGCGGTGAGCTTACTATTTGTAATCATGTTGCAACCGCAACTTTTTACCAAAAATATTTGCTTTCAATTAACCTACAGCACTTCACACAGTGTGTGCCCACTAGTGCACCATATCATAGCATTCCCTAATCATTTCTGAGTCGCATCGTGAAAGAATTAAGGCGCTAGCACAGGGCTGACCGGCGCTACAGAAGTTTTCGTCCGGCACGGTCGGGTGCTGCGGCGCAGCGGGCGGCCCGGGCGGCCGCGCCGCCGCGCCGCTCGGACGCCGCCCGGCGGCACCCACCCGCCCACTGCGCGCCCACTGCGGCACCAGACCACCCGGACAAAAACCTCTGTAGCGCCGGTCAGCCCTGTGCTAGCGCCTTAATTCTTTCACGATGTGACTCAGAAATGATTAGGGAAGGCTATGGTATGGTGGACTAACGGGCACACACTGTGTTAAGTGCTGTAGGTGAAACGAAAGCATTTTTTTCTTAGTAAAAAACTGCGATTGCAACATGATGATAAATAGTCAGATTACCACCAAAGCGAATGAGATACGGCTTTTTGTGACCCAGCATTAGAAGCAGAAGGCTTTGGGGATCATTCCCATGCATATTTTTTTCAATTTGTACGAAATGAACGCAAACCAGCGGCGTTTGAACTTGCGAGTGTCTGACCGTCATTTTACGACCTAGAAAATGTCACGACTTCTGACGATTATACACGAGGCCGGTTTTGACAAAAACATGAAAACCATGTGATTTCAGATGCCCCAAACATTTGTCTACTCGGCCATATCGCAATTAACTCGATTTGGTAAACTTGACTTTTGGGTATTTATGGCCACTCGTGAACCCCATTTGCATCACTGTGGGATGGGGCAACCGACCCACCATAAGAACGAGGGTTAACCTCTCAAACACTGGAAACAAACATCTTCTCTCATCCTACAGTTCTGCAATATTCTTATTTGACCGATGGAAGCTTCCAAAGAACGAACGCGTTTACCCGAAAGAGTAATTTCCGTGTTGCGCGTTTAATTGATTGAGAAATCCCTATCTGATCTGGATATACCTACTGGATTCATCATCGGAATGGCGCGTGTGATTGCGAACATTCGTCAGTAGACTCAAGTTGATATACCTAACGCGAAATCGCCTGTCGATATGGTCTACCAAAAAAACAAACAAACTGAAATCCGTTGCCCCCATAACAGAAAAAGACAAAAAGCACAGCGACAATATAGTTATCGACGACAGGTTAATTAAATTATCATTACCTATGTCTTTTTTCTTCGGAGAATCTTTGCACCTATGTTCTGTTTTCGGTGTCAGGAACAAGAGTCGATTTATCTACCAGCAGGAGAGCCGATTATTGGGGGGGGGGGGGGGGGACAAAAGATAGTATGTCCCACCCAACATTTTGGTTGGGGGGGACATGTCCCACCCGTCCCCCCCGGTGGCGGAGCCCTTGGCTCTCACAATGGCGACAGAGTGGCCTTATTCCCCGCAGGTACCCGGCGAACACCATCAAGGGAATGGCATTCCGTACACGTGTCCCATGAATCTGACAAAATTGAACTCAAAATACCCACGTGAGGCCGTTTCAACCACTCAGATATTACGGCCAGAGGCGGTTAGAGGCCGCCGCCGACTGGCGAGGACAGCGTCGATGAATTTAGATATCCCCTGATCGCCGCGGCTAAACGTGCACGGCATCCAGTTGTCATGGCAACCGTGCCGCCTGTCTCGCTGCCGGCCGTCTCGACTGAACAGCAGATCGGCGGGACAGACGTGGGTTGTTTCCGAGATGCCCTGCCTAAGACGCCACTAGGAACGGAATATCAATCTTTTGGTCAAGAGGAGGGCCATGGACCATTGGTTACCGTATTCACTACAACGCGGCGTAGTGCGGCCATTAGACAAAGTGGCTTAGGTCGAACCGAATACTTTTGTAACAAAAAACTGTTTTTATTTTACTACCTACTATCAGAGCTAGTTTATCACCAAAAACTTTTCGTCGTTTGCATATCAAATCAACCAGCAATACCAGAAGCCCTCTGCCCTTTATTGAGAAATTGAGCATATCGTTCGGCGTAGATACGGGTATGGTACGTAGGCATAACACCAGCTGTTTTTACTATATTGGTCTTGGATGCTAGATAGCCACAGATCGCCGGGTCGCGGGTCCGAAGCAGGTCACCGCCACCGGTTGCCGCGGCAGGTGGTATGGGGTCGCTAGCCACCGCAGGTCGTCTGCCCGCTGCAGGTCGTCTTTAGGACCCCTGCCACCGTATAAGGTCGTCTTCCCGCGACAGGTCGTATAGAGTTGCCGGCCACCGCAGGTCATCTGACCACTGCAGGTCGTATGGGATCGCCGGCCAGTGGTCACCGTGGCCACTGCAGGTCGTTTAGGATCGCCGGCCGCGGCGGCAGGAGCGGTCATTTCCGGCGGCGGCGCGCTGACAGATGACCACCGGAAGTGCGGATGTTCCGGCGGAGATGTCACCCTCTCCAGTGTCTCCGCTCGTCCGGCGGCCAGGGTCCGGTGCCGTCTGCCTGTCCCGCTCCTACAGCGCCGCCGCTCTCCTTTGGTGTGTGAGCAGCGGCCGCGGCGGCCACGTTTGAATTACATCGCAGATTAACAGCGGCGGCCGCCGGAGAGATCTTTTCAAAGCTTCAAAAGGCCCCGTCATGTAGCACTTAAGCAAATTGGAATTTAAATGAATAGCCGAAGCTGTCGCGCCAGTAACTGATCGTTGACGCCAAACGGCTCGGCTCGGTCACGACAAAATAGACAGAATAGATGCAGTGGAGACAGATTTCAGTGGATGCGCTTTGGAGATTCTATGGAGAGTTTTTAAAAGAACTACCAAGCGCATTCATGCGTGAGATTTATGTTCCCGTTATGATGACGGATAACCTACCACTTTTGCATTTATGCATAAGCGCCGCGTAAGTGCATAAGTGCCACTTATGCAAATTAAATGTAAAAAATGTCTCATAAACATGCATGCCTAATTTCAGGACATAGTTTGATAAATAAAATCTCACGCAAGGAGCTTATTCTACGCTAAGGATGGAAGAATATTGAATCCTTTACGCCCAGAATTTGTTCCCTAATACCATTATTGATCGGATCACAAGACCGGAGGGAATTGCACTCTCTGCTAGGGTTGTCGGGAAGCTGTGTCAGCTCGTCTCTCACAAAGTGTTGAACCAGTCGACGGGGAGTGGCAGCGCGGCCGAGGAACTGGGCAAAATCTGCATATGTGCAGGCTTTTCAAAGAGAAGATCGATAATCCGGCCGAGCGGAGGGCCATTCTGATCATCACCTCCCACGGATGTCTCTGTCAGACTCTTCACTCGGCTCGGTACAGTCCACCACCATCTACTTACACGGGAGGTTTTGTAGGGGATTTCTCGATACCTGTCGCCGGATATTCATGCCTCCTAGACATCCACCAGTCATGTCACAAGTGACCAGCCAGCCATCGAACGGTATCAAAAATAATCATCAATGACCTTTCACCCAGAGCACGTACATACTTCCGTACGTATGTGCCTGTACATGCACTGCTAATCGCCCCCAGCACCGCCGGTCGACGGAGGATAATTAGTACTGGGGTATCAGATAACCCCTAACCAGCCACAACACTGCAGGACTTCTTCGTATTCCCCAGGGCCTGCTCATTAGTTCCCGGCTGCGCTATTTGCAGCGCTGACCCATTTGACCCAGAGTGACCCGATACATCCTCGGCGATCCTCCGGAGCGCTCCTGGTGACCCCCCGACTCCCGGGGACTGCACCGCCGCGCCGGCCCGACTCTGCCGCCGCCTCCGCCACCGCCGGCCGGCTAATTAAGCACTACAATCGCGCGGCGGCAACCGGAGAAACAGCTCCGGCACCGGCTGCCACCGAGCTTAATGAAAAGCAAACACTGCACCGTCCCGGCTGCAGGATGGTTTATTCTGCAGCGCTACAGCCACCCGGCAACCCACTACAATATGGCCAGATAAAGCGAAACGCGAAATAGGCCAATCCTTATTGCAGGCAGCTATTGTAGACGGTGAAAACGTCCTGAAAACGTACCAAAGAACATTGCTACTTTTGTGGGAAAGTGCATCGGGACACAATATTCTAGTTAAGTTTATCAACGAGATTCGTTGTGAAAGCAACTAGCATTGTGTCGGCACATAAATGACCAAAACTATAAGATGGATGAATATATTTTTCATAGTTGTTCCTCCAAGTCTCCGTTTTTTGCCTTTCGGGCAATCAAAATATGTCAGTTAGTGTTCGCTCATTTGATAACAATCTGGATCGCGCGAACATTGGAATGGATTATGCTACATCTCATCAAAGAATCCGTTGGATTGTCAAATAATGCATAGCTTGATTCTATTACATAGAGGAGCATGCTATTCATTTCTCAGTTCATCTTAAGTCTAGGTGGCATCAGATTGGCATGAGTGATTTCATTTCAGCAAAGTTTCCATTTTGGCGGGCCAGGTGAATGGTGATTGGCTGATCCCCAAAAGCCAATCATGGCTGCGTTTGCGGGAATCCCGGATATTCCTCGGCGGGGCAGCCTTCAATTACGGGTGATTTTCAATCGGCCGGCTCCCCGCGGGCCGCCGAAAAGTTTGCCGGGCGCGCGGCGAGACAGAGCGTCCCCGGTTGACGGTTCCTCTCCTCTGTCTGCCTTCGGACCAGCTGATCGACGCCAGAGGAGCCGCCGGCCTCGTCCTAACTCAGCCTGTCAACAAGGGCGACCCAGCTGTGGTGACGCGCCGATAAGTGGACCTTATGGGCGCCGATAACGCGTCGTAATGAGATTAAAAGTTTTCCCATTAGCCAGCGCCTGCGGTGATAGGCGGCGAGCCAGTGATGTCAACCACTTGTAGGTATGTTGGCGGATCGGGCGGACGGCTGCGGCCGATGCGGTAAACGATAACTGACGGCAACGACCAGCGCTTAGGGAAATGCAAGATAGGGCACCGGCTCTGACTGCTGACCACTGCACGGTCAGGCTCGTCTCGGCATCGAAAGTTTAAAGGGACCCTCCCACCTTCAAAAAAGTTAATGAATTGGCATGAAAGTGATGTCGCTCGGTTCAGAAAGAGCAAAAACGAATATCTACCAAATTTCATCGAAAAATATTCACCGGTTTTCAAGATATTAGACTTTTACTTTTGTTTACTTTTTGGGATCTCCGCTGTTCCTAGCGACTTTATTTGAAAGTGCGGCATTTGTTGCGCGCAAAGCAGCATATACCACCGCGTGCTACAAAACGTTTTAGTCAAACATTTAACGGACATTCGAAAGCCTGATGACGTCATCAGATTCCCGTAATGGTTAAGAGATAGGGACCACGCTGGTCCCACCCTGCAAGTAAAGGGAAGAAATTTCTTGAGCACCATAAAGCTGCGGGGGTTGCGACCAGGATAAATGGTGGTTTCTGAGCCTGGCCGCAAACTTGGCTATCTCAACTCAAAACTAATGTTAAGGTGGGAGGGTCCCTTTAAGGAATAACAAAAACATTCGAGGAGTTTTGCAACTATGTATATGTCTATCTTATAATCCCTATTTCCATAGTTTGTACTTGTTGCGCCTTCTTTGGGCGTAGAAGATATAATGCTTCATGAACTGACAATATTACTGAGAATAAAGTTTCTTAAAATGTCTTCTGCAAAATAATGACACAAGGAACGCTCTGTCCCGTCTCATATCCCACGCTTTATGTCCCTGTCACTCAGAAACTCAGCCCTTTCATATGAAATGGACTGCGTCTCTGTGTCGGCATTATTGCAGAGTGGCAGGGCGGTGTCGACGCCTTGCCCCTCTCAGATACTCCTCGCAAAGACACCACAGCAAAGTGTCGACTTGTCGGGCTTAGAAATGATACATACAGATTTGATACCTCATAGTCGAAAGGTGGGCTACTAGAACCGAAAATTGCTGTGTTTATAAATAAATAAGTGATTTGAGGGCAAAGAATGCCCGGATTTAAACTTCTAAAATTATTTTGAACATAAAATATTTCAGTTTGGGGGATGTTAAAGCCTCAAAGAGTAGGTACTTTTCAGGTATCAAATAGGTTCCTCAGCGAAAGTTCCGTCGTGAAAACGGCTATAGTGCGTTACCTATCCTTTTGTGCTGCCACTAAAACTTTGTCGCGTAAGAATGAGTGTGCGATTGTGAAGGAGTCAATGTATATGCGATTTGCCCTCTAAACCTGGTATACCTGCAGGCATAAAATCGAGTGACAGATAAACTTCAGGTTGGAAACTGCGACGGACCGCGAGCGGTGCGGAGCAGTATCACTGGAAGTTATGCTGTACCGCAGGACAGTTGTGTGGAGCGGTACAGTATACCACTCAGTGGTGCGCCGGCCGACCACGCGCCGCGTATGAAGCTGCGTTGAAGCGTTGAAGGGGCGAGTTTCGACTGTAAAATTAAAATGTATGTTTATGTTGTAAGTTTAGAGGCTTCTTTTACAGTTGGTGGGGCGGTTTTGTCATTTTTCCCCATCAATAAGCGTTTTGTCACACCAATGCAACTTTAGCTGTTTTGTACGACTTTCTTCCTCTGCAAATCAATCTTCTTCGCATTGAGGGGCTTTGGAATGTCCATGTGATGCAAAAGATAATCTTTGCAATGATAAAAAATATCTTCAGTATAACATTTTATTCAACTTGACAATCCGACATTGTAGGTTTGACATTCTGCCCCACCAACTTCCCTGGAAAAACTCCACCCAAGTGTGAGTTACATATTGAATGATTTAATGTTACTTACCTAGTTTTTGCTGATATTTTTGAAACTTTGGATTGGTAATCTGTCTAATGCCAGACTATATCGATGGTTGGGAGCAAATTTTTCTTTATTTGCTAAAAGTATCGCCTTACACATCAAACAAATCATCAAAAGAGTTGCCAACTGCTGACACCGGAAAGATATCTGAAAGCAATCCATCATTTGTATCCCGACATAATGATTTGATCGGACATATGCACCAATCCCAGGCCCTTCCTACCCCCCCCCCCCCACACACACACTCTATTGTCTGTATACTCGTATATCGAACACATGTGTCGGTCTCAGCCCTTCCCTATCCCACACACATCATCGTCTGCGTATACCATCATCCGTTCTTAATGAGCGTCTCGCGCCTCTCCTCGCAGGGAAACACAATCAATCGCCACCGATTTTCTGTCTGTCTGGTCATGTGGCGTTGGCAGGCGGCAACAAATGACAGTAACACCGAACCGTGGGGCCCTGTTCACACCCGAGGGACACTGGTATCGCAGCTGACCTTGCCTCGGTACAATGCTGAATGGACGGGTCTGCCAGGCCGCCGGCACGACCGCCCGCATGGATGGACACCCATCGCGGAGGTGCCAGAGGGTGGGCGGGGTGCTGGAGGGGTGCAGTGATGGTGTCGACGCGGTGCCGTACCGTATATCGTTAGCACCACCGCGCCGAATACGTTGGTGCTAATGGACCCGTCCCGTACACCGATGTTCTCCTCAGCCGGCTCGGTGCGTTCCTGGCTGATCGCTCAGCGGCGGCGGCGCGCACCCCTGTCCACCCCGTGGAGAGGAGAGGGGATGGAGAGCGGCCGGTGATGAGAGGCTTGGATACGCCCGGGACCAATGAGCCATCGACACCGCTAGGTCCGTCCGGTCGGAGAGGATATTGGTGTCGTACATCCCCGCCGACACACGCGGTAATTGCCATCTCATCACATAGTGTGATGCTGGGAACAGTGGGACCTTTACTTATTTATCACACACGTTCGCCTATCGTGGGGTCGCGTAAACATACTTTTTCGTTATGTCATGAGTAGCTTGCGTATGTAAAAGGTGGCGGAGTCAAAGAAACCCGCAGTGCGGGTAAATTTTAAGTCAGCTTTCCATAACGATGCAGATTTGTTCCTGGACTCCCAGAAACTCCCAGATGTGCCGACTCCCAGAAAGAAACTAGATCTTTACGCGGATGTGAATGTCACGTCCCAACACGCTACAACTACGCACTAGTTACTCTTTCGATATCCGAACAAAGCCGCACGCGCTGTGGCCTTCAAACATTGACCGGAAACTCATCGATCCGTCTGAGTAAAGAGTATCAGCCCATAAACTCGATCAGCGCAGCAGCTGAACCACGAAGTCAAGTGTCACCGTTCAATATTAGCCAATTTGTCAGGCCCTGGTTTATAATGATTCGGGAAACTGTAAGGAATGAAGCGGATGAAATTGAAAATTATTCACCAACATGGGTGGAGGTCACTCGGCCAGGATCGTCATGTGGCTATGGCACCGCTGCTTTAGGAATTGAACTCTTTGTGAGAACGTGTTTGTCCTTCAATGAATTTAGAACCCTAGCCGCTAGGCTATACACCATATACATCGTAAAATTTGTTTAATTAACTTCTCTTCCTTATTAGATGACTCAGTTCTGGATGAAGATCGCACTAAAGAAATTACTCACAGGCCGAATGTCTTATTAGTTTCAACATCCTTTACTTCGAGACAAGTCCAAAACAACGCTCGACAGCAATTATCAGTATTCTTTAGGACATTCGTGATTCGGCTCGACATCAGAAGGTATCCAAACTTTTTTGGATACGCAAGAAAACACGGCCGCTGCATTTCCTAATTAATAGTGTCGGCAGTCAGTCGATCCCTGACGTAGGCACTCCAGTGTTTATTTCCGCTGATTTTCTGCCGAATGAGGAGAGCGATGCGCTGTTTACCAAAGGCCGGGGCCCGCACGCGGCGGGTGCTGCGGTGCCGTTAAAGTCTGCCCGCGGAACGGAATTGTCTATGTGAGATTGGATAGCGGGGCCAAGTGGCAGTCGAAGGTAGCAGAGCTCACGTGGGATCGACTGAGACGCTCGCAGGTCGGAGTCGGTCGAAAACGGACGCTTTAGAGCGGCAGCGGAGACCTCCGAACGGCGCCGTAACCTGTATTAGTCTGCCCAGTGTCGGTTCTTTGAGCTGATCGGTCGGCAGGCCATATACTGAAACCTGTCTGTAACCAGACCCATGGCGTTTGGTGAGCTGTAAACTTCGCTGGACACCACACTGAGTGATATGTTACCGTCCCACCGGGCGTGCTGCGGCCGCGGTATCGAGCGTCGCCATCGTTCAGAGCCGACGTGGCCACAACTCGGCGGCGATAGTCCGCGCCTCTGTCCCGGCTCGGCAGTCATCAAACACTGGATGTGGCGCAGAAAGACGACCGGCTGACGCAGGGGTGACTATAGAGGAGCCGCGGCCAACCAAAGCAGCAACTGGGGTCTGAGGCTGTTTATACATAGCCACTGAGCTTCGACGGTGTTCAGTCTTGGCGTGCCAGTCGATTTTTATTCACTCAAATCGGGGGTAGAATGCACGAGTGGTCAGACTGCATGATTGACAGTTGACACTAAACATATCTTTTAACCCGCTCACCGACGGGGGGGGGGCGGATATCCGCCCCCCCTGAGGTTTTTCGCGGATAGCGGGAAAACCGCGGCGCGTAGCGCCGCGAAATTTGGTATGACTATTCTCTCATCAATTTTACACATGGTGTGCAAGTTTGAACCTCCTAACTTTTAAGGTCAGGTCACCAGGTCACTTTGAATGACCCAACCTCAAGTCACTTTTTTGCAACTTTGTCGCCGTGCCAGAGCTACAATAGACGTCGGAGGCCTTTGAAAGTCGCAGGATGTTATTAGGTCATTAGTAGCTACAATTTGTATATCTCGGAATTTTGATGTCGGTGACCTAAGGTCAGGTCAATTTCGCGACCTCCCCATTATAAGTCAATGGGGGAAAAATCAACTCCCTGTTTTTACCACTAAAACGGGTCGGAATGGCCCCATATACCATACATGACTTCACATACGATCAACCTTCACTACCTTGAGGTCTGTTTTGCTGTTGGGCAGCTGTAAGGTCATGTGACGTCATCAAAGGTCACCAAAGGTTTTTTGCCAATAACTCCTTACAGGAACAAGATACAGCCGCGCGGATGGTCTCATTGTGTTCAGCTCGTCAAGACGCATCGAATGATATACATGATGACCTCGAGGTCACGTGACCTGAGGTCAACCTTTGACCTTGACCTTTCGAGGTCAACATATATATCATTCGATGCGGATTGACGAGAGGATCACGATGATGCCCTTAGTTTGTTCCTATCTTGACTACTTCGAAAGTTATTCGAGAAAAATCCTCTCCATATCTAGCGCCGCCATTTTGACTTTTTCGACCCCTGTGACGTCATCTTTGACCTGACCTGAAAATGACCTTTGTAAAAATTGTAGACCTTGTCCGTGCGTATCCGATGCCGTTTACCGCTTGTCGCTATCTTGCTTCGTTCTCGAGATCTCAGGGGGGGGGGCGGTCATCCGCCCCCCCCCCGTCGGTACTAAGTTGGCGCAGACCCCCGTCGCACTATGGTTGGAAACGGCCTCACGGATGGCCATGGGCAATTTCGGAATATATGTATATTTGGGGTGTCATTCTGTTGGAAATTGATGAAATGTTTTGAATTGGGCAGAAAAAAATACTTAGTTGCGCATTTAGTCTTCATTATCGTGCGTAGAATCGGGAGTTTCTGATAGTGGCTTTTTTGGTGCGCCGTCAAAGGTTTAAACAGCCGCGCTGGCGATAGCATGTGGAGTACCTCAATGACGTTGTAAAACTGGATTATTATATATCAAAATAATCCTTGTTATGTTGGCTATCGAGTGGAGTGACTCTTTTTCCCATGTGTGTTCAAAATCGGGAACGGCATTGCATTCTGTTTGCAGTGTCACCACAACAACATTTGCAAAATTACGTTTATGTTTCATTGGACATACAAAAAGTTCTCCATCGACCTCCATTGAGCTTTTTGGCAGAATAAGTCTCTGTTCAATTCTGCGTGAGGGGAACCTAAAAGCAAACTGCGCACTTGTGCGCAAAATCGTCCATGAAGCTTCATCTCCCGAGGCGTACCTACCCGTCGCTTCGTTAGCAGCAGGTCTGCTCGTCAGTCGTGCAGTGGCTTATCCTAATAAATGATGGTAAGAAGCAGAGTTGCGGAGTCGTGGTGGCGCCAAATCCGACTCCTACTCCGACTCCGACTCCTGTCTCGTTGCCATGACTCCGGGCGACTCCGTCTCCGACTCCGGACCCCTGCCAGTGCTTCGGAGTCGTGATGGAGCTGTTCCGACTCCGACCGACTCCGACTTCCACTGCGGGCTCCTGACCGACTCCGACTCCGACTCCGACTCCTGGCTCGTTGCCACGACTCTGGGCGACCCTGACTCCGACTCTGACTCTGACTCCGACTCTGACTCCCACTCTGACTTCTACTCCGCACCCCTCGTAAGAAGTAACTGCTCGCCCCTGCACCTGGAGTATGGATATCGTGCAAACGTGTACGGACATCTTGGAGTATGGATATGGATATCCACTGACAGAACAGACATACAGACATGCTGTAAACGCCATTACACTGCCAATACCATGGCAAATCCAATGGCTATCTATGATTTTTGATCATCTTTCTACATTTTCCAAAATCTTGAACTGAATCTTGGCAATTTCTCGTGACTACTTCACCACCATGATGCATGCATTTCTGAAATTGATCTTTTTTCAACTAACCACGTACTCGTATGATAAAATGAATGTCACCATCGTGTTCTACGCCCAAAAGTACCCATAAAACATGTGTCGTGGGCTGCGAATAGGTACCAGTTTTAATTTTCGGGGTTATGTGCTTACCTGATTGACCTGACTTTGACCCTGGCCTATGTTTGACTGACCCCTACATGGATCTGACACTCTTTTAGCACTTATATGGAGTGTTTTGCACAGTTGTGACAGAGTTTATGACGAGAGGCACCGATTGCGAGGTTCTAAAGTCCATGCTACTGAAAGCCTGATTTCAAGTGTTTGACCTGACCTTGACCCGACCGGTGACCTCGACATTCAACTTTCAAGTATTCATCTGAATTGTCTCGTCGCGTTCTTTCGTTTGCCGCCTCGTGCGTTTCGCTGCGCCTATTGGTTCTCGAGTTATCGGCTGGGGGCGTTGAACGCCCCCCCCCCCGGCAAACGGCGGGTGGGGAAATACCCCAGCAACTACCGGGTTAATCAGTCGCTTTTTTGTCATTTTGATCGTCATTTTATTTTTTACCTTTTTGCCCAATCTAAAAAATCATTAATACTTTTTCTCCATTTTTTTTGACCCTTTATGACAAATAGTAGGACACTGTGCGTCACTACGTTGATATTTCTCGCCCTAAAGCATAACAACAATATCCATTCAGTATAGCAGTATTCAAAACATGTTCAAAATGCCTCGCGATATCGATGACATTACGAAAGACCTAGGCGACTTATAACATGCTTGCAATAATGACGTCACACATGCGTGACGTGACGGGACCTTGTCGTTTCTGAGTTACTGTATGATGCACAAAAGACACTGGTATACCTATGCAAAGTTTCATCGCAATCGGTCCACGCATTAAAAAGTTATGGGCAAAACATTTTTTCGCGTTGACCCCCGGCCATCCGTAAGGCCGTTTCCAACCATAGTGCGTCGGTGCGCGGGTTAAAGATTGCATATGGGGAAAGGGAAGAAGAGTGCAGGAAAACACATTTGATGACTTGGAACTGAAACTCAAAAGCACGGGATTGAAATTAAAAAAAACAAGAAATTTAATGAACAGAATCTTGAACCTGGCCTCGCAATTACCACTGGGTGTGGTTACATTGAAAATTAAGTTAGCGTAGTTTTACGCTCCGGCTGCGTTATGATTTCGTTAGTTATTTAGCTCTCAGCTCAGCATTGTCATTCTACATTCATGGTCATTGCCGGCCGGGTCTGCTCACAGTAGCAGTCCATGAATCCTTAACGGACTTGGGAGCTTCCTCATGATTCCCAGTTATTGTCCCATCAACCATTTGATGTACCGTTGGTGCAGTATTCCCTTGGTTGAAAAATCTCAGCTATTTTTTTTTTTATAGAAATTTTGTCCGAATGGATGAATGGGTGGCTATGGGCCCGGGTGCCCCGCTAAGCAGTGCTTGTTGCGAATGACACACGAACCCACCGGCCACCACCCCACCTTGCCCGCGCCCGGTTCACCGGTGATAATTTGGATCGAAAGTTTAACGTGCCGCAGGTAGATAATAGAAACAGCTTCAGAAAAAAATATACAATGCACGTTTAGAAACTTACAGCATGTTGCCTGTCTAATGGTAGTTTTTGCGGGACGGAAATTTTGAAATCTCAATATTATGCTTATTTATTATCATATTGAAAAGTTTGCAAATAAAACAATTTTTGACTGATAACATTCAACCGAAGCAAATGTTTATCACAGTGCACACTGTACAGTTATGCCCAATTAGTGTAAACTTTTTTTTTATAAATTTAGTCCGAACCTTTTGATGGGAAGGATTCACAAGGACAGAGCCACCGCTAAGCAGAGCTTGTTGCGATGACCCTGCCCTCTACCCTCCGATCGCGCAATTCCAGTTCTATGGCAGAATTTAGAGTCCAAAGTTTAACGTGCGCACAAAGCCGCGCACGGCCGGTCCCCTCGCTGACTTCGCCTGGCTACGGCCTGCCACCAACCGCAACCATACCTGTCAGGAGGCCCATAAATGTCGAGCGCCCGTCGCGCTTCGAACCCGGACTGTCATAACCGGGAACGCGTGCTCTCACCACGCGGAGTCCAACGCTCTAACCAACTGAGCTACGGGACCGGCTAAACTGACGACGATTATAACCAGGAAATCACATCACGCGTCTGCCAGCCATTGCCTTATCCTCATCAAACTGGCCACCGGAAGCGAGGGCCTTCCTTATGCTCCGACACATGTGAGGCCCCAAAACAAACACTTGGGCACTACTGGCAAGCAAGTTTCCAGCGCTAGCATGCAATATGACTATGCTCGACTATTTGCTTTGGTGTCAATTGTGCAACAGCAGCTGACCGCTTCTGACTACAGTGCTCAATGCTGTGTGACATCCCATCGTCCGGGTGACTGTTGCTACCCTGCACTGTAAACGACTGCTCAGTGGACGTCCAGCGACCAATATCAATTGTCCAGTATTCTTTCGGTGGCATTTCGGCTACTCCCAGTAACTGTTCAGAAACTTGGTGACCGTTTGGTGACCACAATAACCATCCGATACCATTTCGGTGACCGTTCAGTGGTCGTGCAGTGACCTCCGGGTGGCATTTCACTCCCCCACGGCTCGCCATTAGCCGTTCACCCGGCCCACCTTCCTCTCAGGTGTGCCGGCAGCACGAGCAGGTCGTTAGCACAGTTACCGGTGGCGCGGCACGTACCGTGCTCAGAGGTTAGCGGCACGGTACTCCATGCCGGGCCTTCCGGGTCGCCGCCGCGCTGGTCTCAGCATCAGTCACGTGGCACTCGTTTAACCACGTGTGGTCCGGCGGTGAACTGAAGAATGAAATAACTGTGGGAAATAAAGAATCAAATGGTCAGGATTAACGGTTTCACTGCACTCTGGAATGTATTGTGTTATCTGCTGAGTGCCCGTGCTATGTGCTATAACCCACAGCATTTCGGGGTCGTTCCAGCTTATGACGCAATTGCATAATGCATTGGAAAACGAACCAATGAAGTTGCACCCACACTTGTAAGTATGTAGTTCAGATATGCGACTCTTCCACCATTCCTTTGGTCTGAAATTAAGAAATAAATTTTGTTAACTGGAATATCTACACATGGCATGCAATGTTAGCAACATCATTTACAACAGTTAATCTAACTAAATATAATTTCACAAGGAGTGAAAATACCGGGTGTGAAATTATGTTGTATGGCTCGAGCGCTCTGTCAGTCATGAAGCCGTTTAATACTGAACAAAAAACCAAAATATTCTAATTTTATCTCAAACACGGATCAGCCGTTTTAACGCAAAGGCAGTATCGCAGACATTTTAAGGTCCGAGAAGCTCCAACGATAAAGACCATACAGCGTCTGACTGACAAGTTTCTGGCAGAAGGGTCCATTAGTAACCAGAATGCCGGAAACAGTGGTCGGAAAAAACATCTCGCAGCCAGGAGGCCATACGAAAGGTCGCAGAGCAGGTTGGTCAGACGCCGAAAGTGTCGGTGCGGCGCCTCGCGTCTAGGGTCGGTCTCAGCAAGTCCTCCACTCACAGGATTCTCAAGAAGGATCTCGCCTTATCTGCCGTTAAGCTTAAAGTGTCTCAAAAGCTGTTTGCTGCGGATTTTGAGCAGAGGGAACAATTTTGCAAATGGTTTTTGGAAAAGTGCACAAACAACCCAAACTTCTTGTCTTGTGTTGGTGGTCTGATGAGGCCCATTTTCATCTGAACGGGCAAGTGAACCGCCAAAATTACAGGTTTTGGGCGGAACGGCCACCAGAGGAAGTTCTTGAGGCTCCGCTGCATTCCCCGAAGGTGACTGTGTGGTGCGCGTTGAGCGCGCAGGGAATCATCGGCCCATTCTTTTTTGAAAATGGTGCTGGCGAGACGGTCACTGTCAATTCCCGGCGCTACCTTACCATGCTTAAACGCTTTTTGTGGGCACTCACAGCGAGTTGTGCGGACACCCTGAACCAGCAATGGCTGCAGCAAGATGGCGCAACGGCGCATACCTACATCACGCGCCAACTTGGCCTGGCTGCACGAGTGTCTAGAGGGGCGTGTCATCTCCCGGCGGGCCGCGGTGACCTGGCCGCCGCACTCTCCTGACCTCACGCCCCTCGACTTTTACCTGTGGGGTTATCTGAAAAGTGTGGTGTATCAGGAGGCACCAGAAGACCTAGCGACACTGAAACGGGCGATTGGCGCGGCCATTCGCGCGATTCCACCTTCCGCATGTGCTCGGGTCGCAGAGGAAGCCAGGTGCAGGGCGGAGCGGTGCCTGGCCCAAGAAGGCAGGCACTTCGAACATGTGCCGGTGTGAGTGACAGGAAGGAGTGGCATGGTCCATTTGTAGCGCAAATAAATCTCCATGGAATGGAACTGGCTCGCTTTTGATATGCGTTTAAAGCATTAGTGCCGAATAACAAAAAATATATTGTCTAAACAAATGTGGTACTTTTTTCTGGGACACCCTGTATATTTCCTTTCAGACAACTTCCGAATCTATCTGTTCACTTTTGGCCCCACATTTAAGCCGTGCTGTATCAGTACGCTAGCATGGAGCTTCCCTTATTCACCCAACGATCTTTATACAATTCTGATCAGTAAACATTCGCTCCATAGTACCTAGCTTTTCCGCCGAATTTCTTTGAAGATTGAACTGCTCTAACATATGGAAAAGCACCACGGCACCGCTGTGCTGTCCCAGCCCACGGCCAACGCTGTCCCTTCGGTATTCCGCTCTGCTCTCTCGCTGCGGAGCGTAGAGGAGGTGCAGCTGCCTGCCGTGATGGTTGCTCGACTCGTTCCCTGTGGTCCCACGCGGTGCTTTGATCAGCGGGCCGCCTCATTCGGTCTGTGAGTCACCAGCTGGGAGCCACCAGCTGTGAACTGCCCGCTGCCAACAGTGAACCACCAGCAGTGAACTGCCCGCTGCCAACAGTGAACTGCCCGCTGCCAGCTGTGAACTGCCCGTCGTCAGTACCACCATTCAGGGTGTCTCCTCTCCTTTATTGTCCTCTCCTTCATTCTCCTCTCCTTTATTATCTTCTCCTCTCTCTTCTCTCGTCTCCTTTCCTTTATCCCGTCTTCTTTGCCCTTTCCTGCTGGGCTGCTTCACATAATATTCTCTCACTTTGTCTGTCTGACTGTCTGTCTGTCTGCCTATCTGCCTGCATGTCTGCCTTTTTTGTTTATCTTTCTCTCCCCCTCTCTCTCCCTCTTCCCCGCTTATCCTTTGCCCCGTGGACAGGCGAACGGGGCACAGTGCCAGCCCCGCCGCGTTTCTATGCAGATACGGGGCATCAGTGACCGTGCCATTGCCTCTGACTGTATTGTCATGGGGCACTGTGCTCAGCTGGGCTCACAGACTCTCGTATATCTGCTGAGATAATTGTTGAGCCGGGACATCACTGAAGGAACGAGCGCAATGGGGCGGCGATATGTGGCTGGTTCTCAGGAGAAAACATCAGCGGTCCGACCAACTGGATGCGACCCCGACCTCAGCACTGAGAGCGACTCGGGCACGGAACGACAGGGGGCTGAACTGAACGGGCAGCGAATAAAGCACAGCGCTTACACATGCTCGTAGCCGGATATCATACGAGAAGCATTTGCAATAAAGTCAACTTTTTTCACTCGTATGAAAGGAAACGGTTAACAATCGCACCGACGGGGGTCTGCTCCAACTTCGTACCGACGGGGGGGGGGCGGATGACCGCCCCCCCTTGAGATCTCGAGAACAAAGCAAGATAGCGACAAGCGGTAAACGGCAAGGGATACGCACGGACAAGGTCTACAATTTTTACATAGGTCATTTTCAGATAAGGTTAAAGATGACGTCACAGGGATAACAAAACTCAAAATGGCGGCGCTAGGTATGGATAGCGTTTTTCTAGAATAACTTTCGAACTAGTCAATATAGGAACAAACTAAGGGCAGCATTGTGATCCTCTCGTCAATCCGCATCGAATGATATATATGTTGACCTCGAAAGATCAAGGTCAAGGGTTGACCTCAGGTCACGTGACCTCGAGGTCATCATGTATATCATTCGATGCGCCTTGACGAGCTGAACACAATGAGACCATCCGCGCGGCTGTATCTTGTTCCTGTACGGAGTTATTGTCAAAAAACCGCTGGTGACCTTTGATGACGTCACATGACCTTACAGCTGCCCAACAGCAAAACAGGCCTCAAGGTAGTGAAGGTTGATCGTATATGAGGTCATGTATGGTTTATGGGGCCACTCCGACCCGTTGTAGTGGTAAAAACAGGGAGTTGATTTTTCCCCCATTGACTTATAATGGGGAGGTCGAGAAATTGACCTGACCTTAGGTCATCGATATCAAAATTCCGAGACAAACAAATTTTAGCTACTAATAGCCTTATCCCGCGCCCTGGTGGGGTCTGTTTATAACGCGACCTGGTGGGGGGGGGGGGGCTATTTTTTGCCCCCCCCCCCCTCGTATCTCCGAAACTACTGGACGGATCCGCAAAATTCAAACGGCGTTCGAAAGGCCTGTCAAATTTGTTGAGGGAAACCAAATTTCATTGACCTCGGGGTCACCGATGAAGTCACAGGTCAGGTCAAAGATGAAATGTTTCACCGTTCACGGGGCTTCTAGGGAATGCGCTATAACACCGAGGAAAACGCATTTTGTCTAGAATCAGCGGTAGGGCGTCAGTTGCCTAGTAGATATGTTGCTATTAGAGGTCACTGGCAATACCAGGTCAGGTCACAGGTCAGGTCACCAAGGGTCACAGGTCAGGTCACATGAGCCCAACTTTACTAAGGTTGTGTGATACATGTTTTATGGCCAATTTTTCATTTCCAACTCAATGGTGTTGGTTATAAGACTATCAGGTACAGCTTAGGTCACTTTCTGGTGAAGTTCAGGTCAATGTCAGGTCAAGGTCAGGCCAAAAAAGGTCAAATTTTAAAGTTGATAGTTTTGCATAAAATGGGTATTGATTCGATGCAGCTTGTCACGGGGAGTCTAATGGTGGTCTTTGTTTTGCGCTACGGGGTCTAGAATTGCTAAAAATTGAGTTTGAAAATTTGACGTCATCAATTTTGAACAGTTTTTTCGCTATAACTTCGCCAAAAAAAGAGGTATCAATCTCAAATTTGGTATGTGGATGGAAGGCGGTAAGGACTATCACATATATTCCGGTTTTTGCGAAATTCAAAAAACGTTTTGGATTTTTCGATTATTATATCCGAAAAATCTATTTTTTGATTTTTGGGGGTCAAAATCTAAAAGTTTCAAAAATCCGAGATAGCAGTTTTGTAGCCCTGTCCAATCTACAGCTTTTATGTCTTTATCATTTTTCTGTATTTGCAAAGCTATAGGCCTGACAGCTCTTCCCGCGAAACCCTTTTTTGGGTCGAAAACGGCAGAACATGACGTCACTCTGACGTCATTTCCGGCCCACCTATCATAGCCTTTGGAAAAATATTTGGTCACAATGTGTAAAATTGATGTCCGGGAGGGTACTGGAAGTTTCGTGACGATCGGCGCAGCGGTTCTGGAGATATATCGAAAAGTCTGGAGGGGGGGGCAAAAAATAGCCCCCCCCCCACCAGGTCGCGGGTTAAAATATCCTGCGACTTTCAAAGGCCTCCGACATCTACTGTAGCTCTGGCACGGTGACAAAGTTGCAAAAAAGTGACTTGAGGTTGGGTCATTCAAAGTGACCTGTTGACCTGACCTTAAAAGTTAGGAGGTTCAGACTTGCACACCATGTGTAAAATTGGTGAGAGAATAGTCGTACCCATAGACCTCTGTATACATAGACCCATAGACATACCCATAGACCTCTGTATACAGAGGTCTATGTCGTACCATTTTTCGCGGCGCTACGCACCGCGGTTTTTCCGCTATTTGCGAAAAATCTCAGGGGGGGGGCGGATATCCGCCCCCCCCCGTCGGTGCGCGTGTTAATTAATTACTTCAAACCTAAACGTGTGCAGACTTGACAAGTCTTTTTGTTTTGTCGTATCGATGGGAGCATGGGTAGGAATTGGTGATTTTATCACTGATCATTTTCATTCATGTGACTCAACGAGCTACACAGCTACTCAATCAACAAAGGGCAAAGTTTGACAAAGCCGATAACAAAATAATAAATTTATGTGAACTAGGGCCGTTTGTTCTTTCCAATTTAACGAAGTTTTTGATTCCAGTTCAAAACAGACCACTTTAGGCCAGCGGAGCGTTCTTGGAAACCGGAACGATAGCGTAAGAGCATCATCGGGCCGCGACCGACGGTCCATCGGCCCGACTAACCGCTCCGGGGCACGCCAAACGCCGCCGTATGTTGCCATCAGCGATTGCCATCGCTGTCTTGTTCTCGATTGGTTGGCAACCAAACGAATAGAGGTGTAATCCGGCGCGCCGTCTTCCGGGCTGGACTCGGATTCGTTACCGCCATAGAACCGGGCCGGCGGACCGCTGCAAACGGGTCACATGACCGCCTCAGGGCAGGCGCGGATCACATGACCCCTGGCCGGCCGGGTCGCGTCAGATATTGACGCTGATTGGATGGCTTTGGCAGCTGCCGACCAATCAGGACACAGCGCCGGTCGTCGGGAACAGGCAGCGAGTTAGCGCCGGTTCCAGACGATGTTTTTGCCCTGATGTGAGCCGAAACGCTCGAGGGTTGTTCGATTGGGCTCCACTGCGCCTCCAGCTGATATCGAGATATAGGGGATCAACGGTGCTGAAGATAATTGGCTGGCCGAGGGCCGTTACAAAGAGAGAAAACGTGAGCCGAATCAGAAGGCCCATTTTCTACCAAACGGTGCAGCGGCTAGCGAGGCGGCAAGATTTTACCTACGTGCTTCTTCACGAAATGAGTCGCTGCTCGGCTCGGGCTCGTGTCGAGCAATTAGCTTCCAGTTGCCCCAAGTCGCTCCCAAAAAGATTTTTGCTCAGTTAAGACTTTGCTAAAGAACATTGGTTGGAAACCAGTTATCAACAATCATAGGTGAAACATTATAGAAATCTAGCAAGGTGCTTCTGCCGCCATGTCCAATCATCCGGCCAAGTCCTGAGCATTTAGGTACTTGTAAGTATGTTTTTCCTCAGCAGCTTATGTAAGTACCTATGTTTTTCCCCAGCAGCTTAAATGTAAGTATGTTTTCCCCGCTAACAGGATGCTTGCAAGCAAATTTGAAGACCACTTTGTAAGATGGCATTCATCAGGAATGGGACCACCACCTATCTTCTGTGAATTTTTGAATATCGTTAGCGCTGTTGTTAGTGAGGGTGCTAGGGCATCCACAAAAACCATGCTTCGTCTTGTCAACAACTTGTTTAACATCTTTTAGTGAGGAAAAACATTATTTCATAAACATATACCAACAGATCACAAGTGCATAAAATATGAGGCTTTCCTTTTCCAAGCCAAAGTGTTCTCCTCGCTGTGCTTCAGCCAGTCTCAAGCAAACCATATTCTAGGGAGATTCACACGACGAATAGATCACAAGTATCCGCAGAGTGACAGCTTTTCTTCCTCTTCCAGCTCTGTGAGCACCTCCTGAGAGCTGCGGATCCGCTGAGAACCCCTCTCTCCCTCTAAATAACTGGACCAGCTGTGCCCTGCATCTCCCCCAGCATTCGCCGCCAGATATACCAGGGGCCGTATTCACGTCGATCATTTTCGTAAGAATTTTCTTAAGTTTGACCTACTTCTTAAGTAGATTTTTTTAATCACGTGAATTCCGTCGATAAAAACTTAAGAAGTGTCGACGTGAATACCAAATTATACTTACGAAAGAAAATCGACTTACGAAGTCGACGTGAATACGGCCCCAGATCCAGATGAGAGCACGGCACACAGGAGACCACACGACGTAACACCGGCAGCCGGTGGACGAAAATCAATGCCACCTGGCGGCCTGTGGCACGTGACATAGCCTCGCCACACACCCCGGTTACCAGAGAGCCGACCATTAATTGAAGGGCGACCTGTGTAACGCCGCCGCGACATTCTGCGGCGCAGCGGCGGCGTGTAATGGAGGCCATGAAATTAGGTCTAGATTAGATTACGACAGTGATACGGCGACTGTAAAACTAGAGCGAGTATGTATAGTAGACGACGGAGAGCAAAGATACGCTTTACTGCCGTCCAGGGATGGGCCTTGTTATCATTAGGATCAGGTTTAGCTAGTTATAAGAGGCTTGGGTGATTAGGTATGTTTCCATATATATATATATTAGCCTGTCCCACTTTAATATAGGGAAATCCAAAAAGTGTAGCACATATTCAAACACACTTTACTTTTCATCCCATTGCTAAAAGGAAGCTTCCTACAAATTTTTGAGTCAATCGGTCAATGTTTAGGGGTCGCGCCAAAATGTAGATTTCATAATGTTTATTGTTTATTAACCATATAACACCCACAGGCAAATCGGCCCAATTCAGGGTGAAGTCATGTGATAAAATTACATAGGGTGGTACATGGAAAACAGTAAGTAAAATCAGTCGATATAGCTGTCCAGTGTTCGGGCGTACTGGAAAGCCTCGCGCCGGAAGGACGTGGAAGGAGGGTAAAAGTCCACCGACGGGCTATGTGCCAAAAAATGATTGCACAACCGAGGAATACGCACAGAAAGACAGTTCTTTACGGTGTTCACTGTTCACTCTCCCGAAGGGCACATGAAACAAGTCTGTGCGACGGTTACGCCTCCCAGGCACATTCAGACCAAACATCGATACCAGGTAAGCACAGTCGGTACGGTGGTGAAGGAGTTGCACAAGAACATGATATCGGTGTGAATGAGGCGGGCTTTGATGGACTCAATTTTAAAGGTTCGCAGTAGACTACGATAGTCCATAGGACAGCTCCTCTGCGTTTTAGCACCTAGCCATATGAGACAGCGGTGCTGTCTGCTGTAGCCGCTCCAGCCGTACCAGTTGGGACTGGGCTGCACCGCTCCAAATGACACTTCCGTATTGGAGGACAGACCTAACATGACCATTGATCAGATCTGAAGAACAGATCAGATTGTTTCGACTCACGTTCCCGACGAAGAGCGTCGACAAATGGCTGCAGTCCTCTCTCATCCTGCTCGGAAGGGCACGAAGAAGCTGGAAGGTAAATGTCTCAAACTGGACGGGACTCTCCACGGACGCGTCACCTCGAAAACGAAGTCCCTCTTCGACCCCCTCGGTGCATCTCCTGACCTTACCAGGTCCGTTCGTGAGTGGGACCTCGATCCAGCCTACAGGCATGCCAGGGAGAGAACAGCTGCACTGTCAGCTGTGAATGATGCAGCTGAACGAGGGATCGCTCTCATCGAGAAGTTCAACAACTCCATCACACGAGATGGACAGCAGAAGCAGCACCCATGCTCAAACTGGTCCACCGCCATCGTCAGGTGGTGGGCCGCGAGAAGAAGGCTGACCTTGCCAAGAATGTGTTCTGAGTTTCTGTTAGGCCTAGGCAAGTAATTGGTGGCAGAGAAGTGACTCACTTTGCATTCAGTTGTGATCCAGTTCACTAACTCCCAGTAGATAATTCGCTACAACCCAGAACAACATGAAGCGTTATGGCGCGACCCCTAAAACTGACTCGTTCGTTCTCATTTTTTCTTGGTTTCATGTTCTGTTGTTAGGGACTCAAGGGAACATGTGTCTCTACGGTTTCAATGGCGTTGGTACTTTTGGGACAGGCTAATATATATATATATATATATATATATATATATATATATATATATATATATATATATATATATATATATATATATATATATATATATATATGTATTTAGGTACAACCAATAGGTACAGCCTGGACGTGAAACACTAAACAACACAGTTGGCGTTTGATTGAAATGGAAGTCAAATTGATTAAAAATGAGTATGCACTATGCATGTATCAAATTCTAGCTAGTCGCATGACATGAATGCTTCCTTATTCCTCTTATTCTCCCCTCTCTCTTTCTTTCTCTCAGACTTTCTCTCCCCCTCCCTGGAGGAGAGGCGGACACGACATAACATTATCGCGGCCCCCTGCCCTACCCGTCCCCTCTGCTGCTCGTGTTGTGACCGGGGAACAGTAGCGTGCAGGGCCCGGCACAGCGCTGGATGGAGAACAATTGGGCGCGCCACCCTGGGACTGAGGTAGTGAGAGAGAGAGAGAGAGAGAGAGAGAGAGAGAGAGAGAGAGAGAGAGAGAGAGAGAGAGAGAAAGAAAGAGAGAGAGAGAGAGAGAGAGAGAGAGAGAGAGAGAGAGAGAGAGAGAGAGAGAGAGAGAGAGATACAGGAAGGGACAGACAGACAAGTATCTGATTCTGAAATAAGGCTTCTGAGACATATTTTATAGGGAAGGAACCAGAAGCATCCCCTAGGTTCTTACGACCTCCAGCACGATCCGCATTTTCTTTTTCTTTATATCAGATATCACACCATAGGCTTAGGCAAAGCAGATGCACGAACTGGATGGCAATATCATGGACTTGCCAATCAGAGCGGGCCAATCTCCATCTATTGCTATCTCCATTCTCCAATAATGCAGTGTGCGTGTCAGCCGGCTGTCGGAGCTGTGTTGACGCAGAGCTAACACGCCGCGCCGACTGCACTCTCGTCTGTCTCGGCTATCGTCTCCATCTCCTGTGCTGTATCTACCGACGGCTCGCGGTAAGCCGAATGGTGACCTCAATCCTCTGCTGAGGGGCAGGCGGGACCCACCCCTCCCCGGCCCCAGACCCGAGCCGGCCGCGACGTTCGTCGCGATTCTGTCGGATACGCCTGGCCTGAGGACTTGGAGACAGAGACTTGTGATATAACTCTAACGAAGCCATGACTAAAGAAGAGACACAGTGAGAGGTGGTGGGGTCTAAAGGACTCTCCGCCGAGCGTTGGCCGAGCGGCTGCCGTCTCCGACTCTCTGGACGGGCCATTGACCAGCCTGCGGGCCACACAAAGCGCTGCGGACCGCCTCCCTCTGCCGCCACCGCCCCCGTCACCACTGCCGTCACCGCCCCCCCCCCCCCGCCCCGCCCTGCCGCTCATCCGCCTGGCCACCCTCGCCTGACTCCCTCCCCAGCTACCCCGCCACCCACCCGTGTCTGGCCCACTCTGTCCACCCGCTGCCGTCTCCACATCCGCAATGAACATCATAATTGTCATTTCTGTTACAGGAACAGATCCACCACTGAATGTGTTCATTGTTTTGTTTCTCTGAGGCAAATAAAGTGAAGCGAACTGAGCTGAACAGGCATCTGAACAGCTACAGTTCGATGGGTATTAGCCGTTTTCACAACGGCCATCTGGTACACATTTGGTGCACATCTGGTACAGAGTACGTGCAGATTTGGTCACCAGGTTCAGTGTGCCTCTTAGCAGCTATCAGCTAGGGTTGCACTCATTGCTTACCTACATATATGCCTGCTTTGTCATATTATCAGAGAGCATCATCGATTAAAACACTGAAATAAATTCATAAAATGAACATACTTGCTGTAAAATAAATTAGGTGCAGATTTGGTCAAATCAGGTGCATTCGCCGTATAGCCCGTCGTGAAAACGGCTATTGAAGACTGCCGAGTGCCGATATAACCAATCGAAGCATATCACTTTACTTATAGCCGAAAACAGCACGCTTTGGACTATTCACTGTATCATATAAGTGTGGACTGAATTTTCCGGGCTGTTAGTTGGTTGCACCGTATGTGCACTTGCAGACACATACGGTTGAATATTAATTATTATTCAGTCCGGTTTGCGCAAGGCGAGCCTTGGATGTAAACTGATCTCAACGCGTTGAATGCTAGAAGATTTCTTATTTACCTTTTCACTCCAGTTGAAGACTGGCCGAAGGCTAACCGTCAGGAGGCCCGAGCTCAGTTATCGAAATTTAGGCCACTGACCACACGCGCGCGGATCACCGCAGATTCCAGCGTGAGACATTTAGAAACAACGCAGGGGCTTGGACCATTAGTTGCCACTTTCTGACCAGGCGCTGAAATAGCTCGCATGAGCTACGCTCATTGGATACAGTGAAGGCAGAGATTGCGTATCAACATAGATCTAAGCGTGTGGTCGGTTCCCGGGCAGCCCTCAGCTCAACTACACATGCGAAATCGCTAACCTAGAGCCCACTCAACTCCTTTGATTCCAGTTGAAAGTCCCAGCTTTTACAAGCTGCTTCAATGCATATTTGGTACTTAGAACCTAGCTTACAAATTTGAGCTGGAAAGCCACCTATGAAACATGGCTTACCTTTTATTATAAAATTGAAACTATAAAAACAGCACCAGCCAGGATGATCAATGTGAAACCAAATCTCTACGCGACAGAGAATGGTCCACTTTGACTAGAATTGAACGGGCCAGCCTAAAGCCGGCCAATTCGATATGAGTTTTATCAAACCCATAGGGCTATTTGTTCTAAGTAACAATCTTTTTTTTTAACATCTTGGGGACGCCAAACTAAGTTTGATCTAGTAAATGACAAATTATATGACCATTCAAGATAAAATAGCCAGACCACTGAACGAACAATACTTTGGTTTCACCTTGAAGTAGGTTTTGCTGGGAAAAATTGAACTATTTGATGATGTATACAATACCTTTCTCCTTCTCTCGTCTCTCATTGCTGATTTTACCGTTAGAGGGACCGATGCATAATTACAAGAAAGTGTTTTAATATACCTATGCTGCATACCAATCCAATGGTAGCCTGTGATCCCTTTTCGAACTGGCACGCATCTCGAGGTTATCAAACTCGTCCAAAGACTAACTTCACCCTAAATTGCACGGGCGCCTGGGCTGATTTGGGGGCTTTTCGTAGCGTGGCTAACTAAATAACATCACCCGCCGCGCTCACAATTTCGCCGCGGTCTGGCCCGGAAAGGCTGGAATGACGCTGTTAGTCGGCGCCATCAGATAGTGAATCGACCCGTCATCAAAAAGGCGAGCATCCAAACTACGACCGATATACGAGCCAGCTGGAAAACAGCCAGGTCGCGGGGAGAGACCCTCCCGCCGTCAACGGTAGTTTGACTTTTGCTCGTTTTTTAACTTGAGGTGATTTCAATACAGTTAGTCTGAGAAAACAGTCCCATAAAATTCCACGGAGGTTCTTTTCGTGATCACTGAGGTAATATGAAGTATGTATTGTCAATAAGAAAAAAGATAATCATCATTTATCAACAAAGATAAATAGGAATGAGCATTAAAACGTATCTTAATTCGATTGAATATATTTTTGGAAAAACACTCGATGAACATTGCAGTTTAGAAGAAAGCTTGTCACACAGAGCTCCTCAGGCTTTGAAATGAGAATTGATAAGCCCGAATGCCCTCGCACAATAACCCATTTGTAAGTCAGCCAGCCTCATTTCCTCTATTTCATACACTGGCACGGATGATAATGCACTACTAACAATAAGAAATGTACTAGCACAGATGCACTCGAGTCGTTCTATATCTCCGTAACGCTCCATTGTAAATTACGTTTATAGCAGCTGCACGACGCTACTCCGACGCGGCAACTTCGGCCGGCGAATGCATGGCACCAATTGAGATCTTCCGCGCTGCCGGTGGCGCGTACACGGCCGCTGCGCGTGGCGCGATCATCCTAGCGAGACCCACAAATCGCCGACTCGGCGCTAGAGACTCGCCGGCGCTGAACAGGCTCGCGGCGCAGACGACGGCGTGCCGCGGGGCCGGGTCTGAGGCCGGTTTGAGCTGGCTGGAGAGCGGCGCAACTCGGGAGAACCGACTGTGGATCCCAGGACGACAGACTGGTTGGTTTGTGATATGAAGAGATCGAAAGGCTGCCACTGAACCGCTCAGCAGAAGTTGGCGAAACTGAGTCACTTCTTTGAAGGGTCTCAATCGTTTGTCGCATAGCTGGCACCTTCTATCACCCAAGCCCGGTCCAGCGGTCCATTTATCCCAGTTCATGCTATCCGAATTCACATCACATGTGTGGGCTGCTTGAAGTATGATGGCATGTGGACTGTCCTAAAAAAGCTAGAAACACACAATTATACCCCCAACTGACTTGTGAGTCACCCGTCTTTGAACAGATGGAGCCGTGCACAGTCCAAGCTCCCCAGGCCGGACTGGTCAAGAGCGGCCTGTTCTGGTAGACGGGTCCGTTCCGAGCATCTGACAGAGACAGCTCCCTTGGTCTTCAGAGCGAGAGCGGCTGGGAACACGGTGACCTTTAGTTGGTGCCATGTCAGTGGACGGGGCTAGGGCTGGTGTCGTGTCAGTCTCGAGGGTCAGTGGGTGTTGCGACAGGCCACCGAAGTACCGGAATTCAGTGGGCGTCGCTGTGAATGAGTTTCAGAGTTCGGTAGGTGCCTTGACAACTACGGGATAAACACAGATGATGGTTCGCTCTCGTCAGGCCTCTTTCTTCATTGCCACATCAATTAATGCTCTGTCGGGGACTGGTAGAAATGTTCAGTTATCTGAGATTGCTATTGTGATGACACCACTTTCTTGTTGGCTATTTCTGCAGCTTCACAAACGGCTCGCCACGGGATCCATTTGTTCTTTTCCAGTCTGGTGTCAGGCGTTATAGGACGACAAATTTCTCTCGCCTCTGTTTCCCGGCGCCCTGCAGTGCCGCAGAATCACGATGGCATATGTCACGTGACCGTATGAGGCGGGATGATAAATGTCACCTGACAGCGCTGGCCGCGGATAATGCATGGCACGTGACTGCCGGAAAAGTGAGAAGCTCTTTCTAGAGATCTGGCTGCCGGGCTGACGGCCGTGTGAATTATCTGAATAGTTAGATTATGCTGGCCAGTGCCTAATTGCGCTAATTAACGGACAGAACTGCTAAACTTTGGGGCATGTGGAAAAGCCGGCCGGAGTGTGAAACTCTGAGAAGGAAGAACACTGGGTGCACATTTTCAGCTTGCTGATTTGTATAAATGGAACGAAGGCATAGGCAATGAAATGGATAAAAGGAAACAAGTTAACATAAATGCCTATAGGTTGTACGTCCGCTAAACCTCCAATGCATATCTCTCATCTGGACAAAAAAAAACCTGGAGTACCGGGTCTTCTTGAAGTTTTATCGTTGGGACAGCAAACTACATACATGGAAACAATTTACCGATTGAAAACAAATTCGTAAATGACTCTCATTCAAATTGCAACCGTTCAAGCATGAACATTTGAATAGGAAGAAATATTGCCTGCTTTATTGTTTCAAGGTCCATGAGCCTACCAAATGAAACTTTCTGTCAGGCAATCAATAACACGTAAAGCTCCATTCATCGCAAAAGTTCATCTTCTGGGCTCCGGGAATTTTGATATCCTCCGTTACTCCTGTTGTCAAGCAACAACTCCCGACCTCACAATACGCCAGGAGGGTGACCTGACGTACTAAATCGGCCCGGCCCTCCGTGACTAGAGTGAGTGACGTTCGGCTCCGTCCCCCAGGTGTGTGAGGGACCCTCCACACTGCCGTACTTACCTCCCCACATTGCCATCTCATCAACCCGCCACCCCAGGGGAGGGACAGCAGCGAAATATAGCTGCACCCGACCGCGGCACTCAGTCTCCAGCGCGGGGACACGCCCGCGTCGGATAGACCACGCCCACGGCCGCAATATCGCCGTCCCTGCGCTGTCGACCCCGGAAATGTAGGCTCCATGACTCGATCCAGCTCATATGTGTACGTAGTTCCGGGTTCAAATGGTGCAACCCGATTCACCTTTGCGAGCAGGACTGGTGGCTGGATCCAGAATCACTTACACATAAATTCTGCGTTAGGGGCTTCATATATAGTGCGCACTAAACACAGGAGTGGTAAATTAATACGTAATTTGATCGAATCAAAGATAATTATAATGCTGGTAAACTCCTATAAGGTCTTCTGAAAAATGTCAATTATTGCATGACAAGCTTTAAAAAAAAAACGCGTTTTACCTTCTTTACCACATATATCTTTCCGAAATACTACGAGCTTTGGTGGATGTTGCATTAGATGTGAAATTTTCCAGGAAGAAACGTCAGCAACACTCAAAAGCAGCATTTAATATCAAATTTACATAACGTCCACGACAAGAGCCGTGGGATGGGGAAGTCTGAAGAGCCAGGGGGGGGGGAGGCAAGTGGCTGGGAAGTGCTGCACCCCATCAAATTCCAGCAAAGATAATACGGAAACTACTGCAACATACCCAAAACGGTGTTTACAAGATGTTCCCTAAAACACTTGACCGACACATCAAAATGCCCAAAAGGCCACGACGCTGGCTGACCTGAACGAACAGTTTCAAGGGAATCCACGAACAGGGAACGTTGGGTAGGAACGGGAGGAGTATGAGGGGTGGAACGGGAGGCGGGGCGGGGAGGGCCGTATATGGGGTAGCCCGCCGTGGGGAGGGGTGCACACAAAAAAATATTAACACCGTTAGCGGTGTAATTGCACAGTACATATCTGAGCACTTGAGGAAAGTTAATTTAGTCCCTTCCCCGCTTAAATTACTCGCGCTTCCAAATGAACACCAGGAAGAAGGTAATAGAACACTGTTAGGAGGGTTGGGTGTTTTACTACACACACAGAAAAATATTAACACCGTTAGCGGTGTAATTGCACAGTACATATCTGAGCACTTGAGGAAAGTTAATTTAGTCCCTTCCCCGCTTAAATTACTCGCGCTTCCAAATGAACACCAGGAAGAAGGTAATAGAACACTGTTAGGAGGGTTGGGTGTTTTGCTACATGTAGTAAAACACCCAACCCTCCTAACAGTGTTCTATTACCTTCTTCCTGGTGTTCATTTGGAAGCGCGAGTAATTTAAGCGCGGAAGGGACTAAATTAACTTTCCTCAAGTGCTCAGATATGTACTGTGCAATTACACCGCTAACGGTGTCAATATTTTTCTGTGTGCATGTAGCAAAACACCCAACCCTCCTAACAGTGCTCTATTACCTTCTTCCTGGTGTTCATTTGGAAGCGCGAGTAATTTAAGCGGGGAAGGGACTAAATTAACTTTCCTCAAGTGCTCAGATATGTACTGTGCAATTACACCGCTAACGGTGTTAATATTTTTCTGTGTGTGGTCTGCCGAGGGGGGGGGGGGGCAGCCGGTTTCCACTGAGCCGGACTGTGCTGATCACAGAAGGTGCCTCGGCTCAGAAGCGGGACTGACAAAGCCGCCAGCCGGCTGATCGCATTATGATTGCGCTTCACTGGGCCGTCCTTCTGCGGTGTTGGCGACGATAGAGAAATTGGAAATGTTCGGAAATACCTAAGCTCCGAAAGAAAGTGAAGGAATTCCAGGTAAGGGTAATTGAATTATGAAACAGGTTATATATAGCTCAGGAGTTATTGGAGACGGCTCCAATTAACGTATTTGATGGTCTTGCTTCGATTGGATTGACATCTTCATTTATTGAATTATTTATCTTCATCTAGTTGTTCCATTCTTAATTTTGTTAACGAGCATTCACGCTTCCTTATACTGTAATCACTTCGAACTGTGGCCATCTTTGCTTTCAAAAACCTTTAATTATCAATTAAGCGTTGTTTTTATCTTGCCCTCATCTTGCCACTGCGCTGGTCAAAACCAGCTCTCTCTCTCTCTCTCTCTCTCTCTCTCTCTCTCTCTCTCTCTCTCTCTCTCTCTCTCTCTCTCTCTCTCCATCTCGAGGTCACCCCTCGCCGTCACTTGGGTCGTCGCCGGCTGACGGAAGGCCCGGCCGTCGGGCTCGATTGGCGCCGTAGGTTAGCCCTCAGCACCGGATCGGTCCAGAAAGGAACCATCCCTCGCCGACAGACGGGCTGGCGATGTTGGAGCCCGCTGGTGAAGGCCAAACGAACGGCAGGCGATTGACGAAGGGAAAGGAACCAGCGGCCGATAGGAGGCTAGGTGAATTTAGTATCAAGTAATCAATTCCATCAACTGTTTGTTGATTATGGCTGGAAAAGTAGCACAGCCTTGGACGGTCTTTCATCATTGTTAGTAAGCGTGACGCTCCACTGAAATGCTGATTCAGGATCACTCCCCACTTCCTCCGTTTCACAGTTTGGCGTCAAAAAACACCGCTCACCTACTTTTCCCAGATAGTGGATGTTTACACAAACCATCCGCCTTACAGCTACTTGCCAAGTAACGGAGTGTTTATTAGGCCAGGCTATTTCCAAGATGTTTATCTCAAAGCTGTTTCCATATTTTGCAGCTTCAAGCAAACAAGACAATCCTTCCTTTTTCGGTATTCTTAGCTTTCCTCCAAAGAGCTTGCTAAATCCTTGAAATACAAAACAAAGTCGCGCGTTTAGCGCACTTTTATTCATGTTTCGTCGTGGTGCAATCAATCGACTGTCGATAATATTGCTTCCGTCAAGATCAATGGCAGCCGTAGGGTGTTTTAGTCCAGAAATAGACCTTCCGTCAGCACGGCACCTGTGCAGCTCCAATCTTCCGGGACAGAAAATCTTTCAACTTCTGCGCCGGTGAAATGAAATTGACCACGTATCATATTGCACTTCATATATCATTCTAAATGGGCTTGGATACAGCGGCTTCTGGAGCATTTATCAGTGGGCCTAGAATACAAATCTTGTCTCATATATTTTACTGCTTATGGCGACTTAAGTGCCGCCAATTTCGTTTGAAATAGATATTGCGTTATGAAAGCCCTATTTTACTTTAAGACTGATTTAAGCTCACTAATGTGAAACGGTATTCTACAGCACAATTGTCGTTTTATTTCCGGACATTGGTAGCTAACAATTTCATACATTGTAGCCTCAACAAATGAAAATGCTTGATCGCCGCTAACAACTCTACGTTATCCGAGCCTTTGTGTTTGCAAAGGCAAAAAAGCACTCTGGTATATCAATTCTCACTCCACTTGACTGGGTTTCACTGCGATAGACCCGGCCTATTCAGGGCGAGCGGCGAAAACAGGCTTTCATGGGTAGAACAATAGCTGAAGACCAGCTGGCTGGTCCGAGCGGTGATGAGAATAAGTTCATCTGCTGAGGAGGCCCGAGGCACTCATCAACATTCCGCTCATGTTGATTCCGGCGGGGTCGTACCGTCTCTATCGGGTCATCACAGCCCCCGTGGTGCTCCACTGCTCTACCCGTGTCTCTCCCCTGCTCTCCCAGCTCCGCCCGCATCCAGTAATCATCCATATTGGCAGTGGCCCGAACCTCAGATCACGTGCTCGATTGATATCGCTAATTATGCCACTCCGATCGCTCAGTGAGTAACGCAAGGACAGAGGCGGATCCAGCTCAGAGGTTTGGGGGGGGGCAAACCATAAATTATCGATTCTTTCCATGCATCGTCCATAGGCGCAATGTTAAAATCATGCCGTTTGGGGGGGGGGGGCAAATGCCCATTTTGCCCCCCCCCCCCCTGGATCCGCCACTGCGCAAGGAGGAGCTTCTACTGGGAGCTGAAGCGGAAGTTCTGAGCTAGGCACACCTCACGCCCGTATTTCAATAACCGCACTGCGCACGGTCATAGAATACTAAGGTAACACGGAGCCGAAGCTTCAAGCCAGGGGACACGGGAGGCATGCCGTCAGCTGTCCTTTTTTAAACAATCGGTTTCTTTGAAATAATTTCTTTTGGTTTTTTGATGTCTATCATAAATATAGTACATCAAAAATTAAGTTTTATTTTTTATGAGGTGGGAAATATTTTTCTGTCCAAACCATTCCCGTTTAAAGAAAATAGACAAGGGGAGAGTTTACCCAGGACCCTATGGAGGTTGTGTACATGAGTTTACCCAGGGCCCTATGGGAGAGAGATAACACGTGCTTCTATGGGGCGAATTCGATGCAACAAATGGCGCAGTAGCGACATTACTTTTGTTCGATGTCTCTCGGACGACAAAGATCCTACGCCGTTTGGCCAATCATATTCCATAATCGCAGCCGAGCCCCCGTTGACCTAGAACGGGATTGGCCGGACGACGTACAATCTTCGTCGTCCGAGAGACACCGAACGAGGGGCACATCGACTGAATATACATTGCGATTCAATATTCAGTATTGATTCAGTAGGTATTTTATGACCGTGATTGCAATTTGCATTTGAGCTCAGCAGTCGAGTAAGTTGTGCCAAAAATACCAGAAGTGTTGCATGCCCTGGATGCAGGAAAACAAGATTGAGATGAGTGGATCAAGATGTATCTTTCGTGCAGATGTATCAAGATGTGCCTTTCAGGTGAGGTTCCAGTGAAATTTGAATTCGATAGGTAGCCATTTTTGCTTTTGCTTTGATACTTGTGGTAAGGAAACATGATTATTGTTGCATGAACCGCCCACTGCCCATTGCTGTCTTGTCTCGCGTTTGATATCCAATCACCATTCTTAAATAGCTCACCTTGCCATATGGAAATCAGATTTTAGGAGGCCACTAGGCCTGTGGGGCCTGGTTTCAATGAGCTCCCAGTGCTTAGGACAGTCAGGCTCATATGTTGGTTAAGGTGAGGTTCAGGTAGGCCAGTATGCACTCTGCAAAGCATGGCAATTTCGACAAGATCTCGTCTGTGCCGGCTTGTCCGGCTGGTGAGGGTTTGGTGTAGCGTGGATTTAGCTTGGTGCAGCGCGGATTTTGTGTAGCGCGGTGTGGCTTTGGCCTGGTGTGGTCAGGTGGTGGGGGATGTAGTGTAGTGCATTTTAAATGTGGCTTGGTGATGGACATGATAGACCCAACAAAATGGATGGCCAAAATTGAAAAAAAGCATTAATGGAGCTTTGACATGCAATTTAGTGTGCTCTCGGGCTGATAGGTGTGCGGTGGTCAGAACGGACTATGCCAGTGCTGGTGCGTGGTGGTCCTAGGCTCCATCATGGGTGTCATTCCCTGTTGTGACCCAGGGGGTCTAGTCAAAACCTTACCTATTTCTGCTAACCTAAACCTATTTCTTACAAAGTAGGCAAAATGTGATTATGGTATAATAATAAAATGATTCAAAAGTCTTCATTTCACTCATATTAAACCTGGCCCTTTTTCAGGCGCAAGCTCTGGATGAACTTCTGCGGTGACGTCGGCATTCTTACAGGAGAACCCAAGATTCGCTGTACCTGTATGCATTTCAAAACTGAAGAATTGATAGCAACAAGTAAATATTTGAAGTTGCAGCCAAATGCTGTGCCTTCTCTGCTGCAAGAACTACATGTCACCATTGAAGCAAGGTAAGTGTTAAAAGAAATTGTTCACCTTCTGTAAATAATTTGATGAATAAAATTTAAAAAGATGTGTTAAAAATTTGATGAATAAAATTTAAATGCATTCTGACTTAGAATTACACACTTCTTCTAAAGGGATTTCATTATTTTAATGATTAAAGTTATGAACACTAACAGCTGAACAACCTATCAGCTGCAAGGGATTCTGCTCCTGTAAGTGCTCTCATCGCTGATTGGCCACTGTGTGTTGAAGAGGTTTCTGCTAGCTGTAAATGAGCACTAGAACATGAATTTAAGCACCAATATTCACTGATAAAAGGTGAATATCTCAAACGGTTCAAATATAAGGCATACGCAAATCTGCTCTATCAGACTGCTATCTCAGTTTAAAATCCCATGTTAAAGGTGAACTATTTCCTCGACAGGACCAGCTCGACTCCTGCAGTAGGACTCCAGCCTCGTCCAGTCGTCGCCGCTCGCCAAGACCTGCCGGACTCCTGCAATAGGGGTCCAGGGCCCAGGCTGACCCGTTCGTCCAGTAACCGCCGCTCGTCAGCACCAGCTGGGCTCCTGTAGTAGGGGTCCAGCCTCGTCCAGTCGCCGCCGCTCGCCAAGACCAGCTGGGCTCCTGTAGTATGGGGCTAGGATGGCCCGTTCATCAACCGGTCCTGAAGTCACATCGCTGTCAGCCAGCCGAACTCAGTACATAAGTCACCAACCCTGAATGTTGCCAGCCAAAGTCGGCAGTTTCCTTCGGACAGTCATCTCACCAGTGTTGTACAGTGTACAAGGTTAGTGACGCAGTTAAATGCGTCAATTAAATGCGAGGACGTGCGCTTGTATGCAGCGTTTTGTCATGTTGAGCTGCATGGGTGTCGATTTTCACCGAATTGAGGGTGCCCAGTGCCCACTGCCCGGGCGCAGCAAATCCGCCGCCGCCTTAGCGGTGACCTTGACCCGCACCGTCTGTTGGGGCTCCAAAGCCAAGCCAGCCGAGCCGGAGGGGAATTTAGAGAGCTTGAGCACCCCCAACCCGGCAGAAATTGGCACCTATGTTGAGCTGTATGAATGCGTTTTAGCCTTCCCCGTGGTGGTAAATAGCAGTCTACATGCAGAATTAGGCAGGCTTATTAACGGACTCATCATTTGATTCATTGTGTCACCTTTGTCGGCACGTGTAAGATGTGCTTAACTGCCATTGGCTCTCGGCCTGGCGACTTCTGGGGACCACGTAATGGGGATGACAATTGGGATCCTGTGCCTTAAGCCGGCCATTTACGTCCATGGCTATATACCCTCGTACTAGGGTCAGTTATGACGTATATAGGGATCCACGAGATCTTTTTTGATGAATGGGTTGTGCAGTGTTGAGATCCGCGTGTAACGTCACTGTTTGGCCAGTCTGCCCTCAAACGCGTCATCTTTACTCGTATTTTATTTACATGAACACTTTGCATGGTCCAGTGGTTTATATAGACATCTTCCTTGCACTAGCTAGTTTTATGTGGCCAGGTTGATTGCCTGTCAGCGCGGTCACGCTGTCGTCTTTCGATTGGTGCGCTTAAATGCGGCGAGATGAATGTAGGATTTCCCTATTTAGTACCTGCGCCCAGCTCAACTGGAGCCTTCGGACGGCGCACCTCTTGGCCGGCGTTGTTATCTGAAACTTATTATCTCGGGCGTATGTTGCAACTTGTTGATTGCCAGCGTCGTTGTATTACGTACGCGAAAGCAGTAGCGGCGGAACACCTTCAATTAAGGGGAAGGGGGGGGGAGGCACTGCCGACTTTTGATCCCATTCTTTCCATGTAACGCCCATAGAGCCCATGTTAAAATGCCAAAATCAAAGGGGGGCACGGTGCCCCGGTGCCCTCCCCGTTCCGCCGCCTATGCGCGAAAGTACCAACAGTTTCCAGTTGTTTGTGTCCCAATGTTTTTTTATGTTTTTATTATGTACAGGGACCGGTTGTCGATATCAATGTTATCGGTTGTTACTGGACAGGACAGACGGCTAGACAAGGGATTCGTGTAGAGTAGCAACTGCTGGTCCCCGTACCAGCATTGAAACTGCACCAGTACCAGCATTGAAACTAAATATAAGATATCTCAGAAGGTTGCGCTTTTGGAGTGAGTTGTGGTGCTTTACGCCGTACCTACATCATGCTTAATGAATGTGACCGTCGTGTTTGTGGGATCCCCGTCGGTACTAGTCAGCCCCACGAATCGTGGTAGATCATAAAATAGGCATTGATTTTAAAAGCGAGGCCACGGCCTCTCAGCAGTAGCGGCAGAACACCTTCAATTAAGGGGGGGGGGGGGGGCACTGCCGACTTTTGGTCCCATTCTTTCCGTGCAACGCCCATAGGGCTAATGTTAAAATGCCAAAAGTAAAGGGGACACGGTGCCCCGGCCACCGGTGCCCGCCGCCCGGCCCGTTCCGCCGCCTAGTTTGCCTCTCAGGGTTGGTTCCAAAATGGGCACGGCCGAGGATAATCTTCGCCTCCAGTTATCATTTTGATATATCTACGAAACGATTGCTGGGTGGTACACGAAAGCAACTTTTTCAGGTGAGTTGAAAGGAGAAGAGGTTCTTTGAATTACCATTTCGGTCCATGGTTCTAAAAAGCGCTAGTTTAAAACTATTGTTATAATTCCTATCGTAAACCATCGGACGCTCGACGCTGCATTGGCATTGGTACGATGTGCCGGTAATCGCTCGCCGAGAATGATAACGTGGCAGCTTTACTGATATGTAGGATTATCAATCAAATGTAATAGAAACGATATTAAATCCACTACCCGTGAAATAAGCCTGGCTATCTGGTTGTCGAAGCCAGGCAAATATATGCTTGGAATGGCACGTCCATTGTCCATGACATCATTTAATTGAATTATTTTCCTTCTTAGCACTTAAAATACATTCCAGCGACACAAAACTCCCAAAAGTCTGATATCTTGCCCGTGGTATCGTGGTACGATCGGCGAGTACCTTCCTACGCAATGTCCATGGCTATGCGAAGTCTAAGGTTGGCCTACATAGCCTTGGTTTGGCCTGCTTATCCTATTTCATATCGTATCTATGAAAATAAAGTGTTCACGATCGCATAGCGAAACTGAGAGCAAAATATTTATTTGCAAAACTCCGGCGATACCCCTCGCTTGATACTATTAAAAAACATTGCACACGATCATGCGAAGCCGTGAATCATACCGCCTTTATTTAGCGCCGGCGTTCCCGCGTGAATAATTTCTCCTGAATCGGAGGACCAATAATCAGCTGACGCACCGTTGTTTTGATGTCGGCGGACCGTGCCAGCCTGGCACTGCGGCTGCTACCTTCGTCTGTTCGTCTGCGCTCATTTTCTTCTACCAAATTCTTCTGAAGAGAAAAAGTCGCGCTTTCTCGAGAAACGTTGGCGGTAACGTGAAGATATACCAGGTATCGAGGGCTGCATTTTTATCAGATTAGGCAAGATCGGACCAACTAAACAAAAAAAAAAACATGATAATACTCGTAAATCGTTTAGCGGACTGACTCTGGGTGTAAAGAAGTTATTTTTCCCTGTACTTCGACCTTTATAAAGTAGACCTACTGGAGTACGAACTGTCTGTAAGTTGTGTCACGTGTTTTAGCATCGATCATTTTGAGAATTTCGTGGATGGCGGTATCGGCGGTATAGCATGATTATTGCTTGTTTTTTAATCGCATTGCCCCTTTGAAGACCTGTCAATAAAGGTCGAAGTACAGAGAAAAATAACTTCTTTACACCCCGAGTCAGTCCGCTAAACGATTTATTATCATTAATATGCCTGTGTTTAAATATGACTTTACAGTCTCATATAACAAAAAACATAAATATTAGCACTAGCACCGTACAGAGCACTTCCTAAGGGATGCTGCTTCGATCTATAGCCAGGTCATGGGCATAGGCGGCGGAACGGGGAGGGCACCGGGGCACCGTGCCCCCTTTGATTTTGGCATTTTAACATTAGCCCTATGGGCGTTGCATGGAAAGAACGGGACCAAAAGTCGGCAGTGCCCCCCCCCCCTTAATTGAGGGTGTTCCGCCGCTACTGAGGTCAGGCTGAGGCCAGACAAGAGCACTATTCGTCGAAGATAGGCGAAAAACAGTCGTTCTGTTTGTGTCCGCCTCTGCGCACAGTGGGGATTTTTCCGATCTAGCACGTATTTATTCGTAGGGGGCAAACCATAGGTAGAATTGTAGCCAGATTGTGCACAGATGTTGGCTGGTGTGTCCTGGTGAGAATTTTACCTGTAAATGTGCATAATCAACATATATAGGGGGTTCAATTGGACCCCCGCTCAGCCGTTTGGCCCCTGATCAAGCTAGAGCTTCGCGGAAAAGTCAAGCGTGCTGCCTATGACGAAATTAGGCCGAATATATCCAATTTCAAAGTCCAAGGTCATAAGCTGACTTTCCAAGTCAGTTTAATGACCTAACTAAAGTTGGGAAATCGAGACCTCTTGAAACTTCGCAAAGTTAGGGTGTTACGGGGTATTTTGGGGTGCTGATCACGAATGTCATGTTAGTTTTGATCACAGACGATGTCTTTATGCATTTAGGCCAGGTCGGGTCAGGTCAGGTTAGATCAATTAGTAGGCGTCCTGCCGGCCATCCATAGAAGTGTCACCTACTACTGATAGCTTCGTAACATGGAACGAAGGCACTAGAACTACTTCGTAAATATTTAAATGGCTGCTAAAATCGAAATCAGCACCAAAAACTACCCTAGAAACAAGTAAAACTCGAAAAAGTGAACCAAGGTCATCAAAAGGTCAATGGCCTTGACTTGACCTTCACGTGACCTTGACACCCACCATTATGCATGGCACCAACATCATTTCACATATTTGAACGTTTAAAACCACAAAAAGACTGGAAACCGCGGATAATGTGAGCTGGCATACGCCGAATCGCGATTCCGGCCAAACATGGTCTCGAGAAATATGCCACAGGTCAAAGGTCAGTTGGGTCAGAGTCATGAAATTTTTAGGTTAGATGTAAAATTGATGATCGCGAGGGTACCGAAAGTTTCGGCGCGATCGGCCGCTTTTTGCGCGAGTAATTTGCGGAAAACCATGGGGTTTTATCCGACCCCTTCCCCCTCCCCCTCCCCACAAGTGCGATGGTTAATAAGGTTACGGTATGTATAATTTACGCTTGTCATCCTATTCCTAATGAATGTGTCTCAGAAAATATGCATCATATAAATCACGAAGTAAAATTATTCGCCTATGTCCGAAACATACCTATATCGTGCTGTTTGCCCTAGCGCTCCTCGAGTGGGGTGTTAAGATACTCTAATGTGAATATTCCGTGTTCAGGCAAGTTCCGGCAGCCAAACTAGGCGTTGTCTTGTGCAGAAGAAAGTGGCGAATTCGATAGGATATATTTCGGAGTGGAAAAGTGTGGAGAACATTGTTGATTTCCTACATTTATTTAGAATACCATTCCTTCAATATGGTGTCTGTAAGGGTTTTTTGTAAAGGGCATTTTTGTGACCTTAGTAAGGTTGTGGCATACTTTCTGTTTGCCATTCCATTCCTAATAAAGGTGCCTTTCAGACGATATGCAACTTTAAGACCTCGCAAGATTAAAACCAACAGGACAGGACAATGAAATTGAGCTATACTTTCGGGCCTTGCTGAGCCCATTGAGTAATCACGCATGAGTGTGAACTTCGGGCGCATTTTTCCTAGTTTTGCTGTGGACATACAGATAAAACAATGCCATATATGAAAAATTCAGACATTTCTTAGCCCTACTGACACAAAAAATAAACCAAAATCCAAAAAATATTTTTTTTGAATTAATAGGCGCTAGATCGGAAAAATCCCCACTGTGCTGCGGTGCGAAATGCATCGAAATCTTAATGAAACTCATTTGCCATCTAATGGTCTCGCCGTTCTGGGAGAATGCCACTGACGCAGCGAGCCGAGGTCGAAACACCCAGGGAAACACCGACAGCCGGGCTGCGAGCAGGCGCGGCCGCCGGCCAGCCCGCGGCAGCGGCGAGAGAAGGAGGCAGGGAGCGGGAGACCAAAGGGGACTTAGGAAGCGAACTTACATCCAACGTGACGGATGCGAACCGGAAAATGCTTTGATAAAGAAGCGTGATTGTTGCTTTCATGTGGTATGAAATTTGTGACGGGCTGATGGACAAACAATCCAGTTCAGTTAGGTACGCTTACCTACACATATTAGTACCTACATTCGCATTTCACATGCTATGGGCAATGTGTGCAATCTGCAACTTGATAAGTTACTTAGTAATTGTGTAGGGGAAAACCTTCAGCCACTTTGCTATACTGTGTTGAAATGTTTAGGAATTCGAATCTAGGCCTTCACCATTCTAAAATGGCTCCGACTGCCTCACATGCTTAAGTACATTTTATGGAACAACTAGGTATTTCCAAGTATTCCCAATTGCATGTAGACCCGTAGTGCTTGGCATACACTAAACATGCATCCTTGGACGGACATACACAGTAGATCTGACACACGCACATGCAAACACACCGCCGCACGCGGCTTCTTTCCGCAGACACGGCTCGCGGAGTGGCCGTAAACCAGCGTCCGCGGGCTCCGAGCGGCTGTTCCCGCCTTATTGCCCCGTTTGGTTCCAATAAAGAGGGCGTTTTTCGCGCCGTCCCGACCGATCGACCAATAACAACAGCTCCACCGGCGCCGCAGGAGGCAATAGTTCAGCCCGTCACCGGCTGATCGGTGCCGTCCGACAGCCCACGCCGACTCATGGTGTGTTCTTCGAAAACAGTCCGGCACGGCGACGCGCCCTCATAACGCTGAACAGAAAGCTTCCGGCAACCCATCTTACTTAGCCCAGGAGTCTGATCAAGAAGCTCGTCTTCTCGGTAGCTACCGGTCGGGTCATGACTGATACAGACTCTCAGACTCCCAGAGGACTTTGCTGGACTCTATAGACTCCCGGTAGACTCTCTGCGGAGTGCAGACTAACGCATGACATATCGACTGGCTCAGGAGTCTCCGCTGACTTCCAGAATCCTCCCTGAACTCCCTGGCAGACCTGCGATCACCGCCCAGTTCCGTTGACTCTCAGTGCTCAGATGACTCAGCTGGACTCAGTTACGACTGCTGGAGTCGGCCCACTCTGGACGAGCCGGTAAGTCCCGCAGGCAGTCCCTCCGGAGGACGGTGTCGGGTGTCAGCCCCGGAGCGCCTGGCCTCGGTCCATTAAAGAAGCCAAGCACATCACTGCTCGGTGAATCACAGAAACCAGACAGCGTCCCTGGGGAACACCGGCCAATATTTGCCACCGAAGCGACGCTAATGGATTTGTCCCGTCCAAGAGTCGACAGAAGTGGCCGCTGTATCTGCAGTCATCAGCCCGTCATTTGCTCTGTCTGGTGTTGCAGGGGTTGATGTTACGTTGATGATGGCGCACAAGGAAGGACTGTGACAGAGGATATCACAGGACGATGAAGTGTCATCGATGACAGGTGACTGTTCTGATGGTTCAGATGTGACAGTTCATAGTGTCGGAACGAGACAAATAGCTGTGAACGATGTCTGAAACACAAATGGGTAAACAGGCAAATAGACGAGCCCGACGGTTGATTAGTAGGGTTGTCTGGTGGCGAATTGGAATGTCTGCCTGCAGTCTCCAGAAAATGGCGACTGGAGCAGTGTTAGCTACTCACAAGATATAGCTTTTGCGCTAAACACAGTCAACATACCGAATAAGCAAACCAGAGCAGCGCGGACATTTATCAAGTTTGGTAGCAGCATAACAAAATCATCAGGTAACACACCTAAAACCTCGGAGGCAAAGGATCGGGAACTCGACTGTGCAATTCCAGTTGTTTCTGACTGTAAACCTTACATCTAATTACATATCTAACAGTGAGCTGATTCGCATTGCAATCACCAACATTCACAGGTACTCGTTGACCATCTCCAACCTAACGCCCATACCCCCACAGCTGCGGCTGCCGCAGCTTTCTGAGATCGGCCAGTGACGGCCGATGTCGGGTCCTTCTGTCCGTAATGGCGTGTCGCCGCCGCCGAGCTGACCGGTCGCTCGTCTCCTCGCGGTGCCTACTCAGCAGCTCGTGGCCTCCGCGGCGGTCGCGGCCGTCCAAGATTAAGGAGTGGCCGCTCCTTTTATGTGAGCGCGAGTGGCCGGATCGGCAGTCCTTTCGGTGCGATTGGGCGGCTCTTTCGGTGTGATTCGCCGGAATCGGGCCGCCCGGAGCGCTGACCGGCCCAGTCTCGCCGCTAAGTGGATAACGACCCATCCGCTCTTGTGTGTCAGCGAAACCGCCGCAGCTCGCTTTATGGCAGATCCGCGCTGTGAAGACGCCTCAACGGGAGCAGATCAAAGGAACGACATTGATGAAGGATGGCTCTGAATGAGATATCCACGAGTATGTGTTCACTGTTCAGCTCGAGTTCAGCTTTGCCCTGGTGCTTTCAATAGCTGCTGCTATTTACATAGGTGCTCTCCATTGCCTAATTGATGTGCTCAACGGTTAGCTTGCTTTATGTAATTTTAAACTCATTCGGGCCCTTATCCTCAGTCTGTAAAACACATATTAGTCATTAGCTCTCAAGGCACGTCTTCTGGTACACTAAGCCTGGGAAATTAGTTTGTGATGATTTAGGTCAATGAGAAGCCAGGCGATGAAACATCTCAAGTTGGTGGCTCTCACTCCTCAGTTCAAACGCAGCAACAACTCAACTCTGAGGAGCTGGAGCCGCTAACAAATCTCACGGCTTCGACCACAAAGTTTCCAACAATTGATGCGCCAATAACGGCTCCGGAAGCAGCGCGACCATTTGAGGCGGCGCCATCGCTGAACGCGCCGCAACAATATATCGGCACATTTCAGCTATATATAGGCGGCTATTTAATTTGGCCATTGGTGTCACAATGCCTTAGTCAATTTTCTTCATGGCGCGGGGCCGAGCCAGTGGGAGGAGCGACACGGAGCGCTGCGCTGTGGCATTCATAAATAATTGGCTGCGCCTCCCCACTGCGCTGCAGAGGGAGAAGTGACGCGCGGCAGGGTGGCTGCTGCGTCCGTGGGCACTCGGGTGTCAGACGTGGGTATTGGCTATTGGGTAGCGCAGAGCGCTTGCCTCGCGAAGTTTTTTTTTGACAACATAGTTCGGAAAGTAGGAGCTCGAATTGAGTTAGATAAAAAAGAACACGATTTTAATTAATATGCATGACGTTTTGATGCTGCCTGGCGTGGGTAATTCATTTTTCTTTCGGAATTGAGCATTCCTAATTTCCCAGTGCTGTGAGAAAAGCCTGAATGGTGGGAGAAATAAAAAGCCAATGGAGTCTGCACCTCGCCTACTACATACATATACCAGGATACTCCACCCAGGGCATTAGCCTACCCAAAGAGGCCTCCACTCCAATCCATCGCTGTGCGCGGCCGGCTCCGTGCAGCAGCATATTTACGTCTGGACAACGAGTTGCGTTGGAGAGGCCGGAAATAGTGGCGATTTGAGGACCGCAAGAATGGACCGTCATTGGAATGATTCATTTTTAAACCGTGCACTGTTTTCGGCCGGAATTTAATACTTACTACAAAATATTTTGTAATTACGTTTCCACCAAGAAGGAATGCCATCAGGGCTAAATTTTTACTACTTTTGCATTTTGCCAAGAAACATATAGTGCTGTTATATTGCAGTTTTAGCGCGTTTGTTACAAAATATGAAGCGAATAAGCCGTGTAATTCACCAGTGCCAGAAGTTAACTTGAGAGGGGAAGCTATGCTAATTGCTCTTGTCCATCCACTAGAAGTTATTAAATATTTTGCTTTGTGTATTCCAAAAGGAGAGGGAACTATTTTATTTGTGCCTTCATGTCAGAATTGAAGGTGGATCATTAAATTTTCATGGCAGTTTACAAACAAGCATTTGGTCTTTCTCGTAAGCAGTGGCTAAGAAGAAAAGGTAAAAGGTTGATCAATCCTGAAGTTCAGTCATCGTACCTCAACTTGGCAGCAAGATCCCCAAGGACAGAGGATACCTATATTGTATACCTGTGCTGTAAATCAAAGCATTTTTGTGCCTGCAAAGGCGTAAGTCAAAGTTCTTTGTGGTGTGTTCGGAGTGAGGCTATATGACCGTTTTTGTTGTATGTTTATGTGGAGATTGAATATAACTGTGACCCTGTGCTTGTTTGTATACTTACTATGGTCAAACAGGGAACAGCACATTCACATAACATACTCACCTAGCACCTAACTCATAGCTGTACCCTGCAGGATCTGTACTTGTTGATGTCTCGAGCATTAACAAAGCACTAAGTAGAAGCATTAAAGGTAGACTGCCACCTTTTTTCCACAAAACGGTTTTCACTAGAGCTGAGCCACCTATGTCCCAGACTGAAGTCGGTTTTCCGAAATTCGAGCCCGTTTGCGAGAAATCGGAGACCAAAGTTCAGTTTGATGCCATTTTTTTAGTCCAAGAAAACCGACATCTCTACCTGTTTATCGATAACTTTGAAACATGAATTTTCTTATCTTTTGGTAAATATATGTCAAAACTTTGATTGTTTCGAGATCAGAGAAGAATTTTGGAGTGTCAAAATAAAAGTTAAACTTATATATTCAGTAGTTCATTTTTTCCAAAAAAGTGTGGGAAATGGGGTTTAACATGGGCGCCAGACCCATTCCAAATGAGCCATGATTTTTAAATGTTTTACGAACTTAAATGCAAAATAAATTAAACATGGCCAATTTCTTATGAAATCATATATTAGTAAATCATAAAATACCTTACTTTTTCAAATAAAATGTAATAATCTTATGACCTTGAAGTCTAGTGATGTGTAAACATTGTCGCTAGACATTAACCGATTGATAATTGTATGATAATCGACAATTTTTTTCGCGATTCACGTGATGATACTTTGTCAGGTGAATTCTAAAATTTTGTTTTGTCCAGGGAATAAATCATAGGCCGATCTGAGAAAACTTTTTGAAGGTGGCAGTCTTCCTTTAAGTAGCTTAGTAATCATTTCCCACATTTTCTGAGCATCTAACATGACATACAGCAGTGCAGAGCAGCTTCAGAGAAGAAACACTTTTAATGCACAGACTCACACCAGCCACCCAATGAGCCAGTTCCTCAGTTGACTGTTTCCCTGGATGCAGCTTGGCAAGGTGAGCTAACTATTGGCAAGTTGAAGGTTAGCAGGTAAGATTGAGTTAGGGTGAGTACCTACCTATAACTGGGTGCTACTGCTATGCAGGTCTTGGGTAGGCTGCAAATATGTGTGATGATTGAGGTTAGGTCAGCTGTCAGGTTATTCAGGTATGCTCATTGCTCAGGTCACATTTTTATGGACACTTGGCAAATTAAAAAACTAACATAACCTAATCTAAGCTAACCCGACTAAACCTACACAACTGCTGACTATATAGGAACTAAGCACCTACCTACTTGTGCCTACATCTCATTCTCATACCATGTCAAAGTAGAGTTCCGTGGTGGAAGATTACCTTCAGTACTTTTTATCCCAGCCCTGTGAAGAAAACTAATACTTCTAAGCTCTGAGTCACTACTGGCCATCCACAGGAAGAAACACTGAGACTGAGAGCTTTGCCATTGTATATTGGACCAACAATCACTATCACGAATGACTATGAACACATTATATGATCACATCGTTGCATGGATTGTCACATTGACAATTTTATAACAATCTTTTTTTTCAAGAAAAACAGTAATGATTAACATCAAAATCAACATAAAGTGTCTGTGCCAGACATAAAGTGTCTGGCAAATGAAATATGCCATCATTGGATTGCTACTGGAGGAGAAAGCTTAGTGATCCAAGCTTTCTCCTCCAGTAGCAATCCAATGATGGCATATTTCATTTGCCAGACACTGAGTACCTGATGCACATTACAATCTGTATAGCATCTAAGCATAGTAACGCTGCCAAAGTCCATTCATTCTAGATTTTTGACTTGATAGCACTAATTTATCTTGCCGTTGTAAGTTATCATTCAATATTCATACCAATACATCAATATGCGCAGTGCGCTGATCAGTCAACATTTTCTGGCATGATCCTGCTCAGCGCGCTCTTCAGTATTGCTCCAAGATCTGCAATATTATAGCTTGTTTTCGGCCCATAAGCTCTTTTAATTTTACTTTTTCTTGCTGATATGTGAGCCCGTTTAACTTGCGTTTATCAACCAAAATTTCATAACTTCAAGTTCAACTTGATATTGATATTGCTCAGGAGTCAGGACCTCTGTCAGCCTCCTGGATACTTCGGATTGTATTCAGTCACATGCTTCTTAAATATGATATAAGTCAAAATGGTTGGATGATTCAAAACATCCAACAAAACGACGTACAAGAGGACGGAAACCACCAGATAATTAAAAAGCGCCTTGGAACAGAGCCAAGTGGTGCTCCACTTGTTTGTTTACAATGATTGTAGTGCTGATGTATTTTTAGGACTCTGAAGATCGGGTTATAAAAAATTAAACGTTTTTACAAAAGTTGTAAGGCAAGTAATATTTATCTGAAAGAACTAAAATATTCAAAAGCCAAACACTATGAAATACATGAATCGGAACGAAAAAGTAACCCAAAAATCCAGCCTAATCACTGGCTCCTAAAACTGCAACAAAATCAGCACTTTTCCCCGCAACTCGTTGTCCAGACGTACCGTATTCGTTGTAAATATGCCGTACAGCAAGTCTGTTTTAGAGTCCCGAGCGAGAAAAATCACCCACGCTAAATTCTGGCAGCACGGTCGTGGTGGTGCTGGTGGCGGCGCAGCGGTGGGGCGGCGGCGGCGGCGGCGGCGAAAAACAGTCCGGCCAGATAGCGGCCGGCGGTCCCTGGACGGAGTGGGGTGCCGGCTGGGGGCCGGGCCGGGCGCGGCCTGCCGGCGATAAAGGAGTGCGCCTTTCATCGCCTCGACACGGTCTGACAGCGGCCGCCGACAGCCCGGATTAGCCCGGCGACGGTAATATGGATGCCGGCGGCGGTGGCCGGTGGCAGCGGACGGTGGATGGTAGAGCGGTGGACGGTGGGTGGTGGGGCTGTGGTTGGTGGTTGGTGGACGATGGACGGTGGACGGCTGACGGCGGACAGTGGACTGCGAGCTGCGGGCGGCGGAACGATGGCGCAGTGGACGATGGACGGTGCGCGGTGGACGGTGGGTGGTGCCGGTGGACGGTGGACGGCCGAGTGGCATGTGTGGACTTTGGACGGCGGGGCGGTGGACGGCAGACGTTGCGGGGGCGGTCTTTGTCGGAAATAGCCGCCGGGGCGGCACCGCCCGCCCGCTCCCAGCCACCTCTGTCGCTGACTGGTTATTGGCCGCCAATATGAGATACCAGCGCCGCAAACCCCGGCACGGGGCGGCCGAGAGCTCGTTCAGACTGAATGCGATCGGAGGATGATGGGGAATAAATAGCTGCTGAGTGGCCGGAGCTAGAGCAGTGGACGAGAGAGAGAGAGAGAGAGAGAGAGAGAGAGAGAGAGAGAGAGAGAGAGAGAGAGAGAGAGAGAGAGAAAGAGAGAGAGAGAGAAAGAGAGAGAGAGAGATAGAGAGAGAGAGAGAGAGAGAGAGAGGGAGAGAGAGAGAGAGAGAGAGAGAGAGAGAGAGAGAGAAAGAGAGAGAGATAGAGAGAGAGAGAGAGAGAGAGAGAGAGAGAGAGAGGGAGAGAGAGAGAGAGAGAGAGAGGAGTAACTGGGTGGATTGGCTGAGAGGAATGTCTTATATTGCATGTCAGCGTCACTGCATTATAAGGTCATGAAATTTATATTTCATGGAACCGTTTTCTGGGACTAGACCTTGGACAATGCATACACTTGCATGTCCAGACAGAAATGATAGTTAGTACCTGTCGAATCATTGGGTCCGATCTGATCAATCACAGATTTTGGCATGTGTCTCTTCTTGCATGCCAAACGACATTGTTTACAGAACGCATCAGTTTTGAACATCACAAGTTTTATGGCCATTTTATCCCATCAATTGTCTGTATTCATTCTAACAAAGAAGTCAGTGAAAATACGTTATTTCCGAACGCAGTCGCATCCATTCAGCAGTTGTTGGCTCGACAGTGATACGGATGACTGGTGGTGCGTCTCAAATTGTGTCGGTTAAGCGGAGGCAAGATAAATGAATCGGCGAGGAAGTCCATCCCAACGCAATCATTTGTCTACTCCAGTGGCGCAGCCAGGATTTCGTTTCGGGGGGGTCATAGCCTCCAAAGCGGGCCCCCTAGTGTGCGGGCCCCCACCCATTTTTCAGAATCTTTCCATATTTCATACGCATTCTGCTGAGCGGGCCCTCTTTACCTGCACGATAACCCTGAGCGAGTTTGAATCGGAACATTTTGATAGAACAATAGCTCGGTAGTCACCCAGTGTTCAATTTCTACGCGAATTGACCTATTTCAGTCGGACAGGATTTAAGTAGTCCCATGTGCCTGTTTTAAGTCATCTATTGGCTGCTGTAGTAGATTGTGCCTTTATTCTTCTTCATTACGTGAATTCGCTCACAAGAAGTTTTAACCCTCGCCGGCACAGGGGGAGGGGATTATGCAACCCCCTCCCCTAAGGTTTTTCGCGAATAACTCGCGTAAAAAGCGGCCGATCGCGACCTACTTTTCAGTACCATCGTGTTGATCAGTTTTACACCTACCCTAAAAATTTCATGACCCTGACCCAAATGACCTTTGACCTGTGACCAACTTTCCGAGACCATGTTTGGCCAGAATCGCGATTCGGCGTATGCCGGCTCGCATTAGCCGCGCGTTTGCAGCCTTCTCTTGGTTTCAAGCGTTCTGTGAGTTGATGGTGCTCCCATGCATTAGGGTGGATGTCAAGGTCACCTGCAGGTTAGGTCAGGTCATTGACCTACGATGACCTCGGTACTTTTTTCGAATTATACATGTCTCTAGGCTAGTTTTTGGGGCTGAATCTGAATTTAGCAACCATTTGAACACTTACGAAGTAGTTTTGGTGCCTTCGTAACATGTTACGAAGCTGCCAGAGGCGGCTGACACGTAAGTACTACGAATACCCGGCAGGACCTTTACTGGTTGACCTGACCTGACCTGACCCTACCTGGCCTAAATGCATAAAGACATCATCTGTGATCAAAACTAACATGATAACTATTCGTGATCAGCACTCCGAAAAAAACCTATAGCAGCCACACTTTACGACGTTCTAACAGGTCCCGATTTTCCCGATTTTTGGGTCATTGACCTGATCTGGAAGGTCAACCAATGACCACGAACCTTAAAATTGGGTATCATCGGCTTCCTCTGGTCACGGGCAACATGCTCGTTTTTTCCGCGAAGCTCTAGCTCGATCATGGGCCAAACGCGAGGGGGGGGGGGGTCGTACTTAGGTACCACCCTCCCCCTTGTGCCGTCGAAGGACGCAAAATGGCCGGAATGGCCTGTGCCGGCGAGGGTTAACGCGCTCATATGGGACATGTATTGCCTTGGGCCGGATTTGTTGTGGTGTGGTACAGTGGTGATGTGGTGACGTAGATTCTGTCTGCTACCGAGGTCCCGGCATGGTGTTACTTAGCGCGGGGTATGGGTCAGACCGTTGCGTCTAGTGCGCTGAAATTTGCGCAACTTATAGATCAAGGATGGGCAACGTGCCTTTGAGAGTCTCAGCTCGATCGGATCGATAGCGAGCACATGGTGCGTGCTCAAAAAGTGCAAATTCGCGTCAAAGACTTTACATGTATAAATCGGCTTGCAAAATCGGGCGAAAATGGCTAAATTTGCCCGACACGGGTCCGCTCCCCGTGCAGTATCTCGGTAACCGTGGGCCCGATCGGCACGGGGAACAGAATCGAACGGGTTATCGAATGGTTTGCGGTGCAGGGATGGCACGCGCCACGTGTACCCGTGAGGGCACTTATGCTAGAAAATTGACGCTTTGGACAGATTTGGGACTTAATGCTATTTTCGGGTGACTGTTTGACGGAGTGGGTTCAAACGACGCATGTGGGCAAAAGAAATGTAGCGCCTCTCATGGAAAAATTGTGAAAAGCTAATTGACCAAAAACAACGGTGGAACAAATCGCTGGAGAAAATGGTATTTGTTAAGGACTTACTTAATTACAGGGGTTTTTCTGCATAACCTGGGCCCAGTTTCACCAAGTGCGGTAAACTCAATTTGGGGTAAAATACCAAACTACCCCACTCCATAACTACAAAAATACTACCCCGAAATTAGTTAAACTAACTTGGTGAGGTTGGGCACTTGGCCCAATCTCACCAAGTTATGTAAATTTAATTTTGGGACAGTATTCTTGTAGTTACGGAGTGGGGTAGTTTGGTATTTTACCCCAAATTGAGTTTACCGCACTTGGTGAGATTGGGCCCTGGTACGTTTGACAGTTGAAAATGGCATAGTTGGAAAGAGCGTTAAATTCTGTTCAAAATCCAATCATCGCTTTTGCATGACGAGCAACAGTATTCTTAAAAATATAAATGTTTCAAACCTATACATAGTAATTCATCGATGACTTTCATTTTTTTAATAACCTGCGTCAACCTTTGTTATAAACTACACATCTACTATACTATTTGTAGAATGAAACTCTGTATGTATGTGTTTCTGTTTGCACCGTGCAGAGGGGTGCTTCGACGCCGTGCACAGGTCAAACGGTGCGGTCGAGAGGGCTGAAATTTTCGCAGGGTGTTGATGACGTCACGGGCACGTGCGGTGTCGAGGTTCGAGTCCCGTGGGGTGGATGGCTTGCACGTGGCACGCGCTGGAAAAAGGTGCATTTTCTCCAAATTTTGCTTGGCTCTCAAGCCGGCTTCCAGGCGTGTCGGCAGCCGGGTTCAATCGCCTTTGACAATAAAATGCATGACGATCGGCGGCGGGTGCCTCTCATTTGCAGATTGGCCAAGTTATTTATTTTGATAAACAGAGGCGAATGAAGGTGTTGAGTTTCGGTAAATAAAGACAGTTTTCAATGCGCTTAACCGAATGCACCGCGTTTGCCGCAGTGCGCAACATTTGTCCGCATGCGCTATTTTTGCCGCAAATCGCACACCTTTGTCAAATATGGTCCGATAAAGGTGCAATTCGGTGGAAGGATGCATGGCAAAACGACAGGAATAAATGCACCACTTTTGTCGCAATGCGCCACATTTGTCACAATGCGCCATTTCAACCAATTACGATTAAGAATAATGGAATGACACGAGTAGGAGAAGGGTTAGGAACTCTTTTTTAGTTAATCAGTTAACCTGATAGTCTGTGACCTCACATGACCCAGTGGTAGTGGTAGGTGTAGGTGTAGTGGTAGTGGTAGTGGTAGTGGTAGTAGTATTGGTAGGGGTAGTGGTAGGGGTAGTGGTAGGGGTAGTGGTGGGGGTATTAGTAGTGGTAGGGGTAGTAGTAGGGGTAGTAGTAGCTAGGGGTAGTGGTAGTGGTAGTGGTAGGGGTAGGGATAGGGGCAGGGGTAGGGGTAGTGGTAGGGGTAGTGCTAGGGGTAGTGGTAGGAGTAGTGGTAGGGGTAGGGGTAGTGGTAGTGGTAGTAGTATTGGTAGGGGTAGTGGTAGGGGTAGTGGTAGGGGTAGGGGTATTAGCAGTGGTAGGGGAAGTAGTAGGGGTTGTAGTAGTGTTGGGGGAGGAGTAGGGGTAGTGGTAGTGGTAGTGGTAGGGGTAGGGATAGGGATAGGGGTAGTGGTAGGGGTAGGGGTAGGGGTAGTGGTAGGGGTAGTGGTAGGGGTAGTGGTAGTAGTAGTGGTATGGGTAGAAGTAGTAGAAGTATGGCTCAGGCCGATCCAATATGACGTGGTGACCTATACGACCTGACCTGACCTAAGGTGACATGGCCTGACCCAGTGTGACCAAGGATGACCAACTTGACCTGACTTGACCCCGTATGACCCAAATTTCATCCAACTAAGCCCTCAGAATAGTTATTATGTTCAAAAATTTCCTCCGCACGTTTCCGTCAATATTTCTGCTTCCAGACGACAGATCAATTTAAATCAAATACCATTCGAAAGCAAATTGGTTGCTGCCGCATTTTCTGGCTACGCCGCGAAGCAAGTGGCGCAGCCGCTTGTCTATCTTACTATTTGTGGTGACGTAGTTTCTGTCTATTACAAAGGTCGCGACATGGTGCTACGTAGCGCGGGTTACAGGTCACACCGTTGCACCTACCGCGCTGAAGTTTGCGCAACTCATAGAACAAGGATGGACAACGTGCCTTTGATGGGTCTCAGCTCGATCGGATCGATAGCGAGCGCGTGGCGCGTGCCCAAAAAGTGCAAATTCGCGTCATAGACTTTACATGTATTAATCGGCTGGCAAAAACGGGCGAAAACAGCCAAATTTGCCCGACACGGGTCCGGTCCCGGTGCAATATCTCGGTAACCGTGGGCCCGACCGGTACGGGGAAAACAGCATCGTGTAGAGAATCGAACGGGCTATCGAATGGTGTGCGGTGCAGGGGTTGGCACGCGCCACGTGCACCGGGGAGGACACTTTCTTTTGAAAAATGGACGTTTTGGACGGATTTTGGAATTTATATTAATTTCAGGTGATCGTCAGACGGAATGAGTTGAAACAGCGCCTATTAGCAATAAAAATATACCGTCTCTCATGCAAAATTGTGAAAAGCTAATCGATCAAAAACAATGTGGAAAAAATCGCTGAATTAAATGGTATTTGTCCAAAATGTGCCACTAAATAATTACACGGGTTTTGCTACTTAACCTGATACGTTTGACAATTAAAAATGATATCAATGGAAAGAGCATTCAATTCTCTCCAAGACCCAATCATCACGTTTGCATGACAAGCAACAGTACCTATTCTTAAAAATATAAATGTTTCAAATCTCTGCAAAACCATTTTTAGCGAAAATTATCTACGCCTTTCATTTGTCATAAAACTACGCACCTAAATTAAAAAACACATTTGACAGATTCTGAAGTGGAAAGCATGCTTATCAGACACGGGCACCTCGATGCGGTGGATATTTTTTCCAAACCAAAACGTTTAGCCGTCAAAGAGCAATCGACCGAAATGGATAGATAACCCAACCGACACAAGAACAACCAAACACCCGCCGATCGAAAATACCCCTTTTCGCGTTGCGGAGCACGCGGGTCACCCTAGTGACATGTTCTATAGTAGGTAGAACGCATGCTTATCAGACACGAGCACCTCGATGCGATGGATATTTTTTCTCAAACCAAAATGCTTAGCCGTCAAAAAGCAATCGACCGAAATGGATGCATAACCCACGGACACAAGACCAACCAAACGCCCACCGATCGAAAATACCCCTTATTCGCGTTGCGGAGCAAGCGGGTCACCCTAGCGAGCCCCATTTAACCGGGGGCCCGGGCCCCATCCACACGGGGGCCCGGGCCCCATCCACACGGGGCCCCCGGGCCCCGTCCACCCGGGGCTCCGGGGCCCGTCCACCAGGGGGCCCGGGCCCCATCCATCCGGGGGCCCGGGCCACTTTCTCCCGGGGCGCGGGCCCCATCCACCCGGGGGTCCGGGCCCCGTCCACCCGAGGCCGGGGCCCGTTCTCCCGGGGGCCCGGACCCATCTACGGGGGTCCCGGGCCCCATCCACCCAGGGGGCCCGGGCCCGTTCTCCCGGGGGCCCGGACCCATCCACTGGGGGCCCGGGCCCGTTCTCCCAGGGGCCCGGGCCCGTTCTCCCGGGGGCCCGGGCCCCATCCAACCGGGGTTCCGGGGCCCGGGGTTTGTTCTCCCGGGGGCCCGGACCCATCCACGGGGGGCCCGGGCCCCATCCACCCAGGGGGCCGGGCCCGTTCTCCCGGGGGCCCGGGCGGGCTCGTCCGATTAGATTAGGACCTCTCTCCTCCCTCCCTCCCTCCCTCCCCCCTCTCTCTCTCTCTCTTTCTCTCTCTCTCTCTCTCTCTCTCTCTCTCTCTCTCTCTCTCTCTCTCTCTCTCTCTCTCTCTCTCTCTCGAGCGGGCCCCTGACAGAAATTTCGGGGGGGTCAGCTGACCCTCTGACCCCCCCCCTGGCTGCGCCACTGGTCTACTCACAGAAGAACAATGATGCCAGGACCCTGCTAACCCAACCATTTAACTTCCGGGCTTTGATTCGGCACGAAAAAGCTGCTCTGCCAAAGTGAGCTTGTGCTGCGTGACGACCAATCAATTCGATGGGGATATAAGTAGAACTCTTGTTACACACACAGCGTGGTAGTAATTTTAGCGATATTACACGATGTAGGAATGAAGCTCTGAAGTCTTACATCACTAGTTAAAAGAATCTGCCGCAAAATTAAGGACTGGAAAAGTTCGGAGAACGAAGCTGATGATAATGAGAATAATTCAAGCATCTAAAGAGGACAAAAAATCAACTTATGTCAAAGCCTACAGCACTCCACATAGCAACACCTCTCCCTGCCACGGCCACGCCCACACCACTCGTCCTCACAGGCCCAGCTCCCCCCCCCCCCTCCCCTGATCGGTCGACCCAGCCGAGCCGGAGCGGCGCGGCGGGCTGCCGTTTGCAGCGCTGCCCTCCCGGCCAGCCGACCCCAACTGTCCGGCCGCTCACGGGGCTCGCACGCGTTCGTAGAATGTCGCCGGAAGCGGCGACATTCTACGTCGCGCGGCGGCCGGCGCAGCTCTCGGAGCGAGCCCGGCCGGGCCGACGGCGGCTCGGCGCGACCCGGCCACCCTGTCGTCGCCGCCGACGGCTGTCGCCGACGTCTGGACGGTCGGCACGGTATCGACGACCCGGGGCGACGCGACCCGGAACTCGAGTTTGTAGGCCGTCAGCCGGAGGGGGGTCACGCTCAGCGTGACGGCAGCGGGAACCTGGGAGGATGGGAGTGAGCACAGCTGGAGAGGCTAGGATGGGATTGGAGAGGAGGATCGACAAGAAGAGGAGAAGGAACAGCAGGGCAGGATGGAAGGACGTGGGACAGGAAAGAGCAAAGTAGAGTATAACAGGTCATCATGAGCTACTCGGGGAACGGTGACTGAACTGTGAGCCCTCAACTCATCAGGGTTAACGAAGTAAGGAACAGATCAAATTGATACACGGTATCTACTATCTTTAGAGGATATGTTACGGATCGAATACATAAAAAATGAAAAAAACTTATTTATGTTATCAGGGATATAGTTACGCACACTGCACAGAGACATGATGTACTTCGCCCCTTCCTCAAGTGAGGTAATGCTCGCTGCTGAATGCGGCATGACACCAATGAGTTTAGAGTTTTGTCCGAGGCATTGAAGGCCAATTTTACATGATTTTGTCGGGACTGCGTCATGCTCATTGATCAGTGATCTCTCTATGTCTCTGAAAATATTGGATCACAACTGCAATACATTACGATTGAATTAGATTTCAAGTCTATTACCATCTTGGAAAACCGTTGGATTCAAAATATTTTACAAGTTATTTATTTAACGAAAGACCGATTGATGCGTCACACTGTGATAAAGCTTGAGCTCTAGTTCAGCCTGACACGCATTTTGTGAGGTAGCCTTTGTTGGGCATTTAAAAACAATAAATTTACTCCGAAGTCAAATATTGTCCGATAAGCATTAGCGTGCGAGAAATGAAGCCAGTTTCGGGAGATTGATTGCCTTAAAGATTTACTTCATCGCTGGAGCTTTAAACTGCTGCAAGATTCATGCCGTTGTAAATGTAGCGAGTAACTTCCCACGCGTCTATGCAGCATCTTGACACATGTAAAGCATTTTCACAAATGATCATAGTTTACAACAAAAAACACGACCTCAATTCCTCCGTCGTAGCTGTCACTCACGTCATTGGACAAAAAAATATGCAATATATTCTGATAAGCTCTACTTTATTTTCCTTTCAATACAAGACTGTAGTACATGAGAACATTTAATGAATCCAGTTTCTCGTCATGAAAACCAAATACATTTTGAAATAAAAGGAAACTATATAACAAAGCAGGCTGGTATGTAATACGAAGCTATTGTGCTTTGTTGGAATATCTGTAATAGCAAACAACCAAATGCAAATATCCATCACAGATTGAACCCTCAGAAGCCCCAGAAATTCAGTCGCTCACTGTCCCGAATAAACACTGAAAGGACGGCGAAACAGCATTGGCCCACAATTTCCTAGCTGCGCATGACTGTATAGGCTCCCGCGTGTATGTACGTACACGCACTCGCTACAGGACCGGATGTCCGCCGAAGGAGAAAAGTTGTCCAGTGGCCACTGGCCCTGCTCCAACTGCGTGGTCCACCGACGCCAGCCCTCAGCAGTTCTGACATTTGAATCCCACCGATCGACAGAGAGATCCATCGCAGTTCCAACAAAACTCGCCGGCGAACGCAAAGCGCCGCAGTTGGGCAGTCCGACAGCAGGAATGGATGGGGAATGGCGGCACACCGGAGGCGGCGTTTCCGACAACTGTCAGCCTGCGGTCGGACACGCGAGCGGGCCGTCCCAGAGGGCCGCTTGGCCGAGTGGCGGCCGCACTCCTGGTCGACAGCGCATCTCTCTTACTCTGGACAGCCTATCAGACCACTGGCCGGGAGCCTTTCACCGGCCAGTCGCGAATGGGCGGCGAGTTTAGTGGCAGCAAAGCGCCAGATGGTTGAGATGCATCCAATTCGAACTTTGGTCGTCTGAAAATCCCCTTCTTGTTGGTAGCGTTCACGCGGTTGCTGCGTGGATCACCGGTATCATAAAAGTTGGAACGATATGCATTGTGCATCGATAGTGACAGTTTGATACATATAATAAAATAAGGTTTCATTATTATTTGTTATTCGACATTTAGACACAAAACGTGGTAACATTAAAGTGTATTGTGTTGGAACAGCAACTTATTGGCCGACGGTGTTCCGTGAAATGAGCTTGCTTGAAATTGCGCTCAGCTTGTAAATAATAAAGGTGTTTTCATCGACAAGAAAGCTGTGTTTCTCAACACCACGTAGACTGTAGAGTGAAAACAGATTGGTACTTTCGCAACCACGGTCTCGCTTCGAAAGCCGGAGGAAGCTCGGCGGCACAGCATACCTGTCCAGGCGGGAACACAGGCGACATCTATGGACAACAAGCATAAGCACCCACTCATCGCCCACTTGTCCTGAATGGCTGGCAGTTCAATCCTCACCGTATGTGCATAAAACCAGTGTCATCTCACGTCAAGCTGACAGCACCTCAATCACCGGCACCTGAGCACACATTTGTGGCTCTTGTGGCGGCGTATTTGTGGTTGTGTCGATACCTGAGTCATCGTCGCGTCTCGAGCACAGGTGTCGGCCGTCGTCCTGTCGTCTCCGACAGCCCCCTGTCGATACGGCCCGTCGAGACCGACGCTGTGCGCGACGAGCCAGAACAAACAGGTGCTGCGCCGGCCGGTACCTGGGGGTCCCAGGGCGCCTCCGTCAGCGGCGCAGAGGCGCGCCCGACACGGGGAGCCGGGCAGGACGGACGGCCGCGCGCGACTCAGCAGATTGTCCGAGTGTTCAATATCGCGGCCGACAGTTGTGCCAATGGAGCGCAGCTGTGCCCTCTGATGAGACGATGATGATGAATGCACGCGCAATGAATACAATCCCGACCTGGAGGTGGACATGCATAAAACATTAGCGCGTGTCGCCGGCACCGCCGCTACAAAGACGACACGGGGAGTGTTTCCGGCACCGATTCATAGTTGGCTGATAGATGAAGCCGCCTTTCCGAGCCATCAATCTAGATTCCCGGTCAGCCCTCCATAATGAAATGGCTTCGTTCTCCTAGACCTGTGCGAGGTATGAACGCCATTATTAGAAAATGGACTTACTAGACATTTATATAGGAAACGCTCCTCATGTGAGGCAGTATTTCCCTAACAATTCAAATGACAGCCATCCTACCTGTTTCCATTGGCTTAACAAATACGAGTATTTCATATGATTAAAAATCAACATTGATTGTCAAAGGCAGGATTGAAATGCTGTTCATTCGTAATGAATCATCATTTAGCGATTGTTTTCGTAGCACATGCCTAAGTGCGTATTGCAGTGTGCATTTCATTTGAGACAAGTATAATAACACGGAGCAAAAATGATAGACGAACGCGTTTCGGCTAAATCCTATCATTTTTGTTCCGTGTTATTATACAGTGTGTAATGTGTATGTCTCAAGCCTCTTCACTGAAACGTGCTGTGTATTTTCAATCGTAATCCATCTGCAACGTGAAATATTGGTTTTTGACAAGGTTTTCATATAACCGCCTGTCATTTAACAAACACTGTCACCGTGTGTCGCATTACCAGATTGATCTGTTGCTCTACACGTAGCAAGCCATCGATATCAATAAGATCAAGCAGCGCGCCCCGGCGGGGTCTGCGTCAGCTGACCGGGTGAGGGAGTGCTCCCTGGGGGCCTCATCCGGCGTCCGGCCGGCGGCCGGCGCCGCGGCGCGCTGGTAGTTTATCATCGCGCCGGTGGCCGGCCGGAGCACGGCCGCAGCGCCGCCGGCCTGTGCAATAACACACGCTCCACCGCCCCCGCCCCCGCCCGCCGCCCCGCCCGCCGCACACCAGAACGGACCAGGTCAGCGGCGCTCCGGCGAGGTGTTTTTGTGTTGTCTCCAACAGCGAACGGTCGTCAGTGGATGGCAATAACGCCCGAGCACCAATCGGCGGGATCAGACCCCCCCCCTTCAGCCCCTCAGAGGAACGGGCCGTGAAAGGTGTGGAGCGGTACTGTGCAGTGGGCTGGTGGCGCGATGACAACGGAGAGAGAGAGAGAGAGAGAGAGAGAGAGAGAGAGAGAGAGAGAGAGAGAGAGAGAGAGAGAGAGAGAGAGAGAGAGAAGAGAGAGAGAGAGAGAGAGAGAGAAAGAGAGAGAGAGAGAAAGAGAGAGAGAGAGAGAAGAGAGAGAGAGAGAGAGAGAGAGAGAGAGAGAGAGAGAGAGAGAGAGAGAGAGAGAGAGAGAGAGAGAGAGAGAGAAAGAGAGAGAGAGAGAAGACAAATACAAACACGCTTGAATACTAATGGGCAATTCTCTGCTTTCCTCTGGAATAACACGGCGTGGAATTTTCATTTCCAGCTTTCGTCATTTGCCAGTTTTTAATTGCCACTCTTACATCATGATCATAATTGCACTGGTGAGACGGGCTTAAACCAACTGCACAATGATTTTTACAATGTCTAAACAGAATGTGTGCTCACGCACTACCACCCGGACGCTCGTGACGGAAGGAACAATTGAAAATATCTGGATGTTATACTGAATTTCCAGGAAGAATATTATCCAATACAGACGGCAAACGGCGACCGCTGACTGGCATTGCCGGATGTCGGCAAACGGCAGCCGATGAATGAACGTCAGCTGCCGTCTCAGAACGAATTTCTGTGCCGTCATGCGTAGAAATATTCATTGTCGTGTCCGACTGTCGAGGAATTTGGTCAATCCCGACACTCTTCATTCATCGGGAAGTTATCGGATAGACTATTTCTGACATTCCTCCTACCAGCTCAGACGCAAAACAAATCGTAAACGTGACTGCACCGAGTGTCCTCAAATTTCAGCTATAACTTGCCACGGAAGAGCAATTGAACGAACGCTGTTTAACTAGTTTGGAAGAACCACCATAGCGTTTTCGAGCTAATGCTAAAGTACTCGCGTATAATCACGATAATCGCAAAATGTACGTCCGTCGTCCATGTGTACATCGAAAATTTATCAGTGCTCTAGTCGAGAATACATAGTTACATACCAGCACACAGTGATGCAAATGGGGTTCACGAGTGGCCATAAATACCCAAAAGTCAAGTTTACCAAATCGAGTTAATTGCGATATGGCCGAGTAGACAAATGTTTGGGGCATCTGAAATCACATGGTTTTCATGTTTTTGTCAAAACCGGCCTCGTGTATAATCGTCAGAAGTCGTGACATTTTCTAGGTCGTAAAATGACGGTCAGACACTCGCAAGTTCATACGGCGCTGGTTTGCGTTCATCTCGTACAAATTGAAAAAAATATGCATGAGAATGATCCCCAAAGCCTTCTGCTTCTAATGCCGGGTCACAAAAAGCCGTATCTCATTCACTTTGGCGGTAATCTGACTATTTATCATCATGTTGCAATCGCAGTTTTTTACTAAGAAAAAAAATGCTTTCGTTTCAACTACAGCACTTAACACAGTGTGTGCCCGTTAGTTCACCATACCATAGCCTTCCCTAATCATTTCTGAGTCGCATCGTGAAAGAATTAAGGCGCTAGCACAGGGCTGACCGGCGCTACAGAGGTTTTTGTCCGGGCTGTCGGGCGCCTCAGTGGGCGCGCAGTGGTCGGGTGGGTGCCGCCGCGCGGCGTCCGGGCGGCGCGGCGGCGCGGCCGCCCGGCCCCGCCCGCTGCGCCGCGGCACCCGACCGTGCCGGACGAAAACTTCTGTAGCGCCGGTCAGCCCTGTGCTAGCACCTTAACCCTATTAGTGGCAGGCTCCTGGCTACCCCATATTAGTGGCGGGGGGGGGGGCTGTTTACGACCCCCCCTTGATATCTCGAGATCTAACCGGCCGATTTTCAAAATTCAAACGGCATTCGATTTGGCTCAACGAGATCTACATTTCTAAAAAAATAAAATTAAAAAATGTCAATAGGGGGGTAGAGGGGGGTAAAAACGGGCAAATTGCAGATACATTTTAGACTGTTTATCACGGCCAGGTTTCTGAACCAATCTTAACGCAACTTTTGCCGATCGATAGAGAATGAACCAGGAATTCACATGGATCCTAAAAATATGCATTTTCAAAAATCATAGGCGGATACAGATCATTGAGATTGGGGGTACACAAAAAGTATAGTAAATAAGGTTTTTGTTGGTACTGTTTCTAAAAAGGGTAGCAATGGTCTTGTTATGTTACAATTTTCTTATGAGAGAACGACTAAAATTGTATTGGTCATGCATAGGCGGTGTCAGGGCACCTATGTTGGGAGGTAAAAAATAACCCCCCTTTTTGGACGCCTGGATCTGCCTATTATAGCAAAAACGTGTCAAAAGAGGATGCACAATGACTTTGTATATGTTATCACATACTACCTTTCATTCACTGTTCGTAAAACTGGTGCAGCATCGTTATCTTCGCCCAAATGACTCGCTTCACGAATAGGACCCCTCAATTCCCAGTGCTCTGGAGCCGCCCCTGGTAAAGTTATGAACTTGAAATTTTCAGGGAATGTGCCCAATTTAGTTTTAGGAAAAGTCAGAAAATTTCAGCATCGTAGCTTCAGCGGTTTCGGAGATATTCCCGAAAAACCTGAGGGGTGGATAAAAACAACCCCCCTGCCACTAATAAGGTTAATTCTTTCACGATGCGACTCAGAAATGATTAGGGAATGCTATGATATGGTGCACTAACGGGCACACACTGTGTGAAGTGCTGTAGGTGAATTGAAAGCAAATATTTTTGGTAAAAAACTGCGGTTGCAACATGATTACAAATAGTTAGCTCACCGCCAAACCAAAATAGATACGGCTTTTTGTGACGTGGCATTAGAAGCAGCAGGTTTCGGGGATCATTTTCATGTATAACTTTTGCAGTTTGTATGACATGAACGCACGCTAGCGGCACTTGAATTTCAAGTACCTGACAGTCATTTTACGACATCGAAAATGTCTCGACTTCTGACAATCCTACACGAGGCCGGTTTTGACAAAAACATTAAAATCATACTTTTTCAGACACCCCAAACATTTGCCTGACTGACCATATTACGATTTATTCGATTAAGTTAACTTGAATTTTGGGCCTTTTTCGTATTTATGGCCACTCGTGAACCCCATTTGCATCACTGTGCAGCAGCCGATAATAGGTCCCAGTTGTTGTGTAGGCTGCATTCCGCTCCGATAGTAGCTAATTCCGTTCAGTGTTCATAGGAAAACAGCTGAGAAACTGTTGGCTCTTGGGCCCTGCGAGATTTAGGTGCTGTTTGGATAAAATTAATTGCCGGATTATGAAATACCCTACAAAAATGATAGAGTTTTTCGGAGTTATTTGAGAGGACGGCAGATGACACATGGCGTATCACATAGGCGCACGTCGAAGCTGATTCAACCAACAGCATGGTGAGCCTGCATGAATGGTAATCGGTCTTATGGTGTCGATGCCTTTGCGCCATCAGCGGTAACAAAAGTGTGGGTACATAAGCCGTTTTCACGACGGGTTATCCGGCGAGTGCGCCTAATTTGACCAAATCTGCATCTAATCTCTTTTACAGCAAATATCTTCATTTTATGAATTTATTTCAGTGTTTTAATCGATTATGCTCTCTGATAATATGACAAATCAGGCATATAAGCAATTATTGCAACCCTAGCTGATAGAGCTACTAAGAGACACACTGAACCTGATTTGACCAAATCTGCACCTAATCTGTACCAGATGTGCACCATACATATGTGTACCAGATTGCCGTCGTGAAAACGGCTTTAACCCGCGCCCCGCTGGGGGGGGGGCAGAATCTGCCCCCCTCCCGTTTTTCGCCAATAACTTCTAAACGCGTTACGCAAGCGACGTCAAACTTTCAGTACCTTATCATACATCAATTTGACACGTTCCCTGAAAATTTAAGCGAAATCCATCGGAAATTTTTTGAGAAAATGACGTCTTAGTGACGTCATGTTCGCAATTTTCGCCTAAAAAATCGCAAAATTTCAAACGCCGCTAACATCTTCATTTTTAAAGGAATCAAGACGTAACAAAAAAGGTTATACGTGATTCTACTTTGTCTATCAAATGGCTATCTCGATTTTTTGAAAATTTTGGATTTTGGCCCAAAATTTAAAAAAAACCGAAATTTTTGGGAAAATAATTATAAAATCCAAAATTTTGAGTGTATCGAAAAAACCGGAATATATGTCAGAGAAGTGGTCTATGTGCACCTACATACCAATTTTGAGAAGAATCGGTTCAAAAATGTGGGAGTTATTCAAAATTTTATGACGTCACGACACAGAAAATTTTTGAAAAATGAATTTTTTGGAAGTTCTAGACCTCGTACGGAAACAAAAATAGCACCATTCGACTCGCCGTGAAAAACTGCATCAGATAGACACCTTTTTAGGCCTTAACAACCAACTTCAAAATTTGACCTCACTTGACCTGACCTTGACCTGACCTCGACCTGAGATTCATCCAGAGGTGGTCCATATCACCAATTGAGTGTGCCTATTGAATTCTATGAATAAAATGACCCATAAAACATGTGTCGCACATGCCCTTTTCTATATTTTTTGTGACCTGACCTGACCTGACCTGACCTTGACCTTGACCTTTGAATGATATTGTATGCAACGAATATTGTCTTGGTAGCCTAAGAACACGTTTTGGGCAATTAGTCTCAGTCCATTCTTCGGCATACGGTGCAAGGCCGATACTGTAGAAACTTGCATTTTGTACCCTTGACCTGACCTTGACCTGACCTCTGACCACTTAAGCAAAAAAAATTGGGCTCTTAAGATTCGCCTCGTTGAGAGCTTTCGATTGCCGTTTTCCCCGTCTTTCTACGACCATCGGTTCAGAAGTTAGACAGGGGGGGCAGAATCTGCCCCCCCCCCCCCCCAGCAGGGCGCGTATGGCTGAATGGCCCAGCGGGGCGCGGGTTAATGGATTAACGCGGTCGTGAACTCCAGATTGAGTGAGCTGCTAAACAGTGAGTGACCACAATTCTGTGGGAATAGCATAGCATTCATAAGTTAGGTATTCTAGCTGTCGAACATTCATTGCAAGCTGTGGAGTGGGGAGAGGTGGTACGAAAAGAGAAAAAAGCCAGCCCCACCTCGATCAGGCCAGACCGGTGGTGTCGGGGACGGGGACGGGGGGCGGGGACAGGGAGTTGACACCCACAGACACGTTATCGGTCATCGATGACCGATGGAGTCGCGGGGAGTACCGACTCCCTCTCCGGGTGATCAGCCGAGTGGTGGGGGGCCGGCAGGGGGGAGATGGACCACCCGGGGTCTGGGGGAGGGGCACGAGTCTTCCAGACACAGGAGGTGCCGGTGTGAGAGCGTGGCGCGCAGCTCGTGATGAAAATGTGTTTTCTGAACTGTTGAGACACCAATCCATTATCATCTAGTATTTACATGCTACTAATATTCATCAACTCGGCGCTCGCTACCAGGTAAGGAGGTATAAACAAACGAAAACCATGCTGTAATACTAAATATCAAGCTAATTTAAAACAACCCGTTTCAATTTCCGCTCCCTAGCAAAAACCGACGGCAATTTGACGGCTGGGCTGAATGAAGTTAATCTCAGCGAAGGTGATTTGTGGTCGAGCTTCTCGCGGCGATCAATGTTTTTCGCCGGACACTGCTGAAAGTGGCCTCAACCACGGTCCCACTGGACAAGTAGCTCGTGAATAAAAAGAGACTGAACGTGGGCCACGAGTTCTGAAACACGTGTGAAGAAACCTGTGAATGTTTTATGCAGAGGGGAGCGGTACTCTCATGTCAGCTCGGCAAACTCGGTGAGCAAGCAAATCTGACGCGCTCACACGCCAAGCCTGACGCCGAGTTTCTCCCCACCGCCATCTTGCCCCGCGGCAGGCGATTTCTCGTATCTGGCCGGGCCGTGAGATACATGCCTGCAATCCATCATGTCAATCGCGGCCGCCGCTGCCTGAACTGCGTGGATAATGTGCACATGGAACGTCAACTGAAAATGGACCACCAGCGTAATAAATCACCGACTCGAAATCACCCATAAAAGAGCAGCGCAGCCTTAAATGGACTTGGCCAGTGTCAACCTAAAGCTTGATTCATGAGGTCGGTAGTGGTGTTGCGCAGATTTGTGGTCACAAAAGGCATATGTAAGCACACTTTTCTCCCAGACTGAAGTCTCTAATTTTGTTTCTAAGTGGATCGACAGAGAATGAATCAGACAGGCCATGATATGCAAACGAAACTGAATTTCATGAGGCTCTTAAGTTCGAATGGGTTGACTTAATCACAACTTGTGTAGAAACCGTTAAAAAGCAACGTTTTTACTGTGTATTTTATCATGCCAATATAGGAGCAATTTTTTACGTGGCAACAAACAATTTAAAAAGCAAACTATGTATGTGTAGTGGTTAAATACTTAAATAGCTTTCATCGAGGTTTTTGGAATCATTTAAAACATTTATAACTTGAAACTAATTTAAGCATTGAGTTCAAGCATCCTCATTCCTGGGCTTGCGTCAACAAATTTCGTAATTCAATCCAAATAGCATCTCTCTCGGGCTACCAACCAAGTAAGCAATGAAATGCCACAGTATGTTTTGAAGTAGACCAGCTGTCTCCAGCTGACGGTTCAGAATGTCACAGATATCAAAGTTCCGGACGCATGCATTTTCACTTCGCATACCCGATGCAAATTGAATGGGCAAGTTTGCGGGCGCGCCCAGCCGGCGTCATCTAGGAGACTGTTGTTTCCAAGGACTTGCGCGGCTCGGGAAGTGGCAGTCTGATGCATATGGAACAATCCGACGAGTGATACTCGGGTGCCGAACGACGCGCTAGCTCGGTTGGAGCGTGGAGCGAGATATACAATTGCGGAACTAGTAATGCGAAAACAGCGCAGACCGTGTGTTTGCTGTCAGCTCTCACACAGACGCTAGCTCGACAGCCGAGGGACTTATCTGATGACAAACCGGGGGAGGATGAGTGCCGGGAAACGAGACAAGGAGAGAGAAAGAGGAATTGGCGAGCTGGCTGCATCAAAAGCAGGACATAGTAGGTAAACAACTGTGAGACAGTATATGCTGTATGCAGTTTATGGGCCATTCCACGTCAAATCGATCAGAATTTGGTACTTTCGACCCCTACCCCTTTCGATTTCGATGAAATTTGGTATGCTCGGAGTGCCCATGGAAGGCAATCTATTCAGCAAGTTTTAGTCCTGGGTGACCTCTGAGGTCAGAGTTATGGGTCATGAAAGGTCAACGATTTTTGCCGACAATGCGGGATTTAAATGCCCATTGCTCTGTACAGGGTGTCTCAAAAGTTCGCTTACAGGTACCAGCCATGCTTTTTTGTCAATAATTCTGAAGCAACATGAAATTAACAGTCGAAATTTTGCATGGGCATTGGTAACAACCTTCCTCAAGCAGCTTCATTGTTTTCAAGCGCATTCGACCCTTCATGAGCACACAAAAAGGGTTCACCTCTGACCATGGATCAGGCATGAAAATGGAGGTCGCATACTCGGGTCGGCTGAGAAACTCTCTGCTTCACGAGTAATGGGAATGGTTAGGTCGGAAATGACACATGGCAAAGTGTCGGCGAGGATGAGTACAACATGATGGTCATCTAATAAAAACGGTGGCTAAAATTTTGAAGGACAAAACCATGCGAGACTAACAGCGCTTTGAACGACCCTTGTACCGCAGCAGACTCGTGCTCCGGAAAGCAGCTGAAAATGCAGTCCTAACTATTGAAAACTGACTAGAAGCTCACAGACAGAGGTTACCCAGTTTCAAAAATTGCAGGTCATCATAAAATAAAGACAAAATATCATTTAAAATTGTTTATAATATCTATAACGCTAAATTTTGAGGGAAAATAATGCGAAAATCGTCAATGCCGAGGACAAGTGACCCTCCAAAAGTGTCAATTAATGTAAAGTTTTATCTAACGAAGTTTCAAGAGGCAGATCTGGAGCAAATAGCTTTCTTTTACACACAAAATCCGGACAAAACCGCAGGATGGACAGGTTTTGGCCGTTTACAAAGCAGAACCTCTCCTGAGGAAAACACTCCGGAACCCAGCGAAGGTCTTGGCATTGGGAATGACGAGCGTTCGGGATTTGCAAATTTTGCAAAATGTGTCTAAGAAACAGATGGCCGACACATTCTGCTACGATATGCTGCGAAAAATTTGCCCCTGGCACTTCCCATTTGTTCAGGAATGGGGTTGTTTTGAAAAGGAAAATGGTGCTTGGGAGGTCGGCGCCAGTCATTCATGAAGGAGTTAGCGCCAGAGAAGACCTACAAAATACTCACGGATGGTGTCGATGCAAGCTATCGGCTTTCAGGGAGAAGTGGATGTTGCCGGGGAGCTCGTCAAACCTAAATCCGACGCAGAAACTGCAGGGGATTCCCCTACAAGAGCTTGAAAGCTGGTAACCTTTTATCAGCCTCCGGCAGCTGACGGAGTGACGAAAATCGGTATGGGCAAATATTTTTGGAGATACAGCAAAGGGTTTGGTTTCCAACCTTCCGAATCAGTTGTCAAAGCATGCATATTTGTTTAGTGTACACACGGACACCAAAACCTTAGATTTTTGGCCGGTTCTTATATGCTTTATTGACATGGGAAATGTGTAAGCGAACTTTTGAGACACCCTGTAAGTAAGAGTGCGGGGAGACTGCGGTAAGCGCCATTAGAGAGGCAATGGATGTAGGTTTTATAGAAAATTGTATATATGTCGGTGACTTTTCAATGACCTTTGACCTGACTAGGTCAAACCGGGTATTTTCAAATTTGACCGTGTTCTGTACCTCAGATGTTTACGAAAAATTAGCAGAAGATGTATCACAGTATTGACAGTAAGTAAGGTGAAAAATATTTCTGGGGAAATTCTAACTTGTAGAGAAATAAATCATCATATCAAGCCAAACGCGATATACGAAATATGCCCTGAGGCTATTTGACGAATCCCGGCTAATTTCCCGCCTCTCGTTGGCCTGATTGGGCTACAATTTGGTATGCACAATACACTGATACCCGACCCGAGGTCGATACCCGATTTTAAGGTCCTAGGTCAACCAGTGACCTCAGATCCATTGCCTCTCTAATGGCGCTTACCGCAGCTTCCCCGCACTCTTACTTACAGAGCAATGGGCATTTAAATCCCGCAATGTCGGCAAAAATCGTTGACCTTTCATGACCCATAACTCTGACCTCAGAGGTCACCCAGGACTAAAACTTGTAGGATGTATTGGTTTTCACAGGTGCTAAGAGCCTACCAAATTTCATCCAAATCGAAGGGGGTCGGGTACATTCGTGATCGATTTGACGTGGAATGACCCTTATTTGAGTGTTCCAAGCTTATCATATTTTGCTACTCAACGTCATTGCAGTAAAAGATGGTGATAGACAGCGACATAGATAACATGGATTCATGATTCATAACATAATTCATATTATCCATGACTGTGACATTAAATGAACAATGCTGAAAAACACTTAAATGGCTCATCCACATTTTCGTATTGATGTCATGCGTCGATGTCGCTGTCATTCAATGGTCAGTTGTACTGTCACGCTATGATTTAAAGATGCAATGAATATGTAGACATGGCCGTGAGTTAAATATCAGGCATGATATCAGATATGCAGATATATTGTTAACACAAAGTCCAAGTCCAAGTTCAGTTCAAGTCTCCATTCCCAGCATAGACCCCCGCTCCAGACCGAATCCCCCCGTCAATGACAATGACCTTCAGACGACCTTTCGTCCGAGAAGGTTCCAGGAGAAAACCCAATCGGCGGCTGCCCTGGCGTCGCAGCGCCAGCCAATCAGCAGCCGCCATCACTGCCACAGCCGTCGCCGCAGAGCACGGCAAATAGCCCACGGCGCGTGAGCTGTAGCCGCGGGCGCTCGCAGCGGCAGAGTTCCACTTCCGACTCTGACTCAGTCGGTCTCGGAGCGGCAGTCCATTCATTGGCGGCAGTTCATTCATTGCCAACATATAGCCGCCCGACCAATAGGCGGCGGCACAGGAGAAGGAGCCCTCCTACACTCCTCCCCGCTTACAAAGAGGCGCCAGCCGCATGAGGCGCACCGGCTCCAGCGCACGTCCCCTGGGAACCAGAATAAAAAGCAAGGCGTCACAAAGAGTGACGCCAACAACGCGATATATACAAACGACAGAAAAGGTCAGCTCGGGTCATCGGGGCACGAGACAGGACACACATCAGCCGGTAAGGATAAGACGAGACCCACTGCCGTACGTTCCGCCACTTACGCCACGCGCTAGTCGCTCGACGCGTTCAGATCGCGTCCATCTAGGCTCTGCTGGCCAGTCAAAGCACAAGATGAAGCGCGCTAAAGGCAACTGCGGCTGGGCAGTGTTGCGATCAGGTGTCTTACATTACGGCTACATATCGGTCAGGGGGCCGACGCTCACGCGTAGAGCGTCTCGGAGCCACCGGGGGTACCGCACTGCGAGGCAGCGGTATCGGCCGGAAGGTCACACGGAGACCAACCGACTGCTCTGCACCCTGTGAAACGGCAGCCTCAGCTGGAGGCTCAGCTGTGGAACGCGTCGGCACTTCAGTTGCGCTCCCTGGGACAGCACAGAGACTCGTCCCCGCGACAGGTGGTGACCCAGCGGTCTCAGCCCGTGTCGCACTCGCCGACTGACCGGCCTGCTCAGCAGAGTCTGAGCGGCCACTTACCCGGTCTGCCGCGCCACTGGCGGCCGGATCTGACTCCGTCGTGTTACCAGAGGGCACGGTACATGGCTTTAACCTATTGTGGTGCACACACAACATTTTCCCGTCCTCCAGTCTGACACGATAGTTAAGATCCCCTCGCTTGGCGACTATTACCACGGGTTAGCGCGCCGGTCCCCGCTCCCGAGCGGCGGGCTGAGCCGCTCGCGCGACCTGAAGCTCCAGCTGCTCCAGCCGCTGAAGTACTTTTTCCAGCATCTCATTCCCACTAGCTTGGCTAACCTGGCGCACCGGGGCCCGATCCTGAACTGAGACGCGCTCACTACGAATGATATTGCTCACTTTTTCTACGGCTTTTGGGAAGGTTTCGATACCGGTCGAAATTATCTGCTGCTTATACTCTCTCGGCAGAGCCGTGAGGAAAGAGTGGAAGAGCACCTGATCGCACACACTCCCCGGGAACGCTTCAGCCACTAGAGCACGCAGTCGGATGACAAACGCGTCAAGAGAGGTCGACGGGTCAAACTTTAACTGCTGAAGCTGGCTATGAGCATCCAGCGCGCACGGTTTGATAAACAAGTGGCGGAGAGCACTAGCAGCCCGGCTGAACGTGTCCCTCTCCTCCCGTGGGAGGGCCTCAAAAGCATCCCGTGCGAACCCGGTCAAGCACAGCGGCAGGAAGCGCAGCTTGAACTCATCATCCAAGTTGTGAAAAGTGTAGAAAGTGTCCAGATCCGCCAAAAATCTGTCACAGGCTGAGCCACTCTCCCCGGCGAACTTTGGCGCCTCAAACGAAAACCCACTGATCGCCCCGCGGCGCACGTCCCCAGATCCACTCTGCTCCCCGAGATTCATTTTACGAAATTTAGACAGTACCTACCTATCTTTCTACACACAAAAAAAAACATACACTACACGATACACTCATAACACAAACAATCGGTCCACTTATCTTATGACTGTCTGATGATGAAGATCCTCATCGCCGTCGGATCATCCAGCAGACCGCCAGGCCCTCAGGCAGCCGGCAGAATCGGCCGCGGCGATCAGCTGACGCGCAGCCGGCCGAGCGACGAGCAGCGTCACGTGACCGCTGACGTCACAGCAGCTGTCGGCCCAACCCGGCGGCCGAGGAGCGGCGGCTGGGACTTGAGGACGGCCAAGCAGACGGCGATGAAGGGTGCGACAGCAGTCGCCACGAGCGACGGCAACGGCGGACGCACTCGGAGGCGACCATGGCCATCACCAGGTTCGCCACGATTGACGGCGGCGACAACCGAACTTGAAACGGTCACTTCAGTCGCCACGGGTCGCCACGACTGACAGCGGCGACGATCGAAGAACTTGAAATCTTGAAAGAAATCTTGCGACTGCAGGTGGGCGGCAACAGATCAAGCCAGCCACTGCCCGCTAACACCAAAGACTAAGGAGGATCAGCTGGCCACTCAAACAGTTCAACCAGTCGAGCCAGCGCATGGCTAATGGAAGGGCCGCTTACCTCTCGTCGAGCCAGCAGAGCTCACCGACAAGCCGCTCCAACAAACAGCGGCAGAGGCTGCGCACTGAGACACCAGACTGCACTGCTTCACCATAGTTCTGGGCGGCACAAGTCACTGACAGCCTCGACTCAGGCACAAAATCATGGCCCAGGCGGGACCAAACACGAAAACTCACAGTTCCGAGTTCACTGGATGCACTCGCGAGGTAGGCGAGGCCGGGGCCGAGCGCCGAGAAGGGAGCCAGTCCGAGTAGAAAACATCTTCATTTGATCTTCGTTCTTGGTAGCCGGTAGGTATAATATCCGAATCAGGTCATCGTTACGGCTTATCACGAAAGAGCGAAGCTCGTAACCCGCTGCCACCAAATGTAGACATGGCCGTGAGTTAAATATCAGGCATGATATCAGATATGCAGATATATTGTTAACACAAAGTCCAAGTCCAAGTTCAGTTCAAGTCTCCATTCCCAGCATAGACCCCCGCTCCAGACCGAATCCCCCCGTCAATGACAATGACCTTCAGACGACCTTTCGTCCGAGAAGGTTCCAGGAGAAAACCCAATCGGCGGCTGCCCTGGCGTCGCAGCGCCAGCCAATCAGCAGCCGCCATCACTGCCACAGCCGTCGCCGCAGAGCACGGCAAATAGCCCACGGCGCGTGAGCTGTAGCCGCGGGCGCTCGCAGCGGCAGAGTTCCACTTCCGACTCTGACTCAGTCGGTCTCGGAGCGGCAGTCCATTCATTGGCGGCAGTTCATTCATTGCCAACATATAGCCGCCCGACCAATAGGCGGCGGCACAGGAGAAGGAGCCCTCCTACAAATATAAATGTAATTAACAAACACATTTTTCTTATCAGTCGTTATATCAATGAAAGAAATAAGAAATAATTTTTGTATAGACATGCGTTGTCCGTGTTTTCCACTGGAGAGAAGCAATCGCATCTTACAGGCAGATCTCTCCAGCTATTCCAGTCTGGAGATCGTGTCCGGGCACGTAGGTCGCAGGTGGCTCCAAGGCTCGCAGCCACCGACTCAAAACAGGTCCCTATAGCTTCGATCTGTCAGGGCAGAGCAGCTGCAGAAATACCCGGCTACTGGCAGATAGACAGGCAAACAGCCTACCGTAGAATATAGATGCAAGGTTAGACAAGCCTTGGTTAGATACAGCGGCTTACGGGAAACGTGACAAAAGATAAAGCAGAACAGAGTTTTGGTTAGAGCTGGATATCACCACCGCGATGACAGAAAAGAGACAAGAAGTGTCAAAGAATAGAGAAGCAAAGCTAGACACTGCGGAGACGGCCCGGACCTTCCGACCGAAGAAAGCTGTTGGATACTATACCTCCCTGGCGCTCCAGGCGGACCGTGCCGCCGGCCGCGCTGCCCTTGCATTCTGGTCCTGGGATTGCGCTTGCATACTTTTTGTTGCATACATACTTGCATACTTTTTTGTTTTTGGGTTTGTATTGCAAGCGAATGTGAAGCGATAAATTTATTTATCCTTCTCCCTTCTGTTCTTGCTTGCAAGATGAATAAATCCAACGAGTCAAGCTATCGTCATCGATTCACATGCACTTGCAATACAAGACCAAAAACTGGCGTAAGTTACGGACTCACTTTATGAAACGAGGCTCTGTGGTAAGCTGTTTCACATATTGCATGATTCTATGCTCCCACCGTAAATAGGCATAAAACGATGTTATGTATCTTTCCAAGCCATAAATGCATTCGTTTGCATATATGAAACTTTAGATAAGCTTCAAAGATAAATCAATTAAGGCTGGCTTTCAAGTGGGAGTTGATCAAATCAGAGCTCTTTGAAGTGAAACCATGATATTACTCTAGCAAAGGATGTGTTATGCAAAGCGTTCACCTGAACAGCGTCTTGCTTCTGCAATGGTATCACAACCCACGAATACCAAACAGCAATCGATCTACTGTGGAACTTTACACGAATGTATTTCACTTTCTTAGGTTCACTAAGCGTAAGATCATAAACTACAGCGTCGATGAACAAATGGCGTGACAGTCTGATTTAGCCCACAGCATTAATTATGGTAATTGCATTGAAGAAATTCATAGATTTGTATGCAGGTTTTGCTTTCACCCGTCTTTGCATTTAAACATAAAATGCATCAATTGTTTTGTGTCTCGCCTTGTCCTACATAACACGTGTACTGTTTCGACGAGGCTCGAAACAGTCACTGTGTGTGCTATAGTACTGATCATGTAATATATGCATGATTAGATATATGTTTGTAAAACCAGATCCACTAGAAAATAACCGTTTTCACGAAGGATATTGTTTATTGTTTATTGAACACTTAAGAACTCATCCATACAACATGGCTATTCTTGAGTTCGTGTCATAGGAGGTGAAAAGGTAAATACAAGGGGATGGTGACGCAATCAAGCACACATAAAAAAATACATACCCATAAGCACGCATACTTTCTAAAATTGGCCCAGACGCCGTTTCACATTCCTTTTAAAAGCGCCCGGTGGTTGCTCCCTGACAGTGAGAGGCAGGGCATTGAAAGCCGACACAGCACGGTACAAAAATCTCCTTCGGTACAAATTATCTTGTACACATTTGGTGTACATTTGGTGCACATTAGGTGCATATTAGGTGCAGATTTGGTTAAAGTAGGTTCAGTGAATCTCTTAGTAGCTATCAGCTAGGGGTGCGCTAATTGCTTATATGCCTGCTTTCTCATATTATCAGAGAATATTATCGATTAAAACACTGAGATAAATTCATAAAATGAAGATATTTACTGTAAAAGAGATTAGGTGCAGATTTGGTCAAACTAGGCGCATTCGCCGGATAGCCCGTCGTGAAAACGGCTTATATGTTGTTTTATTCGTCAACATTTTACGCGCTTGTTCCGGACTGGCTTTGATCGTCCAGATATTTCTTTTCCAGACATCTTCCAAATATCTGTCATTTTATCGAAGAGGGACATGCCAGGCGTGTTCAATCTTTTGTCGAGGGAAATTCGACGCGCAACTGACTGCCCGACGACAGGTCGTCTCAAAGCTGAGTGCAGAACCGGGGAGAAAATTCAACGAAAGCCACAAAGCGAATCTCAGTCAGGAAGTGGCGAATGTCGTATCCAGCCAAACTGTCGATCATATTGAGTTGAATTTCCTCGGGAACAGCTAGAGTTATGTGGTGCTGAGCTAGCGCTTTTTCAAGTTATCAATTTTGAAATAAACTTTTATTGCTTTCTTTATGAAGAGAAACGGTGGACAAAATTGATTCATAACGCCGTATATTTTTCTTTATTTCCATGGTATCCTATTGGTTATTGTCAATCAAATCCGAGCATTGATTCAGCCGCAGCTCAATGGTATGCTAACAAACCAAAGGTAAAAGTGAAAGTAGGAAAATGTTTTTGAAGCAGTTGTTACGGAACTTCCTTGGATACGGTACTTTAGAAACAATTTTTCTAAATTTACTTTCCTATCACATTTTGACTACCAGGGTCATAAAACAAAAGTCATAACTTTTAGCCACAAGGCATAAATAACTACCTATATAAATATTGCCCATTTTTCTCTAACGACTACACAAAATACTGCCTCTGCTTCTTTTTCACTGTCAGGTACCGAGATCCTGCACAAAGATACAAAACCGTCCTGCTCCTAAACTCTTCCCCATACACCCCTCCGCCTCTTCCTTCCGTTGGATTGGCTGTTTTGTGCCGGCTGCTCTAAAGCCAGCACAAAACGGCCTTCTCAGTGGCTACTGCCCGACCGAGATAAACCCAACAGCCGCAGCAGAAAAGCCGCACCGGCAGCCTCCGTGGGCCGGCCGACGACGCCTGCTCCCAGCTCCCCACTGGGGCCTCCGCCCCTCCCCGCCCCATGCCTACTTCCGCTGCTACCATCAGCACCCGTGGCCGCTGGATTCGATAAAAACATAACAGGCTGCAGAGTGACCAGGCTTTAAATTTACCTGAATCCACGCAGTGACGGTGACGTTGAAAGGTGTGTTTGCACATTATTTTCACTTCCTCTGACCCGACTAACGTCCCACGTCCCACGAGCGACAGGAGGTGAGCGGTGGCGTGTTGTCGCTATCGCGGCTGCAGCGTTGGCCGGAAAGCTCTGAATGCCGGCGGCCAGAACGGGAACTGCCGGTTCTTTCTGAATGCTGTCAACACACCGTGAAACAGTCTTCTGCGAGTAAGACGACTGCAGGACGTAGGGTCAGCGATCGATTATTACCTGACTGACCGTTCCAAGAGCAGTCGGTCGTCTCCGGTCTCTAATTCCGCCGTTAATCCCATCAGCGTTGCCAACCGTGTTCACCATCGCCAGTCCAACAACATTTGTTCACCTTTCGTCCGCCGAATAACCACTGGTTAACAGCGACTGGTTATTAACCAGTCGCTGTTATAGGTCATGATTCCGAGAAAGTGATCAGACGGATTTCGACAAACACTGCCGCGTCTCGACCACCGGTGTCTGATGTGGGCACGGTTGCCAGGCTGTCCGTTGTGCAGCGTTTGTACGGGACATACTAATCAGTGATAGAGATCCACGGACCGAGCATAATGCATTCAACGAAAGCCGCTCGGTCGACTAGAACCATTCCCAGAATCGCACACGGATTGATGTGTTTCTCGGTCAAATGGCGACATTGACAAGGTCGCATTAACTTGTTCCATTCCTCGTGTGGCATGTGCACAATGGCATTCCTACACGAGCATAACGTGCCAGGAATCCGTAAAGAAAAAAAAAAAATACTGATTGTAAAAAGTACGGATACATGCTCAATGAACAAGTTACCAAGCATCCCATGCGTGTTTTTGCTTGAACGTGATCTAATTGGCAGTGGCTAATGAGAGTACACATTCCGTAAACAGGCTTCGTAAAAAGAGAAGTGTTTAATTTGATGACATCAGCAAAACGCTGAAGTTCAAAAGATTAAACACACTTATCCACCCCTTGGCTGCATAGCCTTTGGTATCATTAATCAATCAACCCAAAAATACTACGAATCCGACTGCGCTGCATTGCGTTAGATATATTGCTTGCTGCGTGGTATTTTACACCTAGAACGATTTGTGTGCTATGCAGCCCCTAGCTCTACTTATTCATTCTTTTCTGTATCTCATTATCCCAATTCCCTAATTACAAGATAACAAAGAGCTCTTGAGTTCCAATGAACTAGCTTAGATCAAAGCAAACACATCCACACTCCACACATTAAAAACGGAAAGATGTCGAGTTTTTAAAAATCCCCTAAAAGTCCGCTGACGTCGGCCAGAGAAGCGCTCCACCGGATCCTCAGCTGAGAGCTGGGCAAGCATCCTGCTGTGCGGCACACCCGGCGCAGCAGCTTCCTTTGTGGCGCGCCACACTCGCACAAAGCGCGGTAGGTCGGAAAGAATGCCCGTGATGGCACGGAAAGGTGAGCTGACGGGGGCTGTCACAGGGGCTTCCCACATACTCAGATGTGGTATAATTGTTACAGTTGATGCTTCTGTCTGCCTATAGCCGTCAAACGTGTACTTGTCCTATAGATAGATGAGTCAATTTTCTTCAACATCTCAGACTTCATAAAATCAATTTTGAACTAATATTTGACGATAAGCGCTGTAGTCGTATCATGAAATCTTGAAATTCTGGTTGAGCTAAAATAAATGAAGTAGCGAACGTCCCATATTTGGAATTGCAAGAAATTATACCCTCTCATCAAGGTATATGAAAAATGATGTTGGGCATGATGTATCTTGTTGCGTTTTACAATCACCAGCCTAACAAATTTGTTATGATGTTTTAGTGTCGCCAGTTGCTGCATCATGCACTTGGTGTACTTGCTCGCCTAATAACAAGCTCTCACTCGGCTCAATCCAATCCAACTAAGTGCTCAATCCACTCTCACTTGCCAACATGTTTTCTAGATATGACGCGCTGAGATTTCCGGCGGAAAGCCACAGGTTAGGGGACGTTTTTGTGGCTCAACTTTATCACGATTACGTTGCACTCTGACGCAAACAGCGTGCCCTGGTGGCGTGGCGGTGGGCCGGGGAGCTCTTCGAGAGCGGCTGTTTTCGCAGCGGACCGAGCTGCCCCCACTCCACTCCGGACACGCTCTATGATTTTGATACACTCCTCGATCCGGTGCGCTGCAAAAGCTTTCGTCCTTTTCAGCAGTTAGCGATGACGATTTAGACACGCACGCAGCTCACGTATCGGACGTGAAATGTTAACAAAAAACAAAACAAAAAAAAAAACATTGAAATTCATTATCATAGTTGCAAGATGATTTACATTTTGATGATTGACCATGCGCATCTGTTTGAAAAAAAAAACAATTAAGCGGCGTAAAGAAAATTATTCTGCCATTGTTTTTCCTGGGTCTTACGGTTTGTGAGCTAAATATTTGTTTCCTTATCCAGCGTTCAACTCCTCATGTACCGATCACAGTAGTCATAAATGATATAAAATATTAGCGTGAACCAAAGAAGGCCAAATTGACAGCGCTGGGCGTTCCACATAGCATTTCCGTTTCCGCCGGCTGCGTGTCTCAGCTGGCCGTTATTAGGCCCCTAATCTGTCACATTCCGCCGCCATCCAGTCTCGGGGGATGACGCCAATTTATCACCGGGCTGACGGGCCGGTGACGCGGCCGCGGCCGCCGCGCTTTTCCGGTCGCTCTCTGCGCGGCAATTCGCAGGTCTCTGTTGAATAATTCAGTCGCGGCGGCCGGCGTGTCCCGGTGGCGGGTCGGGGGGCCGCCGCGCCGCCCCCTCCGTCTCTGTCGTCTTACATCCGTCGGCCGTCAGAGGCCCGTGGAACTGCCGGGGTGACCGGGTCAGAGGGTGAATCAGAAGGTTCTCGGGGAACCGATGCCATGGTCTGACCACGGAGTGGCGGCAGGATGGAGAGGGTGGATGAGGGTGAATACGGGGTGTATATTTTGGGTAAAGTGCGGGAGGGGACAAACCTGGTACTCAGACGGGGAACATGTAGGGTACAGACCGAATGCAGCCGCCGTGGTCGGAAGTCTGAGCGCCTTCAGTGCGTCCGGATAGTCAGAACAAGGTCACGGATAATATATTGCTTAAATAGCAGATCAAACGAATAAACGAATATGGAGCCTTGTACCCGTGAATAGAATCTGCGAATCTCTACATAACCGTTGCTGGTAGGAGCAGCATGACAGAAAGATGCAATTTAACCATTCCAGGCCCTGAAATGGACTCTCTCCTGATGACGTGTGTTCTGTGTGTTCTTGCAGACGTGGCGGACCGGCTCACGCAGCGGCTCGTTGCGTAGCAACCGGAGCACGCGCAGCACTCGCAGCACCAACGGCGGCTCTTACCGGGCCGCCAAGCTGGTCTCCGAACTGGACTCTGTGCAGCCGGCCGGACAACCAAGCCCAAAAAGAGCGCGTGAGTTCTTCGGCCGGGTCTTAGGCGATATACTGGTGATACAGGGTGACCCAGCAAAAGCAGGCCCCAACTTCCGATAGGCGTCATTTTTTAAGTAATGGTTTGAATTGAATGAAGCTTCGGACACAACTGGTTTATTGTGTTCTAAGTACCATGTCAAAACACGAAAGCGACCGACCTCTCCTTGTTCAATCTAGACCATGTGCTCGAGATGTCCTCCATTTAGCTCGTTACATTTCTTGAGGCGCAGCACGAAGTTGTCCATGACGGCCTTGCACACAGACCGAGGAATGGCTCTCATCTCCTCCCTGATGGCTTCCTTGAGGTCGGTGATGGTTCTGGGCTTCTCTGAGTACACCCAGTCCTTGAGATAGCCCCAGAGGAAGAAGTCTGGGGGACTCAGGTCTGGGCTATGGGGCGCCCACTCAAAATCAGTCTTCAGGCTGATCACACGACGTCCGAAGTTCTTTTTCAGCCAATCTCGGGACATCTTCGAGGCGTGACAGCTTGCTCCATCTTGCTGGAACCAGCACCTGTTCATAAGCGATGGATAGAGCGCATATAGCTCGCTCTTGAAGGCTTCGAGGACTTCAACATACCGTTCTTTGGTGACGGTCACTGTCGCTCCAGATTCCTCGAAGAACATTGGCCCGATGATTCCTCTTGCTGAGATTGCAGCCCATACCGTGCACCTAGGGGAATGCAGAGGCGTGGTGGCTACTTCTTGAGGCTTGGAGGTCCCCCAAAAGACATTTGTCTTCGAATTCACCTTTCCTTCAAGGTTAAAGTGAGCTTCATCGGAGGTCCAGATGAACTTCAGGAATTCTGGGCTTTCCTCCATTTTCTCCAACATTTTCACTGCCATAGCCTTTCTCTTCTCTTTGTCTGAGACAGTGAGAGTCTGTTTTGTCTGTATCCTGTATGGATAAGCCTTCATATCGTTAACAAGTACTCTCCTGCACGTTTCACGGGAAATACCGAGAGACTGACTTCGTTTGCGCAAGGAGCGTTTCGGACTCTGCTGAACTGACTCTCTCACACTCTCGATAAGTTCGGCTGTGCGCTTCCTGTTCGTACCTCCTGAGTGGCTTGGACGACGTTCACTGGCTGCGTTGAGGCTTTCAACGGTTCCAAACTTCTCAAAGTGGTCCACCCAGTTCTGGATCCTGCTCTTGGAGGGTGCTTTCTGACATTCAAACTCATGTAGAAAGTCTCCTGAGTTTTCTTAAACGAGCTTGTCTTGTAGTATGTTTTACACAGTATATTCTGTGATCTAGCTTCCAGTGAGGTTTCTTTGAGTTGTCAGGTGTTGCTTCTGCCATGTCCTGAAAAATAAACCCATTTGGTCAATTATTATAGGCTATAGCAAAAAGTTAGCACGGGGCCCGCTTTTGCTGGGCCACCCTGATGGTGTATGTTTACCTAATGGTCACCGAATTCAAATGATCCTCGGGTGCGCAAAAGAGCAATGGGGACGAATGAAGGAAGCATCTCTCTCTCTCTCTCTCTCTCTCTCTCTCTCTCTCTCCTCTCTATCTCTCTCTCTCTCTCTCTCTGTCTATCTCTCTCTCTCCCTCTCTCCCTCTCTCCCTCTGTCTGTCTGTCTGTCCTGTCTGTCTGTCTGTCGTCTCTCTCTCTCTCTCTCTCTC